>NC_052163.1:61648715-62395491 GCF_902713615.1 Scyliorhinus canicula | reverse complement strand
CCCGATGGTTATACTATTTCATATCTGTCTTAAGCGATCTGATCACACCCCAATATAATCCTAATTGGTTTGGATTAGACAAACACATTTGATTTGATGGCAAGCTGTCCATCTTCAATATGTACTTGTGCATGTTAAAGAATGCAATATTGTGCTTTATCAAAGCTAGCAAAAACTGGTCTAATGTGGACCTGACTACTGTAACAATGGAGACCTCATGCTATCTCATCATGCCATGCTGGACATGACTCCGAAAATATAATTCAAACTGTCTATTTCAATCTAGTAAAGTAAATTATGCTGCTTTTATAAAATTGTTGTTTTGAGAATGTTGGCATCAAATATATATATATTTGATTCGATGTTCTAACTGTCCATTTATTAAAAACAAGGCAACGCAGTCTAAAATGTTTCACCTTGTACAAGTCATGGGATGTAACTCACCCTAATCTCGAACGGCGTGAGAACAGCAAAACCTTCACTCCTACCACCTCGTTGCCATGGAGTCAGCCCTTGTCCTTGGAGAAATGTAATGAGAAGTGTCTGTCTTATCAGATTTCTGTGTTACTTTAAAATTATGACAATGAAAATTGCAAAATATGTGCTTCTTTAATTTTAAACTGGGAATAATATTTCGCTTAAACAGCTATTTTTTTTACCTATATTAGGTGTATTAGAAATACCTGGCTTCTACACAGTGGAACACACAAGTTGAACATTCAGGGAGTAGAACCCCTTCTTGTTAATGTAGGGCACTCCCTGATGCCCAGTGCACGCAATGTGCATGCCAACTATTGTCCCCTGGACCTGGGGCATCCCGGCGATGGCGGAGAATCCTGCAGCCCAGACATCTTGGTGGGTCTGGTCCAGCTCAAAGTTGATATAGTCTGATGCCCAGGCATACAGGGCATCCCTGACCTCACAGATGCACTTAGTAAATGCCGCACACGTTCCTCGGCTCGAACCCTGGAGTGATCCGATTGCATAGAGGTTCAGGGCTGCGGTGACCTTCATAGCCACCGGGAGTGGATGCCCGCCTCCTCCAGGAGTTGTCAAGTCCGCGAGGACGTGGGAAAGGTACTTCACTCTCTCTTTGTTGAGATGGAGTCTCCTGCATCACATGCTGTCCGCCAACTCCTCGAAAGACCAACGACGCCTGTGCACTTTGGTCCCTCACTGGCGACCCCCTCTGGGTTTCTCCTCGGCCCGATGGGATGCTGGGTCTTCAGGGAGTGCAGCGGTCCCCTGCACATGGGGTGCCGCCGCAAGCCTGCATCAATGCTGCAGCCTTGTTCGGTATCTGGCCGCCTGAGCTGCCACCAGCACCACAAGGGCAGCTCTACGGAACCAACATAACCAGCCATATTGTTACATCTGTAAGGAATTGGAGAAGGAGAGAGACAATAGGTGAGGACTTGGATTGGATTGGATTAGTGTCACGTGTACCGAGGTATAGTGAAAAGTATTATTCTGCGTGCAGCTCAGACAGATCATTTTGTACATGAAAAGAATAATAGGGCAAACATAAAATAAGATAATGTAAATACATAGACACAGGCATCGGATGAAGCATACAGGAGTGTAGTACTATTCAGTAGAGAAGATGTGTCATAGAATCATAGAATTTACAGGAGAAAGCCATTCGGCCCATCGAGTCTGCACCAGCCCTTGGAAAGAGCACCATACTCAAGGCCACACCTCCTCCCTATCCCCATAACCCCAAGGACTGTGGGAGGAGACTGGAGCACCCAGAGGAAACCCACTCAGACATGGGGAAAACGTGCAGACTCCGCACAGACAGTGACCCAAGTCAGGAATCGAATCTGGGACTCTAGAGCTGAGAAGTAATTCTAGCCACTGTGCTACCGTATGTGAAGATATCAGATCAGTCCATTAGTCCATAAGAAGGTAGTTTAAGAGTCTGGTAACAGTGGGGAAGAAGCTGTTTTTTAATCTTTTTTAAAAATGTAATTTGTTACAAACATGTGTCAAAACAGGTTACAACACATAAACACCCTGGGAAACAGACTTCCCAGCAATCAACTATACAGTCTGTACAAATGTTTTCCTCTTTTTCACCCCCCCCCCCCCCCTCCCCCCTGACAAACACCTCCTCAAACATGGTCACAAACATCTCCCACCTTTTCTCAAACCCTCTGCAGAGCCCCTTAACTCATATTTTATCTTCTCCAAACGCAGGAAGTCGTACAAGTCACCCAACCATGCTGCTACTCCTGGTGGCGATGCCGACCGCCACTCCAGCAAAATTCGCCACCATGCAATCAGAGAGGCGAAGGTCACGACATCGGCCTTCCTCCTCTTCATGAGCTCCGGCTTCTCTGAAACCCCAAATATCTCCACCAAAGGGTTCGGGTCCACTCCCTCCTCCACTATTCTGGCTAAGACCATGAACACTCCCGCCCAGAATCTTCCCAATTTTTCGTAACCGCAAAACTTGTGCGTGTGACTAGCTGGCCCCCACCCAGACTCTCACACTTATCTGCTGCCCCCTGAAAGAACTAATTCTCGCCCGAGTCATATGCACCCTGTGCATCACCTTAAACTGTCTCAGGCTCCTCCTTGCACATGAGGAGGTCCCCTTTATCCTATGCAGTACCTCACTCCGTACTCCCCAATTGATCTCCCTCCCAACTTCCCTTCCCATTTCTCCTTGATCTTCACCACCCGCTCACTTCTCTGCTCCCCTCAGCCACTTGTATATACCCCCAATTCTTCTCCTCCCCCCAACATCCGGAAGCAGCAGTCGGTCCAGCAGGGTGTCTCCCGGCAACTAGACCTTTCACGCAAAGTCCCTAACCTGCAGATACCTGAACTCACTCCGCCTCGCCAGCCCTACCCTCTCCTTTAGCTCCTCCAGACTGGTGAAACTTTCCTCCAAATACAATCCCTCACCGTGACCGCCCTACTTCCCTCCATCTGCTGTATACACTATCCATCCAGCCCCAGGTCAAACCTACGATTCCCGCACAGCGGCATTAACAGCGACATCCCTTCCACCCTAAAATGCTTCCTCAACTGATTCTATATCTTCACCATGGACTACACCACCGGGCTCCCTGAATACCTTCTCAGAGCCGTTGGCAACGCTGACGTCACCATAGCCCTCAAACTAGACCCCTTACAAGATTCCTCTTCCATCCTAACCCACTCTTAGCACAGGGCTAAATCGCTGGCTTTGAAAGCAGACTAAGGCAGGCCAGCAGCATGGTTCGATTCCCGTAACAGCCTCCCCGAACAGGCGCCGGAATGTGGCGACTAGGGGCTTGTCACAGTAACTTAATTTGAAGCCTACTTGTCATTCATTTCTTCTTCCCATCATCGCCGCACCTTCATCATGCCCAAATATAATGAAGCAGGTTCGGCAACGCCAACCTCACCCTCTGCCTCTGTAGCAGGGTCCTCCCGACCCTCGGCACTTCCCCACCCATGCAAAGTCTGAAATGATCCTGTCCAATTTCTGAAAAAAGGCCTTTGGTATAAAGGTTGGGGGAGCCTGAAAGATAAACAAGAACCTCGGCAGAATATTCATTTTCATCACTTGGGACACTCCCCGCCAACGTCAACTGCAGTGTATCCCACCTCTTAAGATCCTCCCTGGCTTCCTCCACCAGCTTCGTTCAGTTCCAATTATGGAGCCCCATCCATTCCCTCGCTCCCTGAATCGGCAAATACCTGAACCTATCTCTCGCTACCATAAATGGCATCCCCCTATATTTTCCCACCGTCCCAGCTCACTCACCGGGAAAACCTCACTTCTCCCTTCATTCGGTTTATATCCCGAGAACCATCTAAACAACCCCAGCAGGCCCATAATGCTTCCCATACTCTCCAGCGGATCCAAAACATACAGCAACAGGTCATTGGCATAGAGCGACACCTGATCCTATTTTTGAATCTGTTAGTGCGTGTTCTCAGACTTTTGTATCTCCTGCCCGATGGAAGAAGTTGGAAGAGTGAGTAAGCTGGGTGGTAGGGGTCTTTGATTATGCTGCCCGCTTTCCCAAGGCAGCGGGAGGTGTAGACAGAGTCAATGGATGGGAGGAGAGTTTGTGTGATGGACTAGGCGATGTTCACGACTCTCTGTAGTTTCTTCTGGTCTTGGGCCGAGCAGTTGTCATGCCAGGCTGTGATGCAGCCAGATAGAACATAGAACAATACAGCACAGAACAGGCCCTTCGGCCCAAGATGTTGTGCCAAACGTACGTCCTCGATTAATCATAGATTATCATAGAATTTTGGACACTAAGTGCAATTTATCATGGCCAATCCACCCAACCTGCACATCTTTGGACTGTGGGAGGAAACGGAGCACCTGGAGGAAACCCACGCACACACTGGGTGGATATGCAGACTCCACACAGACAGTGACCCAAGCCGGAATCGAACCAGGGACCCTGGAGCTGTGAAGCAATTGTGCTATCTACAATCCTACCGTGCTGCCCTTAAGAACAAATTAATCTACACTCCATTATCCTACCATAATCCATGTACCTATCCAATAGCCGCTTGAAGGTCCCTAATGTTTCTAACTCAACTACTTCCACTGGCAGTGCATTCCATGCCCCCACTACTCTCTGGGTAGAGAAC
The DNA here is from genome assembly GCF_902713615.1 of Scyliorhinus canicula. Lineage (NCBI taxonomy): Eukaryota > Metazoa > Chordata > Chondrichthyes > Carcharhiniformes > Scyliorhinidae > Scyliorhinus > Scyliorhinus canicula. Next base: position 62,390,883 of record NC_052163.1, on the reverse strand, counting down.
CTACCTCTGACATCCCCCCTATATCTTCCACCATTCACCTTAAATTTATGTCCCCTTGTAATGGTTTGTTCCACCCGGGGAAAAAGTCTCTGACTGTCTACTCTATCTATTCCCCTGATCATCTTATAAACCTCTATCAAGTCACCCCTCATCCTTCTCCGTTCTAATGAGAAAAGGCCTAGCACCCTCAACCTTTCCTCGTAAGACCTACTCTCCATTCCAGGCCACATCCTGGTAAATCTCCTTTACACCTTTTCCAAACCTTCCATATCCTTCCTAAAATGAGGTGACCAGAACTGCGCACAGTACTCCAAATGTGGCCTACCAAGGTTTTGTACAGCTGCATCATCACCTCACGGCTCTTAAATTCAATCCCTCTGCTAATGAACGCTAGCACACCATAGGCCTTCTTCACAGCTCTATCCACTTGAGTGGCAACTTTCAAAGATCTATGAACATAGACCCCAAGATCTCTCTGCTCCTCTACATTGACAAGAACTCTACCGTTAACCCTGTATTCCGCATTCATATTTGTCCTTCCAAAATGGACAACCTCACACTTGTCAGGGTTAAACTCCATCTGCCACTTCTCTGCCCAGCTCTGCATCCTATCTATGTCTCTTTGCAGCCGGCGACAGCCCTCCTCACTATCCACAACTCCACCAATCTTTGTATCATCTGCAAATAGGATGCTTTCTATGGTGCATCTGTAAAAATTGGTAAGAGTCAATGTGGATATGCCAAATTTCCTTAGTTTCCTGAGGAAGTACAGACGCTGTTGTGCTTTCTTGGTCGTATCATCGACGTGGGTGGACCAGGACAATTTTTGGTGATGTGCACTCCTAGGAATATGAGGCTGTAAATCATCTCCACCTCGGCCCCATTAATGCAGACAGGGGTGTGTTCAATACTTTGCTTCCTGACATCCATGACAGCTCTTTAGTTTTGCTGACATTGAGGGAGAGATTGTTGTTGTTGTTACACCACTCCACTAGGCTCTCTATCTCCCTTCTGTATTCTGATTTACCGTTGTTCGAGATGTGACCCACTACAATCATGTCGTCAGCAAACTTGTAGATGGAGTTTGAGCCAAATTTTGCCACGCAGCCGTGTGTGTTTAGGGAGTATAGTTGAGGGCTAAGTACGCAGCCTTGCGGGGACCCGGTATTGAGGACTATCGTGGCGGAGGTGTTGTTTATTCTTACTGATTATGATCTATGGGTCAGGCCGTCGAGGATCCAGTTGCAAAGTGAGGATTCAAGCCCGAGGTTTTGGAGTTTTGATATGAGCTTGGCTGGGATTAAGGTGTTGAAGGCGGAGCTGTAGTCAATAAGTAGGAGTCTGATGTAGGAGTCCTTGTTGTCGAGATGCTCGAGGTGTAAGTGTAGGATGAGAAGTTGATGAGGAGGATTTCCATCCCTCAAGCCTGTACACCCTTGCGTGTCCTGCTTCTCTCAGAGTGCCATCCTCCGAGCCAGTTGTGCTGTAAATCCTCCCTCTCCACACTCGGCCCGGCCACAGCAAGGGGACCTAGACCCCAGACCCTTCCAGGGAAATTTAAGGAGACCGTGCTCATGTACCATCCCCTGATCCACACATTTCCCCTCTAGTCGCGAGGATATCCCAATGCTCAAGCCCAGCTCTTGAGTGTTTGATTGTTGGTTGCTGCCTCTTTGGTGCTGACGCTTCTAGAGTTCAGACAAACAGTTCAGACTTCAAAGTTTGATTGGTAACATGGATTAATCCCACAGTTAAAGCCAGGGCCTATTGGAGAGAATAACTTTTGATGCAGATGTAGGAGTCTGCAAAACATGTTGAACACCATACAGCATTAAAATGCATATTTGCCAATTAGATACAGAATGTGATATTAGTATCTGATTGCCAGCATCTCAGCTTCACCAGTAAGCTGGGGGAGGTGCCCACTATGGTCACCCTTGGAACAAAGTAAGAATGAAGAGAGAAAGGCTTTCATTTACATTGCACCTTTCCTGACCTCAACATCTCCCAACATGCCTTGCAGCTAGTGAAGTACATTTGGAGGGAAGAGGACAGCTTTAAGACCCCAGAATAGATAGATTTTAACTAGGAGATAAGACAACAAAACTTGATTTATGCACAGTAAAGATGTAGTGTGTAGGCTGGAATATTTGTAACTGAAAGATCATGAAAAGAAAACTGAGATTATCATAATACCAAAATAAAGGAGACTGATTATGAAGGGAACTTGCAGTCTCAAGATAAGAAGAATCACACATCATGGAATAGCACTTTTGGCAGGGTATTTCTTATATTCTGTTCAGGAATGTGAGAGAGATGTTAGAAGAGCTCCTCGAAATGTGGGAGCACTCTTATGCCTTTTTTAACCTGAGCTGTTCGATGAATTTAGCTCCAGATTGGATAACATCAAGTGAAAATATTGGTTTATTTCATGTTCTCTTTGGTGTGGTAACTTCTCCAGAGGCACGTTTATTTAAAAAAGCAGCTGATTAGACCCAGCCAACTGTCAGTGAAACCTGCACTACCTGATCTCAGACCTTGGATGTCATGAAGCAGAATGATTTGGAGGCCTCACTCACTGAGCTTGAAGCTCTGTCAGGAGCTCAGCTGCAAGGGTGCTGAAGTTGAAAGAGGTCAATGTCTCGCATGACTGAGATTGATGAAGCTGTCAGTTTCTGGAGTCAGGAGGTGGGGGGGGGGGGGGAATCAACAATTTACATCATCATGAGTTGCCCAATGCTCTAATTGGGTCCAGTGTTTGAATGCCCCGTTCTTGTTTACACATGTTTCTGAACAACTCCACTCCTTTCTTTTAAGCTAGTGGTCAAACTATTAAACTGAACAATATTGGGCTAAGTTATGATGGTTTCTATAGTTGAATTGCCAACACTCACTGACATGGCAAACAATATTTTTTTAAAAGAAGCATTTGGGGCATATTAGAGGGTGAGGTCAGCCTAATCTGCACCAGGGGTGGATGGAAATAATTTTTTGTAACTTTTTGCATTTATGCCCCTGAAGACTATTGTTCTGTGCTGCTCATTCCCAAGCAAGGTGCTCAGGAAACACAGTATCTTTATACCGCTGAGCTAATTACCGCTGATGTATAGAACATCACCATGCTGTTATTACTACTGAAGGCAAATTATTTTGTAAAAGATGTAAGAAACTTGCTAAGAAACAGTACAGGGAACAGAGCCTACCTAGCATTCCCCAATTGTAATAGTTGCTCTCCTTTATGTGATGTTTCGATAGAGGACAATATACTCCTGTCAAATGCAGTGGGTCAGACATGTGGGTAGAACAGCAATACTACTACTGAATCAATCAAAATGTACAATTGGGACACAGCAAAGATGTGCTTACAGCAGGAATTTGCTGACACAATAGGTATTTCACCAGATTACATTGCCAGGGAGTTATCCCAGTTGTTTTACACTGACATGCATAAGTGATGAGCTCCCCAAATCCATTATTTCTTGCACTGCCAGCTGCTGTTACAAACTGTTTGTTCAGATTGCACCTGAATGCCTCAGGCTTGAGTTATTTTCTTTTGTAAGGGTTGCCATGTTGACTTGTGCACTAACCAGTATGGACCTGATGCACACGGACCAGGAAGATACCTTAGGTTCAATTCCTGGTCTATCTTGACCTCAGCTTGGTGGTTCGTGCAGCACGGTTGGTCTCATAAAGGGGGAATATCAACCAACCTGACCACTCCTGATTCTTAGCTGCAGGAAACCTCCATGGCACTCAAGTGTTGTAAAGTGAAAGGTATAAGGTAAATGTACCGTGACTGACCTTGGCCACTTTGCAGCTATACTTTAACTCGGGGGCATTACGTGGTGACATAGACAAAGGAGACAAGATTCAGTTGAAAGTCCAACACAAGTTTATTGAATACTTTATTACGAAAACTAACATTTATCAAACTCTCTACAAATAAAGTCTCAAATCTACACCAGCTATCTATTTCTGACAGGTGCTTCCGAGGATTCGCTATACCCTATTCATAGATTCCTATCACTATATTTGAACTGTTGGTCTGAAAAGACAGGTAATACCCATTTAATAATTTTCGGACATGCTGATGTCTGACTCGGTCATTGAGGGTTGGCTGATGTATCAGGATCTGCAGTCATCGATTTGAGCTTCCTCTCTCGTCTAGGAATGGTTCTGGTCTTCGGGGCGTCTCGCCGTGGTGGTCTCTTGGGAGATGCCATTGAAGAAGGCACAAAGGCAGAGAGCTAGCTGGGGTTCAAGTTGCCTCTTCCTATATCCCTATATCCCTCTTTGCACCCTTCTCGAAGATTCTGTGGCCTGTGTCCAGTACTAGAATCGGCCGGGGGCAGGAAGGTCCAGTGAGGTTGCTATTCCCATATTTGGAGGTCACAGAACAGGGTTCCGAACTTCCAACTGTCAGGTATTGTCCGGGTTCGGACAATACCTATATTGTAAGAATAATGAAGCGCTAACAATTTACTGTAACTGCATCCAACCACTAGATGGCGATCGAGTGCATACAGGTGGATCACTTGATGCTCTTGATTCGGGGAGAAGGTTGTTAGGCGAGGTAGAGAATAGTCGTGTTCTCAGGAGCTCTATAATTAGAATCATGGTTTTAGTGAATCTGTAACCTTTTATATCTTAGCAAGCAAATCGAATCTATTTAGCTGTAGTGTAAATAAATTAGCTTTGTTCAAAACTTAGCTTGATGTTCTTTGTGAGACACAAAGACACACTTCAAAGCCATCTTCATTCAGAAAGCAAAGAACATCACAGGAGTCACGCCATGCCTCTGGCCCCCTGCTGATGTGGGTGCCACCAAGTCTGCACAGCACTTTCCCTAACAAAAGCAGGCTCTCTGGAAGTGTAAACAATGTGGCTGTTAGCACGTGGTCAGGCCTGTCTGTGGGGATACAGTCTGTTCCAGCTATGCAGTTTTCAAATTGCAGGGTCGAGCTATATTTAAATTTGGCTTCCACATTCTGAGTTTTTATCCATGTTCATGAAAATAAAACATCGATATTTCAGTAATAATCCTGGAGCTCGTGGGTCACCTGACCACACCAGTGAGATTAGGGTTGTGCTTGGCTGCGATAACCTCTATGCTGGAATTGACATCTGATGCTCACTTTCCAAGCCAACACATGACGAGTGGCAATCTTGCGCATAATCGTTTATAAACTAAATAGAACAATACAAAAATAGTGCAAGTTAGAAAATGAATCCACCAGTGGCAAAAATCCATTTTGGCAAAATGGGGATAGGTTTGAGATCTTTGATGTACTAATAAATTCCCTTTGATGCTGTCAATGACCAGTTGATGAACAGATGGCAGAATGAGTATTGCAGAGACCTCGTCCTAGAGCCACCTGGAATTTAAAAACAGAAAAGGCAACAAAGTATATAATCTTCACTCCCAGCTTTAATAGCAGTATTATGGAGCACACTACTATTGTATGATGTATGTTCACACTACTATTGTAGGTCTCAATAAGAGTCTTGTATCATTGGAAATTAAGTGTTTATTGATAATACATAACTATGTACATATACAGCGGCACGGTAGCACAGTGGCTAGCACTATTGCTGCACAGCTCCAGGGTGCCAGGTTTGATTCCTGGCTCGGGCCACTGACTGTGTGGAGTCTGCACATTCTCCCAGTGTCAGTGTGAGTTTCCTCCAGGTGCCGGAATCCGGTTTCCTCTCACGAGTACAGAAAGACATGCTGTTAGGTAATTTGGACATCCTGAATTCTCTCTCAGTGTACCCAAACAGGCCCCGGAGTGTGGCGACTTGGGGATTTTCACAGTAACTTCATTGCAGCGTTGATGTAAGACTACTTGTGACAGTAAAGATTATTATTATATAGATACAGGGTATAATCCAAGCTATGAGCTCAATCCATGCTTGCTTCTGCACAGGTCTCTGTACAGCTGACCCTGGTCTCAGGTCATTTGTCTCTTTGCATCACATTGGGGAAAGTAATGTTTCCCAGTGCATTTGCATCACGGTCGTGCTACCCGTCTCCCCATCTCATGTCTGGGCGGGATTTTCCGCGCAACCCACCATATTTCACGCTTGCAGAGGTGGACCGCCATTGGCCGGTAGTGGGCTCTTCTGGTTCTGATGTTATCATTGTGATTTCCCATTGAACGCACCCTCACCACAAGGAAACCCACAGCGGAGGATGTGTCATTGGTGGAATCAGAAGATGCCGCCGGCGTGAACAACTGGAGAATTCCAGCCCCTGTCTTTACAATTCAGACAGTCTAGAGGCTTGACAATTTTTCCAGATCTCATTCAGGCCACATTTGGATGGCTGGTCGGCTCTGTTGATTTGGGCAAGCTTTGATTTGGCGTTGTCGTCTATGTTTCTGGCACTTGGTTGTCTTGTGGCGCTTTTCCACTCCGTGGAGTTGAGCTTTCCTTTGTCAAATCCCCATCTGCTTTGCTCGGGGGCCACCGGCTTATCCCATTCTTTCTATGGAGAGCATTCACTCCGTTCATCCATTTTACAAACCCAGTTTTTCTTTTTCTGTATGGTCCATTGTGATCTTTGTGGAAATTGAAAGTGTCTCTCCCTGTTGTTTGGATGTTCCTCATCAATGGGTTCACTTTGCATTTTGGACTTTTATCACAACACTGTGCTTCACGACGCCCTATGCTGCTCTTGCTCATGTATTTGCTTTGTTTGGCCTCTTGTTCCGCACTGTAACAAATCACTGTTTATCGATGTACTATTTGTCAATGTACTCTGTTGATTATTATTTTTGTCTACTATGTACGCACTGTGTATGTTTCCTCGGTCGCAAATACTTTTCACTGTACTTTGGTACATGTGACAATAAATCAAATCAATCAATCAATCCTGTGTGCCTCCGTGCCTCATTGAGGTGCAGTCTGATGACTTGATGATCACTAGTTCCTTGTTCCCGTAATGACTTGGCTAGAGCTTGCAGTGTCTGTGCTACATAGTGTGAGAGCAACTGTTGGAGCCTGGGGTTGGGACTCATTATTCTCTTGCTGGTCATTTTATGTGTGTTATGGTGGTACAGTGGTTAGCACAGCACCAGGGACCTATGTTCAATTCCGTCCTTGGGTCACTGTCTGTGTGGAGTTTGTACGTTCTCCCCGTGTCTGTGTGGGTTTCCTCCACGTCCTTGGGTTTCTTCCCAGAGTCCAAAGATGTGCCCCTTAGTGTCCAGGGATATGCTGATTAGGTCACAGGTGCAGGGCAGGGTGGACAGGGGAGTAGACATGGGTAGAGTCTTTTTTTGAAGGGTCAGTGCAGACTTAATGGGGCAAATGGCCCCCTTCTGCACTGTAGGGATTCTATGATTTTCCAATGTGTCTTCGACACAAGGTACAGTGGTAATTATCTGAAGGTTTTGCTGAAATGATCAAAGGAGCTTCTGCCACCTGCAAAGAAATTGCACAACCCAGTTCTGCAAAGAGTGAGAACAATTAAGGGTTGAAGTCCCAGTCGAGAGTTTCTTCACTGATGGGCCTCTCGGCAAGTTGCAGTTCTGTGTAGTTGACCACAGTGACATCTCTTGCCATTTTAAGAATGTCAAAGGCAACACAGGTGTGGTAGTATGACTAGGGAGATCATACTGTATTACCTTAGAACCAAGCTGCCATTGGTACAGCAGTCCCGCTGCCCATTGGCCCAGGCAAGTCATGTGCCTCTCTGCCAATTGGCTGTGGCTGGTCATGTGACTCCCCGCCGATTGACCGAGAGGATGGTAGCTCCTCCTACAAGGCGGGGTATAAAAGCTTGTACCAGCTGGCAGTCGGCCTTTCCTTGTACGACCACTGCCGGGCTCACATCTAGCTTACTAAAGCCTGATATTTGGATCCTCTCTACGACTCGTGTCCGATTGATGGTACATCAATTTAATAAGCTAGATTTTGAAGATGGAACTGCGGATCAAGCCTGAATGCCTCCGCATCAGCCCGCATGCTGCAAACGCCTCAGCAACTTTTAAACATTGGCTGGCGTGTTTTAATGGCTATCTCGCTACTGCAGAAAACTGCCTGACAAAGGAGCAAAAACTCCACATCCTCCACTCGTGCGTGGGCACCGCCGTCTACTCCCTGATAGAAGATGAACTGGACTATGATGTCGCTATGTACTTGCTAAAAGGACATTTTATGAGGCAAGTGAACCAGGTCTACGCACGGCATCTCCTGGCTACAAAGCAACAATTCCCCGGTGAGTCCCTCGAAGAATTCTATCGGGCCCTCATTGTCCTAGGGAGAAATTGCAACTGCCCGCAAGTCTCTGCGGCCGAACACACTGAACTCTTGATCAGAAACGCCTTCGTTGTGGGCATGCAGTCACCTCAGATACGCCAGAGAGTCCTCGAAAAAGACACTGTAAGCCTCGCTCAGGCACGGACCCTCGCATCCTCTCTGCAGGTCGCTGACCGCAACGCGCGCGCGTATGCCCCTGGCCGCGCTGCAGCTCCTTGGGCATCGTGGCACACGATCGCCCCCGCCTACTCGGACCACGAGACCTGCGCTGCGGGACGCCCCGATAAGCCCTTGGGCCCCCGCTGCTATTTTTGTGGTCAGGCCAAGCACCCCCACCCGCGCTGCCCAGCCCGCACCGCAGTCTGTAAAAGCTGCGGCAAGAAGGGGCACTTTGCGGCCATCTGCCAATCGAAGCCGGCCGCTGTCGTTCCGGACAGCGACCATGGATCATGGACCACCGCACTCATCTAGGACCCCGTGCAGCACATGGACCTCGCTGCCTCCACCCCCCCCCCCCCCGCCACGAGTGATTCCCGGACGCCACCATCTTGTGCTCCCATTGCCACGTGCGACCCCCGGGCGCCGCCATTTTTTCGCCCCCCCACCACGTGCGGCCGACGGGCGCCGCCATCTTGGATCGGCTCGGAGGACCCCGCAAGCCACTACTTCGTTGAGGGTGACGACTCCGAGTTCCTGATGCGACTCGCCTCGGTGACACTGGACCAATCACGGCCCCGTACACTCTCCACGGTGACCACGCAGATCCGCCTCAACGGCCACGAAGCAAGCGGTTTACTGGACTCCGAGAGCACAGAGAGTTTCGTCCACCCCGACACGGTAAGACGCCGCGAGCTCCCCGTCCTCCCAGTAAAGCACAAAATCGCTCTGGCCTCGGGTTCGTACTTCGTCCAAATCACTGGGTGCTGCATAGCGGACCTCACGGTCCAGGGAAGGGTTTTAAAAAATTATAAATTTCTCATCCTTCCCCTACTCTGCGCACCGGCACTTCTTGGACTGGATTTTCAGTGCAACCTACAGAGCTTGACTTTTAAATTCGGCGGCCCTATTCCCCCCCTTACTATCTGCAGCCTCGCGTCCCTCAAGGTCGACCCCCCTTCCCTGTTTGTGAACCTCACCCTGGATTGAAAACCCGTCGCCACCAGGAGCAGACGATACAGTTCCCCAAACCAGATGATCATCGACTACAGTCAGACCATCAACAGGTTTACGCAGCTGGACGCGTATACTCTCCCCTGTATCTCCGACCTGGTTAATAGGATCGCGCAGTACAAGGTCTTCTCCACGGTGGACCTTAAGTCCGCCTATCACCAGCTCCCCATCCGCGCGGGTGACCGAAAGTACACCGCGATCGAAGCGGATGGACGACTCTATCACTTTTTAAGGGTTCCATTCAGTGTCACAAATGGGGTCTCGGTCTTCCAAAGGGAGATTGACCAAATGGTTGACCAATACGGTTTACGGGCGACCTTCCCGTATCTTGATAACGTCACCATCTGTGGCTACGACCAGCAGGACCATGACATCAACCTCCAAAAATTCCTCCGTACCGCAAAACACCTTAACCTCACTTACAATAAGGATACGTGCGTGTTCAGCACCGACCGTCTAGCCATCCTCGGCTACGTAGTGCGTAACGGAGTAATAGGCCCCGACCCCGAATGCATGCACCCCCTAATGTAACTCCCTCTCCCCAACTCACTCAAAGCCCTCAAACGCTGTCTGGGCTTCTTTTCCTAGTACGCCCAGTGGGTCGTCCCCAACTACACCGACAAAACCCGCCCACTAAAGCGGATATCGCAAAGGCCACGATACGAGCTATCGACAAGTCCCTCCCATTCCAGGTCGAGAGCGACGGGTCCGATGTAGCTCTGGCGGCCACACTCAACCAAGCAGGCAGACCCGTGACCTTCTTCTCTCGGACCCTCCACGCTTCCGAACTCCACCGTTCCTCGGTGGAAAAGGAGGCACAGGCCATAGTAAAAGCTGTGCGACATTGGAGGCACTATCTGGCTGGCAGGAGGTTCACCCTCCTCACAGACCAACGGTCGGTGGCCTTTATGTTCGATAATGCACAGAGGGGCAAGATCAAGAACGACAAGATCTTGCGGTGGCAGATCGAGTTGTCCACGTACAACTACAATATCTTGTATCGTCCTGAGAAGCTCAACGAGCCTCCTGATGCCCTGTCCCGCGGTACCTGCGCCAACGCGCAGATAGACCGCCTCCGCACCCTCCACGCGGACCTCTGCCATCCAGGGGTAGCCCGCTTCTATCACTTTATCAAGACCCGCAACCTGCCCTACTCCATCGAGGAGGTCAGGACCGTGACCAGGGACTGCCACATTTGCGCAGAGTGCAAACCGCACTTTTACCGCCCCGAGCAGGCGCATCTGGTAAAGGCTTCCCGCCCCTTTGAACGTCTCAGCATGGACTTCAAGGGTCCCCTCCCCTCCAACAATCGTAACATATACTTTTTAAATGTGGTTGACGAGTACTCCCGCTTCCCTTTTGCCATTCTCTGCCCCAACATGACCACGACAACCATCATCAAAGCCCTCCACTCCATTTTCTCCTTGTTCGGTTGCCCCGCGTACATCCACAGCGACCGGGGGTCCTCCTTCATGAGTGACGAGCTGCATCAATTCCTGCTTAGCAGGGGCATCGCCTCTAGCAGGACGACCAGTTATAACCCCGGGGTAACGGTCAGGTCGAGCGGGAGAACGGTACAGTCTGGAAGACCGTCCTACTAGCCCTTCGGTCCAGGAGTCTCCCGGTCTCCCATTGGTAAGAGGTCCTCCCAGACACCCTCCATTCTATTCGGTCTCTCCTCTGTACTGCCACGAATCAAACACCTCACGAACGTCTTCTTGTTTTCCCCAGGACGTCTTCTTCTGGGACCCCACTCCTGACCTGGCTGGCCGCCCCTGGGCCCATCCTGCTCCGGAAGCATGTGCAGGTGCACAAGTCCGACCCGTTGGTTGAAAGAGTCCAGTTACTCCACGCGAACCCGCAGTACGCGTACGTGGAGTATCCCGACGGACGACAGGACACTGTCTCCCTTCGGGACCTGGCACCCGCCGGCGTGCGGCCACAACCCCCAGCATCAGCACCCTTCCCCCAGTCCCAACCGCCCCCAGCGCCCCCGCAACCCAGCGCACAGGAACCCCCTTCCCCGGCCCGACTACTGCTAGCTCCGACCAGGGGTACGGACACAGGACCATGACCACCGCTCCCGGAGTCACGGACGACCACTGCTCCACCATCACCGGCGCCGCTGCGCAGGTCCGGCAAGACACCGAAGGCACCCATTCGGCTGATCGAGTCAATTTGATGGACCTTATGGACTTTCATGTTCAGCATATGTTCCTTGCCTGTGTTTTTTTATTATTATTACGGTTATTGTTGTTTTTCTTCTCCTGTACACTGTATATAGTTAGTTGGTTATCTTACACGCTCGTCGCGAGCCAGTGGGCAGCCATAGTTATCTTGGTGCTACTTGAGTAGGTCTCCAGTCATACTACCAGCCTTATGGGACACCCCACCCCCCCACCAATGGGTGAATGTGGTAGTATGACTAGGGAGATCATATTATCTTAGAACCAAGCTGCCATTGGTACAGCAGTCCCGCAGCCCATTGGCCCAGGCAAGTCATGTGCCTCTCTGTCAATTGGCTGTGGCTAGTCATGTGACTCCCTGTCGATTGGCCGAGAGGATGGTAGCTCCGCCTACAAGGCGGGGTATATAAGCTCGTACCAGCTGGCAGTCAGCCTTTCCTTGTACGACCACAGCCAGGCTCACATCTAGCTTATTAAAGCCTGATATTTGGATCCTCTTTACGACTCGTGTCCGATTGATGGTACATCAGCAGGCATCTCTGCTCAAGGGGGAATAGATTGGTTTTGGGTGACGTACATAACTTTGAAAATCTGCCTATTGCCTTACCTTAGTTGTTCTGAATCATGCCTATGATCAGAAGTCAGATTCCTCCAGGCTCGTAGAGCAGTGTGTCTGTCATTTGTAGCCAGTGGTCTCTCTGCCCTGGTTCCTTATCCGAGAGGACCGTAACACTGGCTTCCATGTATAATCTGAAGTTGGTGAGGATACCGTTTGCTGAAATTCCCAAAAGTTCCACATTCCAAAAAGAAAATGCAGGATCCTTTACCTCACCAAGGACATGGTTGGGTCTCTTTCTGACGTGTTATGGATTGTCTTGGGTTCCTCTGTCCATCTGAGAATCTTAGCTTTGCTTTCTGAAGTGTCTCAGGTGGTTGCAGCTGAAACGCTGCTCTGAAATTGGCTGCCATGGTCTCCCTCTTCTTGAGGCGAGTTTGTGTCTTGTCTTCTTTGGCCTGGAGTCTGTTGTTTCACTAACTAGATAGTTGGAGTTGATTTGTATCATGGCTTACATTCGCCCCGTAAAATAGATTGGTGCTGTTGGTGAATTTCTAATTGTCTGGCTATTTGCATGGCCTTTTCTAATATCAGATCCGACAATAGTTCTGTCCCTTATGGTTGCCTTAGCTACAGCCATCAGCCAAGTTGTTGGACACATTTGTTGAATTTCGTTCCCTCTAAAGATTTGTTTCTCCTTATATTAAAATATGTGTCAAATGATTTTAAAATTTCAACAAACTTATCTGAAGATAGGGGTGCAGTGGTTAGCACTGCTGCCTCACGGTGCTGAGGACCCAGGTTTGATCCCGGCCTTGGGTCACTGTTGTGTGGAGTTGGCACATTCTCCTCATGTCTGCGCGGGTCCCACCCCCATGACTCAAAAGATGTGCAGGTTAGGTGGATTGGCCACGCTAAATTTCCCCTTAATTTGAAAGAAAAAAAATTGGGTACTCTTAAAAAAATTTTTTAATTATCTGAGGATTTGTTTATTCCTTGTATCACAATAATATCATCAGCAATTGGATCCACTGAATAAAGTAGTGTATTCACTTGTTCAAGTTCTGTCTTTTTATCTAATCCTCAAATTATCATGTACCTTAAAAATCTTTTCCACCATAGTCCCCAATTTTGTGTTTGGTCTGGTCCTTGGGTCAGTCCAAATTAGTCTGGTAATGTGGATTTGTTGTCTATGGTTGCTTTAAAGTTCAGATGAGTGCAAGTTTAAATGCTGTGCAAGTTTTAACGGTGGCACTGCAGTAACCATTTTTTCAAGGGGTCTTCCTGTGCTTGTGTTTTGGAAGGCTCCCATGGCGATGGTGGTCCTAACCTTTTAAACTCTTTAGTTTTGTGCAACAATTTGATGAATCAACTATTCTGGGGTGTCCCTACAATGCCAGAGGATTTTCGGACGTATTCCATGTTCTGATTTTTCCCCCATATAATGAGCTCAACTCTGCACTCTGTGGGCATTCACAATGGACCTTACATAAGAACTTGTACAGTCCTCAGCTCTACAGTGGAGCTTTATCTTCTGCCTTTCTGTTTCCAGTCAACTGACAGCACCGGCTCCAGCCCATAAATGATATGAAATTAGCCCTTCCGCTGCATCGAGCCAACAAGCAGTGCGATTATCTTAGTTGGATACTTACACAATTGAAAGTGCAGGTATCCTGGAATTGGTCTGCCAGCATCAGAACAGTTGCCGGAATGTGGCGACTGGGGGATTTTCACAGTAACTTCACTGCAGTGTTAATGTAAACCTACTTGTGACACTAATAAAGATTATTATTATCACAGGTGTGGGTTAATTGTGCATTCGATCCCCAGGTGCATTTTCATAGGATATTCAATTTAGCCCCCAATATTTCACCCTGTCACAACTCAGTGAAATGACCTATTTTTTCTTGTTTTTTGCTTTGGTGAAATATCTAATTTGGAAGAGCTGAGCGAATTAGTAATGGATCAGGTTTAAAACTTAATCATACAAATATCAGAAAAAATGGCCTGAAGACCAACCTTACAAAGGAAATCAACAGACCAGGCCATAAACTTTGTGCGAGTGCATCCATATTAAATTTACAATTCTGTTCTGATACTAATCTGTCAGGAAACAGCAGGCAGGAAGTAATTAAACCTCTGATATTTTCAAACACCATTGCTGAATAATGCCTGGAAGTCTATTCATATAATAAGATCCAGTTAATTATTGGCTGTAAGACATAAACTGCCATTGATGATGATAGATAATGAAGTTGGCAGCCTTTACAAGATACTTTGTAAGTTAAAAGTTCCTTTTATGGAGCCCTGGTTGCAAGTAGGAGTAAAGTTTTGCCAGGATTTCCATTTGGTGTGACCCTGATTGCACAAGTTTCTACACCAGGAAAAGGGTGATGAACATTTATTCAAGTATCTCTCCAGATTTGGAACATCTTTTGAATTCAGCTCAGGTGGATGGGCTCAAAGGATTCTCTGTAACAGAGGGATAGCCCCTGCAGGGCTGGTTTAGCTCAGTGGGCTAGACAGCTGGTTTGTGATGCAGAACAAGGCCAGCAGCACGGGTTCAACTCCCGTACCAGCTTACCCAAACAGGCGTCGGAATGTGGCAACTAGGGTCTTTTCACAGTACCTTCATACTTGTGACAATAAAAGATTATTATTGCATAGTTTTGGGCAGTCTCAAATTATTGAAGATGGACCCAGAGCATAATTGTGACCAGAATTTAGGTGTAGGAGTAGGCCATTTGGCCTTTGAACCTACTCCAAAGTTCGGTAAGATCGTGGCTGATCTGGTTGTGATCTCAACTCCATTTTTCTGTCTGACACCGCCATGACCCTTGACTCCCTTGCCTATCAAAAATCTATGTAAGCAAATCTTAAATTAATGCACTGAACCAGCCCAGCCTGCACTGCTTTCTGGGGAAGAGAATTGCAGACTAATGACCGACCCTTTGAGAGAAAAGAAATTCTCATTTCTGTCTTAAAATGGAAATCTCTTATTCTTAATCTGTGTCCCCTAAAATTCTCAGCTTCTCTAATCTCTCCACATAACTGAAATCTCTCATTCCTGGTGTCATTCGAATAAACTCATTGGATTCTACAGATCAGAGCCATCGGGTCTGCACAAACCCTCTGAAAGAGCACCCTATCTCCGTAACCCCACCTAACCTACACATCTTTGGACATTAAGGGGCAATTTAGCACAGCCAGTCCACCTAAATGGTAAACTGTTTTTCTATTCTTCCTACCAGATAGGGCAAGTTCACATTTTCCCACATTCTATGCCATCTGCTAAATTTTTGTTCACTTACTTAACCTATCTATATTCCTTTGTAGGCTCTTTACCTCTTCTTCATGGCTTACTTTACCTCTGATCTTGGTGTCATCAGCTACCATACATTCAGTTCCTTCATTGAAATCATTGATGTAGATTGAAACTAGTTGAACCCCCAGCATTAATTCCTGTGGCACTCAAGTTGTTACAACTTGCCAGCCTGAAAATGACCCATTTACCCTCCTTTCTGCTTCTTTTTGCTAACCAATCCATCATCCATACTAATATGTTATCCCTATACCATGTGCGCTCATCTTGTGCAGCAACCTTTGATGTCAACAAATGTCTTTTGGAAATCCAGGTACACCACATCCACAGATTCCCCTTGATCTACTTTGCATAGATTCCCAAAAGTGCAAAAGGAGGCCATATGTCCCATTGGGTCTGCACCGACCCGCTAAAAGAGCACGCCACCTAGGCCCAATCCCCCGCCCCATCTTAGCAACCCCACCTAACAATTGCATACTTAGGGGCAATTTTAACATGGCCAATCCACCCAACCTGCACATCTCAGCACACCCAGAGGAAACCCATGCAGTCACTGGGAGAACGTGCAAACCACACACAGTCACCCAAGGCAGGAATCAAACCCAGATCTCTGGCGCTGTGAGGCAGCAGTGCTAACTCGTGCTAACAGTAGCAGTGCTGCTACTTTCTCAACAAACTCTAATAGACCAGCTAAACATGATTTCTTTTTCACAAAATCATGTTGACTTTGCATGATCCTATTATGATTTCCTAAGTGCCGAGAAAGATGCTGGAGATGAAATTAAAAACTCAGGAAACAGAGAACGAAATACTAGATGAGGAAATTAGCTATATTGTGGTCAAATGACTTGGTGAGGTCACAAGCACTGTGCCCCGAGAAGCCAAAACAGTCCAGACAACCTGAACAACCCAAACAATATCAGCAAAACTCTGCAGTGTGACAGGAAGTTGAAAACAGCTCAGAGACTCTGCAGGGATAAAGTGGTTCTGGAAAAGCTACCTGGATTTAAAAAGGTTGTGATTAAGCCAGAAAAATTGAAAGGGGCCAAGACCATGCGGCAGAAATCTGCAGAAGGGAGGGTTTAGCCCGCACAGACCTCAGGCGAGAGCTGCTTGAAGGTAGCAAGGCCAAAGCCAAGGCAGTGAAATTAAACCAGGTCCAGAGAAGGTCCTTGAATCTGAAATAGATTCTCCAAATATCCCCAAGTTAAATGGGGACCAGAGAAGTCCTGGAGTAGGGAAAGAACGGGTGAGGGAGATGCCCCATGTAGCCATAGAGCCTGAAAGAAAGCCAGTTATTAGGCCCGGATGGGAAATGGCGAAGCTTACTTGCCCGAAGTATAGCTAGCCGAATCTTTCTTTCCGGTACTAAATTGGGACACAGCAAATCCCCAGACCCATCCAGCAAATTGAAGGAGAAATCAGCCCCCACCCCTGCTAGAGGAGCAGGACATCTGGCTGCCTGAAATATTCTTTGAATGTCTGAAAAGAGATGCCAGGAAAGTCCCCTGAAAGATATGCGGCAGGTGAGCAAATTTCCTTGCCCAGATTTAAATCCAAAGGAGCCTATTATGCTGCTGGGTGAGGAAGAGGTCTACCTATACAACCTGACTTTACGAATTCAGAGGAAGACGCAACGGGTCACCAAATACCCGCAGAACCAGTGAGGAATCTGTCTTCCCAGTCTAAAAGCCACCAGGGAGTATCCACTAGAGGGCAGTGGTGTCCCAGAGGACATGGAACATGCTCAGAGAGCACCTCCTTCAAAGGCAAAGGCCGGCAGGAAGCCGGTGACTGATTTCACTGACCACTTATAAAAAATCTAAACATGGAGCAGAAATGTTACAAAATTGGCAAAGACAGAGAGGGTAGGTGATGTCTTACCCAATTGATAAGCCATCTGGAGGTGCATTAGGAGGTGACCATCCTCCAAAGCACAGCACAGAAGTATCCCAAAAGACAGTCCACCCATCATCTAACTGCCCAGCAGAGAGACCCCAACCAGAATGAACCCCAGGCTCACCCACCATTAAGCAGAATTGCAAAAGGGCAGGACAGAGTTAACCACCACAGTTAAAACACTCCTTAACTCCACACCAGGCTACAGCACTGCAATCATATCCGGTTTGAATGCGGGAGAAGGTCCTGCTGGAAGACCATCTGCCTGTCATCTCGGTCCAGAAAGGTTATTCCAGGTTCAGGGGCCAACTGCCCACCTGCTGCTGTGCCAACCAAAAGTTCCTTTCTGTTTATGGATGTGTAGATAGTGAGAGGAGAAATCGGGGCTGTTTAAAATAATCCCACTCCTGTCCGTAATAGGAGGATGAGTGGTGAGGGCTGTAGGGCTGTTTTTTGTTTTAAACATTTTAAATTCAATCAATTGCCAGTGCATCTCTGCACTCCGCAGCCTCCACACTCATTACGCATGCACACGCACACACACAGACACACACACACACACGCTCCCTTACCCACACACGCACCCCATCCACACACACTCCCCCACACACATACACACCCTCACACACAAACCCCACACGCACATACACACGCACACCCTACACAGCACACACAGTCCCTGGGGAGTCGATGTGCTTTTAGCCTCGAAGGTTCATGGGCGGGATTCTCCAAGCCCCGTGCCGGAGAATCGCTGCAACTGCACCACGCCACCCTGAATCCGGCACGCGATTCTGCCATTTGTGCTGCCGCGCTGTCCGCGGCCGGGCCGCCGATTGTCCGGCCTTGATGGGCCGAGCAGCCTCGCGGAAACAGCAGAGTCCCGCCGGCACTGTCCACACCTGCTCGCAGCCGGCGGGAACTCTGCGTACAGGGTTGGGGAGTGGCCTGTGGCGGGGGGGAGAGGGCTCCTTCACAGAGGGGCCTCCGATGGGGTCTGGCCCGTGATCGGGCCCCACCGGCCCTATAATGTTACGTGGCCGGCCCCTGAATCCCCACGCCATGTTGCATCGGGGCCGGCGCAAACGCGGGTTGTCATGGCGCCACTGCACATGCGTGGGTTGTCATGGCGCCACTGCACATGCGTGGGTTGTCATGGCGCCACTGCACATGCGTGGGTTGTCATGGCGCCACTGCACATGCGTGGGTTGTCATGGCGCCACTGCGTATGCGTGGGTTGTCATGGCGCCACTGTGTGTGCGTGTGCTGTCGTGGTGCCCAGTTGGCACTGGGAAGGGAGGCGTGAACCGCTCCAGCGCCATGCTGGCCCCCTGTGGGGGACAGAATCGGTAGTGCCCGTGCCCGCTTCACGCCGTCGTGAAACGTGACGGCATTCACGACGACGCGGACACTTTGCGCGGAATTCTTCGAAATGGATGCAAAGTGTTCGCACCGTCGTGAAAACGCGGGGGACTTCCTCAATGCACCAGCCCCAACGCAACATGGCGTGGAGGTTCAGGGGCCGGGCACGTAATAAAATAGGGCCGGGGCTGGAGAGGCCGGCCCACCGATCGGTGGGCCCCGATCGCGGACCAGACCCCATCGGAGGCACCCCGGTGAAGGACCCCCCCCCCCCCCCCCCCCCCATTGGCCGCCCCCCGACTCTGCGCGCAGAGTTCCTGCCGGCTGCGAGCAGGTGTGAACGGTGCCGGCGGGACTCTGCCGTTTCCGCGTGGCCGCTTGGCCCATCAAGGCCGGAGAATCGCTGGCCCAGCCACGGACAGCGGCCCACGACCCGCGCCAAATGCGCCAGCGCAATTGGTGCCGATTCTCCGAGAAGCATGTCGGGGTGGCGTAGCGCAGTTGCGCAGGGCTCTGAGAATCTCGCCCGTTACCTCCATTTCAGAGAATCCCGCCCCATTTGTTTTTTAGCTTGTGGAGATGGTGTCATTGCTGGGTATGGCTAAGAGAGATTTTGACCTTGTTTTGACCAAAAGTAAAGACAGTTCTCTCACAGTAGATTTAGAATAGGTTTAAAATAAAAGAGCAATAATAGTTAAAGCAGAACATTCATGTCTGAAGACGAGCAGGCTGAAACAACCCAGCTGTATTTTGTTTCTTGTTGTTTAATGGGGAATTGGGTAGAAGTGTTTAAGGGGTCATTGTAAGCTATTCTTTTTGATTGTGAAGTTAAAGAGTTTAATATTTTATTCATAGTAAAGTTTTGTTTTAAAATACCAAATCCCTACTTTTTCATGCAATCATTCCTGGAGCGAGGATCCTGCCGTTTATCATGTATTCCCTTACCTCATTTGTCCTTCCCAAGTGCATCACCTCACACTAATCCGGATTGAATTCCATTTGCACTGATCAGCCCATCTGATCAACCCATCTATATCCTCTTTAAACGAAGGCTATTCTCCTCATTATTTACCACCCCACCAATTTTCATATTATCCATAAATTTACTGATCAACCCTCCTACATTCAAGTCTAAATCATTTATATAAACCACAAACAGCAAGGGCCCCAACACTGATCACTGTGGGACCCTACTGGACACAGGCTTCCAGTCAGAAAAACACCCCTCAACTATCACCCTCTGCTACCTGCCACTCAGCCAATCCTAGATCCAATTTGCCAAATTTCCTTGGATCCCATGGGCTATACCTTCGCTATCAGTCTGGGATCTTATCAAAAGCCTTGCGAAATCCAAGGATCCAATGTGGAGTAGTCACGAGGGGCCTTGCGGTTTACTCCTGCCCCTGTTTCTTATGATCTTATGCTGCTCTGGGAGATTTTACGACTTCAAATTACTATGCATTTACAGATTGTTGTTGTTGTAGTTCCTTCAGAGAACTGACGCACGCAAAAGTGTTTCAGTTCTACAATTCCAGTCCACCTTCAGTTTCACTAGCTCTGTGTTTCCCAACACTCAGTCCTTATCAAAACAGCTAAGCAGCCTGGAGTTAGGGTTAAGGTTAGAGTTAGAGTCACTCAATCGTTCTTCAAGATCAGAGGACTCACGGGCCGACTAACTATGATTTCCAGGGTGATTTCTGCACCCCATCCCCAGCAATCTTTGTGTTTCATTTGTTCATGGGATGTGAACATCACTGGCTGGGCCAGCATTTCTTGCCCATCCCTGAGGACATTTAAGAGTCAACCACATTACTGGGGTCTGGTTTCACATGTAGGCCAGACTAGGTAAGAATGCCAGATTTCCTTCCCTAAATGACGTAAGTGAAGCAGATGGGTTGTTTCATGGTTATCATTAGACATTTAATTTCAGATTTATT
The DNA here is from genome assembly GCF_902713615.1 of Scyliorhinus canicula. Lineage (NCBI taxonomy): Eukaryota > Metazoa > Chordata > Chondrichthyes > Carcharhiniformes > Scyliorhinidae > Scyliorhinus > Scyliorhinus canicula. Next base: position 62,370,192 of record NC_052163.1, on the reverse strand, counting down.
TTCTTATTGGATTCAGATGTCACCATCTGCTACGGTGGGATTCAAACCCGGATCCCGAGAGCATTGCCCTGGGTTTCTGGACTACTAGTCCAGTGACAATACCACTGTGCCACTACCTCAGATCTACTGCCCTGCAGCTGAGTCATTAGAAAGACAGACCAACTCATTAATTCAGAACATTAATATGGAGTCCTGACATCCCGTTGATTTTAGTTGAAGGACTTGTTGTTTTGACAGCACATTATTGTGGCCGAAGCACACCCCAAGGCTCACGTAAAGGGCCACCCATTCACACTGACATGGTCACACCATTTGCCGGCTTGACAAAAATAATAAGCTGTTTGCAGTCAACAGATGTAAGAAATAACAATGACAGATTGCTGCTCATGGTTCGCATCTCTTCTGACAATTGTGTCTCTTTGTTTGATGTTTTTTTCACTTTAATGTAATCGTTTCTTTTGGTACTTTGGCACGAACTGAACAGATCCTTCCATTTATGCAATACCTTCTCACTTTGCTCAGAGATTGAAGTTTCATGGGTGGTGACTGGTTTATTTCAGCAAATGCACTCACAGCTGCACCAACAAAATCCCACATACCGCAATGAGAAAAGAAAGACTTGGATTTAAAGAACACTATTTACAACCTCAGGTTGTCCCAAAACACATTTACAGCCAATGAAATGCTTTTGAAGTTCAGTCACTGTTATAATGTTGGAATTTACTGCAAAGTGCCAAAACAACAACGTACAGATGATGAAATGCTGATCGTGAGTTTAAAAGACTGGAGAAATTCTGGCATAACTCTATCATTATTGTAATAAATCTTTGGCTAAATTGTGTGCTCATCTCTTGATGTGAGACTTGAATTCACGATCCTCTGACGCAGGGACAAGAATGCGACCAATACAGTCAAATTGGCATGCCACTAAAGGTTTATTACTAATCAACTGCTGGGAGCTGGGTTGCAGAGTGTTTGGAACACAGCTTTCACCTCTGGTACCCTGGTAGGTCCTCTTCTTTCGGACGGCTGGCTGTTCCCCATTTAGTCAGTGTGGATACTCACCACCCACTTATCGAAAAACTATTGGCACACCTGAGGTGAAATGGAAAAATTGGATTGGTGCAGGCAGTCTGAGGTTAAGGTCGAATCAGTGTGCTGGGTGAAGCTTCACACAGCCTCCAATGTGTTCCATTTATAAGTAACCATAAAGGAGTTTTACCCTGGACTTGATATTCACTTTATGCAACCAAGATCCATTACAGTGTGAGATCAGGTGTACAAAAACTGTAGCTGAGGAGCACCTATCCTTAAATCTATAGAAGGGAGGAAATATTGCAATTCACAACATAAGGACAACACAAAACCTTTTACAATGAAGTATCTTTTGAAATGTAGTCACAGTTGTAATTACAGTGAATTACACTGAGGTGACTTTTTAATGTAACAAACATGGCAATCAGTATGCGCACAGCAGGCCCCACAAAGAGAATGCTAACACTAACAATATGTTACTTGTTAAAAGTCTTGTCAGCATGGTAGGTGGCTGCAGACTGCAATCATACCGAAAATGCACGAGCCACTCCAGGTGGAGTGGTTATGCATTACTGCTTAAAGCAGATACTGTTTTAACACCTGGAAACTTAGCTCCTCACCTGCATGAGGAATAAAATTCACCCTCCTGTCAAAAAAAAATTATTTTGTGTTGAATACACTCAGTTGTTATATGTGCTTTAGCTTAGTAATGATAATAATGAATGCATTGCAATTAAATGAACCAGTTTCACCTTCAAGCGTCTCGCTTCGCACAGTGAATGTCACTGAAATGCGGTGACTATTCTTACGCAACAAATATAGCACCCTATGTGAAAATAGCAAAATCCATGAAATTTCAACAAATAGGATGGCCAGTTTTATGGTGATGTTGAGTGAAGAGGTAGGACAGTGGTTAGCATTGTTGCTTCACAGCGCCAGGGACCTGGATTTGATTCCTGGCTTGGGTCACTGTCTGTGCAGAGTCTCCCTGTGCCTGCGTGGTTTTCCTCCAGGTGCTCCAGTTTCCTCTCAAGTCTTGTTAAGTGAATTGGACATTCTGAATTCTCCCTCTGTGTACCCGAACAGGCAAAGTGTGGCGAATCGGGGCTTTTCACAGTAACTTCACTGCAGTGTTAATGTAAGTCTAGCTGTGACACTAATAAAGATTATTATTATTACTATTATTATTAGGATGTATCTGATCAAGATATAAGGAGAGATTTGAATTGTGCATCCTTAACACTAACTATGAACCTTAAACTGTCAGTACTGACTTTTTAATCATGTCCAGTTAGTTGTTGCCAGTCAATCCATGAGTGAATTTGTTGTGTTTTCAAGAGGAAGGATCATGCAGGGGAAGAATCTTTTGTCCAATGATACATACCTCAGGGGCCAAAACGGAGGTAATTGCACATTTTCAAACTTTGTATCTGCATTCAACTGGTATAAAACTCTGTAAACAAATATCTTCCTCACGTTACATACTAGAAAAGTATGTTATTTTTTGGAAAACTTGGCTGAAATTCTCCAGCCGTTGCAATTTACTTTCCTGCCACTAGCGTGGGGTTATGGGGATAGGCCTCGGTAAGTGATCTTTCAGAGGGTCGATGCAGACTTAATGGGCCAAAGTCATTCAATGGATTCATTAGTGTGGGGGGAGGAATGAGGGATTTCAATTATGTGGAGAGATTAGAGAAGTCATCACTTTTTTCCCCTTAGAGCAGAGAAGTTTAAGGGTAGATTTAATAGAGATGATTAAGATTATGAGCAGTTTTGATAATTTACAGAAGACTTGGAGAGGAATCATTTATCGGGATAAGGGGACCGAGCTGAGGATTGGAGATAATTGGATAGTTTTCAATAATGATGGCACAAGCTTTCTTCTCAGCTGTATCATTCTATGATTTGATGAAGACCCAGCAGTTTGGGTTTTGTTGCTTTCAGGCTGCACTAGTGATGTTACGCCACTTCCCTCCACTGGCCTGAGGAAAGCAGGTTGACTGTTAGGTAGTCTTGAATCATCCAATAATGAAGGAAGGGTTCCTCTATTAGTGTAAGTAAAATGTATAGCTGAACTTATTACTTTCCTTAGAGGTCAAATTCTTTCACGCCGATTAATTGTTTGGTCAAAATTTTCTGAAGCTGTTAACCTGGGCAGTTGATTTTATATAGGTTCAGCGTAACTTCCTTGGCTTTTGCACGGTCTGCAGCTATTTATAAAACAAAGAATTTCATATGCCTTATTAATTAGGGAGGCACTGTAGCATAGTGTTTAGCACTGCTGCCCCACAGCGCCAGGGATCCGGGTTCAATTCTGAAATTGCGTGATTGTGTAGAGTTTGCGCTTTCTCCCTCTGTCTGCGTGGGTTTCCTCCGGGTACTCCGATTTCTTCCCTCAGTCAGATGTGCAGGTTAGGTGGATTGGTTTTGGGCCTTTAAACGGGGCGGCATCGGCACTTAGAAGGTGAATACCGGCGTGGGAAAGGACGCTGGAGAGGTTCCCCTCACTGCTATATGGAGGGAACCAGGCGCGGGGCCGTTAAACGAGCGATTGCGGGGAAGAGAGCGGAGCGGGTCCGGGAGGACAAAATGGCGGCCAGCGCGGACCATGAAGCATGGGCCCAGTAGTCGAGAGAGCAGCAAGACTTTCTGAGGAGCTGCTTCGCAGAGGTGAAGACGGAGATGCTGGCCCATATGAAGGCCTCCATGGAAAAGATGGTGGAGGTTCAGAAGGTACAGGAGAAGGCAATCAAAGAGATGGAGAGGAAGGTATCCGAGAATGAGGACGAGATCCTGCGCCTGACGGTCAGGGTAGAGGCGCACGAGGCCCTACACAAGAGATGGCAGGAGAGACTGGATGACATTGAATATAGGTCTCGGAGTCACAACCTGCGGGTCCTGGGCCTCCCTGAAGATGCGGAGGGGGCGGACGCGAGCACGTAGGTGACTACAATGCTGGGGACGCTGATGGGCGCGGGGGCCTTCCCGCGGCCCTTGGAACTGGGCGGGGTGCATAGAGTCCTCGCGAGGAAACCGAGGGCGAACGAACCACCGAGGGCGATGGTGATAAGGTTCCATCGCTTTACACAGGGAGCATGTCCTGCGTTGGGCAAAGAAGGAGCGGAGCAGTAAGCGGGTGAACGGCAAGATTTGCATATACCAGGACTTGGGAGCTGAACTGGCGAGGAGGCGTGCGAGATTCAACTGGGATAAGGCGGTCCTCCACAGCAAAGGGATGAAGTTCGGGCTCCTGCATCTGTCGAGACTTTGGGTTACGTACAAGGACAGGCACCATTACTTTGATACGCCGGATGAGGCGTGGACATTCATTAAGCACAAAAAGCTGGACTTGAACTAAGGGGCAGCTGCACGTGGGTGAAACGCGCTGGCGAGATGTGTAACCGGGTGTTGGCCTGGTATAAGTGTGTTAGTAAAATTTAAGTTTGTTTGCTTTCCTTTTCCTGTTTTTTGTTTCAGACGGCGGGGTAACGCCCGGGTTGTGTTGTCCGGTGCATGGGAAGGATCTGGATGGCACTTGCCCTCGTACCCTGTGGGGGAAGGGGGGTTGGGGGCCCAAAGGAGGAGGCAATAGTAAGGTTGGAGATAGAGGCGGGAGCGGCCAGGTCAGCATGGGTCAGCTGACTAACAGAAGCGCAATGGGGGGGCTTGGCATTTGGGATTGGGGGGCTGGGAGGTGGGGGGGGGGAAGTGGTGCTGCTGTGCTGACTGAAGGGGAGCCAACTGTTGGGGACGGATGGAGAGTCGGGTTGGGAGGCCTCCGGCTGGACGGCTAGAGCGAGCGGGGGGGCTACGGCACGTGGCTGGCCGGAAAAGGGAGATGGCTCATCAGCAGGAAGGGTGGGGGGGTCAACCCCTCGTCCAGGCTGATCACGTGGAATGTGAGGGGCCTGAATGGGCCGGTCAAGAGGTCCCGCGTGTTCTCGCATTTAAAGGGGTTGAAGTCGGACATGTCCATGCTGCAGGAGACGCACTTAAAACTTGCTGACCAGACAAGGTTAAGGAAGGGATGAGTGGGCCAGGTGTTCCACTCGGGGTTAGACTCAAAGACCAGGGGAGTGGCAATTCTGGTTAGTAAACGGGTGGAGTATGAGGCAGGGAGCATCATGACGGACAAGTTCATAATGGTGAGTGGCACGCTACAGGGGGCCCTGGGTGATGTTGGTGAACGTGTATGCCCCGAACTGGGATGATGCGGAATTCATGAGGCGCATGTTGGGTAATATCCCAGACTTGGAGTCAAGTAACTTGATCATGGGGGGAGAACTTTAATACGGTCTTGGATCCAGCGCTAGACTGGTCTAAGTCCAGGTCGGGAAAGAGAGCGGCAGCGGCCAGGGCCCTGTGGGAGTTCGTGGATCAAATGGGGGGCGTGGACCCATGGAGATTGGTGCGGCCAAGGGAGTCGGCCAAGGGAGTTGGGAAGTTCTCCTTTTTCTCTCACGTCCATAAAGTCTACTCGCAGATTGACTTTTTTGTGTTGAGCAGGGCATTAATCCCGATGGTGGAGAGGGCTGAGTATTGCGTTCTCGGACCATGCCCTGCACTGGGTGGACCTGCGACTGGGGGCGGAGCGGGGGCAGAGCCCTGTCCGGAGACTGGATGTGGGGCTGCTGGCGGATGAAGAGGTGTGTGGGCGGATAAGGAGGAGCATTCAGAACTATGTGATAACGAATGACACAGGGGAGGTAACAGCAGCAGCGGTTTGAGAGGCTATGAGGGTCATCAGAGGGGAGTTAATCTGTATTAGGTCCCATTGAGAGAAGAGGGAGAGGGTGAAGAGGGAGAGGCTGGTGGGAGAGATGCTTAGCGTAGACTGGAAGTAAGCGGAGGCCCCCGAGGGGGGGCTGCTAAAGGAGTGCCGGAGATTACAGGCGGAGTTCGATTTGCTGACCACGGGCAAGGCAGAGGCACAGCTGAGGAAAGTGAAAGGGCAGTCTACGAGTATCGGGAGAAAGCAAGTAGGATGCTGGCACACCAACTTCACAGGAGAGAGGCGGCCAGGGAGATCAGGGGAGTGGGGGATAAAGAAGGTAATACGGTGTTGAGCCCAGAGAGGATCAATGAGGTTTTCAAGGAGTTTTATGGGAAGCTGTACGAGTCAGAACCCCCGGGGGGAGGTGAAGGGATGAAGCAATTTTTGGATCGATTGACGTTCCCAAGGGTGGACGAGGATCGGGTGGAGGGACAGGGGGCCCCGATTGAGCTGGAGGAGATAGTTAAGGGACTGGCAAGTATGCGGTCGGGCAGGGCAGCACGGTGGCCTAGTGGTTAGCACAACCGCCTCACGGCGCTGAGGTCCCAGGTTCGATCCCGGCTCTGGGTCACTGTCCGTGTGGAGTTTGCACGTTCTCCCCGTGTCTGCGTGGGTTTCGCCCCCACAACCCAAAAATGTGCAGAGTAGGTGGATTGGCCACGCTAAATTGCCCCTTAATTGGAAAAACTAATTGGCTAATCTAAATTTTAAAAAGAAGTATGCGGTCGGGCAAGGCCCCGGGTCCAGACAGCTTTCCTGTAGAATTTTATAAGAAGTTCTCGGAGCTACTGAGCCCGCTCCTGCTAAGAACCTTTAACGAGGCAAAGGAGAGAGGAACCCTCCCCCTGACGATGTCGCAGGTATTGGTCTCGCTCATTTTGAAGAGGGAGAAGGATTCGCTTCAATGTGGGTCCTACAGGCCGATATTTCTCCTGCTATGCCAAATTGTTGGCAAAAGCTCTGGCTACCAGAATAGAGGAGCACCGGGTTTCCCTCTACGCGGATGACCTGCTATTGTATATTTCAGACCCGCTAGAGGGGATGGGGGAGGTCATGCGGATCCTGGAGGACTGTGGGAGCTTCTCGGGGTACAAGTTGAACGTGGGGAAAAGTGAATTGTTTGTAATCCACGCTAGGGGTCAGGAGAGACTGGGGAGCTCCCGCTCAAAATGGTGGAGAGGAGCTTTCGTTATTTACGTATACAGGTGGCTAGGAACTGGGATGCCCTACACAGGCTCAATTTATCTCGGCTTATCGAGCAGATGGAGGGAGACTTTAAAAGGTGGGACATGCTCCCGCTTTCACTGGTGGGAAGAGTGCAGATTGTGAAGATGACGGTTCTTCCCAGATTCCTGTTCGTTTTTTAGTGCCTCCCCATTTTCATCCCCAAATCCTTCTTCATGCGGGTGAACAGGATTATCACGGAATTTGTGTGGGCAAACAAGACCCTGCGGGTAGGTGGGGGGGGGGGGGGGGGGGGGGGGGCTGGCGCTGCCGGACTTCTGCAGCTACTATTGAGTGGCTAATGTGGCCATGATTAGTAAATGGGTAATGGAGGAGGGGTCGGTGTGGGGGCGGCAAGAGACGGCGTCATGCAAGGGCATCAGCCTAGGGGCACAAGTAATAGCACATCTGCCGTTCCCGCAGGCACGATACACCACAAGCCCGTGGGGACGGCCGCACTGAGGGTCTGGGGTCAGTGGAGGAGGCACAGGAAGGGGGAGGAGGCCTCAGTTTGGACCACGATACGGAACAACCATAGATTTGCTCCGGGCTGGTATAGGGCAGGCATTAGAAGGATGGGAGACCTGTTTATAGATGGGACCTTCCCTAGCTTGAAGGTGCTGGAGAAGTTCGGCCGGCCCCTAGAAATGCTTTCAGATACCTCCAGGTCTGGGACTTTCTCAAAAAACAGGTGGGCACATTTCCGCAGCTACTCCCTCGTAGGATACAGGACAGGGTAGTGTCTGGCATCTGGGTAGGAGAGGGGAAGGTGTCGGACATATACCAGGAGCTGCAAGAGGCGGAGGAATCCTCAGTGGAGGAGTTGAAGGGCAAGTGGGAGCAGGAGCTAGACGAGGTGCTAGATGAGGGCCTGTGGGCTGATGCCCTGGGCAGGGTGAATTGGTCCGCATCATGTGCCAGGCTCAGTTTAATTCAGTTTAAGGTGGTGCATCGGGCTCACATGACGACGGCGAGAATGAGCAAGTTCTTTGGGGTGGAGGACAGGTGCGCAAGATGTGCAGGGAGTCCGACGGACCATGTCCATATGTTTTGAGCATGCCCGGCATTTAAAGAATTCTGGCAGGGCTTTGCGAGGGCTATGTCCAGGATTTTGGACGCACAGGTGAAGCCGAGTCCAACAATAGCGATCTTTGGGCTGTCGGAGGATCTGGGAGTGTAGGAAGTGAAAGAGGCCGAAGTCTTGGCCTTTGCCTCCCTGGTAGCCCGGAGACGGATCTTGTTAATGTGGAGGGACTCGAAACCCCCGCGCGTGGAGACCTGGGTTAGTGATATGGCGGGGTTCCTCAGCCTGGAGCGAATAAAGTTTGCCTTGAGAGGATCCTTGCTGGGATTCTCCAGGCGGTGGCAACCTTTCCTTGACTTTCATGGGGAGCTGTAAAATGTCAGCAGCAGCAGCAACTGGGGGGGGGGGGGGGGGCGGGGGTTGGGGGTGAGAGGGGTTCAGGTGGGGGGAATTGTCTATTTAATGTATATTTGAGTTTTGTATAATAATAACACCCACCTAGTTTTTGTTAAATATTTTTCGTTTATTTTTCTGTTATGTAAAAATTCTGGTTGAAAAAAGCTTTAATAAAAACAATTTTAAAAAAAAAGAAATTCCCTACCCGTGCTCACCTTATTTTGGTTGAGGAAGGGGACATTAGACCTGCCCTTCGCCAGTCATTTTGGAGCCATCTGCAGCACTTTAAGGCACATAGATAGTTTCTTACATCAAGTGTACAGCACAGAAACAGCCCAACTGTTCAGTGCCAGTTTTTATACTCCATGAGAAACTAGCGAGCTCAGGAGGAGAGCCAATATCTGCTAAGCGTCTCTTGTGTCATGTGCAGATTGTGCAATACTTTGAGTAGCTCAATCTTTTTGAGGTAACTTTGATTCAAGGGCCATTTTTGATTTTTTGAGGTTTTCACTCTGAATCCTGAAGACGGGACCAGGGGGCTTGTAGCCAATACAAGGTAAATGTAATTGAGTTAATTATCTGCACAGACAATAGCAGTGGCTCAATTTATGAGCCTCTCCCACTTTTTCATAGTGTCATAATATATACCAATATATCATGGTGCAGACATACACTGATGGACACACACAGGGACCAATCAACATATACAAACACCGCAGCCAATCACCAGTTAGAATACACACACTATAAAGGCAGAGGGCACCACGGTTCCCGCTCATTCTGGATGCTGTCTCTGAGTGTAACAGGAACTTATTCAGTCCAGCACAGACTCACAACACGTGCTGAGAGAATCAACTGGTTCAGACAAGGCTTAGGTCTCTAGTTCAAGTTAGCATTATTTAGACCCACAGTCATCGTGTGTTAGTTAGTTAGAAGTAGTTAATAAAATTGAGTTGAACCTTCATCTGTGTTGGAAGTGTCTGTTCACCTCTCCAGCCTACACAAGCCAACACATCACATATATTTCATTTATATTGTCATTCTTTGGATTCATTCCTTTTGGTTACAAGTTGTGGTATGGTTAGAGCTTGTGGAAGTGGCCATGAAAGAACCTCAAAATTTAGCACTGTCCATAGTTTAACATCTTGGAGAATATTGGCTCCCTCAGAACACCAATTACTACCTTAACCCTTGTTCTGTGATTGAGTTGTTTTGACAGTGCAGTATTGATGTTAAAATCCCCTGAGGTTCACCAGAGTTCTCTCTGCCCTGATGAATGGCATGGGCTTTTCATTTGTCTGTTTGATGGAAATAACAGACAAAAATAACAAAGGCAATTTGAAGTTGACAGATGTAACAAGAAAGTGACAGCAACAAAGCCCATTGGCCTTTTGACTGCTGTGCCTGATACGTCTTTCATTTTCTACAGCAGCAGAAAACTGAAAAGTTTCTTTCATTTCCTTTGGTAAATCTTTTATATTCTTGGTTTGGGAAGTGGTGCTGTGTCCATTTTAGTTATAATCCATGGATCAGTTATATCTGGAGATGCAGAGGACAGCTTACTCTACACGACATGGTGAAACCTTTCTAGGACATGTATGGCACAAGTTAGATGGCCCATCTAGATTCCGTTTATGGATAGCGCAGGATAACGGAAACAAGGCATGATGATAGTGAATTCTTCTTTCTGAATCGAATACAGGAGGAAAACCTGTCAGGAAATCAAAAGAGGGAACATTCTATACTGAAAATTCTCTGCACCGTATTTTCCTTTAATGGAGAATTAATGTCATGGAGTTCATGCTCCATTTGAATCTCTTTAACTCCCAAATGAAGTACAACACAGGTTGGAAGTTGAGTAAAGAAAGCTCTATCAAATACTCCCAGGTCAGGTGGAGCATACATAGGAAACATGGGGCATGAACCAGCGGTCTCACCGCCCACGACTTGGTGTCGGTACGAGACCATTGAAACTCTCCTCTCGCGAGATTTACGAAGCTCGAAACGTCTTGCAAGATTCAATGGAATCTCACGAAATGCCGCAATCTGGATCTCACTCTCAGGCGTGACTCAGATCAGCATATTTAAAGGAGACCTCGCCAGTGCATCATTTAGTTCTGGCAGCATGGTGGCACAGTGATTAGTACTGCTGCCTCACAGCGCCAGAGACCCAGGTTTGATTCCGGCCTCGGATGACTGTGTAGAGTTTGCACATTCTCCCAGTGTCTGTGTGGGTTTCGTCCAGGTGCTCCTCCCACAATCCAAAGGTTAGGTGGATTGGATATTCTAAATACCCCCTGGGAGGGGTTACGGGTATAGGGTGGAGGATTGGGCCTAGGTAGGTTGCTCTTTCATAGGATCTGTGTAGACTCAATGGCCGATTGGCCTCCTTCTGCACTGTAGGAATTCTGTGTGGTCCACACAAACGTTAATCCAAGCAGTTTACCCAAGTCAGGTTGAGTTCGGATGAGTAGTCTGCTGTCGAGGCGAATCGGTTATTATAATATTTAAAAAACGTTGCGGGCTTCAGATTTTACCAGCCATTTGGATAAATGGTTGTGGGCTGGATTTCCCAAAGCTTGGAAGGCATGTTAGCTGAAAAGAGAGGCAAACAGTCAGATTCAGAAGTAATTGCCTTTCCAGTACTGCTTGTGGGCCAGGAGGACTCTGATGCCCAGGGTAACCTACCAATATCTGCCTCCCTTGTCACATTATCCAGACTTGCCCCTCACTACAATAGTGCACATCCACCCCGTAATCTCTTCCACCTCCAATCCCCACATGATGTATCCCCATTTAATTCCTCTATCCAACCCATTATCTCTGTCCTCATTGACCTCTGTCCTTCTGATTTCACCATACTATGATTCCTGCTCAGCCAGAAATCTGATTCTCCCTCCCCCTTCCATGGTCCCTGTCTGCCGCCCTGTACAACAGCATTCATGTCCAGCAGCCTGTACCGACCCTCTGAAAGAACACGCTACCCAGGCCTACTCCCCCACACTTTTGGACAGGAAGGGGCAATTTTAGCATGGCCAATTCACCAAACCTGCTCATCTTTGGACTGTGGGTGGAAACTGGAGCACCCGGAGGAAACCCACAAGGAGACTCCACTGTCACCCAAGGCCGGAATTGAACCTGGGTCCCTGGCAGAGTGAGATAGCAGTGCTAATCACTGTGTCACTGTGATGCCCTTCTTGGTTTAGAGGAGTCGTGCCAAAATGAATGGTGCATCTGCCATCTGAGCCAAAGCAAAGAGTTAGCTGCCATGTACTTTCAAACCTCCCCTATCTTTAGAACCAGAGCCTGTTTTTACATCTAGTGACAGCAAAAATTCTGAAACTGTACACAGGCTTTATCTACACTACAAAGCCAAGTAAAGGAGAGCTCCCCTTAGAGCTTTATCTGTTGTTAGCAGCATGCCTGAGTCTGTTAGCACTGACATCGGTGGTATAGACCAAATCCTTCGGAACAAAAGACTGAAGAAAAGACTGGGCAATGAACTGGCAGTAATAGAGGAATGACAATTGTGTATCCTAGGGAGGGCTTTACGTCAGGAAAACAGATCGTCATAAACGTTCTATTAATATCGTACTCCATGTACCTGCAGAATAACTGATACAGTTCATTGTGACACTGAAACAAACACTAATATTACCATAATAAAACAGGTCAGACATCAGGAAATATTAAAACCCAGCCTACTATGTTAAATACATAAATCTCAACTTTATTTTTATAAATTCACATATGTATAAATGAAACACTGGATGCTCAAATATATCTGTTTAATTACCCCAACCCCCCCCCTGTGAAAGAGAAGATTTATTTTGTTCCTTCATCACTACTGATTAATTCAAATTTCTGAAATTCACATTGTTGAAGTACCTTCATCAAATGGACTGCATTGGTTTGAGAAGAACATTCAAACAGTCTGCTCAAGGGCAACTTAAGGTGGGTGATAGACTTCTCAAGCAGCACCTTCCAAACCCACAGACACTACCATCTAGAAGGACAAGAGCAGCTGGAGCATGGGGGCGCAGTGGTTAGCACTGCTGCCTCACAGCACCGAGGACCCGGGTTCGATCCCGGCCCCAGGTCACTGTCCATGTGGAGTTTGCACATTATCCCCGTGTCTGTGTGGGTCTCACCCCCACAACCCCAAAAGATGTGCAGGGTGGGTGAATTGGCCACGCTAAATTGCCCCTTAATTCGAAAAAAATAATTGGGTACTCTAATTTTTTTAAAAAGGACATGGGCGGCAGCAGCAGGGAAGTGTGATGAATGTAGAACTTTCGGATATATTGCATTGTAGGGATTTGGTTCACTGCAGTCATGTTTGTCTGCTGCAGTCATGTTTTGAAATACATCAAAGTTTAAAAGGTTGGGAGTCAGGGGTGCAATTAAAGCACTGTAAAAAAGCTTGGGGCTAATGGAACATTGTCTCGATTGAGGGGATTCCCTGTGAAACTAGCTGGGAAACAGCTTCTGAAGACAAACAGCCAGAGTTTCTGCATGAATCTGACAAGTCAGATATTTTCTGTAAAGCAGTATCAAGAGATCTCTTTCTCAAAGAACATCTCTGTAAAGCAAGTATTCCTATATGGCATTGGTAGTTACAGTGGATTGAGAGCTGAGATGGTTTTGTTGTTTAAGTCAGAATAAAGATCGCAATTAAGTATATTGTATTCACTGTGTTGAATAGTGTTGTTTCGGGATAATTGTAAATACTATGGGCTGGATTCTCCGTTGCCCGACGCCAAAATCGGGAACGGCGATCGGGTGGAGAATAGCTCACAATGCCAAAATCTCAGCAGGTGTCGTTTGGGCCGAATCACGATGCTTTGCCTCCTCCAAATCGGCATCATTGCAATGAGCGCCATGCTCAGTTGCGACCGCGTTCGCATCTCATTATTGGGTCCACCCAAAATGCTCCGCTTCTGATGGACCGCGTTCCTGATAGCGCAGGCCACGTGTGGTCTCAATGGTTGTGAGCCTAGCGTGGTGGCCGCGAGGAGAGAGAGGGCGTACGGACAGTGTCCAGCACTGGCATACGTGGCCAACAGTTGTGACGCGGGCTGGGGGCCTTCCGCCAGGGCTGGGGGCAGTAGTGGGGGGTGGCCGGGCTGTGGGGTCAGGGTGGGCGGGCGGGCATGCGATCCAACACCATGTTGTCGAGCGCAATTGGTGCCCATGTGGGGGGTGTGGGTGTACTCACGGCTGTAGCTTGTTAGCCCTGCACGTGTCCAGCACAGACCTGGAAATTCTCCCACTGTTTTCCGCGTATTCTGCGGGTGTTTCACGAGGCGTCGGTGCTAGCCCCTCACCGGTACTGGAATCCCCCAGCTCAGACCAGCCTATCCACACACCCACCTCACAGAGCACCGAGGCGGGTTGTAGGTTTGTGCCCAAGTGCCTAACACTATGCCCTGCACCCGTGCCAACCTAACTGGTGTCCACCATTCTGGACTTACAGGCTCTAGCGCTATGTTTCAGTGGGTCCCCAGACAGTACATCATGAAGGCAGCCGGCTGCAATTACGGCCCTGTAACCTGGGCATCCTTTAGCGGCCGTCTTCTGGGCCGACCGGACCTGGATGGGGCCCAGCTGCTGCTCGGGTGTCCCAGGTAGCATGGTCCTCGGGGGGGGGGGGAGGAGATCCGGCCTGGAGGGGGGGCCCCACGGTGACCAGGCCTGCGATCGGGGCCCACCGATCTGCAGGCGCGCCTGTGGGGGCACTCATTCTCCCCGCACCAGCCTTTGTAAGGCTCCGCCATGGCCGGCACGGAGTAAAAAGCCCCTGCGCATGCGCCAGAACATGCCGGTAGTCCTGTGCATGCGCCAACTCTTGCCGGCCCTTTGGTGCCGGTTGGCGCGGCGCCAATCCCTCCTGCGCCGGCCTAGCGCCCAGACGTTCAGAGGATCCGGCAACTTCCGGGCAGCCCGATGCCGGAGTGGTTCACACCGCTCTTAGCGCCGGTACGGGCCACTCCGCCAATTGCGGTGAATCCCACCATCTGTGTCTGTGCCACGTCGGCCAGCACCTGGGCAATGCCGCCAATGCCCACAGCCATTGCCCGCTGTGACTGGACTACGCTCTGGAGCACCACTGTAATGTCCAGGTGACTCTGGTACATGGCTACTGTGATCGGGCTGCCCTCTGCTGGACCTCTGCCACCGCCTGCAATGATTGCCCCAGGCCTTGGACATGTTGACCCATGGCCGAAATCTTCGTTCCCAAGGCCCTCCACCGTGGACATCATCCCTGTGATGTTGGCCTGCGTGGCGCACATAGTCGCCACCACCTCCTGCTCCTGCACGTGGTTAGACTCCTCCAACTGCACCTGCAGCTGCTGAATGCTCACTGTTAACCCCTCGTGTAGTCCCTGGCTGTGCGATTGCATCTCCACAATCGATGAGACCCTCCATTTCAGAAGCCCAAAACCCATCTGGGTGGCAGCTAATTCCTGGGGTCAGCCCGCCTTCCAACCGTCCGTCCGTCGTCCCCTCCTACCGCCACCTGCTGTACCGGAGCATATGTCTGGTGCGCACCAGATATTGCTCCAGGAGCCTCTTCACTAAAGCGCCCAACCGAGGTTGGTGTCTCTGGAATGGTGGAGGGTGTTGGACACAGCTATGATGGGAAGTCGCCTCTTCCCCAGATTCAAGCTCAGGGGTATCACGAGATGCAGGTCAATGGTTCCTTTTTGTGTCAGTGTCATCGTCGCGCTGCTTGAATCCTGGAGTTGGGGCTGGGGGACACCAGATGGCCCACCTCATCACCAGCAGCTCCCACCAGACAAGACGCATGATTGCATTGCAGCCTGGGCAGTGTGCAGGATTGGGAGTGGTGGGGTGTGTGGGGAGTGTGTGGGGGGCGGGGGGGGTGGAGGCGGTGGCGAGAAGGGCGTATCGGTGGTGGAGCGGGGTTTTGGGGTGGTGGTTGGTGTGGGTGTGGTGGTGGGGGAGTGATACACATGCCATGGGGAACCGCAACTCAGCGGGCTCTCACTTCCTCGCCCGATGCAGACGTTCGCCCGGCGACTGCCCTATCTTCAGGTCCTCTGACCACGTCCAGTGCCCCCTGTCTTGCTGCGATGAGGGGCCGCAGGTCCGGCAGTCTTCTCCTTCTCTCGGAGGTTTTGTGCGGCTTTCTCCTGGGGGAGGGAGGTTAGGGGGGAAAAGGAAAACACAGTGTGAGACAGTCCGACTCATGCAACCCAGGGGGTGGGTATCTGGTGGCTTCAGTGGCCAGAGCACCTAGCCATGACGGCCGGTATAGGTGCCAGCTTGCGGTGCAGGGGGGGGTTCGACCACACTCCTGGTGAGGGGAGGGGCGTTTACAGGTGTGTGGGACAGGGGAAGATGCCAGGACACAGTTCTGCCTATTCACCCTGAGGAGTTCATCCATTTTATTTTCGCACTGCTGGGCAGTCCCATGGCGCTGACAACCTTTGCCACCTGCGTCCAGGCCCGCGAAAGGCGAAGGCTGGCAGCCTCTATCCCACTCCGGGGTACAGTGTCGCCCACCTCTCCAACACAGCATCCAGCAGGATCTCCAGTTCGGCATCTGTAAACCTTGGTACCTCTGGTCTTAGTGCCATCTTGTTGGCTGGGATGAATGTGCGTGGCATTCAGGTGTTGAGTTTTGGAGCTCAGTGTTGATCTGTTTCTGAACAGACTAGCAGTTTCTCTCAAAGAGGTTTAGTTGAAAAGATTTTGACTGTGAACAGAAAAGCAGTTTCTGAAAAGGCTGGCAGGTTAAACAGTAGTTTGACACAGGCAAGAATCTGCAATGTGCTTCCTGAAAGATCTATCTAAGACATCTCTTTACAGCAAGTATTCCTGGGTTGGCTAACTGTCTTTAAAAGTGGATTTTGACCGGAAATGGGTTTTGCCATGAGTGGAGATAAAAGACAGCAGTTAAGATTTAGTGATTCATTGTCATTGTTTAGCTGGTAATTGTCAGCTATTTTCTTTATGATGTTGTAGTTATTAATACTATGTTAGGAATAAAGGTTGTTTTAATGCACCATATCCCTATTTGTGTTTCAAATCACTCCTGGAGCAAAGTATCCTTTCCTCATATTGGGTTTCTGTCCGGTATCCTAGCAACTGATGGGGTCTGGTCCAGAATCATAATACTGTTCCTTCATTATCGCTGGGTGTAAATCCTGAAACTCCCTCCCTGACAGCACTGCAGGTGTACTTACACCACAAGGACCGCAATCATTCGAGAAGGAAGCTCACCACCACCTTTTGCAGGACAATTTGGAATGGACAATACATCTGGCCTAGCCAACAACACCCACATCCTGCAAATGAATAAACATTTTTTTTTTTAAATGGCAATCTTTCCAACAACACATGTATCTTAAGAATGAATTTGTCAATAAAAGGTGACCTCATGTCAGAGTAGGAGCCACCTCAAAATCATCTCACTTTATTTACTCTGTTAAATGAATCAACCTGCAAATGCATGGCAGCCGACGGCTGACGGCTCAAACCCACGCATGCGCGGTGGCCGTCGTCCCCTCCACTGCCCGCAAGACGTGGCGGTTTGATCTTGCGGGGCGGCGGAGGGGAAAGAGTGCGTCGCTTTTAGACGCCAGCCCGACGATTGGTGGGCACCGATCGCGGGCCAGTGCCCTCCCGAGCACGGCCGTGGTGCTCATTCCCCTCTCCGCCCCCCACAAGCTTCAAACGGGCCTTTGGCGCCCATGTTCACGACGGCAGCGACCAGGTGTGGTTGCCGCCGTCGTGAAACGGTCGCGGACAGCAGGCCGCTCAGCCCATCCGGGCCGGAGAATCGCCGCTCGCTGTTTTTTGCGGCGAGCGCCGATTCTGCGAGCGGGGTGTGGGAGAATCGCGGGGGGCGCCAGGGCTGCATGAAATGAGTTGCCCGGCCCTCCCGCGATTCTCCCACCCAGTGTGGGGAGCGGAGAATCGCGCCCAATAAGTCCTGTTTAGAGTGTACTAAGGAGATAAATATTTAAAAAAGAAGGCGTCAAGGGTTATCATCTCTGGATTCTTACCTGAACCCTGTGTAAATTGGTGTTGAGGTAAGCAGATTAGTACTGTTGTGACCAGGTGAGGAGGAGTGAACTGGCATCCCTTTAATCAGCTCCATCGATTGGACACAACAAAACATTTTTAAATATATATTTTCCTCACAAATGCCTTTTTGAATCTAAATATATATTTCTTTGTAAAGAGCTGTGTTATGGGCCAGGGTTTAGATAACCCCAAAGTGTATCAAGGAGTTCACCTGACCCACAACTTTTAATAGATTGTGGTATGGGGAGCACACGGCCCACTCTACAGGTGTGGTACAGCAGAAATGGAAAAGTATTTTTTAAAGCAAAACAATGTTTATTCTATGAACCCAAGTTAACCTTTTTAAAACAGTGAACATCTTAGCAACTATCAATTCAAATATAACCCCCAAATAATACAACACTAAGTAATCCGTAAGCTGCCCTTTTAACATCCAGAAGACTTTAAAAAAAAAAACCTTTTAAACAGAAGCACATCAGGTTAAAGTCACGACTGAGAGCAGTTATTCGTTTAAATCATGAAAGATTGTTTTACAGTTTTTAGATTACAGAGAGAGAGAGACTCATACACCTTCTGGCTGTGACCGCAGCTATCCAGCTCTGAAAATGAAACTAAAACACACCCTGCAGCAAACAGCCTAGAACGAAAAGTAAAAAGCTGACAGACCAACCAGCTCCACCCACACTCTGACATCACTGATAAACATCCATTTCTTAAAGGTACATTTCTTAAACACTTATTTCTTAAAGGTACTCTCACATGACACTGATCAAAACAGGTTTTCTTCAGTTTAAGAAAGAGTAACTAGTTACTCAACCCAAGAAAACTAATAAAAGGTGCGATTGCACACATTTATTTTAAGAATTCATAACTCACACACGACAGCATAATGTCCTTTCTCCAGTGCAAATGGGGTCTGTTTGAACACAGCATTGAGTTCAAATGGCAACCCTGAATTTGAATTCCCTCACGTTTGATTCATGTCCTGCCCCATTCCCCTACTGGTGAAAATAGGACCTGTCAGAAACGGGATCAAGACTTCCAGTGCTAGGTCCTGCCCACCATTTTTAAAGGTCCCCAGAGACTCCATGACTAGACCAAGCTCTTGCTCAGAGACACCTGGGGAACAGCCATCATTACCCATTATTTAAAAACAGATATTCAAAATGATCCTCAAGGACAGACTTAATGAAGTTAATAATTATTTGTCGCTATTGAATTTTTATTAAATGTCACAATTTGCAGATGGTGCTCTGAAGACCTTTGGGTGAATTTAATTGCTGCATCTCTGCACCGTTGAGCATTGGCAATAAGTAGACCTTATTTGAAGTGATCATTCTACCATGATGGACCTCGCTCCAAACTTATTCTGTTCACTTGCTGAAAAATTAGTACATTTGAAATTTTAAAAATTGCACAGTTTTGATCTCCAGAACAGTATAAATATCTTCACCTATAAAAATGCAAATAAGAGTGAAATTAAAATAAGTAATATAAAGTGCATATGAAGGAAGAATAGAAAGGGAATCGAGAAGTAGGACAAATGGCTGAACAATTTTTAAGTGAAAAATTAAGTTTGTTTTCACAGCTTAGGCAATTTAAGTTGTCCCTGTGCTATTGATGTCACAGTGCAAGTAGCAAACACATGACACCAACCAACCTTTTAGGGACATGTGGTGTTCATAAAGAAAATAAATAACTTGCATTTGTGTAGCACCTTTCTCATCCAAAGCATTTGTCAGCCAATTAAGTATATTAAAGTGCAGTCACTTTTGTCACGGTAGAAACAGTAGCAGCAGATTTATACACAGCAAGGTCATGTGAACTACAATAACTAAATAACTAGTTAATGTTTTTCATGATGCTAATTGAGAGATAAATGTTGACCAGCACAGCAGACAGAAACCCGCAATTGTGCTTCAAAATTGTGTCATTGTCCATGTGAGAGAGCAGACATGGTGCAGCACTCCTTCAGTAATGCACCTCTCAGCCCACAAGCAGTACTTTAAAAGCATTTACCGGATGGATCCATTCTGAAGGCCCAGGATATCCATTAACTTTGGTTAAATCTGGAATCCTGTTAAAATGGAAGGATTCTGCCTCAATAAAAGGTTTCCAGAATCGATTTGCTTCCTGAGAGCAGAATGATCACCCACCCTTCAATCATCTGATGCAATGGTAAGAGTGCTTTTTAAAAATTAATTTACATAATGTGGGCTTCGTTGGTTAGGCAAGCATTTGCTTACCTAGTTGCCCCTCAGAAGGTCATCAGTTACCATTTGGAACCGCTGCAGTCCTGGAGGTGTAAGTACACCCACAGTGCTATTAGGGAGGGAGTTCCAGGATGTTGCCAAGGTACAGTGAAGGAACAGTGATATAGAACAGCACAGAACAGGCCCTTCGGCCCTCGATGTTGTGCCGAGCAATGATCACCCTACTCAAACCCACGTATCCACCCTATACCCGTAACCCAACAACTTTTTGGGACACTACGTAACCTTACTTTTTGGGACACTACGGGCAATTTAGCATGGCCAATCCACCTAACCCGCACATCTTTGGACTGTGGGAGGAAACCGGAGCACCCGGAGGAAACCCACGCACACACGGGGAGGATGTGCCCGTATATTTATTAATAATAATCTTTATTATCACAAGTAGGCTTACAGTAAATCAGCAATGAAGTTACTGTGAAAATCCCCCAGTCGCCACATTCCGGCGCCTGTTCGGGTTCATGGAGGGAGAATTCAGAACAAAGGACAAAGAAAAGTACAGCACAGGAACAAGCCCTTGGGCCCTCCAAGCCTGTGCCAACCATGCTGACGGTCCAAAGTAAAATCTTCTGCACTTCTGGGGTCCGTATCCCTCTATTCCCATCCTATTCATGTATTTGTCAAGATGTCCCTTAAACGTCACTATCGTCCCTTCCACCACCTCCTCCGGCAACGAGTTCCAGGCACCCACTACCCTCTGTGTAAAAAAACTTGCCTCGTACATCTCCACTAAACCTTGCCCATAACACCTTAAACCTATGCCCCCTAGTAATTGACCCCCCTACTCTGGGAAAAAGCCTCAGACTATCCGCTCTGTCTATGCCCCTCATAATTTTGTAGATCTCTATGAGGTCGCCCCTCAACCTCCGTCGTTCCAGTGAGAACAAACCGAGTTTATTCAACCTCTCCTCATAGCTAATGCGCTCCATACCAGGCAACATCCTATTAAATCTCTTCTGCATCCTTTCTAAAGCCTCCACATCCTTCTGGTAGTGTGGCGACCAGAATTGAATATGATACTCCTGTGGCCTAACTAAGGTTCTATACAGCTGCAACATGACTTGCCAATTTTTATACTCAATGCCCCGACCAATGAAGAAAGAGATCAAAACGGTAGGGAAAATGCACCTTCCTCTGGATGTGTCTCACTCACTCAGGATGTGTCTCCTTCACCTGCGCAAAGCTTACTGAGTGCGCTTTCTGTCTATCTTTGATACAGAACTCAGCTAAACAGGGTGACTCACTCTACTTAAGCTTCAAACAGAAGAATACAATGTACACCCTTGTGCCACTAAGCAGGCTTCAGGTGACTGACGGATGATTGCCTCTCAGTAATTAGGGTGGGGGCAGCTCAGCCAATCAGACACTAAGCTACACACTGCACTTTTAACTGAATGTCCAAATTACCGAATAGCACGTCTTTTGGGACTTGTGGGAGGAAACTGGAGCACCCAGAGGAAACCCACGCAGACACGGGGAGAACATGCAGACACCACACAGACAATGACCCAAGCAGGGGATCGAACCTGGGACTCTGGTGCTGTGCTAACCACTGTGCTACCGTGCTACCCACGTCAAGATGACGAGTGACTTGAAGGGGAACCTCTAGGTGTTGGTATTTGCTGCTCTTGGCCTTCTAGATGGTTGTGGTCGTGGGTTTGGAAGGTGTCTAAGAAACTTTGGTAAATTACTGCAGTGCATCTTGTAGATGGTACACAAGGCTGCCACTGTTCATTAGTGGTGGAAGGTTTGAATGTTTGTGGAAGGGGGAGCTATCAAGTGGGCTGCTTTGTAATGGATGGTGTCGAGCTACTTGAGTATTGAAAATGAAAATCGCTTTATTGTCACGAGTCGGTTTCAATGAAGTTACTGTGAAAAGCCCCTAGTTGCCACATTCCGGCGCCTGTTCGGGGAGGCTGTTACGGGAATCGAACCGTGCTGCTGGCCTGCCTTGGTCTGCTTTAAAAGCCAGCGATTTAGCCCAGTGAGCTAAACCAGCCCCAGTTGGAACTGTACTCATCCAGGCAAGTGAAGAGTATTCCATTACACTCCTGACTTGTGCCTTGTAGATGGTGGTCAAGCTCTGGGGGGTCAGGAGATGGGTTACTTGCCGAAGGATGCTAGCCTTTGACCTGTCCTGGTAGCCACAATATTAATGTGGCTAGTCCAGTTCAGTTTCGATGAATGGTAACCCCCAGAATGTTGATTGTGGGGGATTCTGCAATGGTTGGGCAGTGGATGTTGTCTATATGGACTTCAGTAAGGCCTTTGACAAGGTAGACTGGTACAAAAGGAGAAGTCACACGGGATCAGGGGTGAGCTGGCAAGGTGGATACAGAACTGGCTAGGTCATGGAAGGCAGAGATCAGGGATGGAAGGGTGCTTTTCTAATTGGAGGGCTGTGACTAGTGGTGTTCCGCAGGGATCAATGCTGGGACCTTTGCTGTTCGTAGTATACATAAATTATTTGGAGGAAAATGTAACTGGTCTGATTAGTAAGTTTGCAGATGACATAAAGGTAGGTGGAATTGCGGATAGCGATGAGGACTGTCAGAGGATACATCAGGATTTAGATCATTTGGAGACTTGGGCGGAGAGATGGCAGATGGCGTTTAATCCGGACAAATGTGAGATAATGCATTTTGGAAGGTCTAATGCAGGTAGGGAATATACAGTGAATGGTAGAACCCTCAAGAGTATTGAAAGTCAGAGAGTTCTAGGTGTGCAGGTCCACAGGTCACTGAAGGGGGCAACACAGGTGGAGAAGGTAGTCAAGGAGGCATACGGCATGCTTGCCTTCATTGGCCGGGGCATTGAGTACAAGAATTGAAATGAAAATGAAATGAAAATCACTTATTGTCACGAGTAGACTTCAAATGAAGTTACTGTGAAAAGCCCCTAGTCGCCACATTCCGGCGCCTGTCCGGGGAGGCTGGTACGTGAATCGAACCGTGCTGCTGGCCTGCCTTGGTCTGCTTTAAAAGCCAGCGATTTAGCCCAGTGTGCTAAACCAGCCCCTGGACTGCATGACTGCAAGTCATGTTGCAGCTGTATAGAACCTTAGTTAGACCACACTTGGAGTATAGTGTTAAATTCTGGTCGCCACACTACCAGAAAGATGTGGAGGCTTTAGAGAGGGTGCAGAAGAGATTTACCAGGATGTTGCCTGGTATGGAGCGCATTAGCTATGAGGGCCGGTTGAATAAACTCGGTTTGTTCTCACTGGAACAACGGAGGTTGAGGGGCGACCTGATAGAGATCTACAAAATTATGAGGGGCATAGACAGAATGGATAGTCAGAGGCTTTTCCCCAGGGTAGAGGGGTCAATTACTAGGGGTTATAGGTTTAAGATACGAGGGGCAAGGTTTAGGGGAGATGTACGAGGCAAGTTTTTTACACAGAGGGTAGTGGGTGCCTGGAACCCGCGGCCAGAGGACGTAGTGGAAGCAGGGACGATAGTGACATTTAAGGGGCTTCTTGACAAATACATGAATAGGATGGGAATAGAGGGATACGGATCCAGGAAGTGTGGAAGATTTTAGTTTAGACGGGCAGCATGTTCGGCACGGGCTTGGAGGGCCTAAGGGCCTGTTCCTGTGCTGTACTTTTCTTTGTTCTTTTGTTTGTTCTTTGGTAATGCCATTTAATGTCAAGGGGCACTGGTTAGATCCTCTCTTGTAGAAGATGGTCATGATGGCGCAAATGTAACTTGCCACTTGTCAGCCCAAGTCTGGATATTGTCCAGGTCTTGCTGTATTTGGACATGGTCTGCTTCATTATCTGAGGATTGCCGAATGGTGCTGAACATTGTGCAGTCATCCGGAAATATCCCCTCTTTTGACCTTATGATGGAAAGGAAGTCATTGATGAAGCAAGTGAAGATGGTTGGGACTAGGGCTATTCCCTGAGAAACTCCTGTAATGATGACATGGAGTTGAAATTATTGACCCCCAACCACCACAACCATCTTCTTTTGTGCCAGGTATGACTCCAACCAGTGGACAGATTTCCCCCTGATTCCCATTGACTTCGGTTTAGCTAGGGCTCCTTGATGCCATACTCAGTCAAATGCTGCCTTGATGTCAAGGGCAAATATTTTCACCTCACCTCACCTTTGGTATTCAGCTTTTTTGTCCATGTTTGAACCAACGCTATAATGAGGTCAGGAGCTGAGTTTCCCTGGCGGAACCCAAACTGAGCGTCTGTGAGCAGGTTATTGCTGAGTAAGTGCCGCTTGATAGCACTTTTGATGACTCCTTTCATCATTTTGTTGATGATGGCTGATAGGGCGGTAATTGGCTGGGTTAAATTTGTCCTGTTTCTTGTGTACAGGATACTCCTGGGCAATTTTCCACATTGCCGGGTAGACGCCAGTCTTGTAGCTGTACTGGAACAGCTTGGCTAGGGGTGCAACAAGTTCTGGAGCACAAGTCTTAAGTACTATTGCCGAGATTATGCCAGGGCCTATAGCCTATGCAGTATCCAGTGTCTTCAGCCGTTTCTTGATATCACATGGAGTGAATCGTATTGGCTGAAGACTGACATCTGTGATGCTGGAGACCTCTAGAGGAGACCAAGATGGATCATCCACTTGACACTTTTGGCTGAAGATTGTTGCGAATTCCTCAGCTTTGTCTTTTGCACATATATGCTAGGCTCCTCCATCCATATTTGTGGAGCCTCCTCCTCCAGTGAGTTGTTTAATTGTCAACCACCATTCAAGGCTGGATGTGGCAGGACTACAGAACTTAGATCTGATGCGTTTGTTGTGGAATTGTTTAACTCTGTCTATTATTTTCTGCTTATGCTGTTTGGTACACAAGTAGTCCTGTGTTGTAGCTTCCCCATGTTGACACCTCATTTTTCGGTGTGCCTTGTGTTACTCCTGGCATGCTCTCCTGCACTCTGCATTGAACCAGGTTTGATCCCCTGGCTTGATGGTAATGGTAGAATGGGGGATATGCCGGGCCATGAGGTTCCAGATTGTGGTTGAATACAATTCTGCCGCTGCTGAAGGCCCACAGCGCCTCATGGAAGCCCAGTCTTGAGTTGCTAGATCTGTTCAAAGTCTGTCCCATTTGGCATGGTGGTAGTGCCACACAACACGTTCTCCTCATTGAGGATATCTTCAATGTGAAGATGGGAATTTGTTTCCGCAAGGATTGTGCTACTATGAAGCCAAGGCCAGAAGCAAATCATTGACTATTAGACGTTTAATGAGCTACACTGGCAGCAGTAATACAAAGGCAAGCAACCAATTAACTACTTAGTAGAAATAAGGTCTGATTTCTCAACACACTGGAACCTTTCCCACTCATGTCCACCATTCTCCACTGTGTGCTCCAGGTAAATGAGACTCCAGGAGTATACATTTGTAAAATGATCTCTTCAGTGAAGTAGGTTACTTGATGAGTGTTTGAAAGGTTGTACATTGGCTAAGGAATACAATTTATCAGAAAACATCTGTTCATCTTCTCACCCTAAGGTGAGGTTAAGTACTGCTGGGAATGAAAAATTACGAATAATTCAGTTGAAGTGCAGGGTTGATTAACTGTTTTCCCACTTCAAATTTCTATAGGATCCTCAAGCCTTTATAAAGCTGGCTGTGCATCATTACAAAATGAATGCAGTAATATTCTCATCATTACTTATTTAAAGCTGCAGTCCTCCATAATTATCTCTGCAGAAATTACAATTATACGTAGGTGATATTGTTTTATTCTGTGAAGTTTTACCAACTAAAGGACTGAACCGTCAACTGTGGTCTCCTTTGCAAAAACTCTGTTTGAAGTCTATACTTTATCAATGCAAACTGTTGGAAATATTAAACTTTTTCAACTTTAAGTTGTGCAGAGAGTTTTCTCCACTGATGCCAACTTGAGTCATTTGAGAGGATGGTAAACCCTGAGTTAGGCTAGATTATGGATCGGACTATTTTTGTATATTTTCCAACAACATAACTTTTAGTTGTTATGAGGGTAACAACTCATAAGAGGGCAAAAGTATCCAGTCTCCAGGCGGTCCCTTCGCGCTGTGGATTACCATGTCATGGAAGTTGCTGTATGGACTGAAACAATGACCCTAGCTCCAATCAAGACTCTATAACCCTGGGAGAGTGTTGTGAGAATCCTAATTGAGGAAGACATCTGGAGTGTTGGTTGCATGCTGTGGAACAGGAGCCCACCTTTTGTGTATATACATTTACTTTAAATTACTGCAGCCAGAACCACAAATTCACTTAAATGTTTTTGGTGCTATCTGAGGCAGGTACTTTATCAATGCATGTTTTGGTGTAAAATGAATAGTTCGGGATACAATCTGCAAGCAATGTGACTGGTTCCTTGCAGGTGTTTCTGATTTTAGCATTTCATTCATCTTACAGATGAGAGACTTTAGAACTAATCCCTCCATTCACTTTCAGGCTAATGTACAAACTCCTGTGGCATTGGGAGAAGAGCAAGGGAGGCCAATATTTAGCCCTCAAGCAGCACCACCAAAATAGATTACCTGGTTATTATCACGTTGCTGCTTGTGGAACTTGCTGTGTGCAATTTAGCTGGCACATGCTCTCCATGTAACAGGGACTGCACCTGAGAAGTGACTGTAAATCACCTTGGGATGGTCTAAGATTGTGCAAGACTCTATTTGTAATTCTTTATTCTTTTCTGCAAGCCCCCACTCAGTATTCAAATATCTGGATGTCATGATTCCTGGCTTCCTCTCATAAAATGTAGATTTTGCCTCCAACATTTGGGTGCAATTAGCAGTGAAATGCAGAAGTTAATTTTTTCCCTGAACCTGATGCATAAATAATGTTTTCCTCTCTATCAAAGATGATTAAATTGTTCATAACTTGCAGCTATACATTTGTAAATTCTTAAACAAAAAGATGGCCCTAATTGGGTAAGAAGTATTAGTTCCAAAAACCAATGAATGAGCAGAATCAAGGACACAGAGCTTCTGAGTAACTTAATTCCTCTATATTAAAGCTGGAAAGTGGGTGCCTTTGAGGCCTGTTAAGGAAATGCCCTGAATATCTGTCATTGGGAGTTTGTGATGACTTTTATGAGGGGTTCACTTGAGGTCTATTTTACAGGTTCATTTGAGGTCAGGGTTTACTTGGCATCTTACACGGGATTCCGTTGAGATCTGTAATGGCGGTTATAACTCATAAGGAAGCTGTCGTTAATGAAGGTAGATGTATTTACATATGTACAATTACATGCTTAGCACAGCATCTCACTCCCAGTGCAGACCTCGCTTGGAGGATAGGTCTCACCAGGCCCTGAGTTGGGCCTGCTTTTATCCCCTGCCTTAAAGAGACCCAGGTGGTTGGTCTCCGCTCGCTAAAAGATCATTACTTGGGGAGCTCGTATTCCATGAGTCCCACAGGAAGAGCAAAGGTTGTTTCCCCATGGTTCTCATTGGGGCTATAACAGCAGTGAAGACTGAAAGTGAATTAAAGCTTAGTGGGTGATAGCAGGCTCAGTTGGTGTCTCTCACTGACATGAGTGTAATGCCTACACTGCCACAAACTATGTACGCCTTCTCAGTAAATCCTGATCTCGCTGGGGACTTTTGAATGGAAGATCCTTTATCAAGATCGTTGGAGGTGCCAGCAAAATATTGAGAAAATGAAAAATATTTGCCTTTTTTCTGCAGTATAACTCTGATCATAATGGTGTGACACATGAAGGCAATGATCCTTGTGTTTGATGGGTGAGCTGTGAGAAACCACTTATTTAGCCACATCACTTCAACTTTGCATGGCAGCATCTCAGATCGTGGTGTATGCAGTACCTAATGGATAGAAAAAGCAAACCTGGAACAAGTAGAGCAGGGCATCAGAGCAGGAGAGTATAGATTCAGGGCTGTGAAAGGAAGACATATCACAGACATTGTCAAGTATTTCTTCAAATAGATGTTGTTCAACAGCTGATGTGGTGTTAGAAAAATAACAGAAGCTGAGGCACTCGATTCATTTATGAAACCGTGAGATGTGGTAAATCGAAGACTGTAGGGTTGAGATCAGAAACTGTTTCCTGTAAGGTTAGCTTTGCAATTATAAGCAATGGAAAATCATAAAAATCCAGTCACAGTTACCTCCATGTCCAAATTCCAGACATGCTCCTGCTGTGCACAGCCCTGCACCAGGAGTGCTAAAACCACAGGTTACTCATGTGAGTTTATAATGTCTACATCTTTCAGTTTAAAAGCTAAGGAATATGACTAAGCTTATTTGAAATCTAGCCAAACACTACCTAATTCCCGACAGGTCGGTCCCCCAACTTGAGGTTAATACCTTTTATAAAATCATGTACATATTGGAAAAGAAGCAAATGAGCATAAACAGGGTCTCAGAGTTGAAAGGGCCTGCCCTCGTGCTCCTGACCTACAATTCTGGGATCTGCTGCATTTTGTCTGATAGAATGCTTGTGCCCATATTTACCTTACTTTCATTAAGCCCAGATTTCATGCAGAGACATTCTCATGAACATCTGACTCAATGGTGCAGAGTTTTCCCCAGGTTGGCTCAATTTTCTTTGTGCACCCCTTACCTATAGGAGCAAGGAAGTTCTTTGGGTGACATAAATGTGAAAATACCAGCAAAATTAGCGAACAGCAAACGATGCTTCAATATCTTAGTACACTCGCTGGTCAAGGGCCAAATATTCATCATGGTGAGATCATTTCCATTTCCATAACTTACACCGTTACAACCAATTTCAAATGGTGCTGGCTGGCAAAATTAACACTGTCCTCAAATATTATGCCTGTGGATTATTCTCACTCACTCGCACTGCAGTATCAATTAATTTGCAGCACGCACATGTGTTAGGTAGTTCAGCACAGCCAGCATTTTCAACTCCCTTTGCTTTGAATAGCATGCTAGGGTTACCCAATGTCACTTCATGGTTGCATTTGATTCTGTGCAAAGAATCTCACGGTAGCATGGTGGTTAGCATCAATGCTTCACAGCGCCAGGGTCCCAGGTTCGATTCCCGGCTGGGTCACTGTCTGTGTGGAGTCTGCACGTCCTCCCTGTGTGTGCGTGGGTTTCCTCCGGGTGCTCCGGTTTCCTCCCACAGTCCAAAGATGTGCGGGTTAGGTGGATTGGCCATGCTAAATTGCCCGTAGTGTAAGGTTAATGGGGGGATTGTTGGGTTACGGGTATACAGGTTACGTGGGTTTAAGTAGGGTGATCATTGCTCGGCACAACATCGAGGGCCGAAGGGCCTGTTCTGTGCTGTACTGTTCTATGTTCTGTGTTCTAATCATCAACTCTGCCACTCTAACCCAAAAAACACCCTGGTGTCAGTAAGTGATTTTCCATTTTGAATGCTGCCAATAAGGTTTTTTGGGAAATGCGGAGTAAGCTTTTAAAGTCCAACTGGACATCACCCAATTCCTCCTTCTGTAATCTTTTCTCTTATTCGCAGCATTTTCCAATAGTTTGGGACTTGGTCTTTCACGTGAGCTTTTCAATCATAAAACACCAATATTGTGTCTCAGTACTAAATGCTCTTCCTTCATTATGCAATGTGTCTCCGTGTCACATTATATGCCATAATAAATTCACTGATGCAGCGGGAGACATGTTCAAAGGGGGATGGGTCAATCCATCAGTACTGAAGTGCAGTGACTATAATTCTGACTGTGATATTATGTGAAATGTTCAGAATACAAAGGGTTAATGCCATATCATAATTAACCACTAGATGGAGCTTGATGCAGAACCATATAAAGCATTGACTCACAGGCTTCTGGGAGAGAGGGCTGGAGAGGGTACAGAGGAGAGGTCCATAAAGTGTACAATACATGGAGTGAGTGTAGAGACTAGTGTTAGTAGAGTGTAGATTGTAGATTATAGATTATTGTTTACCAAAGGAGTAAGTGGTCAAGCTTTAATGAGTAGTGTAAATAAAAGTTAGCTTTGTTAATGAACTTAGCTTCTGTGGTCTTTGTGAACAGTACAACATTCATCCTGATAAAAGAATCACTAAGAACACCACACTGACCTCTTCCCCATTCGAGCATGGCTCCCTGTTGGGATAGATTCTATTATTGTTACATATTGTTCCAGCGATAATTGGAGCAGTGTCTGATGTTGTTCAGTAACTCTGGTGTGCCCTGAGTTTTCAGTCTGTGTTTAGTTAATCGTCTGTCTGTTTGTATATGTTTCTCCTGCCTACCTGTGTTATGCATCCCATGTATGGAGTCACAGGAACATAGAAATTTATAGTGTTGACGATGGCCATTCAGTCCGCCATGCTTCTTTGAAACAAAAGCTGTGCTTAGGCCCATATTTCTGCTTTTTGACCGTCAAGTTGTAAGTTCCTCATTCTCAGGTACCTGTCCAACTCGCTTTCAAAATTATTTATGGAAGCAGCTTCCACCACCTTTTCACGCAGAGTATTTTAGATTCTAGCAACTGAGGAAGGAAAATCCTCATTTCCCCTCTAGATCTTTTTCTGATGATTTTTGTTACCACCCCGTTGGGGACCAAGGACTGTGCTCTATACGATTCCCCCCTTTCACCTCAGAGTATGAACTCACCTGATAATTGGGGCTGGGTTTCCCCTTAACAAGGGGGAACCTCTCAGTATAAAAACCCTGACCTAAGTGCAGGTCAGGGAGGGTGGCCCATTCGGGGAGAGGAGCTGTAGCTTTGTGATTTTGGGACTACCGTAATAAACCTTTGTTCATTCCCATCCTACCATGCGTTCCTCTGTTAGATTCTACAATTTTGAATCCATGACCTCTAGTTATTGGCCTATTTGCTAAATGAAGTGTTTTATTATGCCTCTTTGCTTCATCATCTTGAAATTCATTACAGAATCAAAAGAATGGTTACAGCGCAAAAGGTGGCCATTCAACCAAGTGAGCCTGTGCCAGCTGTCTGCCAGAACACTTCAGCAAGATTCACAATCCTGCTCTTTTCCCTTAGCCCTGCAATTTGTTTTCCCTTCAGGTGCTCATCCACTTCCTTTCCTAAGATTATGCCTGAACAATCTCAGGATGTGTGTTCCAGATTATAACCACTCAGTGTTAAACAGATTTCTTCTCATGTCACCTTTGGCTCTTTTGCCAAATGCTTTAAATCTATTTCCTCGGGTTGTCGACCCTCCTACCAATGGGAACCAGTGTCTCCCTATCTCTGTCTGGACCCTTTAGATCTCCTATTAACATTCTTTGTTCCAAGACGAACATTCATAGTTTTCCAACCTCTCCTCAAAACTGAAGCTCTTCATTCTTGGTAACGTCTTGATAAACCTCCTCTGTACCTTTTCTATGGCCTTTACACCTTTCCTGAGATATGGTGTCAAAATTATTCCCAATACTCCAGCTAAGTCCTAACAAGTGATTGATAAAGTTCTAACATGATCTGTTTGTTTTTATATTGCCAAACTAACCCAAAGGCTCATCATCACCTTCTCAAGGGCAATTAGGGATCGGCAACAAATGCTGATCTTGCACGCAATGCTCAAATACCATTAAAGAATTTTTAAAAATAAGCTTTTTTAACTTGTTCTGCCACCTTTAAGGTTTCATGTACATGGGCATCAAGGTCTATCCTCATCTGCATTGTGCAAAATTATGCAATTAAATTGGCACGCCTTTCCAGTTTATTCCTCTCAAATTCACATTACTCTGCAATCATCCCGATCAGCCTTGTTTCTGCTTATTTCACCAACCTACCTAAATCATCTTAAAACCTGTAACCATCTTCATCATGATCTGCTACTTTGCCGAGTTTCATATCATTTGCAAACTTTATAAAGCTGCTTCCTCCAACTGAGTCCAGGTGTTTTTTAAAATTTGAAATGAGATGAAAAAATGAAAATGAAATGAAAATCGCTTATTGTCACAAGTAGGCTTCAAATGAAGTTACTGTGAAAAGCCCCTAGTCGCCACATTCCGGCGCCTGTTCGGGGAGGCTGGTACGGGAATTGAACCTTGCTGCTGGCCTGCCTTGGTCTGCTTTAAAAGCCAGCAATTTAACCCAGTGTGCTAAACCAGCCCCTTTAAATTTGAAAGGCGTAATGGACGCAAAGCTAACACTTGGGGAACACTACTGCAAAACACCTCCAGTCTGAAAAATATCCATCCACCACCATTGTTTACTTCCTGTCACTGAGCTAATTTCATATCCAGATTTTTCTACCTTTCTTCAGCTCTGAAGGAGTAATCCGGTTTTAAAATGTCAACTCTGTTCCTCTGTCCACAGATGCTGCCAGGGCTGCTGTGTTTTTCTAGAATTTCCTGTTTTTATTTCAGATTCCCAGCATCCACAGTATTTTGCCTTTATGTTCATGTCCATTCTGCCAATTTGCACTTAATATCATGGGCTCCCACATTCTTAATATGTCCTGTATGGTACTTTGTCCAATGCATTCTGAAAGTTATATAAACAATATTTTTTGTGCCCTCATTGTTTGCTGTATGCACGTAGTTCATTACCTATCAACATGTAATGTCTCTTCTGTATAAAACCTATGCAACTTCCAGTTATCAAAACAGATTAAAAGGGCTTGCTTGTCCACAACGTTGACCACATCAATTCCCATTGCACCACATTGCTAAATAATTCTCTTTCCAATTTACTCCCTTCTTGCCCCAGAGAGTGCTGATGAGAATACTCTGCCCTCTGATAAACTTGTCCAAGAAACCATTCTTGGTGTCTGAGTGTAAAACGTGAGCAGCGTCAGATTATTTGACAAAGGAGGTGGCATCATAAAAGGATGGTCACTTGAAGTCCACACTTGTAATTTCCAGCCAGCTGTCAGAAACTCCTCCAGCTCATTGATGCAAAATGTACCAAAAATAAAATCAATTTTATTCACAATACAGTTATCAATATTGTCAGCAATACTTAATATCGCACCTTTGACATTGTGGGCAAGATTCTCCAGTCCTCCAACTGTGTGTGTCTCACCAGTGAGTCGTTCACTGGTGGCGGTATTCTATCTTTCCGCTGCTTGTCAATGGGATTTCCCATTGTAACTACCCCATGGCACCGGAAAACCTGTGGGTGGGAGTGCTGCCGGCGGGAAAAGTGAATTGCAGCAACCGGAGATTTCCGCCCAGTAAATATCCCAAGCTGTGTCATGGAAGATAAATGGACAATGAATGTGACAGGAGAAGGGTTAAGAGTGATCGTCAAAGAAGCAGTCAAAATGGGAAGTTTTGAGAAGACTTTTGAATGCAAGGAGAGAGGGAACAACAAGAACTTGAATCTATATACTCTTTTAACACAGTAAAATATCCCAAGATACTACACAACAGAAAAATCAGGACAAAATTTAACATTGAATCAGAGACCAAAAGCTTGGTTAAAGAGGTAAGTTTTAAGGAAGGTCTTAAAGGTGGAGAGAGAGGCAGGAGAGGTTTAGGGACAGACTTGCAGAGCTTAAGGTCTAGGCAGCTGAAGACAGCACGGTTGCACAAGTGATTAGCACTGTGGCTTCACAGCGCCAGGGTCCCAGGTTCGATTCCAGGCTTGGATCACTGGATGTGCGGAGTCTGCACGTTCTCCCCGTGTCTGCGTGGGTTTCCTCCAGGTGCTGCGGTTTCCTCCCACAGTCCAGGACGTGCAGATTAGGTGGATTGGCCATGTTAAATTGCCCTTAATGGCCAAAAAAGGTTAGATGGGGTTATTGGGTTAAGGGGAAAGAGTGGAAGTGACGGCTTAAGTGGGTCGGTGCAGACTCGATGGGCCAAATGGCCTCCTTCTGCACTGTATGTTCTACGTTCTATATTAGAACATAGAACAGTACAGCACAGAACAGGCCCTTCGGCCCTCGATGTTGTGCCGAGCCATGATCACCCTACTCAAATCCACGTATCCACCCTATACCCAACAACAACCCCCCCCCCCCCCCCCCCCCCCCCCCCCCCCCCCCCCCCCCAACCTTACTTTTTAGGACACTACGGGCAATTTAGCATGGCCAATCCACCTAACCCGCACATCTTTGGACTGTGGGAGGAAACCGGAGCACCCGGAGGAAACCCACGCACACACGGGGAGGACGTGCAGACTCCGCACAGACAGTGACCCAGCCGGGAATCGAACCTGGGACCCTGGAGCTGTGAAGCATTTATGCTAACCACCATGCTACCGTGCTGCCCACTAGAACGTAGAGAATGTTCTACGTTCTCAGCATGAGGCATAGGGTCAGACAGAGAGATGACTGTGGGTTCCATCACCCATAAGGAGCAGCTGTGTGGGAAGACTGAGAGCATGTGTTAGGAAAGAGGTTCCAAGGCCAGGAAGGAATTGGTAATTTACTGTAATTTCCTACATTCTTGTCTCATGAAATTAGAAGTGCCATTCCTACAAGAATTAAAGATTAATCTCCTGGACACTGCTAAGAGCAGGCCCTTGGAGGAAAATCACAGGGAAATTTTTTTTTAAAATAGTTATTTTTAAACATTCCTTGAAATCCTTTGTTTATTAGTTATAAACATAATCGTTATTGGGGCGGGGGGGGGGGGGGGGGGGGGGGGGGGAATGACTGTTTGCCGTCCATGCAGAGTGGGTTAAAGGTGGGAGTTTGCATGATAAAAGCACCAGGAATGCTTTCAACAGGAGTGGTAAACTGATATGAAAAGTTGAATAATTGGGAGCAAAACCTACAAAACGGCGAATGTGTCAAATGCACCCAACACAGAATGGCATTGAAATCACAACCCAGTCTCCCAAAGCCTGCTACCTCATTCTGTGAAACTATAACTACTAAATATTGTGATGAAGACCAAGTGAACTGGAGCAATATAAAATGCCACATGGGGCCATGTTGCCTGCAGAAAATTTAACAAAAAATAAACACGCTGTGACAGTTCACTCACCTGTATGAGTTATATTATCTATGCTGTATTCTCAGGAACACAACAGCTGAAAAATACCTTGCAGACTCATATCTGTAAAATTCTCTGGAGAGATAACCTGTCAAGATGGCAACACAATATCTTACAGAGCTTCTGGTAAACGTTAACATACTGTGCAGTCAAAACATACTGGACTCCTGCTGCTTCCTGTCCATTCCTGGAAAACATGACCAATCAACAATGAGCGACCGCGGGGCTAATTCGTCAACAACTGTTAACTGCTCAGTTGTGAGGATTAGAAACACAAAGGCAGAGACTCAGAAAATGCAAATGTTGACTGAAAGACAGCTGACGTCTCTGTGTTTTGTGGCTCAGTTGCTAGCACTCTCGCCTCTTAGTCAGCAGGATGTGGGTTCAATCTCCCACATTTAGCCCAAAATCTAGGCTGGTGCTCCAGCACAGTACTGAGGGAGTGCTGCATTGTCAGAGGTGCCGCGTTTTGGGTGGGACATTAAGCTTTTTTAAGCATACTTTCTCACCCACACTGTTTTCTTCCCTTGGGGAAGAGTGATGAAAGGATTCCAGAGGTGAATGTCAGCCCATTGAACACTCCCTCCGTGGCCAACAAGTTCAGGCGTTGAGCTTGAAATCTCCGTCATTCTTTATCTCTCAAGAATTACCACTAAAATAGATTATTCATTTATCACATTGTTGTTTGAGGGATTTGGTTGTGTGAAAATTGTCTGACACTTTTTCTGAATTACAACAGTGACATTTCAAATGTACTCTGTTATTGCCATTGTCTGCACAATCCTGTACTGAGACCCTGAAAGGATTTCATTAAGTCCTTTAGTCAGTCAGAACATTGTCTTCTCTATCAGAGATGCGATGTTCGAACCCATATTTCACATTATTATTAGTCATTTTGATAGAATAATTCAAATAGATTTTCTTTTGAAGTTCTCTTGATTCGTGCTGCATGATTTGGCTTTGAATCAAAATTATAACTAATAGGCAAGGTTGAATGGGCTGCGACAGTTTTCTTGAAAAGGGAACGCCGAGCAGGTAACTTGGTAGAGATCTTTTAAATTACAAAGGTTTTTGATAGGGTAGTTGTAGAGAATGAGCGGAATTGAATGCCCTCCCCCTGGAGGTGGTTTGGGGGGGGGGGGGGGGGGCTGGGGGGGGAGAGTCGGGCATATAATCTGCAGGGAGGTGCGGGTAAAAACCCAATCACCTTCCCAACTTCCTTCAATTAAATCCGTGGTGCGAAGGGTTGAGAATGACCTTCCCACTTGGAAACCAGTAAGATCTTACGTGGCCACTTAAAGGTCATTTAAGAGCCTCATTTTTCCACTGTTGGCTACCAGCAGTGGGCAGTGTTATATTACCTTAAGTGATATATATATATTACTCTTTGAACCAGCCGAGTTGATGAAATGAACAATAGTCTTCTTTTAAAGATGAACTAATTTAATGAGTAATATAAATAATATTTGTGAGTCCTTTGTACTTGGTATTCAACTATTAAAAGAAATAAAATACAGTAAAGATAACTAATTACCTATACAATGTAATAATGAAATAACTTCAAACTTCTCTCTCTCGCTATTCTATGTCTTATCTGTTCACTCTTCTGAAACACACTCTCTCAGAAAGAGCGGGAAAGTCTTTCTTATATGATCTGATAGTGAGACATCTAGTGTTGAATTCACTGTACTACTTTTATATACATTGATCGTGTATATTGATATACAGAGATCACTACAGGCAGGAATCTCACTTCACAGGACCTGCAGCCTGGTGAGAGGGATCCTGCCTAATTGAGCAGCCCATGCCCAACAGAGAGACCCATCTGCGCCAAGGGCGGTTGTCACATGGAATCTTCACTCCAAACGTTGTTATTTTGTGTATATCTTGAGATTGCTTGGTTTCTTACTCTGGAGGAAATTTTGATGGAGGCAATGGTCTTTCATTCAAAAACCTTTATTTTATATCACTAACTATTTGCAAGGTTATACAACATCATGACATACCTGGAACTATTCTCTGAGGTGCTTCTCACTCACCTTCTTTCAGTGAGTGACATGGATATGACACAGCTCCTTATGCACATGATCAGAGGCTATCATTAGGGGTCACCCTTTACTCTGAATCCCCCCAAGTCTTTTGCCCCACATTATTATTTATACATCCTCCTACACCTCCCCACCAAATTGCCTGCTTTTAAAGGGATAGTCTCTTTGGTGATTTCACCAGTCTTCCTGGCAGGTGTGGAGCTCTTTCTGAATTATTTGGAAATACATTTCTTCCGAAGTCAGTTCTTAGGAGCTGTCATGCCTGATTTCCATCATTTGTGGCTCTGTAGGTGTGACATTCTCCTGAGGATCAGAGTATGTAACCTATCCTATTAATGGTTTTCTATCCATTGAAATCAGGGCAGCTTTGTTGCTTGGAATGATTTCTGACAGCGTCTTGGCCAGATATATTTTACATAGAATTTACAGTGCAGAAGGAGGCCATTCGGCCCATCGAGTCTGCACTGGCTCCTGGAAAGAGCACCCTACCCAAGGTTAACACCTCCACCCTATCCCCATAACCCAGTAACCCCACCCAATACTAAGGGCAATTTTGGACACTAAGGGCAATTTATCATGGCCAATCCACCTAACCTGCGCATCTTTGGACTGTGGGAGGAAACCGGAGCACCCGGAGGAAACCCACGCTCACACGCGGAGGATGTGCAGACTCCGCACAGACAGTGACCCAAGCCAGAATCAAACCTGGGACCCTGGAGCTGCGAAGCGATTGTGCTACCATGCTGCCCATATGATCTTGATTGAAGTATCTTCTCTATTACAATACGTTCTCGTTGCCGGTCTCTGATCCATACTCTCTCCCCTTTCGAGAGCTGCAAAGTCATGAGCCCTTTGCTTTTGGTTAAAAGTATAGGCTGCATACTTTTCTCTGTAATTTTCTTATTTTTTCTAGCCCCACCATGGTCTCCCACCGTGGCATTTGGTAGCAGCGTATGGGAAAGGAATGTCAGTCGCGTTCTTAGCCAGCAACCCATCAGAGCCTCTCATGAAGAAAAATTGTACATTACAGTGTAGCACCTCTGTCCAGCAAGAATAACAGTCTACTACAATTACTGAGAAATAGATTCCCTTTATATTCAAACAAGTCCTTGCCAAGACATTCCCAAGGCGCAAATAGGAAGGAGGAGGAAAGAAGTGGCTCTTTCTGCTCCTGCCTGTGAATGGCACAGGTGGCAAAATTGGAGACCATCTCTTTGGTAGAGAATTAATACCTTGCCACCATACCTGCACCCTGGCATAACATTTAACAAAACCTAGATGTCCTTTGTGAATCTTCTGGAAGACTTCCAGGTGCAGAATTATAAAATAAATATTTAGAACAAAGAACAGTACAGCACAGAACAGGCCCTTCGGCCCTCAATGTTGTGCCGAGCCATGATCACCCTACTCAAACCCATGTATCCACCCTATACCCGTAACCCAACAACCCCACTCTTAACCTTACTTTTTAGGACACTACGGGCAATTTAGCATGGCCAATCCACCTAACCCGCACATCTTTGGACTTGCAGCTTTAGTAAGACAATTTCTTGGTGATGGCAATTGGTTGTTATTCCCGCTGGATAGAGGTGCAAAAGCTACCTGGCTTCATCTCTGAAATGTTTATCACCTCCTTGTTCATGCATGTTCTTGGCATTCAGATATTGTTATCTCTGAGAGTGGGAGGGGGGTTCTTACACCAGGGTGGCCTCAAAAGGGGCCTGGCCCGCGATCGGTGCCCACCGATCGGCAGGCCGGCCTCTCTGAAGGAGGACCTCCTTTCCTCCGCCGCTCCGCAAGATCCATCCGACATCTTCGCGGGGAGGACGGAAACCGCGCATGCGCAGGTGACATAATTTACGCGGCGCCACTTTTATGCGGCGCCAAGGCCCGGCACGCGTAAATGACGCGGCACTGCTCCTAGCCCCCGGGGGTGGGAGAATAGGGGGCTGGGAGCGGCCTCCGACGCCGGAGTGAAACACTCCGGTTTTCACTCTGGCGTCGGGACTTAGT
The DNA here is from genome assembly GCF_902713615.1 of Scyliorhinus canicula. Classification (NCBI taxonomy): domain Eukaryota; kingdom Metazoa; phylum Chordata; class Chondrichthyes; order Carcharhiniformes; family Scyliorhinidae; genus Scyliorhinus; species Scyliorhinus canicula. The sequence continues at coordinate 62,331,488 of NC_052163.1, read as the reverse complement.
CTCCCGATGGGAGAATTGCGTCCCATATTTATCACTGAATGTTGAGCCAGCATCTTGCAGCTTTAGTAAGACTTCTCTGATCTGTTTGACAAGTTCTTATTTTGTTGAGCCATGAATCAAAATGTTATCCATGTGGCATATGCCGCCTTCCCTACCCTCCAGTAAATTGGAAATCGTCCTTTGGGAAGCTTCTGAGGTGGATGTGATGCCAAATGGCTGATGGTTAAAACATACTGTCCAAAGGCCATAATGAAAATGGTTAGGAATTTTGACTCCTGATTCTTTGGTAGCTGCCAGAATCCGCTGTTGGTCCCAAGTTTGATGAAGATTGTAATTTTTGCAAGTTTGGCCAAGTTCTCATTTACTGATGTCATTGGATGTTTTCCTGTGCTTCTGGTCTTTCTAGTTTCTGAGCTGCCCTCATGTTTTTCCTCTGGTGTGGTTGCTGAGTTGTTCTTGAAGCCATTCACTCGATGCTCTTCCCTATTGGGCTTCTCCTCGGGTTTCTCCCACCTTTCGCTACTGTTCCACTGTGGATTTAGTAACTACTGGGAAGCCAGGGAAGAGATTGCTGAGCCTTTGGCTTTGATTTTTAGGTCATCATTGGCTACAGGAATAGTGCAGGAGGACTGGAGGATAGCAAATGTGGTCCCTTTGTTCAAGAAGGGGAGTAGAGATAACCCCGGTAACTATAGGCCGGTGAGCCTAACGTCTGTGGTGGGTAAGGTCTTGGAGAGGATTATAAAAGATACGATTTATAATCATCTAGATAGGAATAATATGATTAGGGATAGTCAGCATGGTTTTGTGAAGGGTAGGTCATGCCTCACAAACCTTATCGAGTTCTTTGAGAAGGTGACTGAACAGGTAGACGAGGGTAGAGCAGTTGATGTGGTGTATATGGATTTCAGTAAAGCGTTTGATAAGGTTCCCCACGGTCGGCTATTGCAGAAAATACGGAGGCTGGGGATTGAGGGTGATTTAGAGATGTGGATCAGAAATTGGCTAGTTGAAAGAAGACAGAGAGTGGTAGTTGATGGGAAATGTTCAGAATGGAGTTCAGTTACGAGTGGAGTACCACAAGGATCTGTTCTGGGGCCGTTGCTGTTTGTCATTTTTATAAATGACCTAGAGGAGGGCGCAGAAGGATGGGTGAGTAAATTTGCAGACGACATTAAAGTCGGTGGAGTTGTAGACAGTGCGGAAGGATGTTGCAGGTTACAGAGGGACATAGATAAGCTGCAGAGCTGGGCTGAGAGGTGGCAAATGGAGTTTAATGTGGAGAAGTGTGAGGTGATTCACTTTGGAAAGAATAACAGGAATGCGGAATATTTGGCTAATGGTAAAATTCTTGGTAGTGTGGATGAGCAGAGGGATCTCGGTGTCCATGTACATAGATCCCTGAAAGTTGCCACCCAGGTTGATAGGGTTGTGAAGAAGGCCTATGGTGTGTTGGCCTTTATTGGTAGAGGGATTGAGTTCCGGAGCCATGAGGTCATGTTGCAGTTGTACAAAACTCTAGTATGGCCGCATTTGGAGTATTGCGTACAGTTCTGGTCGCCTCATTATAGGAAGGACGTGGAAGCTTTGGAACGGGTGCAGAGGAGATTTACCAGGATGTTGCCTGGTATGGAGGGAAAATCTTATGAGGAAAGGCTGATGGACTTGAGGTTGTTTTCGTTAGAGAAAAGAAGGTTAAGAGGTGACTTAATAGAGGCATACAAAATGATCAGAGGGTTAGATAGGGTGGACAGCGAGAGCCTTCTCCCGCGGATGGAGGTGGCTAGCACGAGGGGACATAGCCTTAAATTGAGGGGTAATAGATATAGGACAGAGGTCAGAGGTGGGTTTTTTACGCAAAGAGTTGTGAGGCCGTGGAATGCCCTACCTGCAACAGTAGTGAACTCGCCAACATTGAGGGCATTTAAAAATTTATTGGATAAGCATATGGATGATAAGGGCATAGTGTAGGTTAGATGGCCTTTAGTTTTTTTCCATGTCGGTGCAACATCGAGGGCCGAAGGGCCTGTACTGCGCTGTATCGTTCTATGTTCTACTGCCACCTCTGTTATTGTGGATTTGTCTCAGAAAATCTTGCTAGAGGCAATGGTTTTCATTCAAAATACCTTTTTTTACATCATTAACTATTTACAAGGTTAGAGAACAGCAGGACATAGATACAGCTATTCTCTGAGGTGTTTCTTACTCTTCTCTCAATGAGTGCTATTACTATGATATTGTACATGCTCAGTAGCTATCATTAGAGTTAACCCTTTACTCTACAAAACCTATCCCTTTTACCCTCCACCTGCCAGTGCCAGTTGTGGAGGCCCCAATGAAGCCGTCTCACAGACATTTACTCCGAGATCCAATGGCATATTTTAGACTGGACCTCCTGCAGTACCTGTAATGGCCACCATGTGCGGCGGTGTTGCTCATACCGGAGAGCCGATTGGTCGGAAGCTCCTGCAAGTGGGAAATCTCCCCGACCACAACAAAAACACGCACCAACCAGGTCAGTGCCTGATTGGCATTAAATTGAAATGGCGGATGTCTGAATTATCGCAGCTGGGTTGCCGTTGGCTCTCCAGCAAGTGGAGCATCAATTCCACTTGTGGGGAATCCAAACTAGACATCAGGAATGTAAGATAGTCACTAATAAATCTAATAGAAGCATCTTCAGCCAGAAAGTGGAGAGAATGTGGGACGCACTGCCACAAGAAGCAGTTAGAGAGAATAACATAGCTCTATTTAAGAGGAGGTTGAGTAAGTATTTGAAGGAGGAAGGAATTGAAGAATGTGCTGATAGTGTTATTTGGGATTGGAGTCTGAGGAGACTCGTGTACAAAAGCATTTTAATATGGTTTATTCTTGCCTCATTATGAAAGCAGTCATTTTCTGCCTTTAATAGGATCCTTAACCCACCACTTCCTCCCACTAAAATAATGCCAAGACATTAACTTGTAACTTAAACCAGTCGTATGCGGAATGTCTAATGGAGATGTGGATATCACCACACATTGTTAAAACACAAAAAACTGGAATCTAGCATCAAACATCTTTAAAAGATGTAAGCGCAAGATTGCTGGATAGATTCTCACTGACTAAATTACTACTATTACACAAAATAAAATTGCTGTTTCATTCAAACAGCATAAAAAACTCAAATGGTTCAGTACTTTGTTAGTGTTCCATGAGGCACACAGCACCTGCTGATAATAAATTGACAGGTAGATGAACCACATTGTCAGTGTGTGAGATTGATGGAATAGTTTTGCAGCGTTATATGGGACTTTTTCTTTCATGATTCTCCATTAATTTTGAGAAGTCTCATGTGACCATGATGACTTTGTTATGACATATGTGAAATGGGACATTTGTATAGTTGACTGCAGAGACTCTAGATAGTAACCCAGAGGATGTACACACTTTTTTCTGACCATAATCACAGTTGCTAATTCACATAGGGAGACAACTAATCAGATCTATTGTAGGTCCAATCAGATAGGAACATAGGAGCAGAAAAACGCCATTCAGCTCTTGAGCCATTCCATCAGATCATAGCTAGTCTGCACTTCAACCCGATTTACCCCATTAAGTTTTTTACACAGAGGGTAGTGGGTCTGGAACTCGCTGGCGGAGGAGGTGGTGGAAGCAGGGACGATAGTGACGTTTAAGGGGCATCTTGACAAATCCATGAATAGGATGGGAATAGAGGGATACGGACTTCGGAAGTGTAGAAGATTTCAATTTAGACGGGCAGCATGGTCGGCGCAGGCTTGGAGGGCCGAAGGACCTGTTCCTGTGCTGTACTTTTCTTTGTTCTTTGTACCTGCCTTAGTTCCATATTCCTTAATTCAATTAGAGAACAGTAACTATTTTAGTATTTAAATCTCTATACAATCCACAATGCACAATCTTTTGGGGAAGAGAATTCCAGATTTCCCTTCAATTTTTAAAAGTTAATTTGTGGTCTGTGGGTGGTACTGGCGAGGCGAGCAGTTATTGCTCATTTCCAGTTGCCCTTGAGAAGGTGGCGGTGAGTTTTCTTGAACTGCTGCGGTCCACGTGGTATAGGTACACCTACCGTGCTGTTAGGAAAGGAGTTTCAGGAATTTGAGCCAGTGACTGAAAGAACAGTGACATATTTCCAAGTGACTTGGAGGGGAACGTCCAGGTGGCCTGCTGCCCTTGACCTTCTGAATGCTGGTGGTTGTGGGTTGTAAAGTGCTGTCGAAGGACCCTTGGTGAGTTACTGCAGTGCATCTTGTAGATCAGGGTCTTTCAAACTGAGGGTCACGACTCGTGGGCGAGTGTCAGGAAGATTGCCGAATAATCCGTTGTGGCGTTTCTGATGGCAGGAGAAGAACTCAGTGGCTGCGAACGGCTTTTAAAAATGCCTGGGGCGACCAGCTTTAAAGAATGCCGGCCGTGCCGCGCATGCATGCCCCCTCAGGTGGATCTGGTGATGCACAGGCGCAGAGCCTATCAGGGCAGACCGCCTCCTGATATTAGCATGCTGTCCCAGGACCAAATTTCTTTTAAAGAAACGATAGTCTACTCGCTAGAAGGGGCAGCAGAAAGCATGTCACGTGCCTGGCAGGTACACTGGAGTTAGGCGCCCAGGACGCCCGTGCTTTGGGCATGAAACCACAGAGAATAGATTCCTTCATTTTGTAGCTGCCATCAAGCAAGGCAATACGACTGAAGAATAGAAAATAGATCATTTTGTAATAAGGAAGAGAGGGCCAGAGATAAACAATCCAGGATCTCACAATTGAATCTGCTGGTGAGAACTGCGCAAGAGAGTCCATGGCAGGACAAAGCAGTGCTGGTGTGTGCTGTCAGGAGAGTCCACGGCAGGACAAAGTAATGCTGGTGTGAGCTGCAGGTCCTCAGGTGAACAATCCATTAAGAAGAAGCTGAAATCAGGAACAGAACAGTATAAAAATGATTTCTTGAGATATGACTTTATTAATTGTGCCAGTGGAAATCTGGATACGAAGCCCCTGTGTGTTATATGAGGGAAGTACTGGCAAATGAAAGTTTAAAACTTCAAAGGCATTTGAAGACAAAGCATGGCAAGATTCGAGGACATATCTCTTGATTTTTTCAAAGGATGCAGCAAGAACTTCAATTGTCAGCTGAAGTTCTCAGCAGAAATGTAACACTGAATGACAAAGCAAACAAAACCGTGATGACCAAGCAGGCTCACCTGTCGCATTAAAGGCAAGCAATAATGGTGTGTCGCGAAGGTCAGCCGGCATGAGACGCGACGGTCGGCTGGCATGGGTCGCGATGGCCGACCGCCATGGGTCGCGAAGGTCAGGCGGCATGGGTTCTGATGGTCGGCCGGTTGGTAAAAATGGGTCCCAGGAAAAAAAACGTTTGGAGAGGCAAGGACTGATTAGGGTCAGTCAGCATGGCTTTGTGAGTGAAGGGATAACCAAGAAGGTAGATGAGGGCAGTACTGTTGACATTGTCTACATGGACTTTAATAAGGTCTTTGACAAGGTGCCACATGGTAGGTTTATGCATAAGGTTAAATCTCACAGAATCCAGGGTGAGGTAGCCAATTAGATGCAAAATTGGCTTGACGACAGAAGACAAAGGATGGTTGTAGAGGGTTGCTTTTCAAACTGGAGGCCTGTGACCAGCCATTTGCCTCAGGGGTCAGTGCTGGGTCTACTGTTATTTGTTATTTATATTAATGATTTGGATGAGAATTTAGGAGGCATGGTTAGTAAGTTTGTAGATGACACCAAGATTGGTGGCATAGTGGACAATGAAGAAGGCTATCTAGGATTGCAATGGGCTCTTGATCAATTGGGCCAGTGGGCCGATGAATGGCAAATGGAGTTTATTATAGATAAATGTGAGGGGATGCATTTTGGTAGGTCAAATCGGGGCATGACCTACTCAGTTAATGGTAGGAAGTTGGGGAGAGTTATAGAACTAAGAGAGCTGGGAGTACAGGTTCATAACTCCTTGAAAGTGGAGTCACAGGTGGACAGGGTGGTGAAGAAGGCATTCAGCGTGCTAGGTTTAATTGGTCAGAACATTGAATACAGGAGTCGGGACGTCTTGCTGAAGTTGTACAAGACATTAGTAAGGCCACACTTGAAATGCTGTCTACTGTTCTGGTCACCCTATTATAGAAAGGATATTTTTAAACTAGAAAGAGTGGAGAAAACATTTACTAGGGTGCTACCTGAATTTGATGGTTTGAGTTCTAAGGAGAGGCCGGATAGACTGGGACCTTTTTACCTGGAGCTTAGGAGGCTTAGGTGTGATCTTATAGAGATCTATAAAATAATGAGTGGCGTAGATAGTCAACATCTTTTCCCAAAGGTAGGGAGCGGGATTCTATGATCCTGAGGCTAAGTGTTGACGCCGTCATAAACACCATCACGTTTCTCAACGGCGTCAACATGACCTCAGGAGCAGAAATTCTGACCCCACAGGGGCTAGCACGGCACTGGAGTGACCCATGCCATTCCAGCTGGTGATCCCCCGGCGTCAGACTGGCGGCGCGGGTCTGCGCATGCTCAGTGGCAGCCGCGCCAATGCGTGCATGCACAGTGGGACCGGCATGATAGCCGTGCATGCGCAGTGGCTCCCTTCTCCACGCTGGACCAGACGCAACATGGTGTAGGGCTACGGGGGCCGGCCCGGGAGGCCGGCCCGCCGATCGGTAGGCACCGATCATGGGCCAGGCCACAGCGGAGACTCCCCCCCCCCCCCCCCCCCCACAAGGCCGCCCCCAGATGCATCCACGCCGAGGTCCCGCCAGGTAAGAGCAAGTGTGGACGTTGCCAGCGGGTCTCGGCGTTTTTAGCGTGGCCGCCCGGGCCAAGAATCGCTGGGGGGGGGGGCCCCGTTGATGGCCCCCGACCGGCACCACGACAATCGCACCAGCGCCAATGGTGCCAATTCTCCGCTCTCCAGAGAATCGGCGGACTGGCGTCGGGGCAGCACGCCACGATTCGCGTCGGTCCTGGCGATTCTCTGGCCCGGCCCTGGGGTGAGAGAATCCCGCCCAGTGTGTCTAAAACTTGAGGGCATAGGTTTGAGGTGAGGGGAGGGAGAGATAGAAAAGGGTCCAAAGAGGCAGTTTTTTCACACAGAGGGTAGTGAGTGTCTGGAACGAGCTTACAGACACAGTAGTAGAGATGAGTACAATTTTTTCTTTTAAAAAGCATTGAGACAGTTATATGGGAAAGCTGCGTATCGAGGGTTATGGGCCAAATGCGGGCAATTGGGACTAGCTTACTGGTTAAAAACTGGGCGGCATGGACAGGTTAGGACGAAGGGCCTGTTTTCAAACTGTGAGACTCTATGACTCTAAATACACTGTTGTAGATGGTATGTACTGCTGCCACTGTACATAGGTGGTGGAGGGAATGAATATGCGTGGATGGGGTGTCAATCAAGTCGGCTGCTTTATCTCTGATGGTATTGAGCTTCTTGAGTATTGTTGGAGCTGCACTCATTCCGATAAGTGGAGAGTATTCCATCATACTCCTGATTTGTGGCTTGTAGATAGTGGACAGTCTTTGGGAAGATGTTACACTATAACTCACTATAATAGCCACTATATTTATATGGTTAGTCCAATTCAGTTTCTGGTCAATGGTAACCTACAAGATGTTGATAGTGAGGGATTCAGTGATAGTAATGCAATTGAATGTCAAGAGCAAGGTTAGAATCTCACTTTTTGGAGATGGTCATTGTGTGGAACTTGTGGAGCACAAATGTTAATTGTCACTTGCCAGCCTGGATATTGTCCAGGTCTTGCTGCATTTGGGCACGGACTGTTTCAGTATCATTGGATTCGCGAATGGTGGTTGCGACGACAACACTACACTAAAGAATTTGTGCAGTGATGTCCTGGAGTGAGATAATTGACCTCCCAACAATCACTTTTTTAAAATAAATTTAGAGTACCCAATTATTTTTTCCAATTAAGGGGCAATTTAGAGTGGCCAATCTACCTATCCTGCACATCTTTGGGTTGTGGGGCTGAAACCCACGCAGACACAGGGAGAATGTGCAAACTCCACACGGACAGTGACCCAGGGCCGGGGTTCGAACCCGGGTCCTCAGCGCCGTAGGCAGCAATGCTAACCACTGTGCCACCGTGCTGCACCACCTCCAGCAATCACAACCACCTTCCTTTGTACTAGGTATGACTCCAACCAGGTGAGAAGTTTCTCACTGATTCCCATTGACTTCAGTTTTTTTTTAAACGCATTTTATTCAAACTTGTATCAAAGTAGGTTACAGCAAATAAACACCCCGGGAAACATTCTTCCCAACAATCATTTATACAGTTTGTACAGATTTTTTCCTTTTTCACCCCCCCATCACCCCCCCCCCCCCCCCCCCCCCCTCCCAACCCCTTGCGACGAAAAGCTCCTCAAACACGGTCACAAACATTCTCCACCTTTTCTCAAACTCCCCTGCTGAGCCCCTTAAGTGATACTTTATCTCCTCTAACTGCAGGAAGTCATATAGGGCACCCAACTATGCTGCTGCTCTCGGTGGCGATGCTGACCGCCACTCCAGCAAAATTAATCGCTGTGTAATCAGAGAGGCGAAGACCAAGACATCGGCCTTCCTCCTCTCCATGAGCTCCGGCTTCTCTGAAACCCCAAATAACTCCCTCCTCCGCTATCCTGGCTAAGACCGCGAACACTCCCGCCCAGAATCTTCCCAATTTTTCACAACCCCAAAACAAGTGTGCATGATTCGCTGGCCCCCGCCCACACCTCTCACACTCATCTGCTACCCCCTGAAAGAACCCACACATTCTCGCCCGAGTCATATGCACCCTGTGCACCACCTTAAACTGTATCAGGCTCATCCTTGCACAAGAGGAGGTCCCGTTTACCCTTTGCAGTGCCTCACTCCATACTCCCCAATTGATCTCCATTCCCAACTCCGCTTCCCATTTCTCCTTGATCTTCACCACCCGCTCGCCTCCCTGCTCCCCCAGCCACTTAGATATATCCCCAATTCTACCCTCCCCTTCCACATCCATAAGCAGCAGTCGCTCCAGCAGGGTGTTTCCCGGCAATCGAGGGAATCCCTTCCAGACCTTTTGTGCAAAGTCCCTAACCTGTAGATACCTGAACTCACTACCCCTCGGCAGCATTGACTTCAGTTTTGCTAGCCCTCCTTAATACCAGTTCGGTCAAATGCTGCCTTGACATCAAGGACAGCCACTCTCACCTCACTTTCAAGAGTTCAGTTATTTTGTGCATGGTGAAACCAAAGCAATAATGAGGTCAAGAACTGTGTGACCCAAAACTCAGCTTAAGGTTAAATCAGAAGTAACATTTCTTCATACATTCAAATACAGAGGATAGTCATCATAAATACATAAATACAGAAGCACACAAGTAGGAGATGGGAAAGAAAAAAGTTTTACAACTCATAAAATGTTAGAGTCCAGAATGCTATTGTCCAGTGAGGGTTCCTTTACGTAGGAGTTAAAGTTCAGGTGGGTTCAGCTAGCTGAAAGCCAAATTCCTTCACATTTGGTGACATCACAACAATTGAGGTTGGTATACAGAGACTTGGTCCACTCTACAGGCAATGGTAGGAATCATCCAGTTGACCAGGCTTCAAGGGGGTTTGGACTTGCGGCATGTGTGGAGTCCTGTTTGACAGGCTGGATGTTAACAGCAGATACACTGGGAGTCCAGAAATGTAACATGCTATACAAATATATATATGAACATATAAAGGTCAAAGGAACTAAGGTCATGTAGTGTTGCTCATTGATAGCGAATGTGGTAGTATGACTAGGGAGATTACGGAACCTTAGAACTATGCTGCCATTGGTGCAGAAGACCCGCTGCCCATTGGCTCAGGCAAGTCATGTGCCTCTCTGCCAATTGGCTGAGGCTAGTCATGTGACTACCCACTGATTGGCTGAGAGGTTGGTAGCTCCGCCTATGAGGCGGGGTATAAGAACTCGTACCAGCTGGCAGTCGACCTTTCTCTGTACGTCTACTACCGGGCACACATCTAGTGTATTAAAGCCTGTTGTTTGGAACTACTTCACGACTCGAGTCCAATTGATGGTGCATCAATTTAATAGACTAGAATTTTGAAATGGAGCTATGGATCAAGCCAGACTGCCTCCGCATCAGCCCTCATGCTACAAACGCATCAGCAACGTTTTAACACTGGCTGGTGTGTTTTAACAGCTACCTCGCCACAACAGAAAACCGCCCGACAAGGGAACAGAAACTCCACATTCTCCACTCGTGCGTGGGCACCGCCGTCTACTCTCTGATGGAGGATGAACTGGACTATGACGCCGCTATGGATCTGCTGAAAGGACATTTCATCATGCCAGTGAATCAGGTCTACGCGCGGCACCTCCTGGCTACGAAGCAACAGTTCCCAGGTAAGTCCCTCGACGAATTCTATCGGGCCCTCATTGTCCTAGGGAGAAATTGTGCCTGTCCGCAGGTCACTGCAGCGGAGCACACCGAACTCTTGATCAGGGACGCCTTCGTGGCGGGCATGCAATCATCCCAGATACGCCAGAGGCTTCTGGAAAAGGACACTTTAAGTCTCGTTGAGGCACGGACCCTACCATCCTCCTTGGAGGTCGCTAACCGCAACGCCCGCGCGTATGCCCCCCCCCCCAGACCTGCGCTGCAGGGCGCCCTGATAAGCCCACGGACGCCCACTGCTACTTTTGCAGTCAGGTCAAGCACCCCCGCCCGCGCTGCCCGGCCCACACCGCAACTTGCGGCAAGAAGGGCCACAATGCAGCTGTCTGCCAATCAAAGTCAGTCGCTGCCGTTCCGAACAGCGACCGCGGTTCCCCCCCACTGCGCGCCTCTAGGGCCCCGTGCGCCCGCGGACCTCGCTGCCTCCAGCCCCCACCACCACGAGTGACCCACGGGTGCCGCCATTTTGGACCCCGACGCCACGTGTGATCCCCGGCGCCGCCATTTTGGGCCCCCAACTCCACGTGCGAGCCCTGGGCGCCGCCATTTTATTCACCTCCCACCACGTCTGGCCGACGGGCGCCGCCATCTTGGATCGGCCTGGAGGGCGCAAGTGAATACTCTATGATGGATGACGACTCCGGGTTCCTGCCACAACTCGCCACAGTGATGCTGGATCAATCACGGCCTCGCATGCTTTCCACGGCGTCCACACAGATCCTCCTCAATGGTCATGAGACGAGCTTCCTACTGGACTCCGGGGGCACAGAGAGTTTCGTTCCCCCTGACACGGTAAGACGCTGCGCGCTCCTCGTTCACCCAGTAAAACACAAAATCGCTCTGTCCTCTGGTTCGCACTCAGTCCAAATCACCGGATGCTGCGTGGCAGACCTCGCGGTCCAGGGGAGGGTTTTTAAAAACTATAAACGCCTCATCCTTACGGTCTGCAGCCTCGCGTCCCTCAAGGTCGACTCCCCTTCCTTGTTTGTAAACCTCACCACGGATTGCAAACCCGTCGCCACCAGGAGCAGACGATACAGTGCCCAGGACCAGATCTTTATCAGGTCCAAGGTCCAGAGGCTTCTGAAGGAAGGAGTCATAGAGGCCAGCAACAGTCCCTGGCGAGCACAAGAGCTGGTGGTTGGGACTGGGGAGAAAAACCAGATGGTCATTAACTACAGTCAGACCATCAATAGGTTTACGCAGCTGGACGCGTATCCTCTCCCCCGTATCTCCGACCTGGTTAACTGGATCGCGCAGTACAAAGTCTTCTCCACGGTGGACCTTAAGTCCGCCTATCACCAGCTACCCATCCGCGCGAGTGACCGAAAGTACACTGCATTCAAAGCGGATCGGCGGCTCTACCACTTTCTCAGGGTTCCATTCGGTGTCACAAATGGGGTTTCAGTCTTCCAAAGGGAGATGGACCGAATGGTCGACCAATACGGTTTATGGGCAACCTTCCCATATCTCGACAACGTCACCATCTGCGGCCATGACCAGCAGGACCACGACACCAACCTCCGCAAATTCCTCCGTACCGCAAAACTCCTTAACTTCACTTATAATAAGGATAAGTGCGTGTTCAGCACCGACCGTCAGGCCATCCTCGGCTACGTAGTGCGTAACGGAGTAATAGGCCCCGACCCCGAATGCATGCACCCCCTAATGGAACTTCCCCTCCCCAACTCCCTCAGAGCCCTCAAACGCTGTCTGGGCTTCTTTTCCTATTATGCCCAGTGGGTCCCTAACTACGCTGACAAAGCCCGCCCCCTCATCCAGTCCAACACGTTCCCCCTGTCGATGGAGGCCCGCCAGGCCTTTAGCCGCATCAAAGCTGATATCACAAAGGCCACGATGCATGCTATCGACGAGTCTCTCCCATTCCAGGTCGAGAGCGACGCGTCTGATGTACCTCTGGCGGCCACCCTCAACCAAGCGGGCAGACCCGTGGCCTTCTTCTCCCGGACCCTCCACGCTTCCGATATCCGCCATTCCTCGGTGGAAAAGGAGGCACAGGCCATAGTAGAAGCTGTGCGACATTGGAGGCACTATCTGGCCGGCAAGAGGTTCACCCTCCTCACAGACCAACGGTCAGTGGCCTTTATGTTTGATAATACACAGAGGGGCAAGATCAAGAACGACAAGATCTTGCGGTGGCGGATCGAGTTGTCCACGTACAACTACGATATCTTGTATCGTCCTGGGAAGCTCAATGAGCCTCCTGATGCCCTGTCCCGCGGTACCTGCGCCAATGCACAGGTTGACCGCCTCCGAACCCTCCACGCGGACCTCTGCCATCCATGGGTAACCCGCTTCTTCCACTTCATTAAAACCCGCAACCTGCCCTACTCCATCGATGAGGTCAGGACTGTGACCAGGGATTGCCACATTTGCGCAGTGTGCAAGCCGCACTTTTACCGCCCCGAGCAGGCGCATCTGATAAAGGCTTCCCGCCCCTTTGAACGTCTCAGCATGGACTTCAAAGGTCCCCTCCCCTCCAACAACCGCAACACATATTTCTTAAATATGATTGACGAGTACTCCCGCTTCCGTTCGCCATTCCCTGCCCCGACATGACCACGACAACCATACCATCATCAAAGCCCTCCACTCCATTTTCTCCCTGTTCGGTTACCCGGCGTACATCCACAGCGACTGGGGGGTCCTCCTTCATGAGTGACGAGCTGCGTCAATTCCTGTTCAGCAGGGGCATCGCCTCTAGCAGAACCAGTTACATCCCCCGGGGTAACGGTCAGGTCGAGAGGGAGAGCGGTACGGTCTGGAAGACCGTCCTGCTGGCCCTGCGGTCAAGGTGTCTCCCGGTCTCCCACTGGCAAGAGGTCCTCCCAGACGCCCTCCACTCTATTCGGTCTCTCCTCTGTACTGCCACGAATCAAACATCTCACGAACGTCTTCTTGTTTTCACCAGGAAGTCGTCCTCAAGATCCCCGCTCCCAACCTGGCTGGCCACTCCCGGGCCCATCCTGCTCCGAAGCACGTGCGGGTGCACAAGTCCGACCCGTTGGTTGAACGAGTCCAGTTACTCCACGCGAACCCGCAGTATGCGTACGTGGAGTATCCCGACGGACGACAGGACACGGTCTCCCTTCGGGACCTGGCACCCGCTGGAGTGCGGCCGCAACCCCCAGCACCAACACTCCCCCTCCAGTCCCAACCACCCCCAGCGCCCCCGAGACCCAGCGCACAGGAACCCCCTCCCCTGGCCCAGCCACCACTAGCACCGACCAGGGCTGCGGACACAGTACCACGACCGCCGCTCCCAGAGTTACGTACGACCACCGCTCCAACGTCACCGGCAACGCTGCGCAGGTTTAGCAGGACATCGAAGGCACCCACCCGGCTGATCGAATCAATTTGATGTTCTGATGGACTTTATGGACTCCTTGTGTTCGCGCACATGTTTTTTTCCATATTTTGTTTCATTGATTTAAATTGTTGTTCGATTATACACTGTGAGCGGTGATATTATTTTTTGCACATTCGTCGCGGGCCAGTGGGCAACCATAAGATACCTCGGTACAACTTGACTTATCTCTAGACATACTACCAGTCTTACGGGGCACACGCACCCCCCCCCCCTCTCTCTCCAGCTTCTCTCTTCCCCCCCCCCCCCCCCCCCCCCCCCCCCGCTTCTTTCTCCACAAGGGGTGAATGTGGCAGTATGACTAGGGAGATTACGGTACCTTAGAACCATACTGCCATTGGTGCAGAAGACTCGCTGCCCATTGGCTCAGACAAGTCATGTGCCTCTCTGCCAATTGGCTGAGGCTAGTCATGTGACTACCCACTGATTGGCTGAGAGGTTGGTAGCTCCGCCTATGAGGCGGGGTATAAGAACTCTTACCGGCTGGCAGTCGACCTTTCTCTGCACGTCTACTGCTGGGCACACATCTAGTGTATTAAAGCCTGTTGTTTGGAACTACTTCACGACTCGAGTACAATTGATGGTTCATCAGCGAGTTTCAGGTTAACAATCAGTTTTCATGTCTCTGGTCAAAATCCCTTGTTCACCCTGGGAGATAAATGGTGGCTATTAGCGCATCGGCAGGTATAACAATTTTCATTGGCTCTCTCTTTATTCTAAATCCAGGCATGGGAGACAAACCACTTTCTGCTCCCCTGTTTCACTGGCTGGCAAATCAAGAACATGGGGCTCAGCCTCAGGATAAGGGGGCTTGTCATTTAGGATGAGGATGAGGAGAAATTATTGCACTCAAAGGTTTTGAAACTTTGGAATTTTCCACCGCAGAGGGTTGTGGATACTCCATCATTGAATACATTCAAAACTATGACAGACAGATTTTCGGGGTCTCAGGGAATCTAGGGATATGGGGAGTGGGTTGGAAAGTGGAGTTGAAACCCATGATCAGCAATGATATTGAATGGCGGGATCATATGGTCTATTCCTGCACCTATTCCTTGTGTAAAGACATTTAGGAGGCACCATGCTGCTCATCTTATGGACTATCACGACAGTACACAAAGCTATCAGGAGTGGGCAGGGCACCTGAGTGTTCAAAATAAAGCTGGGAGAAAATAACTTGTTCTCAAAGTGATAGAATCTCACTTTGAGACAAGAAATTAGAGAAGCTGTGAAGTTACTTTTGAATGAATTGAAGTTCTTTGGTGAGACAAATTGTGTCTGATGGTTTAAGGCTTTCTTGTTTGCCATCTGTTCAGATTTTACCAGCCTCCAGCGGAACATTGGCATACCTCAGACTCTCAGATAAGTTGTCATCACTTCTATACATATATGTATATATCTTAGATTTGTTTGTCATTTTCTGAGCATGGCCCTGTCATGGAAAGTAGAGTTTGACAGTGTAAGGGATTCCAGAAGCATTGTGGCATTCCTGAGGGGACACTACTTGCTGTTTTCACAGTGCTCCCTGCACTGTGACAGCAGATCTGTTAAGAGCCTAAGTAACAGCCTCAAGCACTCTCTTTTAACACTTAGCGTTAAATGCATACCGGGACTTGATGGTTTGAGTTATAAGGAGAGGCTGGATAGATTGGGACTTTTTTTCCCTGGAGCAGAGGAGACTTGGGGGTGATCTTATAGAGATCTATAAAATAATGAGGGCACAGATAAGGTAAATAGTCAATATCTTTTCCCAAAGGTAGGGGAATCTGAAACTAGAGGGCATAAGTTTAAGGGAAGAGGAGAGAGATACAAAAGGGTCCAGAGTGGCAGTTTTTTCACACGAGGTGGTGAGTGTCTGAAACGAGCTTCCAGAGACAGTCGTAGAGGCGGGTACAATTTTGGTTTTTTTTAAATATTTAGCCAGTTATATGGGAAATATGGGTATAGAATCATAGAATCTACAGTGCAGAAGGAGGCCATTCGGCCCATCAAGTCTGCACCGGCCCTTGGAAAGAGCACTCCATTTAAGCTTCCAGCCTATCACCGTAACCCAGTAACACCACCTAACCTTTTTGGGCACTAAGGGCAATTTAGCATGACCAATCCACCTAACCTGCACATCTTTGGACTGTGGGAGGAAACCGGAGCACCCGGAGGAAGCCCACGCAAACACGGGGAGAACGTGCAGACTCCGCAAAGACAGTGACCTAAGCCGGGAATCGAACCTGGGACCCTAGACCTGTGAAGCAACTGTGCTAACTACTGTACTACCGTGCTGCCCTATAAAGTGTTATGGGCCAAATGCGGGCAATTGGGACTAGCTTAGGGTAAAAACTGGGTGGCATGGACAAGTTGGGCCGAAGGGCCTGTTTCCATGCTGTAAACCTCTTTGCCTCTAGTGCCTTTCTCAACATTCCTGGCATCGCTAATTGTTCTCATTGTTCCTTCTCAGCTGGTTCCTTCAGGTTTCTAAGGAATATGACATCATGAACATGCTATTAACAGGAGGTATCCTGGTCGCCACAATCCTTTAATATATAACAGCTATATTCAGCCTAATATTCAAGGCTGTGAAACTGGTCTAAATCATTGCACAGAATTTACAGCACAGAAACAGGCCATTAGGTGTCAGTGGTCTATGCTGCAAGCAGCCTCCTCCCACCCGAACCCGACTAGTCTAACTTCCTATGCCTTCTCTTATCTAGCTTCCTCTTCAATGCATCCATGCTATTCACCTCAACCACTCCATGTGTTAGCGAGTTCAACATTGTAAACATGCTGGATAAGGAATATTTCCTGAATTCTTTATTGCATTTATTAGTGAGTACCTCATTTTCATGACCCCAGTGTGAAACTGGTTCATTTCAAATTAGCAGTTAGTTTTACACCGAGCCCGATTTCTTTTCCATGAGGCTAGCAGAAAGGAAAGTCATGCATGGTGTAAAGCAGGCCTCCAATTTGCAATGAACCGGTTCTGTACTGCTAGGGAACAGCAGTCATCCACCCCCCACCCCACCCAGATGTCTAGATTAGTAGAAATGGTACTGTTCAGGTTTCCTTTGCTGAAGAGCCAGAGAGTTTGGACTGCAGAGCTCATGAGGAATTTGGATAAAGACTGTAAGTGGAGTGAATAGATTCATGTGCCAAGAATGGTTGTAGCTCTAATAAACACACAGAGTTCATAGTCCTAATGATGAGGAATGGGAAATGGTGCTGCAATTTGTTTTTCTCCCTTTCCGAGCTCAGGGCACAGTCTCCACTTGTAACATGCCAACTGCTTCCTTAGCTGATGTCAGTTATTTGAATACAGCCAAAGGGGTTCCACTCACCAGGTCAGGGAAGCTCTGTGATGACTCCATCACCAACAGTCTGTCCTGCCACACCTGGTAAAGTGACAGCGCCGGTGTGGTAATATGTGCCTGCATGCATGATAAATGTAATACCCGCATTGGACTTGTGGGGTGGGAATGATTATCTTCCCCATTGCCTTCATGGAGTACAAGCCGCCCCCCCGCCCCCCACTGAGGGGCGGGGGAACTCTATTTACATTTGTATAAATGTATGGCACCGACCAGAGAAGGAACCTGGTAGGAATCTGCCAGGTAGTGTAAATACCATTATTACAAATAAACCAAAGTTCTTTATTTTACTCGGTTTGGACTCCTTACTAAATGGTGACAAGGAATAAACTGATTTATTGTCAAGGCTGCTACTGCTCGGCCGAGCCACTTCCCTGATTTCCCGGGCCCAGGTTAGAGCCAGTTATTTTGCCATGCCTCTGTTTGGGTGATTAGATGCATTTGACGCCAACGTTGAAGACTGGAACCATAAGACCATAAGACATAGGAGTGGAAGTAAGGCCATTCGGCCCATCGAGTCCACTCCGCCATTCAATCATGGCTGATGGGCATTTCAACTCCACCTCCCAGCATTCTCCCCATAGCCCTTAATTCCTCGCGACATCAAGAATTTATCTATCTCTGCCTTGAAGCCATTTAGCGTCCCGGCCTCCACTGCACTCTGCGGCAATGAATTCCACAGGCCCACCACTCTCTGGCTGAAGAAATGTCTCCGCATTTCTGTTTTGAATTTACCCCCTCTAATTCTAAGGCTGTGCCCACGGGTCCTCGACTCCTCGCCTAACGGAAACAGTTTCTTTGCGTCCATACTTTCTAAGCCATGTATAATCTTGTAAGTTTCTATTAGATCTCCCCTTAACCTTCTGAACTCCAATGAATACAATCCCAGGAACGCCAGCCGTTCCTCATATGCTAGACCCGCCATTCCAGGGATCATCCGTGTGAATCTCCGCTGGACACGCTCCAGTGCCAGTATGTCCTTCCTGAGATGTGGGGCCCAAAACTGGACACAGTACTCCAAATGGGGCCTAACCAGAGCCTTATAAAGGCTCAGTAGCACATCGCTGCTTTTATATTCCAACCCTCTTGAGATAAATGACAACATAGCATTCGCTTTCTTAATCACGGATTCAACCTGCATGTTTACCTTTAGGGAATCCTCGACTAGCACTCCCAGATCCCTTTGTACTTTGGCATTATGAATTTTCTCACCGTTTAGAAAGTAGTCTATGCTTGGATTCTTTTTTCCAAAGTGCAAGACCTCACATTTTCTCACGTTGAAATGCATCAGCCATTTCCTGCACCACTCTCCCAAACTGTCTAGATCCTTCTGCAGCCTCCCCACTTCCTCAGCACTACCTGCCTGACCACCTAACTTCGTATCATCAGCAAACTTCGCTAGAATGCCCCCAGTCCCTTCATCCAGATCATTAATATATATGGTGAACAGCTGCGGCCCCAACACTGAACCCTGTGGGACACCGCTGGTCACCGGCTGCCATTCCGAAAAAGAACCTTTTATCCCAACTCTCTGCCTTCTGTCAGACAGCCAATCCTCAACCCATGCCAGTAGCTCACCTCGAACACCATGGGCCCTCACCTTACTCAGCAGCCTCCTGTGTGGCACCTTATCAAAGGCCTTTTGGAAATCCAGATAGACCACATCCACTGGGTTTCCCTGGTCTAACCTACTTGTCACCTCCTCAAAGAATTCTAACAGGTTCGTCAGGCACGACCTCCCCTTACTAAATCCATGTTGACTTGTTCTAATCCGACCCTGCTCTTCCAAGAAATTAGAAATCTCATCCTTAACGATCGATTCTAGAATTTTACCAACAACCGAGGTTAGGCTAATTGGCCTATAATTTTCCATCTTTTGTCTTGATCCTTTCTTGAACAAGGGGGTTACAACAGCGATCTTCCAATCGTCCGGGACTTTCCCTGACTCCAGTGATTTTTGAAAGATCTCAACCAACGCTTCCGCTATTTCTTCAGCCACCTCCCTCAGAACTCTAGGATGTAGCCCATCGGGGCCAGGAGATTTGTCAATTTTAAGACCTTTTAGCTTTTTTAGCACCATCTCTTTTGTAATGGCAACCATACTCAACTCAGCCCCCTGACCCTTTATAATTTTTGGGATATTACTAACGTCTTCCACTGTGAAGACAGACGCAAAGTACTTATTAAGTTCTCCAGCCATTTCCTCATCTCCCATCACTAGCCTTCCAGAATCAGTTTGAATTGGCCCAATGTCTACTTTGGCCTGACGTTTGTTTCTTATGTATTGAAAGAAACTTTTACTATCATTTCTTATATTACTGGCTAGCCTGCCTTCATATTTGATCCTCTCCTTCCTTATTTGTCTCTTTGTTAACCTCTGTTTGTTTTTGTAGCCTTCCCAATCTTCTGATTTCCCGGTGCTTTTGGCCACTTTATAGGATCTCTCTTTTTCTTTGATACATTTCCTGACCTCCTTTGTCAGCCATGGCTGTCTAATCCCTCCCTGGATAATCTTTCTTTTCTTGGGGATGAACCTCTGTACAGTGTCCTCAATTATGCATACAAACTCCTGCCATTTTTGCTCTACTGTCTTCCCTGCTAGGGTCTGCTTCCAGTTGATTTTCACCAGTTCCTCTCTCATGCCCTCGTAATTACCTTTATTTAACTGTAACACCATTACATCCGATTTTGCCTTCTCTCTTTCAAACTGCAGACTGAACTCAACCATATTATGATCGCTGCTTCCTAAGTGTTCCCTTACTTTAAGATCTTTAATAAAGTCTGGTTCATTACATAGCACTAGGTCCAGAATAGCCTGCTCCCTTGTGGGCTCCATGACAAGCTGTTCCAAAAAGCCATCTTGTAAGCATTCCATGAATTCCTTTTCTTTGGATCCACTGGCTACATTATTTACCCAATCCACCTGCATATTGAAGTCCCCCATGATCACTGTGACCTTGCCTTTCTGACATGCCTTTTCTATTTCCCGGTACATGTTGCGCCCCTGGTCCTGACCACTGTTAGGCGGTCTGTACATAACTCCCATTATGGTTTTTTTGCCTTTGTGGTTCCTCAATTCTACCCACACAGACTCCACATCATCCGACCCTATGTCGTTTAGTGCCATAGATTTAATTTTGTTCTTAACTAACAAGGCAACCCCACCCCCTCGGCCCACCTCCCTGTCTTTTCGATAGGTTGTATATCCTTGGATGTTTAACTGCCAGTCCTGAACCCCCTGCAGCCATGTCTCTGTGATGCCTACCACATCATAATCATTCACGATGATCTGTGCCATTAGTTCATCTACTTTGTTACAAGTATGCAGAGAGGATGGATTACTTCTTCTGGGTCAACAACATCACAGAGAACGAGCGCAGATCATACTGCTTGACAGCCTGTGGAGCGCACATTTACTTACAGTAACATATATATACAACAGCAGCAGCAGCAACTCCCTTGCTGCTCACTCCTCTCTGCTGGTTCCAAACTGGCCAGCTGTATTTATGCAGGTTGTGTCCCATGTTTGTCTTCTGAGGAGGTCGGCGCGGTTTTTTGCTGTGGCGCGTTGGAACTGTCGATCGATGAGTCGAGCGCCATATCCCGTTCGTACGAGGGCATCTTTCAGCATCTGTAGGTGTCTGTTACGCTCCTCCTCGTCTGAGCAGATCCTGTGTATACGGAGGGCTTGTCCATAGGGGATGGCTTCTTTAATGTGTTTCGGGTGAAAGCTGGAGAAGTGGAGCATCGTGAGGTTATCTGTGGGCTTGCGGTAAAGCGAAGTGCTGAGGTGACCGTCCTTGATGGAGATGAGTGTGTCCAAGAATGCAACTGAATTTGGAGAATAGTCCATGGTGAGTCTGATGGTGGGATGGAACTTATTGATCTCATCGTGTAGTTGTTTCAGTGATTCTTCGCTGTGGGTCCAAAGGAAAAAAATGTCATCGATGTATCTGGTGTATAATGTCGGTTGAAGGTCCTGTGCGGTGAGGAAGTCTTGTTCAAACTTGTGCATGAAGATGTTGGCATATTGAGGTGCAAATTTGGTCCCCATGGCTGTTCCGTGCGTCTGGATGAAGAATTTGTTGTCCTGGCTTGAGACAATTCACACCTCTTTAACCTGGGATTACCCCCTATCTCTGGATCTGTAATGATTTGATTACCCGCAAATGCTCGCATTCCAAGCATTGTCTGGCATCTCTGACTTTGTCTATATAAATGTTTCTGGAACATACGTCTCCATTCACCTGAGGAAGGAGCAGTGCTCCGAAAGCTCGTGTTTGAAACAAACCTATTGGACTTTAACCTGGTGGTGTTCGTACTGTCCTCACCCCAGTCCAACGCAGGCATCTCCACATCATTATCTATTGTAGTAAGAAGTCTTACTGATGTGACCATCAATTCACAGGACAGGTGATTGGAAGTGAACAGTGGTTTTAATAGTCTTACAATAGAGCCTGCCTGCGATGAGATGAACTGGCAGCAGGCTCACGACTGCAGAGCTTTATACTTCCGGTTAGTGGGAGGAGCCATGGGCGGAGCCAAGGGTGGAGCCCAGTACAAAGACCTCATCTCCCCCTATGGGCAGAGCTGCGCAACGGCTCGTATACAGAGCCCACAAGGCCACAATACATATAATAGAACACAGTGTGAATTATAATTCACCACACTTACAACACCAGATTAATTTTTTATACTTCTTGCATTGAAACTTCAGACCACCTGCCCCACTGTGCTCAACAACATCTCCCTGCCTGCTCTTCCTCTCAGTCTTGCATGCCTTATTCACTAGTTCCCCCTCTGTTATTTCACTTGCTGACCTACTGTTCCGGCTCCTATGCCCCCTGCTGTGAAATACATGGATGCAAAAGAAATGTCAAGACATAGGACCACATTGGTTGTGATAGGAAGTAAACATTGGTTTCTCTGTTAGAAGGGAGGAATTTTTTTAAAGATGAAAGGGGGATGTGATGATATCTACCTGCATGCATTATAACGTAAAGGTGCTCAACAGAGCAAGTGTTAATATGGGACCGGAGAGTTGCACTGCCCACAGTGTGATGTGTTTGGTCAGAGAATGGTCTGGAAGAACTTTGTAAGTACCCTGCACGGTGAGAGCATCACCAAGCAAGACCATACTTGGAACTGTACATAGTTAAAATCAAGCGGCAGAATTCAAATGAGTTAATAGTGGAGTATTTAGAATCCTTAAGAATTCTTAGAAAAGCAGTCTTAGAAAACGAGCAGGTTATCATAGTGTCCAAGCCAATATTTATCCTTCAGCCAACATTTAAAAAAAAGACTATCTGCACATGTATTTTATTGCTATTTATAAGAGTTGTGTTGTGTACGACTTGACTGCCTCATTTGTTACATTACAACATTGACTAAACTTCAAAAGTACTTACTGGTTGTGAAAACCTCTGTTGCATCTTGAGGCCATGAAAGGAAAGTCTTTCCTCATTATAATACGTTCTACCTGGAACCAAGAGACGTATTAGGTTCAGAAGAGGAAACATGCAACAAGTTGTGATTGAACTAGATTATGCAGAGTATGGGCAACGTATGGAATGGACTGGCAGTGTTGCAAAATAAAGTGAGCAAATGGATAGATATTTTAGGCAGTAGGCAGTTTAGGAGAGTTAATTGTTGGAAGCAATCAGTTAAAATGCTTGTTCCTTTTCCAGTCCGACACTTTGTTTCTCTCTTCTTTTTTCCCAGTAGTTAGAAAAAACAAGCCTCCCCGAACAAGGAATTGAATGAATCCAGCAAATTTACATTGGAATTTCTGCTGGCAAATACCCTACTGGCATCAATATAAAAACAGTTTTAGACCCACATTTTTGATTGATCTGAGATAGCTTCTGGATATGAACACAGTGTTTGCTTATACTATGGAATGTCACTGGCTGAGGAAGATTCACAGGTTTATAGTCATCTGAAGCTACATTGTGTGATAGGGGCCCTCCAATTCCATTTTGTGCAACGTCATGGGGAGATCAGATTCGCCAAAATCAAAGATAAAACACATCCTTTCTAGATAGCTTCTGACAAGAAGCGTTTCTAACAATAGCCTGAATAATGAGTAGCAATTGAAATCCAACTGACACAGTGCGTGATAAGGAAGAGGAGACTGACTTTTAATTGGTTGTCAAACTCTAAAATTAATCTCCCTGGCATGGCAACTTGACATTGAGATATCAACAAAATAAGAAACTACCAAGAGAGATGAGACAAATATCCTGAGAGGTCTGTTTCTGTCTGATGAGAAGCCTGATTCAGAACTAAAGCTGATTTTGGGAATTGTTTTATTGTCATTCAGTCAGTGAAAAGTTTATTAAAATAAGAAAGAAAGAGAAAGTTTTGCATTTCTATAAACCTTTCGTTAATCCAAGACCGCCCAAAGTACTTATGATGTGTAATCACTGTTGCAGTGTAAGACAGTCAATTCATGCACAACAAGGCCCATAACAGCAATGATGACCAGATACTCTGTTTTATGTTGAATGAAGGATAAATATTGCCCAGAGCATCTGGGAGATTTCAAAATAGTGTTGTGGAATCTTTTATATTCACTGAAGAGAACAGATGAGGCCTCGATTTGAAGTCTCATTAGAAAAACAGCGGGCGGGATTTTACAATCCCCGAGCTGCGTGTTTCCCAGCCGCGCGCCGTTTGATGGCAGCAGGATTCTATCTTCCCACCGCTTGTCAATCGGATTTCCCATTGAAGCCTTCCCCCGCTGCCGAGAAACCCATTGGCGGGGGTGTGCTGCCAGCGGGAAATGTGAATCCCAACCAGTGGAGAATTCCGGCCAGTGTTTCCTGCTGTGCAGTATTCACTCAGTTCGGCATTGGAGCGTCAACCTGGATTATGTGCTCAAGATCTCTGGAGTGAGAGGGTGGGCTAGTTAGCTCAGTTGGCTGGATGACTAGTGTGTGGTTCAGAATAATGGCAACATTGCCCGCTCATTTACTGTTCAGGCTAAGGTAGACTTTCTTAAAATAAATTTAGAGTACCCAATTCAATTTTTGAAATTAAAGGGCAATTTAGCGTGGCCAATCCACCTACGCTGCACATCTTTGTGTTGTGGGGGCGAAACCCATGCTAACACGGGAGAATGTGCAAACTCCTTGGGCAGCACGGTAGCACAAGTGGATAGCACTGTGGCTTCACAGCGCCAGGGTCCCAGGTTCAATTCCCCACTGGGTCACTGTCTATGCGGAGTTTGCACGTTCTCCCTGTGTGTGCGTGGGTTTCCTCCAGGTGCGACGGTTTCCACCCACAGTCCAAAGGCGTGCAGGTTAGGTGGATTGGCCATGATAAATTGCCCCTAGGAGGGGTTATTGGGTTACAGGGATAGGGTGGAAGTGAGGGCTTAAGTGGGTCAGTGCAGACTCGATGGGTCAAATGGCCTCCTTCTGCACTGTATATTCTATGTTCTGTGTTCCACACGGATAGTGACCCAGAGCCGGGATCGAACCTGGGCTTCGACACCATGAGACAGCAGTGCTAACCACTGCACCACCGCCGGCTAAGGTAGACTTGGGATCTGCCTCCTCGCCATGCCCCATGCTTGGTGCTGAGTGTTGCTCATCAAGTTGTACAACCTAATAGAGAGATGCCTGTGGTCTATAGCTAATAACCTACCCACCTACCTATCTCTGGAGTGCCACAAACCTTTGGCTCAGAAGCCAGGAGTACGATCCATAGAACAACAGCTGAACATTTTGAAACTTCTGTACAATCACAAATTCAAGCCAGTTCTTGATATTTACAGTGCCAGAGTTGCATATTTTTAATTAAGACTCTGGTTAGTTTTACCAGGGATTTGAACAGACTGCTCCATCCCTTTTTTAATTATCATTTTAATAACTTTTAGAATTTGAAAGTTACTATGAATAATTGAGGCTGGAGAGTCTGTTTTAGTAATAATTCCATATTAATTTTGTAGCTACTTATTACTTACTGTAATAATGACGTTTTTATTAAACTAGTAATTGAATTATCTATTAAACTAAATATTTTACGAGGTAATTTGATTGATTTTCCTTAGTTTTTGACCTGAAACAGAACTTATTTCATTTTCACACGACAAACAACACACCTTGGTGATGTCCAATATGCACTTCACCATTTGAAAGGGTTACCTTCGAGCTCGAACGCATTAATCGTAGAGATGCTCACACACACACCCGCACATATTCATTCACTGCAAATTCAGCTTTGTATTGCAAGCTGGTTTATTAGCTCAGAGATACAAACTGGCATTTATCTCTTAAACAGACCTAAGTTATTTGCACGGAATGAAATACTTTTCTGCGTGAGGACTGTCGCTGTGCAGACAAAGTAATTTGGCGCACAGAAAGATCCTGCAAACAATGATGTGTTGAATAACCCATTGATCTGTTTCTGATTATGTTAGTTGCCAATGGAATGTTGGCCAGGACTTTGGGAGAACACACTGTTCATCATTAAATATTGCCATAAGATTTTCAATCTTCACCTGACTATGTTATTACTTCCTTTGAAGGAGGCCTCTCTGACAATTTAGCATACTTATAATGATACACTGGAGTGTCAACCTGGATTATATGTCCAACTCTTGGCATGGAGCCTAATTTTCAAGGTTTCAATCACTATCTGCCATTTTGCTTGTTTTGACAAAGTGGATGTCCTGCTTTTAGTTCACTCTGGTGTTTCAGGGGTCACCCCAGCCACCCAGTATCACCCCAACCCCAAGGAATAAGGAAATATATTGATGGAGCTGGGATGGGATTGCTCTGTGATTCTGTTGCTTGTTTTGTTCAAAACCTTCATAATGATAATGTCTTCACCTGATGAGTTTGGAGTAAAATGGAGGTAAAGTAGACTTCAAAATGGGAATGCAATAGGTCCCAGTGCTTATTTACATTGTATATGTACTGGGAGCATACTGTTGTATAGACCTAAATCCCTGCCACTAGTGGCAGATGGCTAATAACACGAGTCTAAAGGTGGCAGCATAATGGACCGAAGAATCTCTGCCTTACATTGTAAGAATGAAGCGTGAAGAAAGCCAGTCACTTTCTGCTGAACTCCCTTCACGTTGGGAAAAGCAAGGCATTTACCAACATGTTCAATTTACAAAGCAAAGTCTCCAAGCAAATGAAATCGGACTAAAAGCGATTAGATCTCAAATTGACCTGAGAGCTCCTGTTTACAGCAATTAGTCCTTGCATACCTTAGAGGGACAGGTCAAATAACACAACTGCACCACAGCAACAGAGTGCATTACGCATTAGACAGTAAATGCTCCTGTCCTTGCAAAATAGCGCATCTTCCACCTCAAAGATAGCAATTCCAGGTGAGGGCCACCAGTAATATATAATTTATCCCAGTACATAAAGTGTAATTGAAACATAATATGTTCCAATGCATATTGTAAAATTTGTTATAATGCATATATAATTCAACTTGGATAAATCTGTATCTTGAAAGAATGCTTGTATTATTATCAGAGAATCCAGAAGAATCTTTTAGCTCAGAATGGGACCATGAGGCCCTTTGTGCCTGCTGGCTTGTTAAAAGAGCTATCAAATTCACCCTGCTTCCCTGCTTGTTCCTTGTATTCCTTCAATCCCCCCCCCCCCCCCAGTTCAATTCCCCTTGAAAGTTATGACTGAATCTTCTTCCACTACCCTTTTAGACAGCACATTCCAATCCATAACAGCTAACTGTCTATAGCTTCTGTCTCACATCTGGCTCTTTTCCCAATTTCTATGTACCTAGTTACAGGCGTTCCTGCCACTGAAAGCAGTTTCTCCTTACTTACTGTTGCCAAAATCATTTGCTCCATCAAAACGAGGATTTTGAACACATCTATTGGATTTGGATTTGATTTATTGTCACGTGTACCGAGGTACAGCAAAAAGTATTGTTCTGCATAGTCCAGACAGATCGTTCCATACATGAAAAAAAACATAGGACACACATAAATACACAATGTAAATACAAAGGCACAGGCATCAGGGGAGGATTGCACTATTCAGTAGAGAAGATGTGTGAAGAGATCAGTTCACTCCATAAGAGGGTCACTCAGGAGTCTGGTAACAGTAAGGAAGAAGCTGTTTTTGAACCTGTTAGTGCATGTTCTCAGGCTTTTGTATCTTCTGCCCGATGGAGGAAGTTGGAAGAGTAAGCCGGGTGGGAGGGGTCTTTGATTATACTGCCTGCTTTCCCAAGGCAACAGAAAGTGTAGGTAGAGTCAATGGATGGGAGGCGCTTTGTGTGATGTACTGAGCTGCGTTCACCACTCTCTGCAGTTTCTTATGGTCTTGGGTTGAGCAGTTGCCATACCAAGCTGAGATGCAGCCAGTTAGGATACTTTCTATAGAGTCAATGTGGTCATGCCGAATTTTGTTAGTTTCCTGAGGCAGTATAGCCACTGTTGTGCTTTCTTGTTCATAGCGTTGATGTGGATCGACCAGGATAGATTGTTGGTGATGTGCACACCTAGGAATTTGAAGCCTCAACCATCTCCACCTCAAACCATTGATGGAGGGGTGTGTAGGATACTTTGCTTCCTGAAGTCAATGACCAGCTCCTTTGATTTACTGACGTTGAGGATGAGATTATCGTTATACTACGCTGTTGTGGGCCAGGATTTAGAGAACGCCAAAGTGTATCATGGAGTTCACCTGACCCACAACCAAGCTACAAGCTGACAGACAGCCCAGCTCCACCCACTCTCTGACATCACTGCAGTAGTAAACACTCATTTCTTAAAGGTACTCTCACTACAGATATTTATATACACACCCATTTATAAACACCCATTTCTTAAAGGTACTCCCACATGACAACACCACCAGGTTCTCTATCTCCCTCCTGTACTCTGATTCATTGTTGTTTGAGATCCGACCCACTACGGTCATGTCATCAGCAAACGTGTAGATGAAGTTGGAGCCACATTTTACCGCACAGTCGTGTGTGTGTATAGGGAGTATCCTATGGGGCTAGGTACACAGCCTTGGGGATCCGGTCTTGAGGACTGTTGTGGAGGAGGTGTTGTTGTTTATCGTTACTGATTGTGGTCTATGGGTCAGGAAGTTGAGGATGCAGTTGCAGAGGGAGGAGCCATGTCCTAGGTTTTGGAGTTGCCGGCGGAGCTATAGTCAATGACTAGAAGTCTGATGTAGGAGTCCTTGTTGACGAGATGCTCCAGGGATGAGTGTAGGGACACGGAGATGGCGTCTGCTGTGGACCGGTTGTGGCGGTATGCAAATTCCAGTAGATCAAGGCATTCTGGGAGTGTGGAGTTGATGTATCACATGACCAACCTCTCGAAGCACTTCAAGGCCTCCGGACAGTAGTCGTTAAGGCACGTTGCCTGGTTTTTCTTTGCCATGATGGTGGTCTATTGAATCCCCTTAACTTTTCTGTGTTAAGGAGAGTACAGTAAGAAGTCTTACAACACCAGGTTAACGTCCATCACTCACCTGATGAAGGAGCTACGCTCCGAAAGCTAGTGATCCCAAATAAAGCTGTTGGATTTTAACCTCGTGTTGTAAGACTTCTTACTGTGCCACCCCAGTCCAATGCCGGCATCTCCACATCATGGCTATTAAGGAGAGCAGTCCAACTTCTCCAGATTCTAAATATCAAAATATTTATTCCATTCTAATAAATCTCCTCTTCACTCTCTCCAAGGCTTTGAGATCCTTTCTAAAGTGTGGTACCCAGAATTGGATTCTAGCTGAAGTCTAATGAGTGATTTCAAAGGTTTAGCATACCTTCGTTTCTTCTATGGCCGATATTTTCTTTTCCCACCGCAGCAGGTTCCCCCACAATGGATGGGGGAAGCCGTTTAAATGTAATTTGACATCGGCAGGACCAGGGGATTCCGCTGATGGGAGAGGCGGACAATTCAGGCCTAGGTCTCCATTTATAAAGCCAAGGATCCTGGATACCTTTTTTTAACAGCCTTCTGAATGTGATCTTCAAAGATATGTGTCCACATGCATTCTCCTGCCTCTATTTTCTTAACCCCCTTTACATTTGTACCACTTGGTTTATATTGTCTTTTCTCATTCTTCTTCCGAAATGCATTTCTTCACACTTCTCTGGTATATTTAATCTGCCATGTGTCTGCCCATTTCACCTGTCTGTGTCCTCCTGAGGTCTGCTGTTATCCCTCTCCAACTTTGGTGTCATCTGCTACCTTTGAAATCATGTCTAGTATATTCAAGTCCAGGTCTAGATGTATGTGCTTTTTATATAATGAGATTTGTCTCAAAGGCCTCAGTAAATGTTTCTAGATAATACGTTTTTTTATGAAGATTGAATTGTCAATGCATTGAATTTGAACATCTGCCATGCAACTTCACCAGCTGAATCCTGGAATAATTTTACTTCAAGTTTACACGCAAATTTCTGCACATTACATTTCTGCAAATCAAAAAGCAACACATTCTGCAACAGTTAAATCCAGTAAACTAAACAAACTTTACAACAGATTTATTATGCTAGCATGTCAACTATGACCATAAAAATTAATATTGAAAAACAAAGTGTTACAAAGGAATGTTTGCTGCTACTGTCGGTAGCAAAATGCCAGAATAAAGGTGCAATTATTAAGTCACTTTTCCAATCTTATCAGTTTCAAAATATACTTCTATTGGAAAATTTGAAACAATAATCATCAAGTTCAGTGGTTTCACTTTAACTCATTTGGCTAGACAGCTGGGTCATGATACAAAACAAGGCCAGCAACGCGGATTCAATTCCTGTACCGGCTGAGGTTAGTCATGAAGCAAATAATATAACTTTCTCAACCTTGGCCCTCGCCTGAGGTGTGGTGATCCTCAGGTTAAATCACCACCAGTCAACTCTCCCCCTCAAAGGGGAAAGCAGCTTATGGTCATCTAGGACTACGGCGACCTAACCTTATCTTTACATATGCCAATGTTACATCAATTTATTTTCCCCCACTTTTCTTTCAGTGCCTCCTCCTATCCTTCATCAGCTCAGACGTTTAAGGGTCGGTGCCTGTCCGACTTGGGGTAATCCAGCAATTGACAGGAAACGTTTTTCAATTAACAAGGACTGCTCCTCAGGACTCGATCCTTGTGACTACTCTCATATCCACAGAATTAATGGAAACTTGCCTCAGCTTCAATTCCAACCTCAGGTTCAGTGCCTCATTTCCACCCATTTGGGTCCAAAGGTGGTCACAGCAGCCTTAAACTTCTATGCAAAGAGGTCCTTCCAGGGCTCCATGGGTGACCTATATGGAATATCACAGACATTTGTGCATGGTAGCACAGTGGTTGGTGCTGTTGCTTCACAGCGCCAGGGCTCCAGGTTCGATTCCTGGCTTGGGTCAATGTCTGTGCGTGCGGAGTCTGCACTTTCTCCCTGTATCTCCGTGGGTTTCCTCCGGGTGCACCGGTTTCCTCCCACAAGTCCCAAAAGACATGCTGTTAGGTAATTTGGACATTCTGAATTGTACCTCCATGTACCCGAACAGGCGCCGGAATGTGGCAACTAGGGGCTTTTCACAGTAACTTGATTGCAGTGTTAACGTAAGTCTACTTGTGACAATAAAGATTATTATTATTATTCTAAGTGCAACCGTGAGGTCACAGATGCACTTTATGTTTGGGCTTTGGACTACATAGATTTTGACCTGGACCAGGCCCAGCAGGACGAGAGGTCTATGGACTTTGGAAACATTGCTGGTCTTCCAAAGGTGCAGGGGCAATCGACTGTACTCATGTTACTCTCCATGCCCTGTGACACCAGTGAGTCCCCTTCATAAATGAAAAGGGGTTCCAGTCCCTCAATGTTCAGCTGGTATGTGACCACTGTTATATTATTTGCTTTCTAGATTAGGATGGCTTCAAAGCTTAGGGTCTCACAAAGAACAGCAAACTATGTTTTAAACAAAACTAATTTATTAACACTACAACTAAATAGATTCTACTTATTACTAAGATTTAAAAGAATACAGATAACTTAAACTATGATTCTGTCTCCAGAGCTTCTGAAAACACGACTACTCTCTTTCCTGCCTAATCACCTAAAAGAGAACATGTGATTTGTTCAGTTATGAGATGAGTGGCAGCTCAGGAGGCTGGCTCACTATAACACATGGGGACCAGGACTCTATAACACATGGAGACTAGGACCATTTAATAAATGCGGGCCAGGACCCTATAACACATGGAGACCAGGACTCTATAACACATGGAGACCAGGACCCTATAACGCACGGAGACCAGGGGCTCGATTCTCCGACCCCCCGCCAGGTCGGAGAATCACCCGGGGCCGGCGTCAATCCCGCCCCCGCCGTGTCCCGAAATCTCCGCCCCCCGAATTCTCCGCCCCTCCAAATTCGGTGGGGGCGGGAATTGCGCCGCACCGGTCAGCGGGCCCCCCACGGCGATTCTCCGGCCCGCGATGGGCCGAAGTCCCGCCGCTGACAAGCCTCTCCCACCAGCGTGGATTAAACCACCTACCTGACTAGCGGGATTGGCGGCGCGGGTGAGCTCCGGGATCCTGGGGTGGGGGTGTGTGCCGCAGGGCGATCTGACCCCGGGGGGTGTCCCCACGGTGGCCTGGCCCGTGATCGGGGCCCACCGAGTGCCGTGGGGGCACTCTTTTTCTTCCGCCTTCGCCATGGTCTTCACCATGGCGGAGGCAGAAGAGACCCCCTCCCCTGTGCATGCGCCGGTATGATGTCGGCAGCAGCTGACGCTCCGTCGCATGCGCGGACTTACGCTGGCCGACGAAGTCCTTTCGGCCCCGGCTGGCGTGGTGCCAAAGGCCGTTCACACCAGTCGGCGGAGTGGGAACCACTCTGGCACGGGCCTAGCCCCTCAATTTGAGGACTTGGCCCCTAAAGGTCAACACGCCGGGACCCCCCCGCCCCGCCGGGTAGGGGAGAATCCCAGCCCAGGATCCTATAATACATGGAGGCCAGGACCATTTAATACTTGGAGGACAGGACCCTACAACACATGGAGACCAGGACACTATAACACATGGAGATCAGGACACTATAACACATGGAGACCAGGACTCTATAACACATGGAGACCAAGAGCCTTAACAAGTGGCGACCAGGAGCCTTAACAAGTGGAGGCCAGGATCATTTAACACATTGTGACCAGGACTCTATAACACATTGAGACCAGGACTCTATAACACATGGAGACCAGGACCCTGTAACTCGGGGTCCTGGTCTCCATGTTCTATAGAGTCCTGAAGCGACTCATGAAGAGAAGTATCAACAAAATGCTTGTTTTACTTGGCACTGGATATTCCTGGGAGATACTACACCAGAATGCTGACAGCCTTTTGGAGTTTTGGCATGTTTTTAATATGCTATCACAGGTCAGGTACAACAGCATAGTCTTTTCATTTGGAGCTGCAAGTTAATAACTGACTCTGGGGTCTGAACACGAAAGGAATTTTTCACCCACCACTTCTCTTTCAAAATATGAAACTTCTCCTCTCATTTGCCAGTACTTCCCTACATATAACACACCTGAGCTTCACATCTTTCTTTGCATTGGCACAATTGACAAAACCATTCTTAAAGAAATCATCTTTTACTGCTTTGCTCCCAAGTTAAGTTCCTTCTTTTTAGGCTGTTAACCAGAGGTCCTGGACCTCTGTGCACTAGCACTGCACTGTCCTGCCCTAAGCAGTTCTCTCCAGCAGATTCAGATGTAAGATCCTGTCCAGTAGGTATACTGTCTATTTGTGTACCTGTAAGAAAACTATTCATCTTCACAGTTCTCTTGCCTTGTTTGCCACAAGCTGAAAAATGGAATAAGCTCTTCTCTGTGATTTGGTGCCAAACGCACGTATATACAGGGCACTTGACATCAAGTGTGCGTGCAGGATGCGTGACCTGTTTACTGCTGCTGCTTATGGCCGGAAGACTATACACTGCCTCATTTCATACTTACGTAAAAGATGGCAGCATCCACCATTCACAATACGAAGTCCGGTACTTGCCGTTGGGTGTTTCTCCCGCGATTGGGACCACTGCAGGAATACCACCACTGATCACACCGCAGCCTACCTACCGGTCATGTCCGCACTTTGAAAAACCTTGCTCTGGAGGGCCAGAACCCGGGGGACCCAGGCCTACGTTCAGGTAATACTTGTGTTGTTGCATCACCCTGGTCTGCCCACTGTGCCTGAGCTATGCCGGTCTTAGAAAGGGGGATACAGATTTGTTGATCACTCCGAGGATCTCCTGGGTAGAAGGCCCCGGGATGTGCTCTAGCAGATCCTCCTCCCGCTGGGTGCTCATGGGCCCCTGGTTTACTCCATGGAGCAAATGGGTAGCTGGAGTGAGCTCCAGAAGCCTCAATATCATCTGCCGCTGCCAGTCCTGGAGGCACACCTTTGTCTGAACCATAGAGTTGAAGCCTCAGCGATGGTACTCAGGGACTGAGCCATGCTTCAGAGTTTTCTGTCATGGTCTTGCCCCAGGATTTACAGTGCGGATGCCACCCTTGGCATTGTCGGTCTGGGTGCCACATATTGGCGGCATCATCCCCTGCGACAGAAGGCTTTGGGACTCCTCCATTTGACCTTGCAGTCACAGGAATGTCGCTGACAACCTCCACTTGTATTCCTGGCTCTGGCTTTGCATCTCACGCAGCTGAGGGATGAACATGTTCAGAGGCATGGCACCTGGCTGGGATCCAGCAGACTTCCAACTGTCCGATCCCTGCGACATTCCAGTCTCTAGCTGATGTGCATGAAAAACAGTGTGGTGCTCGCCAGATAGTGACCCTGAAACCTGTCTGCTAAGATCACCCTCTGAGATGTCAATCTCTGCAATGGTAGATGATGTGGATAATAGGTGTTCCAATGTCTTGTTGAGGATGGGTGGTAGGACTCTTCTGGTGGACGGGCCAGTCTGTTCAGGTGATGTTCCTGCAAGGCAAGTAAAATGGTATTAGTAGATGACTTGTTCAAGGGTTTGGACTACACAGAACCCCTTTGAGATTGGTCATCTGGATGAAGGTACAGTGGCTCCACACTTTTCTCTTGCAGACTCACCTCACCCTCAGCACAGGCCCACTCCTGCCCCTCCCCTGCAAGCTCCATGGCTCTCTCTTCAAAAAGAGTCAGGATCCTCAGCTCAGGTATCCCACTGCCCAGTTTCTCTCTTTTGCAGCGGCTGTGGGCAAGCACCAATGGGGGATGATGTGAATTTCCCCCCTGGCGGGTCAGATGTCAGTGATACCTGGCATGTGTGGGCACTGTGCCTAAGCATGATGGGGTTCTGATGAAGAGTGCCAGGGGAGTGTGAGGGAGCTTGTGGGAGGTCGGGTGCTGGGGCCCTGCGAGGTGGCAACATGTGGGATTGAGGTGACATTGCAAGGGGTGGAAGACGGAGAGAAAACCAGGAGCACTTACGTGACACTACACCCATGACACTGCATCCACTCTTGTTCAGCTGCTGGCACTAATCAGTGTTGTACCCGTCTTCCAGGCGGGATTCATCACCTTGATGGAGGGCTTATTATATATCGTGGTATATTGTTGCCCGCCTTTCCTCCATGACATCCAGCATACAGCTGAGGGGCCCCCATAGTGAATTGAGGAGCTGGTTTCCTTGCTGCCATCCTCCTGGCTTAAAGGACAAAAAGTGCTGTGGACCATTTACATTTTTTCAAATAAATGTAGAGTACCCAATTCTCTTTTCTTCCAATTAAGGGCAATTTAGTATGATCAGTCTACCTACCCTGCACATCTTTGCGTTGTTGGGGGTAAGACTCACGCAACCATGGAGAGAATGTGCAAACACCACACGGACAGTGACCCGAGGCCGGGATCGAACCCAGGTCCTCGGCGCTGTGAAGCAGCAGTGCTAACCACTGCTCCACCGGTTAAATGTAGTTCCCCCTTCATTGAAGTGCTCAGATGACCCCGGGGGCAGGTGAATCAGATGCTTTGTGCTTCAGCGCAGCGTTTTTCACGTGTGAAAAATAAAATTCAAGTGCCTGTGAATTTCAGTCTGGATTGAACCACCAGGGTCAATGGGAATCCCATCGAATTCTGCATCGAAAATTATGCTTTGTCATTTTTTTTCCAGAAAATTACACTCACTGTTTCTTCAGCTGTGGAGCAAACAAATGAGTTCCCAAAACTCACTCTTCCAGTAGCACCTCCATTAACTTGACCAGTTTACTCAGTCCCATCACTGATTATTCAGTCATCTATTGTCCGATGAACCTTGGAGTTTTTCTTCTCAGAGAGCTTCAAATTCCTGCCTTCTCACTCTGACACACACTCAATCCTTGTCTTTTCTGTCTCTGTGTTCCTGGATCACTGATGTTAGGTTACAGTAAAGCTCTTCCCCCAACATCACTGAACGTCCAACCGCATTCGCCCCACCTCTATGGTTGTAAGACCTCACAAAAATGTATACATGCAAACCCCAAAAACATGAAAGCTTAGTCCATCCAGACTCCCAGGCACTCAGGTTCATAAACAAAACCGAAATGAACAAACTACTTTACTTAACACACAATTTTCCTGTTTCCAATCCTGGCTGGTCCGACACCCCGAATATGGCCTCCCGAGGGCCCAGGTCCAGTTTCACATGCACCACTTTAGAGATTACTCTAAACACCTCCTTCGAATAATCCTCCGGCTTCAATGAAGTTACTGTGAAAAGCCCTTAGTCGCCACATTTCGGCGACTGTTCGGGGAGGCCGGTACGGGAATTGAACCCGCGCTGCTGGCATTGTTCTGTATTACGAGCCAGCTGTTTAGCCCACTGTTTTAAACCAGCCCCTACTGATTATTGTTTATTGTTGGTGGGTGTAAATTTGGGAGAAAATGTGAAAAAGGAGAATGAAAATATTTTATAAAAAGCCAACAGCTTTAACTACTTTTTGAGTAGCAGCTTTTCCCATATAGTCCCAATTTACAAAGTAATTCATTGTATGTGAAATGTGGCTGAAAGATGTAATAACGTTGAACTTAAGCTCTTTTTTCAAACTAACACTCCCAAGTCATGTTGTGTCTATCGCATTGAAAGAGACCTTTTGGCTTGGTCCATTCTGGCATTCATGCTCCACACAAGGCTCCTTCCATCTGATTTAATCTAACATTATCAGTATATTCTTCTATTCCTTTCTGCCTCATGAGTAAAAGAGAGATCTCCAAATTTGCTATTGGATTGATGAGTGCCAATCTCATATTTATGACCTTAAGTTTGGACTTGTTCACAAGTGGAAACAATTTATCTATGTCTAACCTATCAAACCCTTCAATATGTTAGAATTATTATTAAGTCACCGTTCAGCTTTCTCTTGAGAAAAGAGCCCCATCTGGTTCAGCCTTTCCAGATCGATATATCCTCTGTGTCTAGTATCATTCTTGTAAATCTTTTCTGTATCTTTTCAAGTGCCTCTATATCCTTTTCTTATAATATGGAGACCAGAACTGAGCATAGTATTCAAAATGTGGCCTAGGCTAAATTCAATACTAGTTCAACACAACTTCTCTGTTTTTCAATTCTATCATGTTAGAAATGGATCTAAGCGATTGGTTTGCTTTTTAAATGCCCTTTTAAGCCCAGTCATTACCTTTAGTGACTTATGAATGTGCACCCTACACTCTTGGCTCCGCTGCCAATTGAAACTCTTATTACTTAATGTCCTTTACAGAACAAAATCTGTGTCCTTACTTGGCCTGGCCGACATGTGACTCCAGTCCACATCAATGCAGTTGAGCCTTAACTGTCCTTTGAAGTGTCTTTGCAAACCACTGTCTGGTATCAAACTATTACACTTGCAATAGTCAAAGAAGAAGGACCACCAGCACCACCTTCATAACGCAATTTTGGATGAGTAATTAATGTCCACCAGCCGAGAAAAAATACAAATAAATTCAGGGCAGTAACTGCAATGCTACAGTGGATGTGAAGCCTTCATCGTTAAATAGGCCATCGTCACTCACTGTCTCAGCTCGCATATGCCAAAGTAACGGGGCTCGCTGTGCTTGTGGAGTCATACATCAACAAGAGATGCTTTCAGCAGAAGATAATAGACATAGAGAACATTTTGAAAGAAGCAAGAACCAAGATGCCTATAGCTTTTGTTAAGCACAGAGTAAATGAACCTCCACTCTGGAGAATATGGAGCACGCTTATATGCAATGTAAAAGCTCCTTTCATTACCCTCAAAATATATATCAATCCCAACTGCAGAATTGTGGAATAATACAACATTCTCTATTTCCTACTCTGATCATTTGATAGCCTTTCTCAGATTGTCAGTTCAGTGCTATATATCAGGTTCAATCTCAGACTTCAGAGCTTAAAGCTGCAAGTGTCTATTCAACTGCACCACTTATCCCCCTTGAGTTTCCATTTTTCATTCTGTTATTTGGTTTATTTTCGTTAACTTCTTCGCAACTTTTTTTCTCCTGTTTTCACTCCTTTCCTTTTCCTTGCACTGCCTTCTATCCCTTTCTATCTCTTTTCTTTTGCGAAGACTTTCCTTTCTGGGACAATTCTTTTCTCTCTAGAATCCCCAGTTGATGTGACGCAATTTGATTTTGACCTAAATTGCTCCAGCAATAAGTGCTTCTCCTTTCCCAGAGAATCATTTTATGTCATATTCTTGTTATCTATTAATAAAAGCAGCATTTTCTCTAAGTTTGAGTGAAGTAGTCATCGTTGGGAGCCTTTAGCTCTCAAAAAGTTGACCCCCTGAAGCAAAGTTGACTTCCTTCTATGCAGTCTCCTGAGGCAATTACTGTGCATTTAATAGCAAGGCTGCACAAACAACTGCAATGTCATACATCTATTTCCCATGGCCTTTGATCCCTAACTCACTAAGGAATTCCCTTTCTCCTGCTAACTGACAGGATAATATCTCATTATTTATCAACTCTGATCCACGTGGATCTTAGTTTTAACTCTTGCAAGACTATTTTGGTTAAACTGTTGTTTCAGTAAAGTCAACATCCCAAAGATAGATTGGTATTTGCTTGAGTTATCATTTAAGGATTTCACATTCCATGCCAAACTCAGCAGGAACACAATGTACAGGATTTTACTTTGAAATACCTTAGTTTATGTGATACCATTAGCTTGGTATCAGATCCATTAATTCAGAAATGATGCATAAGGAGTTAAAAGCCAAGCCAACTGACTCCAGAAGTAAGGCACAGCCTAACTTAATGCAAATCTTGCCAGCATCACTGGTGGTTACGCAAGAGAAGACTTAGGGTGGAGCCCAGCTGCACAGTACAAACAAATACAGGACATGTGATTTGTTCAGTTATGAGATGAGTGGCAGCTCAGGAGACTGGGTCACTATAGAGGCTGGTTTAGCACAGGGCTAAAGAGCTGGCATTTAAAGCAGACCAAGACAGGCCATCAGCACAGTTCAATTCCCGTACCAGCCTCCCCGAACAGGTGCCCGAATGTGGCAACTAGGGGCTTTTCACATTTACTTCATTTGAAGCCTACTTGTGACAACAAGCGGTTTACATTTAATTTCATAACACATGGAGACCAGGACCCTATAACACATGGAGACCAGGACCCTGAAACGAAAGGGAAAATGCTGGACAATCTCAGCAAGTCTGGCAGCATTTGTAGGGAGAGAAAAGAGCTAACATTTCGAGTCCGATGACTCTTTGTCAAAGCATTTGAGCTTTGACAGAGTCATCGGACACGAAACATTAGCTCTTTTCTCTCCCTACAAATGCTGCCAGACTTGCTGAGATTGTCCAGCATTTTCCCTTTTGTTTCAGATTCCAGCATCTGCAGTAATTTGCTTTTATTGAGACCAGGACCCTATAACACATGGAGACCAGGACCCTATAACATATGGAGACCAGGACTCTGTAACACATGGAGACCAGGGCCCTATAACATATGGAGACTAGGACCCTATAACACATGGAGACCAGGACCCTATAACATATGGAGACCAGGACCCTATAATATGTGGAGACCAGGACTCTATAACACATGGAGACCAGGACTCTATAACACATTGAGACCAGGACCCAATAACACATGGAGACCAGGACCATTTAATACATGGAGATCAGGACTCTATAACACATGGAGACCGGGACACTATAACACATGGAGACCAGGACCCTATACTATGTGGAGACCAGGACTCTATAAAACATGGAGAACAGGACCCGATAACACATGTAGACCAGGACCCTATAACACATGTAGACCAGGACCCTATACCACATGTAGACCAGGACCCTATAACACATGGAGACCAGGACCCTATAACACATGTAGACCAGGACCCTATAACACATGGAGACCAGGACCCAATAACACAAGGAGACCAGGGCTATGTAATACATGGCAATCAGGACTCTATAACACATGGAGACCAGGACACGATAACACATGGAGACCAGGACCCTATAGCATGTGGAGACCAGGACTATTTAATACATGGAGATCAGGACTCTATAGCACATGGAGACCAGGACACGATAACACATGGAGACCAGGACCCTATACTATGTGGAGACCAGGACTCTATAACACAGGAGACCAGGACCCGATAACACATGGAGACCAGGACACTATAACACATGTAGATGAGGACTCTATAACACATGGAGACCAGGACCCTATAACACATGGAGACCAGGACCCTATAACATATGGGGACCAGGACCCTATAACACATGGAGACCAGGACGCTATAACACATGGAGACCAGGACCCTATAACATATGGAGACCAGGACCCTATAACACATGGAGACCAGGACTCTATAACACATGGAGACCAGGACCACTATAACACATGGAGACCAGGACCATTTAATACATGGAGACCAGGACCCTATACTATGTGGAGACCAGGACTCTATAACACATGGAGACAAGGACCCTATAACACATGGAGACCAGGACCCTATAACACATGTAGACCAGGACCCTATAACACATTGAGACCAGGACCCTATAACACATGTAGACTAGGACCCTATAACACATGGAGACCAGGACCCAATAACACATGGAGACCAGGGCTATTTAATACATGGAGATCAGGACTCTATAACACATGGAGACCAGGACACGATAACACATGGACACGAGGACCCTATAACACACGGAGACCAGGACCCTATACTATGTGGAGACCAGGACTATTTAATACATGGAGATCAGGACTCTATAACACATGGAGACCAGGACACGATAACACATGGAGACCAGGACCCTATAACACATGGAGGCCAGGGCCCTATAACACATGGAGACCAGGACACATTAACACATGGAGACCAGGACCCTATAATACATGGAGACCAGGACCCTATACTATGTGGAGACCAGGACTCTATAACACATGGAGACCAGGACCATTTAATACATGGAGACCAGGACACTATAACACATTGAGACAAGGACTCTATAACACATGGAGACCAAGACTCTATAACACATGGAGACCAGGACCCTATACTATGTGGAGACAAGGACTCTGTAACACAGGAGACCAGGACCCGATAACACATGGAGACCAGGACCCTATAACACATTGAGACCAGGACCCTATAACAAATGTAGACCAGGACCCTATAACACATGGAGACCAGGACCATTTATTACGTGGAGATCAGGACTCTATAACACATGGAGACCAGGACACTATAACACATGGAGACCAGGACACTATAACACATGGAGACCAGAACCCTATAACACATGGAGACCAGGACCCTATACTATGTGGAGACCAGGACCCTATACTATGTGGAGACCAGGACTCTATAACACATGGAGACCAGGACCCTATAACACATGGAGACCAGGACCCTATAACACATGGAGACCAGGACACAATAACACATGGAGACCAGGACCCTATACTATGTGGAGACCAGGACTCTATAAACACAAGGAGACCAGGACCCGATAACACATGGAGACCAGGACCCTATTACACATTGAGACCAGGACCCTATAACACATGGAGACCAGGACCCTATAACACATGGAGACCAGGACACTATAACACATTGAGAC
The DNA here is from genome assembly GCF_902713615.1 of Scyliorhinus canicula. NCBI lineage: Eukaryota > Metazoa > Chordata > Chondrichthyes > Carcharhiniformes > Scyliorhinidae > Scyliorhinus > Scyliorhinus canicula. Next base: position 62,290,215 of record NC_052163.1, on the reverse strand, counting down.
AAGGACCCTATAACACATGGAGACCAGGACACAATAACACATGGAGACCAGGACCCTATACTATGTGGAGACCAGGACTCTATAAACACAAGGAGACCAGGACCCGATAACACATGGAGACCAGGACCCTATTACACATTGAGACCAGGACCCTATAACACATGGAGACCAGGACCCTATAACACATGGCGACCAGAACCATTTAATACATGGAGACAAGGACACTATAACACATTGAGACAAGGACTCTATAACACATGGAGACCAAGACTCTATAACACATGGAGACCAGGACCCTATACTATGTGGAGACCAGGACTCTGTAACACAGGAGACCAGGACCCGATAACACATGGAGACCAGGACCCTATAACACATTGAGACCAGGACCCTATAACACATGTAGACCAGGACCCTATAACACATGGAGACCAGGACAATTTAATACGTGGAGATCAGGACTCTATAACACATGGAGACCAGGACACTATAACACATGGAGACCAGGACCATTTAATACGTGGAGATCAGGACTCTATAACACATGGAGACCAGGACACTATAACACATGGAGACCAGGACCCTATAACACATGGAGACCAGGACCCTATACTATGTGGAGACCAGGACCCTATACTATGTGGAGACCAGGACCCTATACTATGTGGAGACCAGGACCACTATAACACATGGAGACCAGGACCATTTAATACATGGAGACCAGGACACTATAACACATTGAGACAAGGACCCTATAACACATGGAGACCAGGACACAATAACACATGGAGACCAGGACCCTATACTATGTGGAGACCAGGACTCTATAAACACAAGGAGACCAGGACCCTATTACACATTGAGACCAGGACCCTATTACACATTGAGACCAGAACCATTTAATACATGGAGACAAGGACCCTATAACACATTGAGACCAGGACCCTATTACACATTGAGACCAGAACCATTTAATACATGGAGACAAGGACCCTATTACACATTGAGACCAGGACCCTATAACACATGGAGACCAGGTCCCTATAACACATGGAGACCAGGACCCTATAACACATGGAGACCAGAACCATTTAATACATGGAGACAAGGACACTATAACACATTGAGACCAGGACTCTATAACACATGGAGATCAGGATCTTATAACACATGGAGACATGGAGCCTATAACACATGGAGACCAGGACCCTATAACACATGGAGACCAGGACCATTTAATACATGGAGACAAGGACACTATAACACATTGAGACAAGGACCATATAACACATAGATACCAGGACCCTATACTATGTGGAGACCAGGACTCTATAACACATGGAGACAAGGACCCTATGACACATGGAGACCAGGACCCTATAACACATTGAGACCAGGACCCTATAACACATGGAGACCAGGACCCTATAACACATGGAGACCAGGACCCTATAACACATTGAGACCAGAACCATTTAATACATGGAGACAAGGACACTATAACACATTGAGACAAGGACCATATAACACATAGAGACCAGGACTCTATAACACATGGAGATCAGGATCTTATAAACATGGAGACATGGAGCCTATAACACATGGAGACCCGGACCCTATAACACATGCAGACCAGGACCCTATAACCTGGCAGGACTGCCAAGGTGCCAAGCTGGCATTTTTTGGATGGCGGGTGATCCGGTGCCTTACGCGAGTGCTGTTTATTTTCGGAGGGGTGCGGAGGACTCTCCCATTGTGCGTTGAGGCTTTGGGGGGGGAAAGATCAGGTTTGCTTTGACTCTCCCTGACAGGACATCCGGCAAGCGGAATGCATAAAATGGGGCTCAGTGCACAGACGGGCACTATAAAGAACAATGCAGCATATGAACAGGCCCTCTAAGCTTGTACCGGTCATGATACCAACTTTGGCCAAAATCCTCAGCACATCCTTGTGTCGTAGCCCTCTATACCCAACCCAGCCATGTATTTGTGGCCTCGGCTGCGCGTTCCCTGCTGAGGCCCCTTATCTTACATAGCCTTTTTAGCGTCGTGTTTTTCTGCACTGCCAGCGCTGGGAAATGGTGGCTAAACACACATGCTGTGTTCCCATTTAGTTAAATCCCGCCCTAGGTCTTAAGCAAGGGGTAGATGGAACAAAGACAAGGGTGTTCGCGCTGAAAGCAAAAGAAAGAGAAAAAACGAAACACGCACAGAAAAGAAGACAAAACAGAGTTTATGGTTTGAAAATGTAGAACTCAATGGTGAATTTGAAAGGCCTAATTGAAAGATGATGTGCAATTCCTCAAGTTTATGTTGAGCTTCACCGGAACAATGCAGGGGGCCAAGGACAGATTTGTCAGCATCAGAGCACGGTGGAGAATTAAAATGACTGAACCGAGGGCATGAGTGAAATGGAGGGACATCTTAAACAGCTCCTCCCACACACTCCAGGGTCCAATATCCAGGCGCCTCACACACCTACACCAATTGGAAAGTGAACAGTCTGTTTGCTAGCCAATTGGATTAATCTTAATAGTTAAATTGACTTTTTTGTCCCTTTTCCAATATTTTTAAATTTAGTAAATGAAAAGAATTCAATTAATTTTTTAAAAATTTAATAATGCTGTGATTTTTCTCTGAGATCACATATAGCAGTGTGGTGGGAGTTTATATTCCATTCCTGGACACACTCGGACAATGTGGAGGATTGGCAATCCTATTTGTTCCCCTTACATACAATAGTTAGATACATTTGTGCTTGTAATATGCTGTAGCTACATAACTAAATAATTCCATGCATATAATTACTTACATCCTTTTTCCCATCTGTTACCTCACACAGTGTTCAAATGTTCATGCTTCACTCTGTTTTGATATTTTTAAAGAACAGAAATTCACACTTACCTTTGAAGTATTGACCCATTCCAATTACGACAGACTAATTGTCAGTCGTCAGGAATTTACTACCATTTGATTAGGGTAAACTCTTCATTCACCTCAGGAAGGAGCAATGCTCCGAAAGCTAGTGTTTGAAACAAACCTGTTGGACTTTAACCTGGTGTTGTAAGACTTCTTACTGTGCTCACCCCAGTCCAACGCCGGCATCTCCACATCATTTGATTAGGGAGTATTGGAGGGAGCGGATTGACACCAATGCAGGCTTGCCCAACCGTTTTGCTTTCGGGGAGGGGCACATTTCCATTTTTTCCTCACTCAAGGGACCGGTGAACAAAGAAATATAACGGTTGGCACATGTATCTGAATTTCCTTTTATTTTTTATATAAATTTGGAGTACCCAATTATTATTTTTTCCCCAGTTAAGGGGTAATTTAGCGTGGCCAATCCACCTAACCTGCACATCTTTGGGTTGTGGGGGTGAAACCCATGCAGCCATGGGGAGAATGTGCAAACTCCACATGGACAATGACCCAGGGCCAGGATTTGAACCCGGGTCCTCAGGGCCGCAGTCCAGTGCTATCCACTGCGCCACATGCCGCCCACCTGAATTTTGTTTTAAGTTGTGGTATTAAGAAAAGAAACAACTTGCTCAGCAAAACTTAAAACAATGTCAGATAATGAAAATGACCAGAGTATGAGAGGGTCAGAGTGTATGTGCCAGGCTCACTTGCTGTCTTAGGGTGCTCATTCACCTATCCTCATCCATTGTGCAAGTGGGTTTAGATATGTGTTGGTGTGTGGTGGTGAGAGTGAATGAGAAACCTGAGAATGGGAGTAAGTCAGACATGCACACCCTCTCTCACCAACCTACACACACACATTCAACCCTTACGCCCACACGTACACTCACCCCCACACACATACACTCACTCACTCTGCCATGCCCACACACACTCACTCCCACACACACATATTCTCCGACACAATGTGGCAGGGGGATGGGAACCAATGCTGGAAGTTGGAAGGTAGTAAAACAGGGACAGAAACAAAAGGAAGTAAGGGGAAAAGTGCAAGGCAGAGAAGACATAGTCAGAAATCCATAAGGGCGACAGTACAAGGTACAGTGACTGAGGGGAGCACAGTGAATAGGCCCAGTAATAACAAAAGGAATAAAACTGGAGATGTTAAGATTCAAAACAGAGGTAAAAAAACCAACATAAGTGTACTTTACCTGAATGCTCGTAGTATTCGGAATAAAGTAAATGAGTTGGTGGCACAAATCATGGTAAATGACTATGATTTAGTGGCCATTACTGAAACATGGTTAAAGGATGGTCACGACTGGGAGTTAAATATCCGAGGGTATCAAACCATTCGGAAGGACAGAGTGGATGGTAAGGGAGGTGGTGTTGCTCTGTTATTTAAGGATGACATCCGGGCAATAGTAAGGGATGACATCGGTGCTATGGAGGATAAGGTTGAATCCATTTGGGTGGAAATCAGGAATAGTAAGGCGAAAAAGTCACTGATAGGAGTAGTCTATCGGCCACCAAATAGTAACGATATGGTGGGGCAGGCAATAAACAAAGAAATAACTGATGCATGTAGAAATGGTACAGCAGTTATCATGGGGGATTTTAATCTACATGTCGATTGGTTTAACCAGGTCGGTCAAGGCAACCGTGAGGAGGAGTTTATAGAATGTATCCGCGATAGTTTCCTAGAACAGTATGTAATGGAACCTACGAGGGAACAAGCGGTCCTAGATCTTGTCCTGTGTAATGAGACAGGATTGATTCATGATCTCATAGTTAGGGATCCTCTCGGAAGGAGCAATCACAATATGGTGGAATTTAAAATACAGATGGAGGGTGAGAAAGTAAAATCAAATACTAGTGTTTTGTGTTTAAACAAAGGAGATTACAAGGGGATGAGAGAAGAACTAGCTAAGGTAGACTGGGAGCTAAGACTTTATGGTGGAACAGTTGAGGAACAGTGGAGAACCTTCCAAGCGATTTTTCACAGTGCTCAGCAAAGGTTTATACCAACAAAAAGGAAGGACGGAAGAAAGAGGGAAAATCGACCGTGGATATCTAAGGAAATAAGGGAGAGTATCAAATTGAAGGAAAAAGCATATAAAGTGGCAAAGATTGCTGGGAGATTAGAGGACTGGGAAATCTTTAGGGGGCAACAGAAAGCTACTAAAAAAGCTATAAAGAAGAGTAAGATAGAGTATGAGAGTAAACTTGCTCAGAATATAAAAACAGACAGTAAAAGTTTTTACAAATATATAAGACAAAAAAGAGTGGCTAAGGTAAATATTGGTCCTTTAGAGGATGAGAAGGGAGTTTTAATAATGGGAAATGAGGAAATGGCTGAGGAACTGAACAGGTTTTATGGGTCGGTCTTCACAGTGGAAGACACAAATAACATGCCAGCGACTGATAGAAATGAGGCTATGACAGGTGAGGACCTTGAGAGGATTGTTATCACTAAGGAGGGAGTGATGGGCAAGCTAATGGGGCTAAAGGTAGACAAGTCTCCTGGCCCTGATGGAATGCATCCCAGAGTGCTAAAAGAGATGGCTAGGGAAATTGCAGATGCACTAGTGATAATTTACCGAAATTCACTAGACTCTGGGGTGGTCCCGGTGGATTGGAAATTAGCAAACGTGACGCCACTGTTTAAAAAAGGAGGTAGGCAGAAAGCAGGAAATTATAGGCCAGTGAGTTTAACTTCGGTAATAGGGAAGATGCTGGAATCTATCATCAAGGAAGAAATTGCGAGGCATCTGGATAGAAATTGTCCCATTGGGCAGACGCAGCATGGGTTCGTTAAAGGCAGGTCATGCCTAACTAATTTAGTGGAATTTTTTGAGGACATTACCAGTGCAGTAGATAACGGGGAGCCGATGGATGTGGTATATCTGGATTTCCAGAAAGCCTTTGACAAGGTGCCACACAAAAGGTTGCTGCATAAGATAAAGATGCATGGCATTAAGGGTAAAGTAGTAGCATGGATAGAGGATTGGTTAATTAATAGAAAGCAAAGAGTTGGGATAAATGGGTGTTTCTCTGGTTGGCAATCAGTAGCTAGTGGTGTCCCTCAGGGATCCGTGTTGGGCCTACAATTGTTCACAATTTACATAGATGATTTGGAGTTGGGGACCAAGGGCAATGTGTCCAAGTTTGCAGATGACACTAAGATGAGTGGTAAAGCGAAAAGTGCAGAGGATACTGGAAGTCTGCAGAGGGATTTGGATAGGTTAAGTGAATGGGCTCGGGTCTGGCAGATGGAATACAATGTTGACAAATGTGAGGTTATCCATTTTGGTAGGAATAACAGCAAACGGGATTATTATTTAAACGATAAAATATTAAAGCATGCCGCTGTTCAGAGAGACTTGGGTGTGCTAGTGCATGAGTCACAGAAGGTTGGTTTACAAGTGCAACAGGTGATTAAGAAGGCAAATGGAATTTTGTCCTTCATTGCTAGAGGGATGGAGTTTAAGACTAGGGAGGTTATGTTGCAATTGTATAAGGTGTTAGTGCGGCCACACCTGGAGTATTGTGTTCAGTTTTGGTCTCCTTACTTGAGAAAGGACGTACTGGCGCTGGAGGGTGTGCAGAGGAGATTCACTAGGTTAATCCCAGAGCTGAAGGGGTTGGATTATGAGGAGAGGTTGAGTAGACTGGGACTGTACTCGTTGGAATTTAGAAGGATGAGGGGGGATCTTATAGAAACATTTAAAATTATGAAGGGAATAGATAGGATAGATGCGGGCAGGTTGTTTCCACTGGCGGGTGACAGCAGAACTAGGGGGCATAGCCTCAAAATAAGGGGAAGTAGATTTAGGACTGAGTTTAGGAGCAACTTCTTCACCCAAAGGGTTGTGAATCTATGGAATTCCTTGCCCAGTGAAGCAGTTGAGGCTCCTTCATTACATGTTTTTAAGGTAAAGATAGATAGTTTTTTGAAGAATAAAGGGATTAAGGGTTATGGTGTTCGGGCCGGAAAGTGGAGCTGAGTCCACAAAAGATCAGCCATGATCTAATTGAATGGCGGAGCAGGCTCGAGGGGCCAGATGGCCTACTCCTGCTCCTAGTTCTTATGTTCTTATGACACACACATATTCTCTCACTCACACAAACACACACTCTCATACACACTCATTCACGGACTGTGTCCAGCGCCGCCACAGTCGGGTGTGGAGGGGGTAGCCATGCCGCTGGGGGGGGGGGGGGGGGGGGGCTTCGGCGAGGGTTGGTGGGTGGTGGGTCCGGGATGGTGAGGGGGGTTACTGGGGTCATTATTTGGCAGGCCAGGCCGCGCACGGCGGGCAACATGTTGCACGATCGCCGCAAGCGGCCACTGTTCGCATGCGCGGCCACGGACCCGGCCATTCTCCAGCTGTTTTTGGCATGGGCACCGGGGGCTTTACCCAGAACGGCTGCAAGCCCCCCAACGGTCCCGGAATCAGTGCGGCTGTTGCGCTGCTTTTTCTGGCGTAAAATGCCACAGTTCCCACGCCAGCGTCAGCACTTTATCTGGAAATCGGAGAATCCAACCCACTAACTTTCTCACTACCCACCACCCAACACTCACTCACACACACTCAACTCACACTCACTCGCTCTCTCTCTCTCATTCACTTAGCACAGGCTGTAACTCTCTCACTCACACACTGTCTCTCTCGCTTTCTCACTTACATGCAGTTCTCTCCCTCCCACATTCCCATACGCACATGCAGACACACTGTCACACGTTCTCTCTCTCACACACAAAGTCACTCTCTCACACAATACACACACACTCTCTCTCTCTCTCTCAACTATCACACACTCTCATGCCCGCACCTCACACACATACTCATTCACTCACTCTCCCTCTCTCATTCCCACACACAAACTCACCACCATACACACGTACATCTCTCACACAAACAAACACTCATTCAAATTTCATCACTCAGACACACTCAGTCATGCTCACATGCTGTCTCTCACTGATGCGCACACAGACTCACTCTCACTCATTCACACACTCCCACATGCACACACACACAATCATTCGCACTCTCACTCCCAAACACACGCAGGCACACTCTCTCAGTCACGTGCGTACACTCACTCACTCTCACTCATACAGACACTCAAGGCGTGATTCTCCAGCCTCATTGTGCTCCCACTCCAGCGTAACGAGGCCAGTGCATCGCAGGAAAGTACAAATACCGAGATCTGCGCCGGGCGCCAAACAGCTTGTGATGCAACTGGCCCGCTCCCATAGGCGAAATCAGGATCTCGACGCAGCGTGGCGAGAAACCAATTATCACCACTTGAGCCCCATTTCCATACAATCAACGAGAGCAACTCCTTATGCAACGGACTCCCATAATTTGGCGGCCTCCCCAGCAAGTACTCACGATGACGCAGATTAGTATTCCTTTTTTAAAATGTGAACCTGGCAGAAGGGCTTCTGTGGGGAGCCGAGGAGGTGAGTAGCCGACCTTGTTCACAGGCAAAGACCCAGGGGGTGCTGGGATTGCCACCCCAGTGCTCGGCAGGGGACGGGGGACTCTGCAGGGGTGGGCAGCCATGGAAGGGGGGGGGCGACCGGGGGCAGTCGCTCGCGGCACCACCATGCCAGCGCCTGGGTCCCAACCCCATTCCGTGGGGAAACTTTGTCCCTGCCCGTCTGCCCCACCGATCACCCATGACCCTCACCAACTACTGAGGCCCCTGGTTGTGCGGCTGAAAGCTATCGCTAATAGGGAATTGGCAATCGTGATTAAGTGAACACTTGACACATGCCAAGTGGATTCCTGTGGGTAGGTGGGCCATGTAGCATGTGGCAGTCATTGCCTATCATCCCAATTACATCTTGATGCCTGAACACTGTGGGAGGCAACACCAAACATACAGCAACCAATATCCAAATACCTAGGGAATGGGACACAGCTCTGGGGAAGTGTCCAAGGCCAGAAGTTGGGTGAGCACAACGGGAAGGAGGAGGAGTGGTGGGGGCGGGAAGGTAGATGATTGGAGAGATGGGCAAAGGGTACTGGGTGTCAGCCCGCATTGCAGAAGAAAGTGACAGAGGCGTCGTACAGATAGTGCAAAAAGTTGTTTAATGTACTGTACAATACCCCACTCCCGATGATGCCACACCCCCCAACCACCACCACCCCCAACCTCAGTGCCTTCAGTGATCCTCAACATGCCTGGCCCTCCTAGCTCAGCCACTATCTCTTGGTGTTTCCCCAAGGTGCATATCAGAGGTGAGGTGAAGGCCGTCAGCTGTTTATTTCGTCCCAAGGCCATCGATGCCCCTGGCGAGTGTCCTTTGGGGGGTTTTGGGGTTGGTAGCCCTGACTCACTTGTCGGCAGCACATGCACAGCTGTTTGGCCCTGTTCGTGTGCTGACTGTGAGATGCAGCCTCATCAGGGGTGGAACTCGGGGGAACTGGTAGCCATTGTTGCCACTCCATGCGATGAGTCCAGCATGGCACCCAGCGCCACCTCTTCCCTATCAGTGCCCATAGGGCCCTGGGTTTCACCGTGGGACGGAGGGGCAGTTGGTTTGAGCCTCATCATCTGGATCTGGCAGCCCTGGTGGTTCCCCATGGTCCGCACCATTGTGTCAATGCCCTTGGCGATGCTCCTCAGTGTCTGGGCCATGCTCTGCAGCACCTCAGCCATCCCCACCTGTGACTGGGACAAGTGCCGCAATACCTCGGCCATGCCCATCTGAGAGCGGGACATGTCCCTCAGAATTTCATCAAAGTCAGCCTGATGCTGGGTGACATACCCCAGCGAGTTGGACATTCTGCTGAGACCCTCAGCCATGGCCGTCACCAACTGCCATGGACGTCTTCACACATGGTGCCAACGTCGTGCACCAGGCTCTCCACTGCGGTCGCCACCTGAGCAGTGTTGGCCTCGGTGCCACTCATTGCTGGCGCCATCTCCTGCGCCCGTAGCCTCTGGGTCTCCTCCAAGCAGCTATGGATCTGCTGGAGTGACACTGACATCTCCCTCTGACCGTCCCGGATGCTCCCTGTCTTCTCCATCAGCTCCAAGTAACCCACCGATCGTCGGGCCGGCGTCTCAATCGGACGCACTATTTCCCTTCCGCCGCCCCGCAAGATCAAGCCGCCACGTCTTGCGGGGCGGCTGAGGGGAAAGACGGGTATTGCGCATGCGCGAGTTCGAGCTGTCAGCCGTCGTGACGTCAACCGCGCATGCGCGGGTCGGAGCCGGCCAACCTGCGCATGCGCGGCTGACGTCACTTAGGCGCCTCCGTCGCGTCATTCTCGGCGCGTCGCCTTGATGCAAGCGTCAAGGCCCGGCGGCCGAGAATAACGGAGTGCTGCTCCTAGCCCCCCGGGTGGAGGTGAATTCGGTGAGAGGAGCGGGCTCCGAGGCCGTCGTGAAACTCGGCCGAGTTCACGACGGCCTACACAATTTTTCCCCGGAGCTGAGAATCGCGCTCACACTCCCACACACTCTCACTCCCACACACTCTCACTCCCACACACTCTCACTCCCACACACTCTCACTCCCACACACTCTCACTCCCACACACTCTCACTCCCACACACTCTCACTCCCACGCACTCTCACTCCCACGCACTCTCACTCCCACACACTCTCACTCCCACACACTCTCACTCCCACACACACTCAGTCCCACACACTCACTCCCACACACTCTCACTCCCACACACTCTCACTCCCACACACTCTCACTCCCACACACACTCACTCCCACACACTCTCACTCCCACACACACTCACTCCCACACACTCTCACTCCCACACACTCTCACTCCCACACACACTCACTCCCACACACACTCAATCCCACACACACTCACACCCACACACACTCACACCCACACACACTCACTCCCACACACACTCACTCCCACACACACTCACTCCCACACACTCTCACTCCCCCACACTCTCACTCCCACACACTCTCACTCCCACACACTCTCACTCCCACACACACTCACTCCCACACACTCTCACTCCCACACACACTCACTCCCACACACACTCACTCCCACACACACTCACTCCCACAGACACTCACTCCCACACACACTCACACCCACACACACTCACACCCACACACACTCACTCCCACACACACTCACTCCCACACACACTCACTCCCACACACTCTCACTCCCACACACTCTCACTCCCACACACTCTCACTCCCACACACTCTCACTCCCACACACTCTCACTCCCACACACACTCACTCCCACACACTCTCACTCCCACACACACTCACTCCCACACACTCTCACTCCCACACACACTCTCACTCCCACACATTAACTCTCTCACACACATTAACTCTCTCACACACACTTGCTCATGCACACTCTCAAACACACTCTCTCTCACACACATACTCCCTCTGTCTCACACACAAGACACAGGGCGATGACTGGAGATTCCCGCCGGTGGTCAATGGACTTCTCCATTCTCCGCAGCTGGCGCATGGCGGAAGACTCCAGTCCACACTCTCACTCCCACACACTCTCACTCCCACACACTCTCACTCCCACACACACTCACTCCCACACACACTCAATCCCACACACACTCACACCCACACACACTCACACCCACACACACTCACTCCCACACACACTCACTCCCACACACACTCACTCCCACACACTCTCACTCCCACACACTCTCACTCCCACACACACTCACTCCCACACACTCTCACTCCCACACACACTCACTCCCACACACACTCACACCCACACACAGTCACTCCCACACACACTCACTCCCACACACACTCACTCCCACACACTCTCACTCCCACACACTCTCACTCCCACACACTCTCACTCCCACACACACTCACTCCCACACACTCTCACTCCCACACACACTCACTCCCACACTCTCACTCCCACACACACTCACTCCCACACACACTCACACCCACACACACTCACTCCCACACACACTCACTCCCACACACTCTCACTCCCACACACTCTCACTCCCACACACTCTCACTCCCACACACTCTCACTCCCACACACACTCACTCCCACACACTCTCACTCCCACACACACTCACTCCCACACACTCTCACTCCCACATACACTCTCACTCCCACACACACTCTCACCCCCACACATTAACTCTCTCACACATATTAACTCTCTCACACACACTTGCTCATGCACACTCTCAAACACACTCTCTCTCACACACATACTCCCTCTGTCTCACACACAAGACACAGGGCGATGACTGGAGATTCCCGCCGGTGGTCAATGGACTTCTCCATTCTCCGCAGCTGGCGCATGGCGGAAGACTCCAGTCCACACTCTCACTCCCACACACACTCCACTCTCACACACACGCTCTCTCGCACACACACACACTCTCTCACACACACTCTCAATCTCACACACAAACTCTCACTCTCACAGACACACTTTCACTCTCTCTCTCACACACACACTCACACACACTCACACACACACTCTCACTCACACACACACACACTCACACACACACACTCTCACACACACACGCACTCTCACACACACACTCTCACACACACACGCACTCTCACACACTCACACACACACACTCTCACACACACTCTCACACACACTCTCACACACTCACACACACACTCACACACACACTCTCTCACACACACTCACACACACTCTCACACACACACTCTCACACACACACTCTCACACACACACTCTCACACACACACTCTCACACACTCTCACACACACTCTCTCACACACACACACACTCTCACACACACTCTCTCACACACTCACACACACTCACACACACACTCACATACACACTCACACACAAACACTCTCACACACACTCTCTCACACACTCTGTCACACACTCTCTCACACACTCTGTCACACACTCTCTCACACACTCTACACTCTCTCACACACTCTCTCACACACTCTCTGACACACACACTCTCTCACACACACACACACTCACACACACACTCTCTCAGACACACTCTCTCACAACACACTCATCCTCTCATTCCCATACATATGCTCACTCACTCTCTTACTTGTGTAAGCCAGACTCCTCTGACCCCTTCCTCCTCTGACCCCATTTTGAATACTGTCTGGGGGCCACGTAGAGAGGCTTGGGGGCTGGATTTGGCAATTGGGACCCTGATTGCCTTCTGGACAAGGCTCTCTAAATTAAGTCAGAAACTTTCCTTTAGTGCCCTCGACTGTCAACGCAGATTATATACGTTAATCTCTGGATTCTGGTTTTGGACTCACAATCTTATGAAGGGAGAGCTAACAGCCCATTAGATGGTTTGGCTGGTGTTTCAGCCTGTTACGTCAGCTGTCAAAATTCACCTGGCTGTGAGGCATGCTGCAGTTATATTCCATATCCCCTCAGCCATGCTGATAGCAGGCACTGCGCTTTTAAGCTGTGCCTGGCACTGAGTGAGCGCAGAGGCACAAGGCAGGCAGTAGGTCTGTTTTATTCTTCAGCACTTCTTGCAGTCACGCACCAGGGTGAAATCTCATTGCTGTTTGAGATTAATCTATGGGTTATTTCTGATCTGCTGCTTCTGCACATAGTCCAGTCCCTGCCGTCTGTCAGCTTCTCTGCTCTGTCAATTGGCTTGGAGTTGTTAGCTGATAAAGAAAATATGGCACTTAAGTGGATAGAAATTTAAAATCATCAACCCAAACAATTTCTTTGACTACTTGCCCTGTTGGACTGCTAGTGAGGGACAGATGCGCTGCTGCTTGTCGATGTATTTTATGTGCCATGTCATAGACCATATCCAAATCAAAACCATATTGTACATCATACTATATTGTACATCAACACCATAATGTACATCAGTGACATATTGTACATCAATACCATATTATACATCAACACCATATTGTACATCAGTAACATATTGTACATCAATATCATATTGTAAACCAATGCCAGATCATATATCAATGACAGATTGTACATCAATTCCAAATTATACATCAATGCCATATTGTACATAATGCCATATTGTACTTCAATACTATATTATACATCCATGTCAGATTGTACATCAATACAATTTGATAATCAATACCATATTATACATCAGTACTATATGATACATCAATGCCGTATTGTACATCAAGTACCACATTATACATCAATATCGTATTGCACGTCAATGCCATATCGTACATCCGTACTATAATTGTACATCAAAACCCTATTGTACATCGATACAGTATTGTACGTCAATACAGTATTGTACGTCAATACCATATTGTACCTGAACACATATTATACATCAATACCATATGGTATGTCTATGCCATATTATACATGAATACAGCATTGACATCAATACCGTATTGTAAGTCAACACCATATTGTACATCAATACCGTATTGTAAGTCAACACCATATTATACATCAATACCTTTTGTAGATCAATACCGTATTGTACATCAATGCAGTACTGTATTGTACTCAATACTATATTGAACATCAATACGTATTGTACATCAATACCATATTGAACATCAATGCCATATTGTACATCAATGCCACATTGTATATCAATACCATTATGTACATCAACACCATATTACACGATAATAACAGCAAAATCCTGCAGATGTTGGAAATCTGAAATATAAACAGAAAATGCTGTCAATATTCAGCAGTTCAGACAGTATCTGAGGCAAGAGAAGAAGAGTCAACAATTAACTTGGGGCATGATTTAGCGGCCTTGTTGGGGCCAACTTGATGTCACGATGAGGCGTTGAACCTCGTGAAAGGCACTCATCTAATTCGTGATGTCTTGCAAGATTCATCGAAACCTCGCGAGGCGTGGCGATCTGGAACTCACCCACATTGGTTTAGATCCAGATCAGCATAATTAAATCAGTAGGCTTATTTAAATTTACATGCGCCGGATTTTCCCGCCGTCCGGGACCTTCCCAGCAAAGCCTCAACCGGTCATCGTTTAGTAATGGCCCACACAAATGTGAACCAGTCATAATGCCAACTGAGTGGTTTCTCAGACCATTGGGGACCCCTGGGTGCTCGACGACAGGACAGGGTCGCACCCTGGCTCTCCCTCTGTCACCCAAACACCTTGGTACTGCTAGACTTGCACCATGGAACTGCCAGGGTGCCCAGGTGACACTGCCAAGGGTCAGGGCCTGAAGGGAGCCATTCCCATGAAATAGGGGATGAGGGGGTATATGAAGGGTGGGGAAGGGGGTGAAGGGTAGCTATGAAGGGGCCTCATAATGATTTTGGGGGTAAAAGGTAGGGGTCCTGAAATGGGGGGGTGCCAAGGGGAGGGTGAGAAGGCATGAAATGGCGGCCCTATCTCTGAGGAGCCAGTCCACGGGCATGTTTAGCGCCCCATTGCTGAAAACCTTTAGGGCGGGATTCTCAGCTCACCGGGCGGCGCGGCCGGAAAATCCCGCCCTAAAATGTTTTAGCAATGGGGTCAATGGACTTCTCCATTACCGGCATCTCGCCCGTGGCGTACATGAGGGGTGGGCTGGAAGAATACAGCCCTTAAAGTGTGGGCTAGACCAGGGAGAAACGTCCGAATGCCCAAAAAAATGACTTAAGTGTGGATGAATACCGGTGCAGATCATACCAAATAAGCCGGGGAAATACCCTGCCAAAACTCACCCACAATGACACTTCGAACACTCTTGGTTGAATCACACCGATATGAAAGATCAAAAAGCAAGGTCTGCACTCGGATGAAAGGCAGGAGAGATTGAACGAACAGCAGAATCTATAGCAGCAGCTATTATCCAATAAAGTAGATTATGACGTGAAATTGTTGAACTCCATGTTGTGTCAGAAGGCTGTGAAGTGTTTAATCAAAAGATGAGATACTATTCCTCACACCAATGTTGAGCTTCAATGGAATAATGCAGTATACCGAGGACAAAGAGTGGACATGGGTTGGAGAATAAAAATAACAAACAACTGGAAGCTTGTGTTAGCCACTATGGGGGAGATTGCGTAGTGCCCAGCAAATAGAGTATACTAAATTTGAGTGGAGTGTAAATAATTCACTGATTCAACTGGAAGGTATGTTTGGGGCCCAGCATATTGGGAGGGGAGAAGGCAGGTGTTGCATCTCATGCTCTTGCATAAGAAGCTGCCATATAGGAAGGTAAGCGGATATCGGAGCTGTTGAAAGAGTGAATCAGGATGCCAAGAAGGGAACAATTCCTGTTAAACCAAGCCACCAAATTATCCGCACAATTAACACACCTTGTCACAACACAAAGAGATGACATGATCTTCGTCCAGTAGGTGACCAGCTGCAGGTATGATAACCTCGTGGTTCTAGTACTGGACTGGTAACCCATTCAAGTTATAGAACTGAGTTCAATAAACCTGGAAAGTTTGGGCTGGCAACAGATAAACCACTATGAAAGTTGACAGATGAGCATAATAATGTCACCCCCAAGGGATCTCACTCCTTACTCAGCTTGCAGTTCATGTGACTCTATACTCTTAATGCCGCCATGAGAAGTTGATGGGCAGGACACTGTAATTTTTACATATATGCCAAAAATAAGGAAAGCAAAATACAAAATCACCATTTTAGTTTGTAGTTTATCCTCGAGTTCACTCGTATTCTCTGTAAAATGCCCTGAGTTCATTATTAGTTCTAACAAAAAATTTTCTTTCTTTTCATTAGATATTACTTTTGGCAGATGGAAACTCCGAGAGCTTCCTGTACCAGACGCTGCCCTTCCTGACAACATTAGAATTGAAGGATGGTAAAGCTACAGCCTACGTTTGTCAGAATTTCTCCTGCTCTCTGCCAGTTACCTCAGCCAGCGAGCTCCAGACTTTACTCGTTAAATAATAATGCGCTACAGTACTACACTG
The DNA here is from genome assembly GCF_902713615.1 of Scyliorhinus canicula. Classification (NCBI taxonomy): domain Eukaryota; kingdom Metazoa; phylum Chordata; class Chondrichthyes; order Carcharhiniformes; family Scyliorhinidae; genus Scyliorhinus; species Scyliorhinus canicula. The sequence continues at coordinate 62,273,358 of NC_052163.1, read as the reverse complement.
GGAAACAGTTTGCTATAAATCCTGCAACGCTTGTAACATTTTTTGGACTTATTCTTTTTATTTAGCCTTCAGGAGCAATATTACATTTTTGGTGAGGTGGACAAGTGAATGTTACTTAAAGATATAGTGTAAGATGGGTGATTGTATGCTTCCAAAACACATCTTATGTTTCAATGATTTTCATATTTAAATGGTTATAGTATTTGAGCGCTTTAGGTCACAATTTGGCTTCATGGATACCAGCAAGATGCGAACATAAGCGTGGTGTCCTTGCACGGAGGCAATGCTGCTGGAGGTGCCTTTTTTTTGATGAGGCATTAAATCCACGCTCTGTCTGCCCTCTCGGATGGATGTAAAAAATATCCCATTGCATTATTTTGAAGACGATTAGGGGAGTTCTTCCTGGTGTTCTGGCCCAATATTTATCCCATAGCCAAAATCAATAAAGAAAAGATCACCTGGCCAATTGCTATTTCTAAGAGTTTGCTGTGCACATATTAGCTGACACATTCCTTGCACAACAGCAGTGACAACGCTTCAGAAGTACTTCTTTGGATGTTAAAGTGTCCTGGTGCATGCTGAGATTGTGAAAAATGCTGTGTAAATGCAAGTTTTTATTCTGTACCATCCCAGAAGATGCATCAATCTACTGAACTATCGGACACACACCCCCAACCCCAACCCTTGTCATGACTTTTCTCCTCTTGTTCCCATCCATAGCAGTGCTTCAGATTCCACCAGGGCTCCCCTGAAGCATGCGCTATGTGAAGTAAGCTTTATTTTGCACACCGCCTGAAAGATATCACTGTTTCCCCAAAGGTCCCACTTGTCCCTGTCCAAGTACAACAATCTAGCTGATACCTCAGTGCTGCTCTGTCAGAGGTGTCATCTTTCTGATGTTAAACTGAGGTCCTGTCTGCCGTTTGTGGTGGACTTAAAAGATCCCAAAGCTATTTCAAAGAAGAGCAGGGACGATATCCCAGTGTCCCTGGCAATAATAATCTTCAAACAACATAATAACTCGGATTATCTGGTCATTATCACATTACTGCTTCAAAACTACCTCATTGGCTTCAAAGCACTTTGAAACATCCTGTGGACTCTATATGAATGCAAGTTTTTCATTCATTAAAACCCAGTCCTTTTACTCCCTGCACTGTGACACAGTGAAGATTATGCCTGTGACATTCTCGTACCGATTTTTCTTCCGATCGCACTGTGTCGTTCGTCGCCACTGTCATCGTGCCCTTAATGAGAACTGAAAATAATAATGGTCTGAATTAACATGCAGAGAATGGAGTGTTGTTCCCACTGATGAAGTGACTGATTTCTGCTGTGGATGTCATTTGGACACTGAGTGCGAGTGCCTCATTAGTCGAGAATGACCCAGCTGCAGACATGATTTGTAAATGATCATGATTTTCATGATTTATAAAATTGTAACAAATTTAAGGTGGCGATACAGGAATAGGCACTTTTTAAATTCCCTGGAAGGAACAATTGGTTAAAGATGAGATGCAAATAAACATACATATCATCAGACTCTGCAACAGTAGAAAAACAAAAATACTGCTGATGCTAGAAATCAGAATTAAAAACAGAAAATGCTGAAAATACTCAGCAGGTCAGGCAGTACCTACGGAGAGAGAAACAGATTTAACATTAATTATTGGGCTTGTTACCAGAGTGTTGTGGCTACCACTGGAATCTTACTGTCGACAAATGCTGCCAGCTGAAGTTTTTTTTAATATAAATTTAGAGTACCCAGTTATTTTTTCCAATTCACCTACCCTGCACATCTTTGGGTTGTGGGGGTGAAACCCACGCAGACACAGGGAACTGCCAGCTGAAGTTGAAGCCGGAATTAAACTGAAGACCTCTCAATGGCAGGCCAAGGGCCACCAATACCTCCTTTTTCTCATCCCAACACAGATCCACTGGGATGCAATGGTGACAGCCATGGCTACCGGCTATCCTGTGGAATGTGGCCATGAGTGATTTTTAACATTTTGCAATGCGGCGGGGAGCACCTCCATTTTGTGATGCCCTCAGGGTCACCCTCCTCCCTCAGCAGCGCACCCCTTTCTCAGGGGGGCTGCATGAGCTGAACATGGTGGGGGGCCTGTGATTGGTCCTTAATTAGACAGCATTCCCATGCCAGCTTCTTAATTGGCCGAATCCAGGAAGATATCAAACAACACCCTGCCAGGGCCATCCCTAGGTTCCGATCTGGAATTGAGACCGGTGTCACAATTGCGACCCAACTGGTAAAATCTAGGCCAATGTTTCAGATATGGGGCCTTTCATCAGAACTGGCATAACATCAAGGGTGATGCGGCGAGAATAATGGTTCGAGGAATACTGAATATCTTGAAGGTATCGGTAATGGGTTGATCCTTTCCAAGCTGACCTCTGAGCTCTTGCCTTTCCTTTCTGACATTATCAGTAAAGTTTTTGGCAGCTTAAAGTTGATCATTTTTGACTCTGTAAATGTTTGATGAAGTGCGTCCAATTTATTATGGTGAACTGATTAAGACTCGATAGCAGATTAAGCAGATGCCTGAGATTTAATTTTGTACTCCTTCATTCAAGCACACATTTTAATTATGTTTTTGCTCATTTTCCAATTCAATTTCCCTTTTTTCTCCCCCACTGAAGTCACTGACGTTTATTGGGACATGGAAAGGGTACCATACTAGACTTAGAAGTCCAGACAACAAGAATTCAAATTCCACCATGACATTCTGAGAATTTCAACAACTAGGAATAAAAGCTCATGTCGGTAAAAATGACCATGAAACTGTCAGATTGTTGTCGAAAACCCAGCTGGTTCATTTGTTGTCTTTCGGGAAGGAAACTTGCCATCCGACCTCATCTCTCCCCAACACCTTGGTTTGTCTGACATGTCACCAATGTTCCATCTAATTACCCTTCGCCATGTGCAGTCCATTTCTTGCACTGTGTTGTCCCTTTAAGGTAGCCACAGATACACAGCCTGTTTGGTCCCTGCATGGCACAATCCCAATTACTACACAGGAGCGTGCCTGCGCAGCTTAGTGGGAAATTTGCATGTGACTCCTTGATGTGGGACTCTTAACTGCCCTCTGAAATAGTCTAGCAAGCTACCCAATTATATCATAGATTTAGAATTCCTTCAGTACAGAAGGAGGCCATTCAGCCCATATAGTCTGCACCGATGCTCTGAAAAAGCACCCTACCTATGCCCACTCTCCCCGCCCAATTCCCATAACCCCTTAACCCCATCTAACCTGCACATCTTTGGACATTAAGGGGCATTTTAACATGGCCAATCCACCTAATCTGCAGATCTTTGGACTGTGGGAGGAAACTGGAGCACTCTTTAAAACCTTAAACAACATAATCAAGTCACCTCTCAATCTTCTAAATTCAAAAGAATACCAGCCAAATGTATGCAATCGCACCACAATATTTTTGGCATATTGGAATGTGGCCTTCATTGGAATGGCCGGATTTTGTCCCATCCATAGGTACATTGAGACAGTAATCTTGGAGCTCCTCCAACCAGTGATGGGGCTGGCACAGTGGTTAGTGGCAGGGACCTGGGTTCAATTCCAACCTTGGGTGACTGTGTGGAGTTTGAACGTTCTTCCCGTTCCTGCATGGGTTTCCTTCAGGTGCTCCAGTATCCCCCGCCCCCTGTCAAAAGATGTGCAGGTAAGGTGGACTGGCCATGATAATATGCCCCTTAGTGTCCGAGACAGATCCTGCTATACAAAACGAAAAAGGGGCTCCATTTTTTGCCCATAGAATCTGAATGGCTAGATAGAAAAAAAATATTTCTTCTGGGTGGGGAAATTAATTAGGACAAGAGGATAATGAAGCTCTTTTTCATGCAAAGAAAGAGCATTGAAAATATAATACGTTCTCTGTAAAAGGATGATGATGCCTGGGGACAGTCAGAGCTTCAAGACCATAGAAGATCATAGAATTTACAGTGCAGAAGGAGGCCATTCGGCCCATCGAGTCTGCACTGTCTCTTGGAAAGAGCACCCTACCCAAGCCCACATCTCCACCCTATCCCCATAACCCAGTAACCCCACTCAACACTGCGGGCAATTTTGGACACAGGGCAATTTAGCATGGCCAGTCCACCTAGCCTGCACATCTTTGGACTGTGGGAGGAAATCGAAGCACCCGGAGGAAACCCACGCACACATGGGGAGAACGTGCAGACTCCACAGACAGTGATCCAAGCTAGGAATCGAACTTGGGACCCTGGAGCTGTGAAGCAATTGTGCTAACCAATATGCTACCATGCTGCCCAAAAAGACTAAGATAAATTATTGTTACATATGGGTTACAGATCCAATATATGTAGATGGAGTTAAGATGAAGGTTAACCATGATCTAATTATATTAAAGCCAATCTTATGGGGCCATGGTCTACTCTTGTTCCTAAAAATATCTTACACACTGATGATTTGATATGGTGCAAATATTGTTGGCGTCCTGGTCCTTGGGGGGGCAATGCCAGTTGAACTGGATGCTATATTCACCAGTTGTCCGCTACGAATGCTAAATTGTCTGTCCACTCTGTATGGTATGTAGAACTCACCATTAAATGTAAATTATTAAATGTAAATATTGCCTCAGTACCAGAGGGCTACAGGCTGCTCCCCCCTTTGAGAGAGAGTTGACTGGTGGTGATATAAGCTGAGGGTCACCACACCTCAAGCAAGAGGAAAGGTTGAGAAGGTGGGGCCTTCATGAATAACCTCAGCTGGCACAGGAATTGAACCCACGCTGTTGCCGCTGTTCCGCATAACGCACCAGCTGTCCAGCCAACTGAGCTGGATGTTAAGGGTTACGGAATCAAGGCAGATAGATTATGTTAAGGTGCAGATCAGCCAGGACCTAATTGAATGGCAGAGCATTCAAGAGTAATCTCTCAGAATGACTGCCTCCTTTTTATATTTTCCTGCCTCCTTTTTCAAGACTCTGTACTTGCTTAAAAGATGTTTAATGTCTTACAATCAGGCTGTCAAAACTGCCCGGCCATGACACTATCCTCTGCCTATATTCTGTAAGGAACCAACATGAAATTGAAGTTGAGTTAACCTCAGTCTAATACAGTGAAAGGCAACAGAGGCTATTGAGTGGGTCGCATGAGTGGCCCTCCTTCATCTCAATGGGCCACAAGATTGAAACCAGGTTTGTTCACTAACCATGACTCCATGAGTAAGATTAAATACATTTAATACATGCTGACTATTTCAGTCATTTATAGAAAATGCTTGGTCATTTATATATTAATCAAACTTCAAATAGTAAAAACAAAATAAATATTTACACTTCGGACACAGAGGGAGCACACAGCTCTCACAGTCAATGTTGTGAGCAATCAGCACGCACCTCACTTCACCTGCCTTGCTTTACGTGCAAATCACTTCAGTCAAACCGGTAGGAAAACAACTGCGGACAGAAATCAGTGGAATGTGGCAACCCTTCGCCTGAGCAACAGTCAATAAAATGTCCTGTGGGCTGCACCTGGACTGCAGGTTGCCCACCACTGATCTGCTTCCTAATGGGCACTGACACTAAAGTGAGCTCGCTTGGAGGGCCACAGGATGGAGAAATAGATAAAAATCCTGATCATGAATAATAATCATACTGGATGGAGCAAAATCAAAGCAGTTTTACCACGCTATGTAACCATGCTGTTCCTGACCCAGAAAGATTTACTGCATTGCAACAGAAACCTCAAATCCGAGATGTGCTTGCGATGTCCTGGGAAAGATGAAAGACTCCATATAAATGAAAATCCGTTTTTCTCTTTCTTGATTCCGACACTGGGTGCCTAAAGAGGAAAGTGCTCGGTGAGCACAGAAATTGAAGCACAGGTACAGTCAAAACATTTTCAGGACTTCTGCACAATGTCTTCAACTGTTGGAGCTGAGTATTATGTATTAACTGTGGAACTAATTTAATCCAAGGTTTCTGTATGATTAGAGACAAAATGAATTTTAAGTTGAAATCTTCAGCTTCAAATCAGATGTGCAGTTATTCCAATTCCTTAGTGCTGTTAATGAACTCAAGGGTAATTAAATATTAATATACGTTATTTCTCCTTCATTACTGCTTCAGTCAATTATTAATTTTAATTATCTTTCCATAAATCGAAGATGCGTAATTCAAGGCAGCTTTGCATTAGCACCGAGTGAGTCCGCAGAGAGATACTTTGGCAAACAATGAAATTTAGCAAGGCCATGGTGTGTGGGAAGCATTGGGCGCGATTCTCCGCTCCCCACGCCGGGTGGGAGAATTGCGGGAGGGCCGGGCGAATCACGACACGCTGCCCTGGCACCCCCGCGATTCTCCCACCCACCCCCCCCCCCCAAAATGGCGTGTCGCGGAATCACCGCTAGCCGTTTTTCACGGCAAGCGGCAATTCTCCGGCCCGGATGGGCCGAGCGGCCTGACGAACCCAACCGGTTCACGCCGGCACCAACCACACCTTGTCGCTGCCGGCGTGAACATCGCGCGACAGGTAAGTGGGGGGCGGAGGGAGGATCGAGCACCACGGGCGTGCTCAGGAGGAGACTGGCCCGCGATCGGTGCCCACCGATCGTCGGGCCGGCATCTCTAAGAGATGCACTCTTTCCCATCCGCCGCCCCGCAAGATTAAGCTGCCATGTCTTGCGGGGCAGCGGAGGGGAAGACGGCAACCGCGCATGCGCGGGTTGGAGCCGGCCAACCTGCGCATGCGCGGTTGACGTCACTTAGGCGCTGCTGTCGCGTCATTCTCGGCGCGCCGCTTTGACGCAAGCGTCAAGGCCCGGCGGCCGAGTTTATCGCAACGCCGCTCCTAGCCCCCTTGGGGGGGGGGGGGTGAATAGCATGCGAGGAGCGGCCTCCGACGCCGTCGTGAAACTCGGCCGAGTTCACAACGGCTTTCCCCATGCAGCATCGGAGAATCGCGCCCATTGTATTTGGGGTTACCAACTCTGGCTTGACATGCTCCTGGATAGTTTAATAATATGACGTATCACATGACACATACCTCATGCTCACTTGCATGACATTTGATCATGTGACATTTTCAAATGTTCTTGAATTTACTTTAGCACCAAACCCGGAATAAAATATTTGACTTTGTGTTTAATAGTGAGATGAATAACATAGTTTATAAATCAAAGCACAAAATACAAGAAATGTTTAAATAAAATCTGCTCATGATGGTCCTACAGTATGGTCGCAATATAAGACATCAAATAAAAACTACTGGCTGAACAAAGACATCATCGGCAAAAGTAACTTTATTCTATCTAATGTTTTCTTTCAGTTTTATAACACTTTACAAAACTCGGCATATTCTTAAAAAAAACTAAACCTAATTCAATTCACTAGTTCTCCCACTCCAGTGTGAAAACCTGGCTTCAAGGAGATGAGGCTCAGTTCTTCGGGAGAAGCACCAAAGCTGCCTGATGCCTGATACCCATAATAAAGCACATTCTAAAGTCCATATCACAGACCGACATGCATTCCCCAAACTCTAGTTTGTCTTTCTGTCTCTCTTCCTACCACTTTTTATAAGCTGGATTTTTGCTGCAGATCTTTAAAAATGACAGATGGGACCCAGATCCAGAAGTCCTGGCCCTATTTCATTTTCAATGTTAAGCGGATGTGAAATGAACAGGCATGAGTTACATATTGGTGGGTCATTTAAAATCAGTGCACAGGACAAGAGAATCAGATTTTCCCTCCAGGAATGACAACCCACAGTATGTGTTCCAATACTTTATGATGGGGATGTAAATGTTCCTGAAGTAAAACTAAGGTATGGAGAAATGCCAAGCTATCAAGTTATTTAAATATCCTGTTCTTTAAAGTTGGGAAAAAACTGCCTGCCTGTTTCAATAGATGTTTGTTGACATAATCCTAAGCACTATCATTATAGCATTAATGCTTGGATAATTTACACAACCTATCATTTCACAGTTGGCGGGTGGGAAGTGCAACTTCACAGTTTGATGGACAGCTCAAAAAGATTTGGGGTTATGAATACAAATATTTAATTTTATAAGGGATTAGTATTTCAGATTTAAATATATTGGATGGGCTTTCATGAACAGTATTGATTTTGTTTATCATGAACTCTAACAGATAGTTAGAATGTTATTTAATCTGAACATATCTCCTGAGTTCTGCCTATGGTTAATACTGGGTGAGTTGGCATGGAGGGTGTCAGGGTGAAGGATGATGAGTGGGGGAGCATAAGTTGGCATGTGGATATACTGGACCTTGGAGATGAGGACATGGGTTGGCATCTAGGGTATGAGGGGCTAGAGAATTGGTGCATGGATTGGCATGGAAGATACGAGGGCCCATTGGGGATAGATTCATGGGTTGGCATGGAAGATATGAGGGCCCATTGGGTTGGATAGGGTCATGGGTTGGCATGAGTTAACACCAATGGGCCATGAAGAGTGATTGAAAAGTCAGAAATAGGAAAGGAGCAGTCACCTTGTTGGGCGTTTTCTACAGGCCCCCCAATAGCAGCAGAGATGTGGAGGAACAGATTGGGAAACAGATTTTGCAAAGGTGCAGAAGTCACAGGGTAGTAGTCATGGGTGACTTCAACTTCCCAAACATTGAGTGGAAACTCTTTAGATCAAATAGTTTGGATGGGGTGGTGTTTGTGCAGTGTGTCCAGGAAGCTTTTCTAACACAGTATGTAGATTGTCCGACCAGAGGGGAGGCCATATTGGATTTGGTATTTGGTAATGAACCAGGGCAAGTGATAGATTTGTTAGTGGGGGAGCATTTTGGAGGTAGTGACCACAATTCTGTGACTTTCACTTTAATAATGGAGAGAGATATGTGCGTGCAACAGGGCAAGGTTTACAATTGGGGGAAGGGTAAATACAATACTGTCAGACAAGAATTGAAGTGCATAAGTTGGGAACATAGGCTGTCAGGGAAGGACACAAGTGAAATGTGGAACTTGTTCAAGGAACAGGTACTGCGTGTCTTTGATATGTATGTACCTGTCAGGCAGGGAAGAGATGGTCGAGTGAGGGAACCATGGTTGACAAGAGAGGTTGAATGTCTTGTTAAGAGTAAGAAGGAGGCTTATGTAAGGCTGAAGAAACAAGGTTCAGACAGGGCGCTGGAGGGATACAAGATAGCCAGGAGGGAACTGAAGAAAGGGATTAGGAGAGCTAAGAGAGGGCATGAAAAATCTTTGGCAGGTAGGATTAAGGAAAACCCCAAGGCCTTTTACACATATGTGAGAAATATGAGAATGACTAGAGCGAGGGTAGGTCCGATCAAGGACAGTAGAGGGAGATTGTGTATTGAGTCTGAAGAGATAGGAGAGGTCTTGAACAAGTATTTTTCTTCAGTATTTATAAACGAGAGAGGCCATATTGTTGGAGAGGACAGTTTGAGACAGACTGGAAAGCTCGAGGAGATACTTGTTAAGAAGGAAGATGAGTTGGGCATTATGAAAAACTTAAGGATAGACAAGTCCCCCAGGCCTGATGGGATATATCCAAGGATTCTATGGGAAGCAAGAAATGAAATTGCAGAGCCATTGGCAATGATCTTTTCATCCTCACTGTCAACAGGGGTGGTACCAGAGGATTGGAGTGTGGCGAATGTCGTGCCCCTGTTCAAAAAAGGGAATAGGGATAACCCTGGGAATTACAGGCCAGTTAGTTTTACTTCGGTGGTAGGCAAAGTAATGGAAAGGGTACTGAGGGATAGGATTTCTGAGCATCTGGAAAAACACTGCTTGATTAGGGATAGTCAGCACGGATTTGTGAGGGGTAGGTCTTGCCTTACAAGTCTTATTGAACTCTTTGAGGAGGTGACCAAGCATGTGGATGAAGGTAAAGCAGTGGATGTAGTGTACATGGATTTTATTAAGGCATTTGATAAGGTTCCCCATGGTAGGCTTATGCAGAAAGTAAGGAGGCACGGGATAGTGGGAAATTTAGCCAGTTGGATAATGAACTGGCTAACCGATAGAAGTCAGAGAGTGGTGGTGGATGGCAAATATTCAGCCTGGAGCCATTACCAGTGGCGTACCGCAGGGATCAGTTCTGGGTCCTCTGCTGTTTGTGATTTTCATTAATGACTTGGATGAAATGAAAATAAAAATCGCTTATTGTCACGAGTAGGCTTCAATGAAGTTACTGTGAAAAGCCCCTAGTCGTCACATTCCGGCACCTGTCCGGGGAGGCTGGTACAGGAATCAAACCGTGCTGCTGGCCTGCTTGGTCTGCTTTAAAAGCCAGCAGTTTAGCCCAGTGAGCTAAACCAGCCTGGGAGGGAGTTGAAGGGTGGGTAAGTAGATTTGCAGATGATACAAAGATTTGTGGAGTTGTGGATAGTGAGGAGGGCTGTTGTCGGCTGCAAAGAGACATAGATAAGATGCAGAGCTGGGCTGAGAAGTGGCAGATGGAGTTTAACCCTGACAAGTGTGAGGTTGTCCATTTTGGAAGGACAAATATGAATGCGGAACACAGGGCTAATGGTAGGGTTCTTGGCAATGTAGAGGAGCAGAGAGATCTTGGGGTCTATGTTCATAGATCTTTGAAAGTTGCCACTCAATTGGATAGAGCTGTGAAGAAGGCCTATGATGTGCTCACGTTCATTAGCAGAGGGATTGAATTTAAGAGCCGTGAGGTGAATGATGCAACTGTACAAAACCTTGGTCAGGCCACATTTGGAGTATTGTGTGCAGTTCTGGTCACCTCATTTTAGGAAGGATGTGGAAGCTTTGGAAAAGGTGCAAAGGAGATTTACCGGGATGTTGCCTGGAATGGAGAGTAGGTCTTACAAGGAAAGGTTGAGGGTGCTAGGCCTTTTCTCATTAGAACCGAGAAGGATGACAGGTGGCTTGATAGAGGTTTATAACATGATCAGGGGAATAGATAGAGTAGACAGAGTCTTTTTCCCCAGGTGGAACAAACCATTACAAGGGGACATAAATTTAAGGTGAATGGTGGAAGATGTAGGGGGGATGTCAGAGGTAGGTTCTTTACCCAGAGAGTAGTGGGGGCATGGAATGCACTGCCTGTGGAAGTAGTTGAGTCGGAAACATTAGGGACCTTCAAATGGCTATTGGATAGGTACATGGATTATGGAGTGTAGATTAATTTGTTCTTAAGGGCAGCACGGTAGCATTGTGGATAATTGTGGACAATTGCTTCACAGCTCCAGGGTCCCAGGTTCGATTCCAGCTTGGGTCACTGTCTGTGCGGAGTCTGCGTGGGTTTCCTCCGGGTGCTCCGGTTTCCTCCCACAGTCCAAAGCTGTGCAGGTTAGGTGGATTGGCCATGATAAATTGCCCTTAGTGTCCAAAATTGTCGTCAGTGTTGGGTGGGGTTATTGGGTTATAGGGATAGGGTGGAGGTGTTGACCTCAGGTAGGGTGCTCTTACCAAGAGCCGGTGCAGACTCGATGGGCCGAGTGGCCTCCTTCAGCACTGTACATTCTATGATAATCTATGATTAATCTAGGACAAAAGTCCGGCACAACATCGTGGGCCGAAGGGCCTGTTCTGTGCTGTATTTTTCTATGTTCTATCTATGTTCTATGAAAGCTGGAGGGCCTAATAATGACAAAAACAATTGGGATGGACTCCAAGAGAACCAAGCTGGACCTTTTTTGAAAAATGGTTATTTATTGGAACTTTTCATTTCAGAAACACACAACAAAGTTACAAAGTAATACCATACATGGGGAGTGCAGGCCAAAGAAAGGCTCAACATACATGGGCACAAATGGAACAGGAGAATGACATCACAACTGGGCCAAACCGAATATACCTGTGACCCTACCAGAGACTGAGGGAATAACAGGAAAATGTCATAAAAAACATGACACAGCTCCAGGGTCCCAGGATCAATTCCCGGCTTGGGTTACTGTCTGTGTGGATTCTCCATGTTCTCTCCGTGTCTGCATGGGTTTCCTTCGGGTACTCCGGTTGCCTCCCCCAGTCCAAAGATATGCAAGTTAGGTAGATTGGCCATGCTAAAATTGCCCTTAGCATCCAAAAAGGTTAGGTGGGGTTACTGGGTGCAGGGGATAGGGTAGAGGTGTGGGGTTCTCTTTCTTAGGGCTGGTGCAGACTCAATGGGCCTTCTGCACTATGCATTCTATGCTTCATCTATGACAGGACGATGCACACCCTCCCATGTCGCACTAATCGCAGCCAGATGGAGTGCACACCAAAACACAAAACCCTCCATTCTGGCAGCACCACAGGAATCAGCAACCCAGCCCAGCCATCTCTTTCAGATATCAGACCTAACTGCACTCAAGCAAAACCAAGAATGGATGCATCATACCTAGCACTACAAAAAACAAAGCAAGTCTGCGAGAACCCGAGTCCACTCAACCATGGACAAGGTGATTGTTTTTGACTGGCACAGAAATAGATGGACAGAAGGGCCTTTTTTGTGCTGTATGACTCCAATAGCTTAGGGGGAAAGCAAAGGCAAAATGAGAGATGCAACAGATGCCTAGCCTCCGAGGCATCCAAGAAGAGAAAAATATGGAAGAAAAAGCAAGAACCATCAGAGCTAACCACACTGATAACAGGGAACAGCCGACCTATGCAAACGAGGGGAAGAGCCAACCACTCAGTTATCAAGGGGGCATTTCACCTACCGGGGGGGGGGGGGGGGGGGAAAACAAATTACACGCCGGTAGGATCGAACCCAGCCCATCAGGCCCCCATACACCTCCAAAGGCACCCCCAGAAGCGGGCACCCTGGGACAACAGGACACGGGCCATAACGCTGAGCCTAGTCTAGCCCAGCATTGCGCTAAAAAAAACTCAGATGGAATTGGGTCCCCAGGAAATCTGTCACAACCCCAAACATATACCGTCCGCCCACTCTCAGCTGATCGGCGATCCTGGCGCCATATTTAAATACCAGTCCAGCGCACTTGTACCACTCTCCCCATCCACCTGTCTTCACAGTGTAGGATGTCAGCAATTCAGAGGGAAAAGGCTAGCAACCCGAAGAAGAAGGCAGCACCAGCTTTTGGCACCAGGGCCCTTGAGGCCTTTATTCGGGGAGTCCTGGCTCACCGGTATGTCCTCTACCCAAGGGATGGCTCAGATAAACACACCAACCTCACCCCTCTGGCCTGGAAGGCTGTAACCCAGGGGGTCAGCAAGGCTATCACGGCGGCATGTGGTGTAGTGGTTAGCATTGGGACTGTGGCACTGAGGACCCGGGTTCGATCCCGGTTCTGGGTCACTATCCATGTGGAGTTTGCACATTCTCCCCATATCTGCGTGGGTTTGACCCCCACAACCCGAAAGATGTGCAGATTAGGTGGACTGGCCACGCTAAATTGCCCCTTAATTGGAACAATATAATTGGTTACTCTAAAAAAAAATTTAAAACGAGGCTATCACCCACCCACAATGCGCCATCAAATGCCGGAGGTGAATAAATTATCTCATCCGTTCCGCTAGGGTAAGTCCTCTCTCTGCTCTATTCACTATCACCCACTCAGCATTGCATCATTTACTCAAATGAAACGCAGCAGTCTGCAGGTTAGACTGAAGGAATGCGGTTTCAAAACCCCTCTCCCCAGCATACTCCTGGCAAACGTCCAAGCGATTGAAAACAAGCTGGATGAACTTAACGCCAGACTTACCTCTCAGAGGGAAGTAAGAGACTGCTGTGTGCTCTGTTTCACAGAGACATGGCTCACCCCCGCCTCACCGGACTGTGCCATACAACCTGAAGGCTTCTCTATTCAACGGGCGGACCGCACGGCATCTTCACGCAAAGCGAAGGGTGGAGGGGTTTGCCTCCTCATCAACTCCTCCTGGTGCTTGGATGTGGTGACCCTGGCGACCTACTGCTCCCCAGACCTGGAATACTTGACCGTAAAGTGCCGCCCATACTATCTTCCACGTGAGTTCACTTCAGCCATTATCACAGCGGTCTACATCCCACCCCAGGCAGAAGTGAGGAAGGCGCTGGATGAACTGTACACAGTCATAAACAACTATGAAACAGAACACCCGGAGGCCCTGTTCATTGTGGCCGGAGACTTCAACAAAGCCAACCTCAAGAGTGTACTGCCAAAATTCCACCAGCACATCTCCTGTACCACCAGGGGCGACAACACTCTTGACCACTGCTACTCAAAAATCAAGGGCGCCTACCGCTCCATCCCCCGACCGCACTTTGGGAAATCAGACCATAAGACTGTGCTCCTTCTCCCGGCTTACAAGCAGAAACTCAAGCGGGAGAATCCAGCTAAGAAGGTTGTGCAGTGCTGGTCCGAGGAGACAGAAGAGCTCTTACGTGACTGCTTGGAGACAGTGGACTGGTCCATATTTAAGAACTCAGCGACTAACTTAAATGAGTATGTCACCACCGTCACAGACTTCATCAGCAAATGTGTGGACGACTGCATGCCAAAGAAAGCAGTACGTACGTTCCCCAACCGGAAACCATGGCTCAACCGCGAGATCGACTCCCTACTGAAGGACAGATCTGAGGCGTTCAAGGCAGACGACCCTGTCCTATACAAGAAATCCAGGTACGACCTCCGCAAAGCCATCCGAGATGCCAAGAGAGAATATCAAACTAAGCTAGAGTTACAGACAGACTCTCGGCGGTTGTGGCAAGGACTAAGCAACATAACGGGCTAAAAAGCGAAGCCGAGCAGTATCTCTGGCAGCAGTGCACCCCTCCCCGATGAACTTAATGCATTCTATGCTCGGTTTGAGCAGGTAACCAACAATCTGCTACCGAGTGCCCCAGCAACCCATAATTCACCCATACCCACCATCACAGTTTCCGAAGTCAGATCGGCCTTCCTGAAAGTGAACCCACGGAAGGCGATGGGCCCGGACGGGATCCCTGGTCGTGCACTCAGAGCCTGCGCGGACCAGCTGGCAGAGGTTTTCACAGACATCTTTAACCTATCCCTACTCCACTCCGAGGTCCCCACCTGCTTCAAGAAGACCACCATCATACCGGTACCAAAGAGGAACCAGGCAACGTGCCTCAATGACTACCGCCCGGTGGCCCTGACGTCAGTTGTAATGAAGTGCTTCGAGAGGCTGATCATGAAGCGCATCACCTCCATACTCCCGGAACGCCTTGACCCACTTCAATTCGCATACCGTCGCAACCGGTCCACATCAGATGCCATTTCCCTGGCCCTACACTCATCCCTAGAGCATCTCAAAAACAAGGACTCCTACATCAGACTCCTATTTATTGACTACAGCTCCGCCTTCAACACCATAATCCCAGCCAAGCTCATATCAAAGCTCCAAAACCTAGGACTTGGCTCTCCACTCTGCAACTGGATCCTTGACTTTCTGACCAACAGACCACAGTCAGTAAGAATGAACACCAACACCTCCTCCACAATAGTCCTCAATACCGGTGCCCCGCAAGGCTGCGTACTTAGCCCCCTACTCTACTCCCTGTACACACACGACTGCATGGCAAAACTTGGTTCCAACTCCATCTACAAGTTTGCTGACGACACGACCATAGTGGGCCGGATCTCGAATAACGACGAGTCCGAATACAGGAGGGAGATAGAGAACCTAGTGGAGTGGTGCAGCGACAACAATTTCTCCCTTAATGCCAGCAAAACTAAAGAGCTGGTCATCGACTTCAGGAAGCAAAGTACTATACACACCCCTGTCAGCATCAACGGAGCCGAGGTAGAGATGGTGAGCAGTTTCAAATTCCTAGGGGTGCACATCACCAAAAATCTATCCTTGTCCACTCATGTCGACACTATCACCAAGAAAGCACAACAGCGCCTTTACTTCCTCAGGAAACTAAGGAAATTTGGCATGTCCACATTAACCCTTACCAACTTTTACAGATGCACTATAGAGAGCATCCTATCGGGCTGCATCACAGCCTGGTATGGCAACTGCTCGGCCCAGGACCGCAAGGAACTTCAGAGAGTCGTGAATACCGCCCAGTCCATCACACGAACCTGCCTCCCATCCATTGATTCTACACCTCCCGCTGCCGGGGGAAAGCAGGCAGCATAATCAAGGATCCCTCCCACCCGGCTTACTCACTTTTCCAACTTCTTCCATCGGGCAGGAGATTCAGAAGTCTGAGAACACGGACGAACAGACTCAAAAACAGCTTCTTCCCCACTGTCACCAGACTCCTAAATGACCCTCTTATGGACTGACCTCATTAACACTACACCCATGTCTGCTTCATCCGTTGCCAATGCTTATGTAGTACATTGTATATATTGTGTTTCCCTATTATGTATTCTCATGTATTTTCTTGAATTCTGTTTAATTCCCTTTTCTTCCCATGTACTGAATGATCTGTTGAGCTGCTTGCAGAAAAATACTTTTCACTGTACCTCGGTACACGTGACAATAAACAAATCCAATCCAATCCAATCCAATTCAAATGGCTGCTCTCTTCATGGATCTCACACATCCATCAGCGAGGGACGCATATCGACACTCTCACAACATAACTTTTATAACACGACTATCCTATCTGTCTTGTTCAAAGTCCAATCTTGATCCCGTCTGGAGATGGCTCACCACACACAAGGACATACACTTCACACAAGCTCTGCTCTATTCCTTCTGATCACATCTCTTTTGCCTCCACACAAGCCAAACTTTGGTATGACAAGTGAGAGTGAGTCCAGACCAGGGGAGGGATGGCAGAGACACTGGCCGTCAATGAGATTGAGGAGGCTGCAGCACTTGCCAATGAGGACAGCGATCACTCCTGTAGCGACGCAGAGCTTGGTCTCCCATGGTAACCGAGTACAGATCACTGTGCAATCACTTCACCGAATCCTGCAATTCAAAGTGAGTGCAATGTACTCTGAACTAGCTTCAGCTCACCACTAAAACCATCCTTTTGTCTTTTGGAGGTGCCAGTTAGCCGCAGACAGCTAGCCAGCCCAGTAGCTCTCTGAAACCCAAAATATGCCTGAGAACGAGGGTACTCGGAGAGAACCATCACATCGTTCACCAGCTAACTTCCACCAGCGTAGAGACATGCATCTCAGTGGGGCAGAGTTTAAGGTTAGACTCGGGGTCACTTCCTGGAGAACACCTCACCTTATCCCGCAGCAACCATCCCTGCAGACTTTCTGGCCCCACAAAGATCCGAGGAACCTGGGAGTGAGTGAAGGTGTAGAAGTTCGCGGGGAACTGTACACACATGTGCAGGATGTGCTTTCGATGGTCTCGCACGATGATGGAATGGAAGCCCTTGATGAAACCATAGTGCCATGATGCAGCCTATTTCTCCTTGCACTCGAGGAAACCCAGAGATGGCTGTGAATCTTGTGAATCTCTGAGGCTGGCTATCCTCATACACAGAAAAGTTCACATAATGATAAGCCCTCCAGTAAAGGGTATGGTCACCTTCTGAATGCACCGATATGTTGCTGAATGTGAAATGCCACACAGATTTCCAGTTGCTTCCTGGAAAGACCCAGAGGCAAATAAATTGAGTTGTGCCGTCACCTTCAAGGCCACTGGCAGGGGGAAACCTCCAAAACACAGGGTGGCAGGCCTTCTCAGAGCATATCTGGTGGACAAGCTCGCGAGACAATTGCAGCCATGCACTAGGGCTACATCTCAGGCATTTGTAGAAAGGAGACCCTTGGATGATAAACTCTTGGTGTTGCCGGTCATCTCCGCAGTCTAGATCTCTGCTCCTCACCCTCTTGCTGATGCTCACGCTCCCCCCTTGGCCTTGTCCCACATGCAGTGCCTCCTGCTGGAGCTGCATGCGCAGACATCTTTCCCTCCTTCGCTTCCTGCCTCGAATGAGGATTAGTAGAAAAGCTCCCTGAACCAGCACCCAGTCTTACTTTCGGCTCCTCTCTGAAAAGAGATACTGAAGACCAGAATGGGTAAAGGGTGCTGAGTACAAAGATGTGATCGCATTGTTCCTCATGTTACCTTACTCCGGAACTCCAGCACACACATGCAGGTGAGCAGCATTTAATTCCTCAGATGTTACATGTGGTTCCCTGTGCGGAGCAAGAACTTGTGAATTACCTCATTGAACCAATGTGGCTCTGAAGTCCACTCATTGACTTGACATAACTGTGAGCTTCCATTTGCTCATGGTCAATGAATGGAATGTGTTTGGCCACAGCCGAAAGCCTTCTGCACTGTAAGGATTCTCTGATTCTATCTCTATTCCCTCTGCACCAAATTGCTACTTTGTTCCAAATTCCCAAATATGCTCACTCGGACTGTGCCACTCAGGTGATGTCTTTTCCATCTCCTCTTGCACCCACCCACTTACCTGTTTGGTGTTCATGCAAACCATCCTTGACATGTGCCACACTAACATGCATCCACCCCTAATCTACCATCTGCTTGCGTCCTTTATAGTAATACATTGCAGCCTTTAGACACCCTTGTTTGTCTGCATGTCATGCAGCCTTGTCCGGGACCAGCTTTCCTCCCCTCAGTCTTCCCTCTGCCTTCCATTCTAGCCCTCTTCATCCATCTCCTTGTCCCTCTGCCTACAGTTATGATACCTTGCCCTTCCCCAAACCACTCCTTACTCAACCTTCCTTCCACATTGACCCCCTAGTCTTTGTCTACCTCCCTCCCTCCCCACCCTCACCTCGCAACCCACCCCCAGTTGAAACTTCGGACCTTTGTCGCAGTGACTGAATGAGTCCCGCAGCACAGTGCTGTCCAGGTAGACACTAATGTGTGGCCCCGGGGGCAAGGAGATCCCTGTACTCCCCAACCCTAGGCGCAGTACTGATCTGACTCGGTGACACTGGAGGATCCATGGGTCCAGCAGGACGGTGCTGTCCATGAAGACCAGCTCAGCATGGAGACGGAGGGCAGGAATCGGTCTGCGCTGGCAGGAGTAGCGCTGCACGATGGCAGGTAGGCTTAGCATGTTGCACCCACTTCTAAGTCTGCGGCAAACTGAGGACCACCTTGTGCGTGCCAGTCTTTATCAATTTGGTTAGACGCCAATGTGATTTCCCGCTGGCGTGATACAAGATTGAAAGGTGTGATGGGATTCCAGTGGCCAGCTGTTTTAATGAGCATTCATAAGCTGTAAATGAAGGAAAATGGTGTTCACGTAACCAGGATGATCTTCCCTCCATTAATCCGCAAATGGGAGAATTGCAACATGAATTTGCGCCAGTGGACCTCCGACTTTTTGTCTCTCATTAGATTCTGGACGCCCAACTGCCACTAAACCCACCACAGTGGGTTGGGAGAATTCCGCCCAATATTGCTTGGGTGTAGGTTTCAACAAGTGGGGTACAACACATGGGTCAACCCTGCCAACAAGGACCATTTCCTAAACTGCCACCATTCAGATAATAATCAGGCTTTCTGTTTTTGCCACCAAAGTGGGTAACCTCACATTTACCTACATTATATTGCATTTGCCAAGTATTTGCCCACTCAGTCAGCCTGTCCAAGTCACCTCTTTGCATCCTCCTCACAGCACACACTGCCACCCAGCTTAGTTGGGTCTGCAAATTTGGAGATATTGCATGCAATTCCTTCGTCCAAACCGTTAATGTATATTGTGGACAGCTGGGGTCCCAGCACTGAACCCTGCGGTACCCCACTAGCCCTCTGAAAAGGAACCGTTTATTCCCACTCTCTGCTTCCTGTCTGCCAACCAGTTCTCTATCCACGTCAATATATTAACCTCAATACCATGAGTTTAATTTTGCTCACTAATCTCTTGTGTGGGACACAAGGGTGAGCCTTGAGGAGATGCAGAGATGCTTCAGTGTGATTTGGACAAGCTGAGTGAGTTGGCAAATGCATGGCAGGTAGATGTAGTATAATGTGGATAAATGTGAGGTTATCCACTTTGACAGCAAAATTAAGAATGCAAATTATTACCTGAATGGCTATAAATTAAGAGAGGGGAATGTGCATACACCAGTCACTGAAAGTAAGCATGCAGGTCCAGCTGGCTGTAAAGAAGGCAAATGGTATACTGGCCTTTACAGCGAGAGGATTCGCGTACAGCAGCAGGGATGTCTTGCTGCAATTATATAGGGCCTTGGTGAGGCCACACCTGGAATATTGTGTGCAGTTCTCCTTATCTGAGGAAAAATGTTCTTGCTATAGAGGGAGTACAGAGAAGGTTTACCAGACTGATTCCCTGGGATGGTAGCACCGCTGTATGAGGAGAGATTGAGTCATAGATGTTTACAGCATGGAAACAGGCCCTTTGGCCCAGCTTGTCCATGCCACCCCACCCAGTTTCTATCACTACGCTAGTCCCACTTGCCCACATTTGGCCCATATTCCTCTATACCCACCCTGCCCATGTATCTGTCTAACTGTTTTTTAAAGGAAACAATTGTACCCGCCTCTACCACTGCCTCTGGCAGCTCATTCCAGATGCTCACCACCCTGTGTGAAGAAATTTTCCCTCTGGTCTCTTTTGTATCTCTCCCCTCTCATCTTAAACATATGCCCTCTAGTTCTAGGCTCCTCTACCTTTGGGAAAAGATGTTAACTGTCTACCTTATCTATGACCCTCATTATTTTATAGGCCTCTATAAGATCACGCCTATGCCTCCTACGCTCCAGAGAAAAAAGTCCAGCCTCTCCTTATAGCTCAGACCATCAAGTCCTGGTAACATCCTCTTAAATCTCTTCTGCACTCTTTCTAGTTTAACAATATCCTTCCTATAATAGGGTGACTAGAACTGAACACAGTATTCCATGTGTGGCCTTACTAATGTCTTGTACAACTTCAACAAGACGTCCCAACACCTGTATTCAATATTCTGACCAATTAAACCTAGCATGCTGAATGCCTTCTTCACCACCCTGTCCATCTGTGACTCCACCTTCAAGGAGCTATGAACGTGTACCCCTAGATCTCTTTGTTCTGTAACTCTCCCCAACTGCCTACTATTTACTGAGTATGTCCTGCCCTGATTTGATCTACCAAAATGCATCACCTCACATTTATCCAAATTAAACTCCATCTGCCATTCATCAGCCCACTGGCCCAATTGGTCACGATCCTTTTGCAATCTTATATTACCTTCTTCACTATCCACTATGCCACCAATCTTGGTGTCATCTGCAAACTAACTAACCATGCCTCCTACATTCTCTTCCAAATCATTAATATAGCCAACAAAAAATAGTGGACCCAGCACCGATCCCTGAGGCACACTGCTGGTCACAGGCCTCCAGTTTGAAAAATCACCCTCCACAACCACCTTTTGGCTTCGGTCGCCAAGCCAATTTTGTATCCAATTGGCTACCTCACCCTGGATTCCGTGAGATTTAACCTTTTGCAACAATCTATCATGCGGTACCTTGTGAAAGGCCTTGCTAAAGTCCATGTGGACAGCGTCAACTGCACTGCCCTCATCTACCTTCTTGGTTACCCCTTCAAAAAACTCAATCAAATTGGTGAGACATGACTTTCCCCTTACAAAGCCATGCTGACTTTCCCTAATTAGCCCTTGCCTGTCTAATTGCCTGTAGATCCTGTCGCTCAGAATACCTTCGAACAATTTACCCACGACAGAAGTACGGGTAACCTGTCTGGAGTTCCCAGGCTTATCCTTACAGCCCTTCTTAAACAAGGACACAACATTTGCTCCCTTCCAATCTTCAGGCACCTCTCCTGTGGCTGTCGATAATTCAAATATCTCAGCTAGGGGGCTGGCAATTTCATCCCTAGCCTCCCACAATGTCCTTCGATACATTTAATCAGATCTCGGGGATTTATCTGTCTTGATGTGCTTTAATATCTCCAGCACCTCCTTCTCTGTAATACTGTATGTACACTCCTCAAGACATCACTTTTTATTTCCACAATTTCCCTCACATTCGTCCCTTTGTCAACAGTAAATACTGATGAGAAATATTAATTTAGGACTTCTCCCATCTCTTGTGGATCTGCACATAGATGACCTTGTTTATCCTTAAGAGGCCCTACCCTCTCCCTGTCACCCTTTTACCCTTTATGTGGCTGTAAAAGCTTTTTGGATTTTCCTTTGTCTCATCTTCCAAGACAATCTCATGTCCCCTTTTAGTCCTCCTGGTTTCTCTCTTTACTGTGACAAGCCCTTCAAGGGATCCATGCCTATGCCTGTCATATGCCTCCTTCTTCCTTTTGACCATGACCTCAATATCCCGAGTCATCCAGCCTTCTACCAGCCTTCACGCTAAGAGGAATGTGCTCACCTTGAATCACAGTTAACACCTTTTTGAAAGATTCCTACTTACCAGCTGTCCCCTTGCCTGCAAATAGGCACCCCCAATTAAGTTTTAAAATTTCCCACCTAATACCCTCAAAATTGGCCTTGCCCCAATTTAAAATTTTAACTTTTGGGCCAGAACTATCATTCTCCATAGCTATCGTAAAACTAATGAAATTATGGTCACTGGTCCCAAAGTGATCCCTCATTAACACTTCCGTCACCTGCCCTTCCTTACTCCCCAAGAGGAGGTTCGGATTATATTCGCTGGAGTTCAGAAGAATGAGGGGGGATCTCATATAAACCTGTACAATTCCAGCAGGACTGGACAGGGTAGATGCAGAAAGGATATTCCCGATGGTGGGGGTGTCTAGAACCAGGGGTCATAGTTTAAGGGTACAGAGTAAACATTTTACAATTGAGATGAGGAGAAGTTTCTTCACCCAGAGTGGTGAGCCTGTGGAATCCGCCACCTGAGCAAGCAGTTGAGGCCAAAACATTGCATCTTTTGAAGAAGGAGTTAGATAGAGCTCTTGGAGCTAAAGGGATCAATGGGTATGGGGGGAAAGCGAGAACAATTTTCTGAGACGGATGATCAACCATGACCATATAGAATGGCGCAAAAGGCTCGAAGGGCCGAATGGCCTACTCCTGCTCCTATTTTCTATGTTTCTATGATAAAGGCACTAGATGCCAATTTGTTTTCCTAATCCCAGAATACTTACCTCAGCGCACACACGATGCAACCCCAGCCTGTTTCCCCTGTTAAGCACAAACATTTTAATTCCCTCCATTTTAGGGTATCCTATCAAGATTCCAGAACAGCTGGAAACAGCAGCAGCAATGCACACTGTGTCCTTCTATTTTACCCGAGGTTTAAAACTCCTTCAGCTGAAATTGTTGATTCAATTTTTCCTGTGGCATTCACTTTTATAAAGACAGGGCCCTGGCCAGATATGGCCATACCAGCAGGGGGAGGCTGCAGTAGAGGACACTCCAGCACCAGTAATGATGCTTCAGAAGAGCTGAATAGAAAACACACAGCCCCACATGAGAGTTTTTCATGACTCTCATTAACACTGTCAGACAAAATGGCCCCCTTGTCTCTTGATCATTCATCATTTCAGTGGTGCTGGGGTGAGGAGAGGGGGTTCAGTGGGAGGAGACTCTGAGATCTAAATTAGACTCTAGGATAGAGAGGGAGGAAAATAATGTAATCACACCACAAGCCTCCTGGCAGCATCTGGCCAGAGGTTTAAACAAACAAGTCATCTCACCTTTTCATTCAGAGAAAGATGGAGGGAGAAGGGAAGGATCTGAAAAGGATGGGGGAGCAGATATACTGCAACCTGTTTTGACTTGGATACTGAGCACAATGCGAGAGCACACAAACTCCTGTCTCTTCCTACTCCTCTACACCCAACATAGATTTCCACCAAAAGTGGTTGAGGTGCCAACAATTAACTCCCATAGAAGAAGCTGGAAACATATCTCGGAATGAAACCAGGATTGGCATTGAGTAAGATGATCAAACCTCCGATGGAGGAAATAATTCCTGCACTTTTGGAACTGGGCTGTGTGTGTCCGGAAGGTAATGGGTGAGAATTGAAAAGCAAACAGTTGAATATTCTGGAGTTTCCTCAAATGGAGAGGACGTAGTCTCGGAATCAGAGGTTCACGGAACACAGGGGAGTCCGGAGGAGCTTCCCAGGAAAGTCCGTGGCAAGACAAAATGCTGCAGAGCTTCTTATCCAGGGGCTGGCTTCAGGAGCATTCAACCTTGGATTGGATGAGAATGGACAGCGGAGTGATGAGAAGAAAGGGCCTTAGGAGGGAACACAGAGCAGTCCAGCAAGGGTTTTGAAGCTGGGGGCCAGACAGCGTGGGCCTTGAAGCGGGAGGGGACATTCCAGCATGGACCTCGGAGCAGGCCATGGAGCAGGGGTCCATCCAGAGCAGGCCCTTGAATGGGGGACCGTCCAGAGCAAGCCATGCTGGGGAGGGGGCTGTGGTAGGATGTGGGTCTGAGCAGGCCTTGGAGTGAGAGAAAGAAGGGTGAGTGTGTGTGTTTGAGAGAGAGAGGGTGAATGTGTGAGGCGGTGCTGTCTGTGAGGGGTCTTAATGTGTTTGAGAGAGGGGGTAAGTGTGTGAGAGAGGGAAATGTGTATGTGTGAGAGAGAGAGAGGGAGATGCTTCTGTATGAAAGAGTGAGGGAGACATGTCTGTATGTGTGAGAGAGAGGTGACTGGGTCCGATATGGTTATCACCTTTTCAGCCATCCCTCCTCCAATTAAAAATTACAGAAGATAAGATTCAATTTTTTTATTCTGAGATTACCCAGTCCTTAACTGGGTACTACTTCCAGTGGTTAATGATAAGAGGCCATTGGAAGGTGACTTGACCAGGGGTTAATATGAGGCGCCATTTGGCCGCCAAATTTATTTGTGGCTGTGTGCCTCTTCCTAATGCATGCATAGATATAGCTAGAAAAGACTTGTTTGCATTTACTTTCTGTGTTCGCACCTATTTCGCAACAGAAAAGGGCGGCATATTATGAGAATATTTGGGGTTCCTGATGCACTTGGGAGGTCACTAGGGGTTCTGCGACTCAAAAGGTTTGGGAAACCCGGCCCTAAATAGATTGGTTGTGTTGGGTTGGAGTATAGTTATGGTAGGATAGATTATATATTGTTTGAGGAAGAGGGAGGCATGTTGATCTGAATTGCCATTTCTCTGGCGTTTTTCTGTGAGGCGTTTAGCATTCATGTGGAAAATAGTGGATATCATTATTAGATACATAAGCTGATATATTTTAAACTGTGCCACACCTTCCCATAACCAGTTAACTAAAACAGTCAAAGCTAAGAGTAATTAGCCTTGTAATGTTATCCCATAGCTGACAGCTTACTTACATGTTTTTCATTAATAAACTGAATAGTTTAAACTGTATTCTCAAGCTGCTGAATCTTTAGACTTATGCGGAAAATGAATGTACCTTTAGCAATCAGCTGACACCACTGCATTAAAAATTAAAATGATGAAAGGATTAGGTAGCGTAGATGCAGACAAGGGGCTGGATTCTCCGTTTCTGAGGATAAGTGCCAGTGCCAACGGTGGATCCGTGGTGTTTCACGACGGGATAATTGAAACCTTCATCGATTCTGGTACCAGTGAGGTGGCCATGGAGTGGCTGTCGTGATTATAACTGTCAAAAGAAAGGAAACCACAGGAAAAAAAGCGATGGACCAAATTTCACTTTTTGAAACTTTTACTGTAACAAACCACCCAAAATTAACATAGAACATAGAACATAGAACGATACAGCGCAGTACAGGCCCTTCGGCCCTCGATGTTGCACCGACATGGAAAAAAAAACACTAAAGGCCATCTAACTACACTATGCCCTTATCATCCATATGCTTATCCAATAAATTTTTAAATGCCCTCAATGTTGGCGAGTTCACTACTGTTGCAGGTAGGGCATTCCACGGCCTCACCACTCTTTGCGTAAAAAACCCACCTCTGACCTCTGTCCTATATCTATTACCCCTCAATTTAAGGCTATGTCCCCTCGTGCTAGCCACCTCCATCCGCGGGAGAAGGCTCTCGCTGTCCACCCTATCTAACCCTCTGATCATTTTGTATGCCTCTATTAAGTCACCTCTTAACCTTCTTCTCTCTAACGAAAACAACCTCAAGTCCATCAGCCTTTCCTCATAAGATTTTCCCTCCATACCAGGCAACATCCTGGTAAATCTCCTCTGCACCCGTTCCAAAGCTTCCACGTCCTTCCTATAATGAGGCGACCAGAACTGTACGCAATACTCCAAATGCGGCCGTACCAGAGTTTGGTACAGCTGCATCATGACCTCATGGCTCCGGAACTCAATCCCTCTACCAATAAAGGCCAACACACCATAGGCCTTTTTCACAACCCTATCAACCTGGGTGGCAACTTTCAGGGATCTATGTACATGGACACCGAGATCCCTCTGCTCATCCACACTACCAAGAATTTTACCATTAGCCAAATATTCCGCATTCCTGTTATTCTTTCCAAAGTGAATCACCTCACACTTCTCCACATTAAACTCCATTTGCCACCTCTCAGCCCAGCTCTGCAGCTTATCTATGTCCCTCTGTAACCTGCAACATCCTTCCGCACTGTCTACAACTCCACCGACTTTAGTGTCGTCTGCAAATTTACTCACCCATCCTTCTGCGCCCTCCTCTAGGTCATTTATAAAAATGACAAACAGCAACGGCCCCAGAACAGATCCTTGTGGTACGCCACTCGTAACTGAACTCCATTCTGAACATTTCCCATCAACTACCACTCTCTGTCTTCTTTCAACTAGCCAATTTCTGATCCACATCTCTAAATCACCCTCAATCCCCAGCCTCCGTATTTTCTGCAATAGCCGACCGTGGGGAACCTTATCAAACGCTTTACTGAAATCCATATACACCACATCAACTGCTCTACCCTCGTCTACCTGTTCAGTCACCTTCTCAAAGAACTCGATAAGGTTTGTGAGGCATGACCTACCCTTCACAAAACCATGCTGACTATCCCTAATCATATTATTCCTATCTAGATGATTATAAATCGTATCTTTTATAATCCTCTCCAAGACTTTACCCACCACAGACGTTAGGCTCACCGGCCTATAGTTACCGGGGTTATCTCTACTCCCCTTCTTGAACAAAGGGACCACATTTGCTATCCTCCAGTCCTCTGGCACTATTCCTGTAGCCAATGATGACCTAAAAATCAAAGCCAAAGGCTCAGCAATCTCTTCCCTGGCTTCCCAGAGAATCCTAGGATAAATCCCATCCGGCCCCGGGGACTTATCTATTTTCACCTTGTCCAGAATTGCCAACACTTCTTCCCTACGCACCTCAATGCCATCTATTCTAATAGCCTGGGTCTCAGCATTCTCCTCCACAATATTATCTTTTTCTTGAGTGAATACTGACGAAAAGTATTCATTTAGTATCTCGCTTATCTCCTCAGCCTCCACACACAACTTCCCACCACTGTCCTTGACTGGCCCTACTCTTACCCTAGTCATTCTTTTATTCCTGACATACCTATAGAAAGCTTTTGGGTTTTCCTTGATCCTACCTGCCAAAGACTTCTCATGTCCCCTCCTTGCTCGTCTCAGCTCTCTCTTTAGATCCTTCCTCGCTTCCTTGTAACTATCAAGCGCCCCAACTGAAACTTCACGCCTCATCTTCACATAGGCCTCCTTCTTCCTCTTAACAAGAGATTCCACTTCTTTGGTAAACCACGGTTCCCTCGCTCGACCCCTTCCTCCCTGCCTGACTGGTACGTACTTATCAAGAACATGCAATAGCTGTTCCTTGAACAAGCTCCACATATCCAGTGTGCCCAACCCTTGCAGCCTACTTCTCCAACCAACACATCCTAAGTCATGTCTAATGGCATCATAATTGCCCTTCCCCCAGCTATAACTCTTGCTCTGCGGGGTATACTTATCCCTTTCCATCACTAACGTGATTGAACATCATTCAAATATTGCTGAAAAGAGAGATGTTGCCAAAGCCTTTTGACTGGCACTCATTGGGGACAAATGCAAGAATGTCAAATTTCAAATGATAACATTAATTTATACTACAGATGAGGAGGGTGCTTATCAACTGGCAAGTCGACTCTGATTGGCCAAGGTGTTGCCATAGCAAAAGCAACGGGTAACTATGGGCAGCCCAAGCTCTTGGTTACTTCGAAAAGTGCAAGGGGAAGCAATCAAGAGGGCTGCTTTGTCCTGCTTGGTATTGAGCTTCTTGAGTGTTGTTGGAGCTGCACTCAACCAGGCAAGTGTAATATATTCCATTACACTCCTGACTTGTGCCTTGTAGATAGATAGTGGATAGGCTTTGGGAGGGTCAGGAGGTGAGTTATTCGCTGTAGGGTTCCTAGCCTTTGACCTCCCCTGGTAGCCACAGTATTAATGTGGTTAATCCAGTTCAGTTTCTAATCAATGGTAACCCCCAGGATGCTGAATGTGGGGAATTGAGAGATGGGTAATGTCATTGAATATCAAGGGGCGGTGGTGCATGTGCCGGTGAAGCACCTGCAAAACACGCGGAAAATGGCCGGAGAATCGCCGGGTCCCGGGCCACACATGCACAGGGCTGACAAGCTGCAGTCGCGCACACCTACACCCCCCAAACATGCACCAGTCATGCCGGAAAACATGGCATCGGCCATGTTGGACTGGGTACCACCCACCCCGACCCCACAGCCCACCACCTTGCCACCTCCCAACACTCCTCCCCAGCCCTAGCAGAAGCTCCCCAGCTAGCAGCATAGTTCTCAGCTGAGTGTGGTGGTCCTGGACACTGTCCACAGCTGGCACACCAGGCCACCCGGCGGCTGGGAACACACAGGGCCCGCGCTGTCGGGAACTCGGCCCATCGGAGGCGGTTGGGCCGGCTGATGGCACTCCGATGGGGTTGCGACTGAGCGTGGCGCGGTCCCAATGACGTCTATTTGGAGGGTGTGGAGCATCACAAATCGCCGTCAAACCTTCGCCTGCCCCGCTTTCGGCGTCGGGAGCCATTCTCCGCCCGATTGCCATTCTCGATTTCAGTGTCGGGCTACGGAGAATCCCGCCCAAGATGTTTCCGCTTGGAGAGTTCAGAACTGAGGCCATAAGTAGGGCAGCACGGTAGCATTGTGGATAGCACAATTGCTTCACAGCTCCAGGGTCCCAGATTCGATTCCGGCTTGGTCACTGTCTGTGCGGAGTCTGCACGTCCTCCCCGTGTGTGCGTGGGTTTCCTCCGGATGCTCCGGTTTCCTCCCACAGTCCAAAGATGTGCGGGTTAGGTGGATTGGTTATGATAAATTGCCCTTAGTGTCCAAAATTGCCCTTAGTGTTGGGTGGGGTTACTCGGTTATGGGGATAGGGTGGAGGTGTTGACCTTGGGTGGGGTGCTCTTTCCAAGAGCCGGAGCAGACTCGATGGGCCGAATGGCCTCCTTCTGCACTGTAAATGCTATATAAACAGTCCATTTAAATGTTAGATATTCACTAATAAATCCAATAAGGAATTTGGGAGAAACTTTGTTATGCAAAGAGTGGCTGGAATGTGGAACTGGCTAACTCATGGAGTGGCTGTCGTGATTATAACTGTCAAAAGAAAGGAAACCACAGGAAAAAAAGCGATGGACCAAATTTCACTTTTTGAAACTTTTACTGTGACAAACCACCCAAAATTAACATCATTCAAATATTGCTGAAAAGAGAGATGTTGCCAAAGCCTTTTGACTGGCACTCATTGGGGAAAAATGCAAGAATGTCAAATTTCAAATGATAACATTAATTTATACTACAGATGAGGAGGGTGCTTATCAACTGGCAAGTCAACTCTGATTGGCCAAGGTGTTGCCATAGCAAAAGCAACGGGTAACTATGGGCAGCCCAAGCTCTTGGTTACTTCGAAAAGTGCAAGGGGAAGCAATCAAGAGGGCTGCTTTGTCCTGCTTGGTATTGAGCTTCTTGAGTGTTGATGGAGCTGCACTCAACCAGGCAAGTGTAATATATTCCATTACACTCCTGACTTGTGCCTTGTAGATAGATAGTGGATAGGCTTTGGGAGGGTCAGGAGGTGAGTTATTCGCTGTAGGGTTCCTAGCCTTTGACCTCCCCTGGTAGCCACAGTATTAATGTGGCTAATCCAGTTCAGTTTCTAATCAATGGTAACCCCCAGGATGCTGAATGTGGGGAATTGAGCGATGGGTGATGTCATTGAATATCAAGGGTCGGTGGTTAGATCCTCTCTTCTAGGAGATGGTCATTGCCTGGCACTTGTGTGACGCGAATGTGACATGCCACTTGTCAGCCCAAGCCTGGATATTGTCCATGGGCTACTTCATTATCTGAGGAGTTGCAAATGGTGCTGAACATTGCGCAGTCATCCACAAACATCCCCACTTCTGACCTTATATGGAAGGAACATCATTGAAGGAGCAGCTGAAGATGGCTGGGCCAAGGGCACTACCCTGAGGAACACCTGCAACGATGTCCTGCAGCTGAGATTGTTTTAATAAATATTTTTATTTTCCTTTTTCACATTTTCTCCCAAATTTACACCCACCACCAATAAACAGTAATCAATGACGAATATGTCAATCCCCATGTCAATAGCAACGATCCCACCTTCCCACCAAACCCCAAACATTAGCCCGCATGTTCACATAAACAAACAACAAAAAGGAATCAGGAATCACCCATAGCCACCTTTAACACACACAGTCCCCCTCTGCCCCAACCCTCCCAACCACCCCCCCAACTAATGTTCGACGTTATCCAAGTTCTTGAAAGTGCATAATGAATAATGCCAACGAATTGTAGAACACCTCCATCCTTCCCCTCAGTTCAAACTTAACCTTCTCAAGAGTCAAGAATTCCAACAGGTCCCCCCGCCACGCCAGGCCACAGGGTGGAGAGGTTGATCTCCATCCCATCAGGATCTGCCTTCAGGCGATCAATGAGGCGAAGGCTACAACATCTGCCTCCGCACATGTTTCCAACCCTGGCTGGTCCGACACCCCGAATATGGCCTCCTGAGGGCCTGGGTCCAGTTTCACGTGCACCACTCTAGACATTACCCTAAAAACCTCTTTCCTGTAATCCTCCAGCTTTGGACAGGACCAAAATATATAAACGTGATTTGCGCAAATCCCCCCCCGCCCCCCACCGAACATTCACACACATCTTCTACCTCTTCAAAGAATCGGCTCATCCTCGCCCTCGTGAGGTGTGCTCTGTATACTGTACCACCTTCAACTGTATCAGCCCCAACCTCGCGCACGAGCTGGAGGCATTCACTCTCCGGGGCACCTCACACCAGAACCCCTCCTCCATGCCATCTCCCAACTCTTCCTCGCACTTTGCTTTGATCCCTTCCAGTTCCTTCCCTTCTCCTCTTCCAAAATAGCTCCGTAAACCGCCGACACTACCCCCTTCTCCAGTCCCCCTGTCGTCAGCACCTCCTCCAGCAATGTGGAGACCGGCTCCACCGGGAAACTGTGTATCTCCTTTCTGGCAAAATCTCGAACTTGTATGTATCTAAACATTTCTCCCTGCTCCAGCCCATACTTCGCTTCCAGCTCCTTCAATCCTGCAAACTGACCCCCACAAAACAAATCGTTTACTGTCTTAATCCCCTTCTCCTCCCATTTCCGAAAATTTCCATCCCACCTCCCTGGCTCAAATCAGTGGTTGCCCCGAATCGGCATTTCCCTTGACCCTGCCCCCAACCCAAAGTGTTGGCGAAACTGCCTCCAAATTCTCAATGAAGCTATTATTACCGGACTCCCTGAGTATTTCCCCCGGGGCCATCGGGAGTGGCTCTGTTGCTAGTACCTTCAATCCCGACCCCTGCACAAACCCCTCCATTCTGACCCACTGGGAATCAACCCCTCTGACCCAGCTCCGCACCTTCTCCACATTCGCCGCCCAGTAATAATACATCAGGTTCGGAAGACCTAAACCCCCTGCCTGCCTTCCCCTCTGTAGCAGCACCTTTCTAACTCTGGCCACCTTCCCTCCCCATATCAACGACATAATCATTCCTTCAATCTCTCTGAAAAACACCTTTGGCAGGAAAATCGCCAGGCATTGGAAAATAAACAGAAATCATGGCTACACATTCATTTTAACTGCCTGTAACCGACCCGTCAGTGACAGAGGGAGACCATCCTGCCTTGCCAGATCAGCTTCCTGCAGCTGAGATGATCGGCCTCCAACCACCACAGCCATCCTCCTTTGAGCCAGGTATGACTCCAACCAGCAGAGAATTTTCCCCTTGATTCCCATTGATTCCAGTTTAACTAGCGATCCTTAATCCTATACTCGGTCAAATGCTGACTTGATGTCAAAAGCAGTCACTTTCACCCCATTCAGCTGGCTTTTCACAGTAACTTCATTGCAGTCTTAATGTAAGTCTACTTGTGACAATAAAGTTTATTGTTATTCATCTCTTTTGTCCATATTTGAACCAAGGCTGTATTGAGGTCAGGAGCTGAGTGACCCTGGCGGAA
Organism: Scyliorhinus canicula; assembly: GCF_902713615.1. Classification (NCBI taxonomy): domain Eukaryota; kingdom Metazoa; phylum Chordata; class Chondrichthyes; order Carcharhiniformes; family Scyliorhinidae; genus Scyliorhinus; species Scyliorhinus canicula. Next base: position 62,241,054 of record NC_052163.1, on the reverse strand, counting down.
CCCAAACTGAGTGTGGCGCTAACAATTGCACACAAAGGCTCGAGACATGTACAATCGAGGCTTTATTGCTGTGTGATGCTATTCCTCCGGCGGCAGCTGTAGAATAGGATCTCACTGACTCACACGCATATTTATACACAAGCCCCCTGTGGGTGGAGCTAGCCGGTAGGGGCTTACCAGAGGAACCTGTATTACAGGTACAGCCATACACCCCCCTACTGCAAGTACACATAACTACAGTGGTTATATCACCACATTCACACCCCTGTAAAAAAATGAGTCCGGCGGGGGTGACGTGTAACTATAATACAAAGGATGATATATTTACAAAAGGGTTCAAACAAGGAAAAGCAAGAGTCCATCCGGTTAGCAGGTTACAGGTTGAGCCGAATCGGGGGTCGAACGTTCCGCTGTGATCGGCGTAGCTGTGGTGGTAACGTCGGCACAGGCGGTGATGGCAACGATGGTGCAGGTGTTGGCGGTGTTGGTGCTGGCTGCTGGCGGGATGACTCTGAGAGCGAGCTGAAATCTTCCGTGACCTCCAGTGTGGGCAGGGGGATGAGGGATGGACCTGGTGGGGATGAATACGGGGGCGCCGGGGAAAAGGAGGGTGGCGCGGGGGGGAAAAGGGGCGTAGGCATGGGATCGGCACCTGAGGGAGCCAGGTCCCGGAGCGAGACTGTGTCCTGGCGGCCGTCGGGGAACTCCACGTAGGCATACTGAGGATTGGCGTGGAGAAGGCGTACTTGGTCCACCAGGGGTTCCGCCTTGTGGTGCCGGACATGCCTACGGAGAAGGACTGGGCCCGGAGTCGTGAGCCAAGTAGGGAGCGACACCCCGGATGTGGACTTCCTAGGGAAGGCAAAAACACGTTCATGGGGTGTGTTGTTAGTCGCGGTGCACAGTAGCAACCGAATGGAATGGAGCGCGTCAGGGAGGACCTGCTGCCAGCGAGCGGCTGGGAGGTTCCTGGACCGTAGGGCCAGCTGGACGGCCCTCCATACCGTCCCGTTCTCCCTCTCTACCTGCCCGTTTCCCCGGGGGTTGTAGGTGGTCGTCCTGCTGGAGGCGATACCCCTGACGCAGCTCATCACTCATGAACGAGGATCCCCTGTCACTGTGGATATAGTCGGGGAAACCGAACAGGGCGAAAATGGAATCCAGGGCCTTGATGACGGAGCAGACGTCATATCCGGGCATGGGATGGCGAAGGGAAACCTAGAAAATTCATCGACCACACTAAGGATGTAGGTGTTGCGGTCGGTGGAGGGGAGGGGCCCTTTGAAATCCACGCTGAGGCGTTCAAAGGGGCGGGACGCTTTCACCAGGCGCGCGCGATCTGGCCGGTAGAAGTGCGCTTTGTAGCCATGCTGGCCACGCAAAATGGACACTGAGCCAAACTAAAATGGAAGGCTGCTGAGAAACAGACAGTTCAGCCAGAACAGCAGTCTGCAAAGAGCAGTTTGCATTCTGCAGCAGCAGGAACCAGTTTGGGCTCAGGTGAAAAGACCTTAGCTAGGTGCAAATGGCAAAACGCTTTGCATGCTAATGAGGCCATCAGACTTGAACACCCACACAATAGATACATTTGGTTCTGAATGGACACATTCCAATCAAGACCCAGACATCGAGGCACCAGAAACCTCCGAACAAAAGGACATAAGAAACGCCCCCTCCATCACGGAGACCCCCTCGCATTGGGGAATTAATCCAGTATCGATAAGAAATTGATCCAATAGGTAGAGCCCGCCCGGGAAGAGGGAAGGACAACGGAACCCCTATAAAAGATAGGGACCTCGTGTTGTCCGGTCTGTTAAACCCGTGCTCCGGCTCCGACTGACACCTGGTATCCTGACTCCAGCCGTTGAGCACCAGCCGCCGAAACCGTAAGTTCAACGCTCGCTACGCGATCCAAGCCCACTAGACTCCCAAGTACCAGAACGCTTGCTGAAGGCTGCAGACAAAACCAGGACGAAGGCCTCGTTCTCTGACCTTGCCTGTTCCTGTTAGATAAGTATTCTGTTTGCTTATGTTTAGTTGTAGCTTAGTCTCTTAGTGTGTGCATGAGTATTTATTATAACTGTATAATAAATATTGATCGTTTGAACTTTACTAATCGGTGTATCGTCTTTATTACTTTGAATTTGACCTTGGAATACTTGTGACGTTGCCTATACGGCAACTGGCGACTCCAGAGCTAAATAATTACATAGAACAGAGCCTAGCAGTGTTAAGCACACGTCGAACTCGGAGGCGTGTTAATACACTCCAATAAACGCGTTTTACGCCCATAGTAAAACGTGCAACATTTAGTGGCGACATCCGCCGGGACCCTGTTGTAAGTGGAAACACCACAGTGTCCAGGACCCTGAAATTTGAATTAGAACTCCAAATTGCAGAGAAAGAAAGAGATCACAAGTATTCAAGGTGTTCAAAATAATAAGCGAAATTCGGAAGTGTGTTTAGTGCATGCGTACTAACAGGGCTGTAAGGTAAAACTGAAAGCTTTTTGTTGCGACAAACTTTCGGTAGTTTTGTGATCGGAAAATAGCGTAAGCCGTACCCTTTTTACGAAACACCACCCCAACAACCCCCTGTTCCAAATTATAAAAAGAGAGTCAGAGGAAATGGCCATGCAGGCAATGGAACGTCTGATGGACCCAGAAAGGTTTGTGGTCGCAGCGACCAGCAGCAGTAGCAGAGTAGGCCAGTGTCCCACGTGGGAGCTGGAACTCCGCAAATATCTGCAGGGAAAGGGATGGCCCCTTTGGAAAGAGTTTTGTGCAAATGAGGAGACAGGTCCCGGAAGTATAGGTCATACTTGGTGGGAGAACCTCTCTCAAATACACAAAAAGAGTTTAGGAAAAGCACGCAAGCCGATGGCGATTGTGTCCTGCTTGGCACAGTTGCGAGGCGCAGAGGAGGTCATCAGGACGCTCCGGACAGATTTAGAGGAAAGGAACCGAATGAGTAAGGTCGATGTCAGGGACATCGAGAAAGAAAACCTGGAATTAAAAGGGAAGTTGGCAGAGAAGGGTAGAGAGGTGGATGATGCCAAGATGGCTCACCAGTCTTGTCTAGCTCATCTGAACAGTTCCCAGACCCAGTATGAGAAAGCCTATCAGGACGTGCAACGTGCCGTTCTGATAAGACAGGAATCGGAAAAGCAGGTGGAGGCATTGCAGAGGCAATGTTCGGATCTCAAAGCAGCTTTGAGAGCACTCCATGCTGCAACGACCGAACAAAGACAAAGCACAGTTGACCACGCGAAATGCAGGAAACAGATTGCGGAACTGCAATCTCTGCTTTCGGTGCAGAATGGCTTCCAAAGCACCTTTGGAGCACAGTTAGATGGGGAAAACGCCCCAGATTGGCAGGAATTAAGCGAGACAGCGCAGCGTTATGTTCAGGGAACATGTGCGCCCGCAGCTCAGCAGAAACGACAGGCACCCCAACCCCCCACAGCTCAGATCATAACCGCACCCATGAATCCCGTAACCACACAGAGGAAAGCCGAATCAGAAGGCGCCCCAGACATAACTTACACCACCCCTTTAACAGTAACCCAGCTAAGGGACGCTTGTGAAAAGATCACTCCGTTCCTCCCCACCGCAGACCCCCACCAGTTCTTCGCTAAAGTAAAACAGCAGGCTACCATGTACGGCCTGGATGAGAGAGAGCAGGTTAAGCTCACCGTGTTGAGCTTAGACCAGAGTGTAGTGGCAGCCCTCCCCGACCCACAAAACGTGGCAGGAGGCAGCCTAGAGGAGATGCACACTGCCATTTTAGATGCCATCGGGTACAATAGAGGTGACCCCGTAGAAGGCTTGAATAAGTGCAGGCAGAAGAGATCCGAACACCCCACAGCATTCGCAGGAAGGCTGTGGATTCATTTCAGCGCAGTTTTCGGACAGCTAGATAGAGCGCATTTAACCCGTGAAAACATGGTTAAGTGGACGCGCACAATTATCTCACACGCAACAGAAGCAGGACAGAGCGCTTGCAATAGTTACGACCCCTCAGAAGAGGCCCATAACGAAAAATGGGTCCTGAAAAGATTGTCCCGCGCTTGGGAGCAATCGCTTCAGGCAAAAGGAAAGGTTAGATCCCCAGAAGAGGCTCAGGCTGCTGCAGATATCCAAGCAGTCAGAGAGCACCAGAAGCCCGCATGGGTAAATGAAGGCAAGAGCAGCCCTCAACAGAAGGGACAGGAATGCTATAACTGTGGACAGTTAGGGCATTGGGCAAAAGAGTGTAATGCACCCCAGCGATCTCAGAGAGGCCAGCAGACAGGCACTCTGAACCGCAACAAAGCCAAACCCATCCACAATGTAGCAGTACAGTCAGGACCCACCAATGTGGACGAGACGAACTGACGGTGTTCGGGCTCCCCCACTTGGGTCTGTGACACACTATGGGACTCATCAGGGAGGCCCGTAGTCACGGCAAAAGTCAAAGGGAAGCCCATAGAGTTACTGTGGGACACAGGAGGATCCCGCACCACCATTAACTCCACAACCACGGCACACGCAGACACGTGGCCGACCACCTCCACCATCACACTTAGCGGGTTCACCGGACACTCGCAGCAGGGACACATTACAGCACCCGTAGCGATCCAGCTAGGGAACATTTCCACAAGACACCCCGTAGTTTTAGTAAATCTTCCCCGGACAGCAGAGCACATCCTGGGGATAGATTTTATGAACGCTCATAGCTTGTCGTTCGACCCAGTGAACCAGTGTGTCTGGCGAATGGCGAGATCAGACAGAGCCCCAGCCACCCTCACAGTAGGAGACTACGCTAATCGAATTAGCGCAGTGGGAGAGTACTCATTCGACCTGACTACACTCCACACCGACAGACAAACTAAGGCCCTACTAAACAAACACAGGACAGCATTTGCAAGTCACCGTCATGACTGTGGCAGAATGACTGGACAAGTTCATGTTACCGGACAGGACCCCCGACCGCAAAAGCAGTATAGATTTCCCCTTGAAGCAGAGGTGGAAATAGAAAAAGTTATAGGCAGCTTGTTGGAACAAGGTGTACTGAGAACGGTAGCCTCCACCAACAATGCCCCTATTTGGCCAGTGAGGAAGCCCGATGGATCATGGCGTCTGACCATCGATTATCGGGAACTCAACAAAGTAACCCCCGCAGTAGCCCCAACGGTAGCTACTAGTCCCGAGACCATGCTCAAGCAGGGTCTCAACGCCAAGTACTTCACGGTATTGGACATCAGTAATGGATTCTGGTCAATACCATTGGCAAAAGCGTGCCAATACAAATTCGCATTCACTTTTAAAACTCAGCAGTACACGTGGACATGCCTCCCACAAGGATTCCACAATTCACCCTCCATTTTCCACCGACAGCTGGCAAGTGGATTAGAGAAATTTTCCCGACCCGAATGTCTGGTACAGTATGTAGACGACCTACTACTGCAGACAGACACAAAGGCAGAGCACATTTCGCTTCTGGCCGAACTCCTGGAACTCTTAACTGAAATTGGCTGTAAAGTTAACCCGAAAAAGGCCCAAATATTGGAAAGTAAAGTGATGTATTTGGGAACAGTCATCACGCAAGGCAAACGCGAGATCGAATTCAAAAGAATTGATTCGATCATCAAATTGCCCCTTCCCCAGAATGTTTCAGCCCTCCGGTCGTTTTTAGGACTGGTTGGCTATTGTCGGAACCACATCGACGGATTCGCGACAAAAGCCGCCCCACTTTCAGACCTCCTTAAGAAAGGAGCCCCCTGGGAATGGCTTCCGCAGCATACAGGCGCTGTGGAAGAGTTGAAACGAGCCCTTAGTGCAGCACCCGCGCTGCTAGTCCCCGACCAACTTTCACCGTACGCAATCGAGGTAGCGAGCACCGATCTGACCCTCTCGGCCGTGTTGCTTCAGGAACGGCACGAGCAGCTAAGACCAGTGGCTTATGCCTCCCGACTGTTAGACCCAGTAGAACAAGGATTTTCAGCCTGTGAGAGGCACCTCCTTGCTGTCTTCTGGGCAGTGCAGTATTTCTCCTACATAACCGGACTAAACCCCATCACCATTCTAACCGAACACACACCCACACAGCTACTACTAGACGGTCGACTGAAGGACGGTTCAGTTAGCCAGATTAGGGCAGCTAGGTGGACCCTACTTTTACAAGGACGGGACATTACAGTGAAACGGACACGCACCCACACATACTTAGCAGACAACCTCCAATACCCCGGACAGCCCCATGACTGTGAAATTGTAGCTCCCCTGCATAACACAGGACCCTTTTTAGCAAAAACACCCCCCAGGAAGATAGGGAACCCAAAACAAAGCCCCCAGCCCACAGACACGTGTGGACCCTTGAGGATTTATGTAGACGGTTCCTCCACAGTTTTAAATGGTGCGCGTATCACAGGATGCGGCATCTATGTAGAGGACGCGCAGGGGCGCGCTCTCGAAGAGATAGCTCTTAAGTTACCAGGTCACTTAGGCGCGCAGGCAGCAGAGCTAGCAGCCATAGCGTACATAGTGGACCACCCCGATTCTTTCCCCAGCCCAGCAGACATATATTCAGACAGCTTATATGTCTGCAATAGCCTAACGGATTTTCTGCCCCTGTGGAGGACACGAGGTTTTGTCTCCGCAGACGGAAAACCCCTTCCATCAGCCCCTTTACTCCAGCATATTTTAGCAAAAGCGAAGGACAGGACCTTCGGCATTATAAAAGTTCGAAGCCACCATAGGTCATCACCCCCTGGGAATGTAAAAGCCGACGCGTTGGCTAAGGCAGGTTCCAGGAGAGGACACTTATGGACCCCCCCAGCTAGCGCACCAGCTAGCGCCCCTGTGAGCGCAGTCCAAGTCTCACAGACTGATATTAAAGATCTCGTGGCAGCACAAAAACAGGACGGAGACCTCAGGGAGGTTTTCAAGGGAAATTTTGTGCCTGCTTACGAGCACTTTAAACACGCACTGACCACACATGAGGGTGTGATCATTAAGGACCGATTTTATGTGGTCCCACAGCAGGACAGGAATCAGATGATTGCCTTGTTCCATGACGGACACGGCCATCAGGGAATTGATGCAACAACGAGGCACCTCAGGCAACTCTGTTGGTGGCCTGATCTCAGGAATGATGTTACGCACTACATAGAGAATTGCCTGATTTGTGCTCAGAATAACCCGGAGCGGTATTCTAAGAAAGCACAACTTCGGCATACTCGCCCAGTTAACGGCCCTTGGACAAACCTCCAGATCGATTTTATAGGTCCATTGCCCCCTTGTCGGAATGGCTATAAATACGTTCTGGTGGTGATAGATACCTTTACCAAATGGGTAGAGGCATTTCCCTCGCGAACAAACACAGCTAAGACAGCTGCAAAGATCCTGACCCACCACATCTTCACGAGATGGGGTTTACCCCGAAGTATCGATTCGGACCAGGGATCTCACTTTACAGGACGGGTCATGAGGAACGTCCTGACAATATTCGGAATCAAACAGAACTTCCACATTGCGTATCATCCACAGTCCAGCTGGATTGTGGAGCGCATGAATCGGACCCTAAAAACTACCCTTAGGAAAATGGTTCAAGAGAACAATTCCACATGGGATTCAGTGCTCCCTTTTGCACTTATGTTCATAAGGAACACTGTCTCCACATCGACAGGATACACACCACACACACTCATGACCGGACGCCCTATGAAAGGTACAGAATTCCTTTTAGGACTGGACATGACAAGCCCCGAAGTGACGGCCCTCACACATGAAAAGGCAGTTAAAGAACTAGTTGAGACTGTGAGGTCTGCACAGCTCGCAGCCGCAGTCCAGCTAGGGAAACGCCGACAGCAACGTACTGCCTGTTTCAATAAGACCGTCCACACCACAGAATTCCAGGTTGGGCAACAGGTAATGTTATCTGTTTATAACCCCAGCAGTTTTTTGGCTCCAAAATATTCCGGTCCCTACTCAATTTCGGACAAAATTAGCCCCTCCGTTTACAGGATAAAGTATCCTAATGGGAAGACCGCGTGGTTCCATATAAACCAGTTAAAGGCATATGGAACACAGGCCAACCATGCTCACCATGTCCTGCTGGATGCAGCAGAACACTTCACCCCGCCCACCAGAGACACTTTTCCACCATCCCCCTCACAGACCAGTTCATCAACGGACTCGCCCACGACTCCGCCCACTGACCACTACAGACCACGCCCCGACACGCCCACAAGCTGCCACAGCAGAGACAGTAGGACAGACACTGACTCTGAAGACAGCGACACCACACAGCCATACAGCCCACACTGCACCAACTCCGACCCCGACTCCAGTGACCCCATGGAAGTCACCTACCTCAAATATCCAGAACCACCACCCGACCCCGACTACCCCGACAACACACTCGACGCCACACAATGGCACAGGGACAACTCCTACAGACTTGTCCGCAATGATGAAAGTGACCCCCGGTCACACAACTCCAAAATAGCATGCCTGATCCACACAAGGGTGTGGGATCCGGGAGAGCAGGACGACACGGTGTCTGACTCCCGACACGGCAACCCCTTTGTGACCCTGTTCACAGAGGCAGAATCAAAGTGAGGTGTCCAGATGATGTAAGATAGGAATCGTTTGAGGGAAACGATGTCCTTTCTGATGGAACCTGCACGTATGTTTGTCTTCGTTTTATGTTTGTTTGTCTCAGGATTGTACATTGTTCAGCTGGAGGATGGACATCTTCTTTTCAGCTGAAAAGATTGTGACCACCTCACATACACGTTAGCTTGTCTGCCGAAACTTTTGAGAACTTCGGTTTGATTGGAGATCTTTTCCAAAGTTGTAAGGCTACACGCCAAATAGTTTATCTGCAGATATCTCTGAGAACTTCAGTGATGTCCTCAGTTGGAGCATCTTGGCTCCCTTGGTTTTTTAGGTGCCCCTCTATTCGGCGAAATAGAGGCTGCAAGTCATGGTAAACACATTCGTACCCGTTTTCTCCAGGTTACTCAGGCAGTGGACAAACGGCACTGAGGACCCGCCCTGTCTGAGAACCAACCCTTGGTCAGCCAAGCTCGGGTATGGCACAGCACGCCCTACCCGGGGATTCCATCCAACTCGTACCCGTAGCGGCCCATACGCAACTCATTCGGATGTTTATTTCCAAGTTTGTTTTCATTTTACGTTAGGTAGCCCTTCGGCCACCATCCCACATGCTATTTACATCCGGGAACATTCGGATGGTAAATCAGCAAAGCCTGCGAGACGGCTCGCAGAAGGAAGGATTGTTAGGTGTATGCTGGTCTTTAAATTCGCTTTTTGAAAAAAAAAAATGAGGGGAGTCACAGGGTGTGACTTAGCCAGTCATTTTAAAGGGTCAATTGGGTTTTGAAAGACAGATGCACTAACAAGTAAAGGTCTTAAACTGTGTATTGACAGATACTGTGCTTGATCCCAAAGGTTTCAAAGGACGAGACAGAGGTCGAAGCCAGGATTGTCAATACCGGAGGAAGAAGGAAGAGAAAGAGGAAGAACAACAAAAGATGATGGAAGCCCACTTATTACTGTTTAATGTCATATGTATATGTGTGGAAACAAGACACGTTTCCCCCACAACCCCCACCGTAAATGTTAGTACAGCAAACCCCCAGTGCTCAGCTCTGATCAGCGAGGTTCAGACCTGGTGTACTAAATTCATGACGTGGTACTCCATGTCCTACATAATCGAATCACTGTTGGTGATCGCGATCCTCATCATCCTAGTGCAGACCCTCAGGTTGAGGAAATGGAAGAGGAGAGCCTCTCGTTCCAGCACCTCACCCATCTATAGAGTGCAATCCCCCATCTTCGGATTCCACCAAACCCCTCAACCCCTCACTGATTACAACACTCTGTAAATAAAATTCAGCCATGTATTATATTGTTCCATACTCGACTGCCGAGTTGGGAAGTGTGATGTTGTGGTGTGAATGGTTAAGGTTTTAGAGTGATTAAATGTTTAAGTTAAGGTTAAGGTTAATAGTGATAGGTAGAGGTTCCCAGTTGTAGTAATGCATGTCCCTTTGACATAGGGCCAAGTAGAGATGTTAGTTAAAAATTTTTTTCTCTTCTTCCCATAGTTTAGAACAGAGTAGAACAGGAACTGGCAAGAGGTCAGAACACAAGGAGGCAAAGTACATAGGTGATCCTTCACAATAGTATGATTGTGAGGATCACAAGGAGGGAATGTAGCCATGCTGGCCACGCAAAATGGACACTGAGCCAAACTAAAATGGAAGGCTGCTGAGAAACAGACAGTTCAGCCAGAACAGCAGTCTGCAAAGAGCAGTTTGCATTCTGCAGCAGCAGGAACCAGTTTGGGCTCAGGTGAAAAGACCTTAGCTAGGTGCAAATGGCAAAACGCTTTGCATGCTAATGAGGCCATCAGACTTGAACACCCACACAATAGATACATTTGGTTCTGAATGGACACATTCCAATCAAGACCCAGACATCGAGGCACCAGAAACCTCCGAACAAAAGGACATAAGAAACGCCCCCTCCATCACGGAGACCCCCTCGCATTGGGGAATTAATCCAGTATCGATAAGAAATTGATCCAATAGGTAGAGCCCGCCCGGGAAGAGGGAAGGACAACGGAACCCCTATAAAAGATAGGGACCTCGTGTTGTCCGGTCTGTTAAACCCGTGCTCCGGCTCCGACTGACACCTGGTATCCTGACTCCAGCCGTTGAGCACCAGCCGCCGAAACCGTAAGTTCAACGCTCGCTACGCGATCCAAGCCCACTAGACTCCCAAGTACCAGAACGCTTGCTGAAGGCTGCAGACAAAACCAGGACGAAGGCCTCGTTCTCTGACCTTGCCTGTTCCTGTTAGATAAGTATTCTGTTTGCTTATGTTTAGTTGTAGCTTAGTCTCTTAGTGTGTGCATGAGTATTTATTATAACTGTATAATAAATATTGATCGTTTGAACTTTACTAATCGGTGTATCGTCTTTATTACTTTGAATTTGACCTTGGAATACTTGTGACGTTGCCTATACGGCAACTGGCGACTCCAGAGCTAAATAATTACATAGAACAGAGCCTAGCAGTGTTAAGCACACGTCGAACTCGGAGGCGTGTTAATACACTCCAATAAACGCGTTTTACGCCCATAGTAAAACGTGCAACAGCTTGCACTCCGCACAGACCTGGCAGTCTCTGGTGACTGTCTGTACTTCCTCGACGGAGTAGGGCAGATTGCGGGCTTTGATCAGATGGTACAAGCGAGTGACCCCCGGATGGCAAAGGCTCTCGTGCAAGGCATGGAGCTGGTTCACTTGTGCGCTGGCACATGTACCTTGGGAGAGGGCATCTGGGGGCTCGTTAAGCTTGCCGGGGCGATACAAGATCTCGTAGTTAAAGGTGGAGAGCTCGATTCTCCACCGCAAGATTTTGTCATTCTTGATCTTGCCCCGCTGCGTGTTGTTGAACATGAAGGCTACCGACCATTGGTCAGTGAGGAGAGTGAATCTCCTGCCGGCCAGGTAATGCCTCCAGTGCTGCACCGCTTCAACGATTGCCTGGGCCTCCTTTTCACCAGAGGAATGTCGAATTTCGGAGGCATGGAAGGTGCATGAAAAGAATGCCTGCCTGATTCAGCGTGGCGGCAAGGGCGACATCTGAAGCGTTGCTTTCTACTTGAAAAGACAGTGTCTCATCTACTGCGTGCATCCCGGCCTTGGCTATGTCAGAGCGAATACGGGCGAAGGCCTGTTGTGCCTCGGCCGTGAGGGGCAAATGTGTGGACTGGATAAGTGGGCGGGCCTTGTCCACGTATTGTGGGACCCACTGGGCATAATAAGAAAAGAACCCCAGGCAGCGTTTGAGGGCCTTGGGGCAGTGGGGGGAGTGGAAGCTCCATGAGGGGGCGCATGCGGTCGGGGTCGGGCCCCAGTAGTCCGTTTTGGACTATGTAGCCGAGGATGGCTAAGCGGTCTGTGCGGAACACGCACTTCTCCTTGTTATACGTGAGGTTAAGGAGAGATGCGGTGTGGAGGAATTTAGAACGGTTGGCGTCATGGTCCTGCTGGTCATGGCCGCAGATGGTGACATTGTCGAGGTACGGGAAGGTGGCCTGCAGTCCGTACCGGTCCACCATTCGGTCCATTTCTTGTTGAAATACCGAGACCCCGTTAGTGACGCTGAAGGGAACCCTAAGAAATTGGTACAGACGACCGTCTGCCTCGAAGGCAGTGTAGGGATGGTCGGATTTACGGATGGGGAGCTGATGGTAGGCGGATTTCAGGTCAATAGTAGAGAAGACCCGGTACTGTGCAATCTGATTGACCATATCAGATATGCGGGGGAGGGGGTACGCGTCGAACTGCGTGTACCGGTTGATGGTCTGGCTGTAGTCCATGACCATCCTGTGCTTCTCCCCGGTCTTAACCGCTACCACCTGGGCTCTCCAAGGACTGTTGCTGGCCTCGATGATACCCTCCCGAAGCAGCCGCTGGACTTCGGACCTGATGAAGGCCTTGTCCTGGGTGCTGTACCGTCTGCTCCTGGTGGCGACGGGCTTGCAATCCACAGTCAGATTGGCAAAGAGGGAGGGAGGCTCGACCTTGAGGGTCGCGAGTCCGCAAACGGTGAGGGGAGGTAGGGGTCCGCCGAATTTGAGGATGAGGCTCTGGAGATTGTATTGGAAATCCAGGCCTAGTAAGAGTGACACGCAGAGGTTGGGGAGAATGTACAGGCGGAAACGGTCGAATTCCACGCCCTGTACAGTAAGTTTAACCAGGCAGAAACCCCGGATCGGGACAGAGTGGGAACTGGAGGCGAGAGAGATCTGCCGGTTGGCGGGATGGACCGCAAGGGAATAGCGCCTTACCGTGTCCGGGTGGACGAAGCTCTCGGTGTTCCCGGAGTCGATGAGGCAGGAGGTCACGTGGCCGTTGACCAGCACCATTGTGGAAGAGGGTGCCAGGTTGCGAGGACGCGACTGGTCGAGCGTAACGGAGGCGAGTTGCGGCGATTGGCAGTCGAGTCTGATGGGTCCGACGAGTAGCGGTAGTGACCCGTGTCCCGGGGGGACGAGAAAATGGTGGCGTGTGGGAGAAGATGGCGGCAGACTAGATGGCGGCGCCCATGGAGCGCACGTTGTGGGGTCGGGACAAGATGGCGGCGCCCATGGAACGCACGTTGTGGGGTCGGGACAAGATGGCGGCACCCATGGAACGCACATGGCGGTGGGGGATGAAGATGACGGCGCCCATGGAGCGCACGTGGCGGGGGCGGTGAAAGATCGTGGCGGCCACTGATCGCACGTGGGGTCAGGGGAATCGAACGGCAGGGCTCATTGTGCGATCGGCTGAGGTGAGGGGGGGGAATGGGGGCGCGATAGTGGCAACCGTCCGGGACTGACACACCGCTGCAAAGTGGGCTTTCTTGCCACAAGCTTTGCAGGTCGCGGTGCGGACCGGGCAGCGTTGGTGGGGGTGCTTCTGCTGACCACAGAAGTAACAGTGGGGACCCCAGGGGAGCGCGATGCGGCGAGCAGCGCAGGCGTAGTGCGTGGGGGCAGCTGCTGGGGGGGGCCGGTTGCGGGGTCCACGAGGGGTAGCAAGGGTGGGCCTGGGGGGCCGTTTGCGGGGTCCACGAGGGGTAGCACGGGTGGGCCGAGTGGCTAGCGGAGTAAGATCGCGCACAACAGGAGGCGGACGTCATTGAAAGTGCCAGAGTCTTTGTGGCCGCGAGGTCGAGGGCGACCCCTTCCAGCAGTCGTTGCCGGATGGGGTCCGATGCAATGCCTGTGACAAAGACATCGCGCATGAGTAAGTCAGAATGTTCCGTGGCTGTGAGGGCCTGGCAGTCGCAGTCTCGTACCAGAGGTATAAGGGCCCTCCAGAAATCCTCAATCGACTCACCCGGCTGCTGGACGCGAGTAGAGAGTAGATGTCTCGCAAACAGGGTGTTCACCGACTGTGCATAGTTCTCCTTGAGCAGTTGCATAGCTCTGGTGTAGTCAGCCGCATCTCGAATTAGCGGAAACACACTGGAGCTAAGTCTTGAGTACAGGAGTTGTCTTTTTTGAGCCACCGTCGGGGGAGGGTCCGCTGAAGAGATGTAGGCCTCGAAGACTGCAAGCCAGTGAACGAAGTCTTTCCTGGCGTGAGGCGACTGCAGATCCAGCTGCAGACGGTCAGGCTTGATCCTGATGTCCATGGAGTAAGGAAAATCACACAGCAATAAATTGTGGCGCTAACAATTGCACACAAAGACTCGAGACATGTACAATCGAGGCTTTATTGCTGTGTGATGCTATTCCTCCAGCGGCAGCTGTAGAATAGGATCTCAGTGACTCACACGCGTATTTATGCACAAGCTCCCTGTGGGCGGAGCTAGCCGGCAGGGGCTTACCGGAGGAACCTGTATTACAGCTACAGCCATACATCCCCCTACTGCAAGTACACATATCTACAGTGGTTATATCACCACACTGAGTGGCCGTGAGCAGATTATTGCTGAGTAAGTGACGCTTGCTAGCACTGTCGATAATTCCTTCCATTACTTTGCTGATGATGGAGAGTAGACTGATAGGGTGATAATTGGCAGGGTTGGATTTGTCTTGTTTCTTGTGTACAGGACACTCCTGGGCAATTTACCACATTGCCGGGTAGGTGCCAGTATTGTAGCTGTACTGGAACAGCTTGGCTCGGGCTGTGGCAAGTTCTGGAGCACAAGTCTTCAGTACTATTGCTGGGATATTGTCAGGGCCCAAAGCCTGTGCCTTCAGCCGTTTCTGGATATCACATGGAGTGAATCGTATTGGCTGAAGACTGACATCAGTGATGTTGGTGACCTCCGGAGAAGACCGAGATGGATCATCCACTCGGCCCTTCTAGCTGAAGATTGTTGCGAAGGCCTCAGCCTTGTCTTTGCACATATGCTGGGCTCCTCCATCATTGAGGATGGGGATATTTGTGGAACTTCCTCTTCCAGTGAGTGGTTCAATTGTCCACCACCATTCACGGCTGGATGTGGCAGGACTACAGAGCATAGATCTGATGCATTCATTGTGGAATCGCTTAGCTCTGTCTATTACTTGCTGCTTATGGTGTTTGCCACACAAGTAGTCAACCAGGGTTGATCAGCTTGCTTGATGGTAATGGTAGAATGGGGGATATGCTGGGCCATGATGTTGCAGATTGTGGTTGAATACAATTCTGCTGCTGATGATGTCCCACAACGCCACAGGGAGGCCCAGTCTTGATTTGTTCAATCTGTTCGATGTCTATCAAAGTCTAAGGGCAGCAGTGTGGTTATCACTGTTGCTTCACAGCTCCAGGGTCCCACGTTCGATTTCCGGCTTGGGTCAGTCTGTGCAGAGTCTGCACGTTCTCCACCTGTTTGCGTGGATTTCCTCCGGGGCCTCCAGTTTCCTCTCACAAGTCCGAAAGGCGTGCTTGTTAGAATCATAGATTCATAGAATTTACAGGGCAGAAGGAGTCCATTCGGCCCATTGAGTCTGCACCGGCCCTTACAACGAGCACCCTACTCAAGCCCATGTCTCTACCCTAGCCCCGTAACTCAGTAACCCCCACTTAACCTTTTTGGACACGAAGGACCATTTAGGATGGCCAATCCACCTGACCCGCACATCTTTGGACTGTGGGAGGAAACTGGAGCACCCGGAGGAAACCCACGCAGACACGGGGAGAACGTGCAGACTCCGCACAGTGACCCAAGCCGGGAATCGAACCTGGGACCCTAGAGCTGTGAAGCGACTGTGCTAACCACTATCCTACCGTGCTGCCCCAGGTGAATTGGACATTCTGAATTCTCCCTCTGTGTACTTGAACAGACGCCGGAGTGTGGCGACTAGGGGATTTTCACATACTGTCATGGACAGATGCATCTGCAGCAGGAAGATTGGTGAGGATGAGGTCAAGTATGTTTTTCCCTCTTGTTAGTCCCCTCACCACATGCTGCACTTTAGGTTCTTTAGGACCCGGCCAGCTCGGTCTGTGGTGGTACTACCGTGCCACCACCCAGAGCATATTCTGTGCCCTTGCCACCCTCAGTGTTCCCTCCAAGCGGTTCAACATGGAGGAATGCTTATTCATCAGCTGATGGTGGCCGCTACGTGGTAATCAGCAGGATGTTTCCTTGCCCATGTTTAACCTGAAACCATGAGACTTCATGGGATCCAGATTCAATATTGAGGACACCCAGGGCAATTCCCTCCCGACTGTATACCACCGTGTCACCAACTCTGCTAGTCCTGCCAGTGAGACCAGACACACCCAGGAATGGTGATAGGGGTGTCTGGGGCATTGTCTGTAAAGTATGATTCTGTGAGTATGACTATGTCAAGCTGTTGCTTAACTCATGTGACACCCCTCCCAACTTTGGCACAAGCCCCCAGATGTTAGTAAAGAGGACTTTGCAGGGTCGGCAGGACTGAGTTTGCTGGTTTGCCGTTGTTGTGACGCCGCGTGGTCCGTACGTTTTCATTCCTTTTTTGTGTTTTCATAGCGGTTGAATATCAAGTAGGCCATTTAAGAGTCAGCCACATTGCTGTGAGTCTGGAGTTACATGTAGGCCAGACCAGGTAAAGGTGGCAGATTTCCTTGCCTAAAGGGCAACCTGAACCAGATGGGTTTGTAATTTTTTGAATTTTTATTACAGCACCTGCCATGGTGGGATTCAAACCTAGTCCCCAGATCATTAACCTGGGTCTCTGGATTACTAGTCCAGCGACAATGCCACTATGCCATTGCCTCCCCTTAATTATGTAATAAGAACATGGCTTAGACAAGAAAAATATTTATACAGAAGAGCCGAGAAGGACGACTGTAATGGTTTGGATATGCTTAGCCACATCGTCTTCCTCTAAATCTTTCCTTCATTGGCCATCATTAAGGGACTTCCACCTTTGATTCCATTCTTATCTATCCAATTATCATCTGTAGCAATGGCATTTCTTCCCATCCAACACTATCACTTTATAAGCTCCCCATGCATTCATACTGACCGCAACCACCTAATCCTATCTCCATAAAAACACAGTCCTCAGCCTTAACCTCAGCCCAGCCTCAGTTGAAGGCCTCAAATATATTTCCTCACCTCTGTGACTCATCTACTCCAATATCTTCCTCTTGGCCTTCCATTTTTCTCCATCCTCAAGCTGTAACAAGTCTGAATCTCTCTGCCTCAAGTTCTATCCCACACCTATTCCCACTCGCCCAGTGTTCTCTGATGGAACCATCAATTCAGCGAACACATGTAGTTGGATCTGAACAGAGGCTTTAATACACTTACAATAGAGCCAGCCTATTCGTCGTTGAACTTCAGATGAACTCGCAGGCTGGCTCTAAGGCACTGATCTTTATACATCGGTCCCAGGGGGAGGAGTCCTGGGCGGAGCCAAGGGAGGAGCCCAGTACAAACTCTCACGTACTCCCAGAGTGGCTCCCCCTGGTGGTCGGATAGTGCAACTACACTTATAATGGGTAGGTAACGAACATATATACATGGAGTGATATTGGCAACTATATATAGTGTGAATCACATTCACCACATTCTCAATGTTGCTAACTTTGAATGGTCCAAGATTTAAAGTTTAACTTTTTTGTTTTTGGCTTTAAGTCCCTCAATGGCCCCTCTCTAACACTGCAAGCTTGTCTCGCCTTACAGCCCATCCTTCCAAAAGCTTCCTTCTTCGGGTTCTGACCTTTTGCATTTCCATCCCTTCTTTTTCCCTACCTTTGGCAGCATTGAATCAGTCACATAGTGTTCTTTGTATCTCCCTCCTTGAAACACTCGGATGTTGCTTTCCCTCTTTTAAATACCTCACAAATCCACATTTATGCCCTACATTTTGATCACCCTTCCACTTGGGTGGTGGCAGCCTAGTGGCAGTGTCACTGGACTTGCAATCAAAATGCACAGACTAATGCTCTGGCGACATGGGTTCAAATCCCACCATGGCATTTAGTGGAATTTAAATTCCAATCAATAACATCTAGACTATGGAAACTGAAAATCTGGTTCACCAGAAGGAAATCTGCCATCCTTACCTTCCCTACATGTAACTCCAGACACATGGCAATGTAGTTAAGTCTAAAATGGCCTGCAAAGGCAATTAGCAATAGGCAACTAATGCTGAGTTTGCCAGTGGTGCCCACGTACCATGAACTAATATATTTTCTAAATCCCTTGTTCTGTCAGTGGGTGACAATTTCTCACCACGTCCTTGTACTGCACCTCAGGACACATTTCCTGTTGCCCTACAAATCTAAGATTTTGCTGATGTAAATATTTATATAATCTTTATTGTCACAAGTAGGCTGACATTAACACTGCAATGAAGTTACTGTGAAAAGCCCCCCGTCGCCACATTCCAGAACCTGTTCGGCTACACAGAGGGAGAATTCAGAATGTCCAAATTATCTAACAGCACATCTTTCGGGACTTGTGAGAGGAAACCGGAGTAACTGGAGGAAACCCACGCAGACACGGGGAGAATGTGCAGACTCCACACAGACAGTGACCCAAGCTGGGAATCAAATCTGGGACCCTGGAGCTGTGAAGCAACTGTGCTAACCACTGTGCAACCCACTGTGCTGCCCAATATAGGTAGTGATTTCAACTTAGGTCACCATAATCTATTGTCCGATGTTGTAACTTTGCAGCTGATAGATTGTCATTGAAACAAAGTCTATTTGTATATTTTAAAGGACTTAGATGATGCAAATTCAAACCCAGGTATTGAGCAGGAAAAATGGGGGCAGGGATATTGGAAAAACCCAACAGTACAGAACTTGGATGATAAACCTCAAGTTGAGAGATGTCGAGAGGGACAATTAGGAAGCACAGCACTGACTTCCACCCTAACAACCTTTTTGATTAACTTCCAGAAGGTGAAGAAAAAAGACTTGGTACCAATTTATAAAATGTGACCCCTGGACCCTAACTGTACCTCAATGGTGCGCTGGAGTGAGCAATGCCAATCTCCAATACCTCTACTCTTCTTTTCTAAGGTGAACATTCAGTGACTGGAGGTTGTGATCGACAATACGAATTAAGCACAGTGTCAAGATCTCTTTGAAAGTCTCAGCTCTGATCACTGCGGTGAAAGGAAAAAGTCATCCATTGGGAACAGTAGCTGTCACAGCCTCTAAATTACACACACAAATGGTACTTTAACTTTCTTGACTTCAAATGTTCTATGCAAAGAAAAAGTTTTGCGGTCCTCGCAGTCAAAGGGAGCAACTTTCCATCATTAAAGTGATGAGGAAGATGAGAAATGATTGAACCTAATCAGATCAAAGTAGCGGCAATCAAGCACATTGGGCGGGATTCTCTATCCAGCGACGGCAGGGTCGTGAAACGCGATTGGGCGGAGAATTGCACGTGAGCTGGAAATCATCGCTGGGGTCTAATGGAAGGGCATGATGGAAGGGCGGCGTCAATGCATTCTACACCGCATGTACAGTAAACACCATTGGCATATCATTAACAGGTCCGATCCAGTTCCTATGGGGCTCCCAGGACGCTTTGCTTCCGACAGGAGAAATTACCGACGGCGAGTTTCACTTGTAGTTTTAAAAATCAGAAAACATGTGCCGTGGCTGCTGAGGGACACAGAGGAGGTCGGATATGTTCCCAGAGGCACAACCGCGGGCTGCTGGTCCTGCCGCTGACATGGCTGGCTACGGAGCGTCTGCCAGAGCCGAGGGTGCAGCGGCGGATGGGCTGTGGCGTCAGAGTGACCCCCGGGACCAGGGTGGTGTCCAAGCATGGACTGCCAATGCCGCGGCCTGCAAGGCAGCCATCTTGTTGTGCACCCCACTGACCGCCCATCATGGACCGTGGTTGTGCAGAGTGACACCAGTTTGGGCACGGGGGACGCACCATACCAACATGTCTGCCTTCCACCCCGTGCAGACAATGGATTTTGGATTTCCACGAGGAATAGTTGCCATCATCCTAGCTGCGGTGGCCCAGGGGGATGCAATGAGGCTATACGATGAGGAGCTGCTCAGGCAGAGCCTGCCCGAGAGGGACAGGAGCCAGCCGGTGCAGATGGATAGCTGGCCACCCAACAGGCCGAGGAGGAGGTGGGAAGGAGGACCCGCATCAGGTCTCAGCAGCGCCTGTCATTCAAGGACCTGCTGGACCGGGCATGTTGTTGAAGACACCAGTTGAGCAGGGGGACCATACGCATATGTCGGATCATGGCACACCTCCAACCGCCGGAGTATGGGGGACGACACCTGCTCCCAGAGGCCATTACTATGATAGTCACCCTCAACCGTATTGCCATGGGGTCCTTCCAGATGCTGAGTGGGATCTGTCCGGAATATCACAGACCTCGGTGCGCAGGTGAATGCGTGCAGTCCCGGAGGCCCTGTATGCGTGCTTGGCACAATATATCAACTTCAATGTGGACCGAGCCCACCAAGACGCCCGGACAGTGGTTCGTTGCCATCACTGGGATGCCCCAGGTCCAGGGGGTGATCGATGAGGACTCATGTCCCCGTACGAGCACCGGTGCTTGAGGAGCCGGTCCTCACAAACCAAAAGGAGTTCAACTTGATGAGCATACAGCTGGTGTGCGACCACGAGATGCACATAACTAGGTTCCCAACACCTTTGAGGTACATCCCCAGGTGAGGGGTTGACTCCTGGGTGACAGAATTATCCGCTGCGGTCATGGCTGATGATTCTTATCCGTTGGCCACAAACCAAAGCAGTGACCTGCTGCAACGACATCCATGACACGACCAGGGCTGCGATCGAGCCCTCCAGAATAGCGCTAGGAGAGTCTCCCGCATTGTGGTGGCCTGCTGTGTCCTCCACAAAATTGTGTGGCAGAGGTACGCCATGGCCGGTATGCATGGGCACTCTAATCAGGTTCCTCCGTCACCAGGCACTGCCAATGGAGGAGGCCCATTTTTGTCTCTACCATGGTCTCCATGCTCGCAGCCGTGGAGCACAGGTCTGGGCCACCTCCCTCTGGAACTGTGCAAGGTCCCTCTGGGACTGGCTCAGGTCAGCCAGTGCCTGGGCAATGCCATTGATGTCCACAGCCATGACCTGGTGTGACTGGGCCAAGCTCTGGAACGCACTGCAATGTCCAGGTGGCCCAGGTACATAGCTGCCTGTGCCAGACCAGACCTGTCCCGTGCCTTGGCCACTGCCCGCACAGTGTGCCCCAGGCCTTGGACATCCAGGCCCATGGCTGATACCTTCATCCCCAAGGCCTCTACCATGGACACAACCCATGTGGTGCTGACCTGGTTGTTGGACTCCTCCAACTGCACCTGCAGGCACTGGATGGTTGCTGACACCCCCTCACATAGTCCCTGGCTCTGTGTCTGTATCTCATGCATCAATGGGTCCTCCCTTTCCAGAACTCGAGACCTATCTGGACGGCAGCAAGTCCCTGAGGTCAGGCCGCCCTCTGACCGTCCGCCCCCTCGGGTGTTCCTACTCCACATGAGGTACTACTGCACGTGTGTGGGGCACACCAGATAGTGCCGCAGGAGCCTCTTCACTAAAGTGCACAACTGAGGTGAGTGTGTCTGCGATGGGGCTGCACTGCTGCCTCATAGCACCAGGGACCCGGGTTCAATTCCGGCCTCAGGTGATTGTCTGGGTGGAGTTTGCACGTTCTCCACGTGTCTGTGTGGGTTTCCTCCGGGTTCTCCGGTTTCCTCCCACAGTCCAAAGATATGCAGGTTAGGTGGATCGGCCATGCTATCTTGCCCCTTAGTGTCCAAAAGATCAGCTGGGGTTACTGGGTTAAGGGGATAGGGTGGAGACATGGGGTCAGGTCGGGTGCTTGTTCAAAGGGCTTTAGCACAGGGCTAAATCGCTGGCTTTAAAAGCAGACCAAGCAGGCCAGCAGCACGGTTCGATTCCCGTAACAGCCTCCCTGAACAGGCGCCGGAATGTGGCGACTAGGGGCTTTTCACAGTAACTTCATTTGAAGCCTACTCGTGGCAATAAGCGATTTTCATTTTTCAGTGCAGGCTCGATGGGCCGAATGACCTTCTTCTGCACTGTAAATTCTATGATTCTATGGTGGAGGGTGTTGGAGGCAGCTGTGACAGGGGTCAGTGTTGTCCCCGTATTGGTGCTCTGGGATGTCGCGGGCTAGTATCTGGGTGCTCGTGTCACGGTCAGTTACTGTCCCTTGCTGATATTTTCTTGGGGTTGTTGCCAGGGATGGGGGACACCAGAAGGGCCCGTCACATCGCCAAGACATGACACACAGTTGGATCACGGGTTGGAGTGGTGGGTTGGTGGGTGGTATGTGGGTGCGCCATAGTGATACCGTAACTCAGCGGGGGCTCACTTGCATGAAGGTGCACTGTCAGCAACTTCAATGGAGTGCGGGAGGGGGGTGAGTGGTGGAGGTGGGGAGGAGGGTGATGGTGAGGGAGCTGTAGTTTACGGGGAGAAGGGGAGGGGACTCACAAGTCACAACAGGCTGCCCAGGTGGCCCCTACGCCACCAGTTAGAGGTCCCCCCCAATCGCTAGTTCTGGTTTCCTGGCCCTGCCAGAGAAACAAGCTTCCCAACTTTCCTCACAGCCTCCGCAGTGGCCCACCTCTCTCACTGGCACTGCTGAGGTTGCAGCGTTATTGGTGCTCTGAATGGACCATCAATGTGTGGAGCCAGCCCGCTGTCCTTAATTGAAATGCATTCCCAGCAGTGGCCTCTTAATTCCTGCTGATGGGAAGATTGCTGCCCCGATCCCACTTGGCTTAAATTTCACATATGGTCCCAATGTGAGGATTCAGTCTGTGCTGGAAAACCCCGGCCATGAGGATTAAACAAGCCCCAATTATGGTCTAATACAAAGACAGTATGGTATCTTATGTTCAGCATTTAGTCAGAATGATAATAAATTGGGTTACATTCCAAATCTATCTTGCATTTAAACATTAATCTTCTTTACTTGTGCCAACTAGCTGAATGCCTCATCTGAAAACGTAGATATTTGCGTCATGTTTACAGGATGTTCAACCATTTACCTACAGAGGATCTGTGTTCGATTTACATTGAATTTAAATTAAGCTTACAATTGTTTAACAATACTCTCTACAGCACAATATAGCGAGGGTGTGTGCGCGGTAGCGGTCAATCTATATTAAAACCAGACAGGACAATCGATGAAATGCTGTCCAGTTTCAATGTGTGCGTAAATCCAGACCTGTTGCATTAAGACGGCCTAAATTCTGTCGAAAGCAGGTAGGATTAGTTGCCCGGGCCTCTAAACCGGCATGATGAGGGGTCACCAGTTTAATTAGCAGGTCTATTGCAAATCCATGGAGGAAAGCAGTAGACTGTTAGGACCTCAAATGTCTGTCCTGAGAAGGAACAAAGACAACTGATCAGGTATCTGCATTAGTTGGCAAGTTCCGCAGAGAGGCAGGGAAGGGCTATCCTTCAGAATAGAGTCAAACAAACTCTGGTAGATTTTGTACTAATATTGACAAGAAGAAAGTGTCATTGAGCCCATTAGCCCAGACCATATGGTGAGTTTTATCTTCTCACAATGATGGAGATTGAAGTTTATTTGAAGTAAGGAACATTTTGCAACAGCAGTATATTTCCTTGTAACATAAAGTACCGAACAATTGGCGTCTAACCTTATCTCACTGAAGTGTTAATCAGTCCCCATCTTAGAATAAGGAGTCTCCCAATAAAGATGGAGAAGAGGAGACATTTCTTCTCTTGGATGGTCATTAATCTTTGGAATTCCCGACTTCAGAGAGCAGTGGTGGCCAGATCATTGAATGTATTCAAGACTGAGTTGGGAAGATTTTTTGATCTCATTAAACGGTGAAGCTGGCTCAATGGGTCCAATGGCCCAGTCCTGCTCCTATTTCTCAGGTTCTTACGTCTTCTCAGAAGATCAGTTGGAAGGGCATGAGGGTTTATGATGACCACTTCATAAAGCAGGGGAGGCGTCCTTGTCACATGCACAGATCACGACAATGTTCATCCAGATTCTGGGTACTGACAATAAACTGATCATGCATTCATGAGGATGAGCAGATAGGGAGAAAATTATTCCATTGGCAGAAGGGTTGATAATTAGAGGGTTCAGATCTAAGATAATGCCAAGAAATACAAAGGGGATGAAGATGTTTTATTACTCAACAGCTCCTTTTGATCTGGAATACATTGCCCTGTGATGACAGCAGATTTGATAGTAACCCTGTGACGGGGCTGAGATCTCACATTGTACATATCCTCATAGCTAAGACATTGTTTTTAATGGCTGAAGCTATGTTTGTCTGGAACCCTGAAGGAAAGGGGTTATTTGACGATATTGAAGAAATGTGAGCCTCGTTATCTCTGAAGAGATAGTGATGTCCCCTGCGGGCTGCAGAGACCAAATTCAAAGGGAAATATACAAAGGCATTTCAGGCTGACCAACCAGAGTCCACTAGTCAGGACAAAGATCCCTGCAATATTCCTTTCAAAATCGTTCTTCCTGTATCTGCTTGGGTTTCTTCCGGGTGCTCCGGTTTCCTCCCACTGTCCAAAGATGTGCGGGTTAGGTGGATTGACCATGATAAGTTTCCCTTAGTGTCAAAAAAAGGTTACGTGGGGTTACTGGGTTACCGGGATGGGGTGGAGGTTGTGGGCTTCAGTAGGGTGCTCTTTCCAAAGGCCGATGCAGACTTAATGGGCCAAATGGCCTCCTTCGGCACTGTAAATTCTATGTTTCTATGATTTTCCGAAGTGCTAGACAGGTTATAAACCAGTCTAACTCATAGGTAACTACATCACTGATCCCAAATCACTCACCCTGAACCACCAACTACCCCCATTGACATCTCTCCCCAGTCAGACCTGACCAGCTCCCATGGCACAATTACAATGCCCACCAGAGCTGACACCTCTGCCGTCTTGACTACCCCCAACCCACCTCACCCATCTACCCGGTTACCCACCTAGCAACTTCAGACATCTAAACAATCTACTCACCTACCCTTCTCACTGACCTATCCTCCTCACCCACCTACCCATTCACCTACCTACCCTCCTCACCCACCTACCTACTCAACTACCTACCTGACCCACCTATCCTCCTCACCCACCTACCCACTCAACTACCTACCAACCTCACCCACCTATCCTCCTCACCCACCTACCCACTCACCTACATACCCCCTAACCATGTACCCACTTATCCAATTACCCACCTCACCCATCTACCCACTTACCCACCCACCTCAGCCACCCATGCACCTCACCTATTGACCCACTTACTCATCTGCTGCCTACCACCTCACCTGACAACCCAATTAACCACTTACCTACTCATCTATCCACTCACCCATTCATCAACATTCAAAGACTGGACTTAACTTATTAAATAACTAATGCAGTAAAAAAAAAGGCACTTTTGCTCGCTGGTTATGCAAATATAGGGGTTGCGTGGCATGGGCTGAAAGGCTGTTTGATGGGGTGGATGGCAGGAGCACATTGAGCTAGGAATTAATGCATTGAAACCTCCAGGAATTCATCCAACTAAAATTGACAACCATAACCCAAAGCATGAGTGATATGTGTAGTTGAGGAATGAAGGGAAAATAGTC
Source organism: Scyliorhinus canicula (assembly GCF_902713615.1). NCBI lineage: Eukaryota > Metazoa > Chordata > Chondrichthyes > Carcharhiniformes > Scyliorhinidae > Scyliorhinus > Scyliorhinus canicula. The sequence continues at coordinate 62,215,442 of NC_052163.1, read as the reverse complement.
TTGAGAAAGAATAAGATGGATTACTTTTGAAGGAAAGACAGGTGATTTAAAAAAACTGCATTAAAACAGGTCTGATGCCAGTGGAAGAAACTGCGCACTCACCATAAAGTTCCAGATGTCCCTACATAGATTTGATGCAGATAAGGTGCCATCCTTAAAGTTAAGGATCAGAGAGAAAAATGGTTTTGAATGCGTCCCATTCAAATTGTTGAATGTTAGAAAAGTGACCTTTTAGAGCAGGGTTTCCCAAACCAAAACCTGCAGGCCCCGAGAACTGTAAATTCAGCCCTCAAAACCCAGGAAAATCAGCTTGTGTGTTCCAAAGTATGGCCCCGGTTTTGAAACGTTTGCAATTAGCGCTGCGACCTTGTTAATGGATAATCCTGAGTCAGAACAGTATGACCTGTATACGATATATGGAAATTAAACATTAAACTGTGTGTGGCCTCTAAAGCAGCATGAGCTGGATTATAAATGCTGAGGACATCCCACATCCCAGAGTAAAGGTTGGGGGTGAGCCTCCCTCCCTTCGACTGGCTCGCACCATTTTAATTTTACGGTCAATGGGGCTTTAATTATTATGAGACGAGACTCCCACCCCCATCCAAGAGGAAGTCCTGCCTCATCGAGCTTCCAGCCAATCAGAAGCCAGACACTCTGCAGCTCTGCAGCACCACAAGGAATGATGGCCAGTGCCAGTAATGCAGCTAGGCTAAAGTGGATGTTCTCAGCGGTGAATGTAGACCTAATTCTGGGATCTTGCCTTGCCGTGCTGGCAGGCTCTGGTAAGACAGATGTGGGGGAAGTGGGGGACTTATAACTTATAATATCTCAGTCCCTTTTATGACAGGCCTGTGGTTTCCTAGATGATGATTCATCAGTTCAATTGAAGATCTCTTCAAGTGAAGATTCTAAGTGTGCTGTGAGGCCTCTTGTTGTTCAATTTCCAGGAGATTGGTTCAGGTGAACTTGATGTTGCAACAGGTTGGAGAAAGTCCTTCTCCCACTTTTAAGGTATTGCTATTTGTTACCTTAGCTGCTTGAATGACTTGCAGTAGACTTGAAGGCTTTCCGTGGAACTCTGCCTCTGCAGCTTCTGGCTGAATTATTAAAGTAGACAACAAAATGGCTTCTCATCACATGACTTACACATTCAAAGTCTTTTTTCCAAAACAGGGAAGCATCCCCGTTGCCATTTGACACTTTGAAAGTCCTGGACAGTTAGTATCTTTGTGTTTTAATGACTCAGCCAATTTGAAATTACTCTTTGGCATTAGTTTCAGGAAAGGCATTGATACCCCATCAGTCAGGAAGTTTCCTTTTGTTCCCTCTTGAGACAAGGGAGCAAGTTAAATGCATAAAGGAAGTGAGGTGTTCCTTAGGCAACATGACAGCGGCATTAATTTAGGGATGTTGTTTGCCCAACATAATAGAAAATTGGCCTTGTTTAGTACTTGTGATAGAAAAGCCGATATCTACTTGATTCGCGATTCCAAAATTCTCGTCGGATAAGGGCAGGTCTCACACAAGTATTTCTATACAGTTGAAGCTCGCTTCCTTAACGTTACAAGCAGTGTTTTTTTTTTGTTTTTACTCTGCCTGTATCTGGTGTTGCGATGGAAGATAGCCGATACACTTGGAATTTCCGTGACACAGATGTCTGTGTGGTGCTTTGGCGCCGTACGATGTAAACAGCAGTTAATGAAAATTACAACTAAGCAGGGAAAATAAACTCATGAATAACCAGCTACTCATATGGTAAAGATTATAAATCAAAGGTCAAGTTCATCAAACGATTTCACAAATGTCAAACGTAACTATCGACTTAGCAACAAGATCAAGGGAGGTGTGAGGGCTGCAATCTGGCCTCCATTACACATGTACAAAGATCAGAGGTTCTTAAACAACCCTGACTCAGTAACAATCTGCTGATTACTGTTGCCATTTGAAGCCATGTGTATATTTCCTTCTCAGAGAGACACTTAATGCGTTACCCAGAAGTGAGAAGCACACATTTGTTGGGACAAAAAAAACTAAAAATAAGTTTTAAAAATGGGGATAAAGATGGAGGAGAGAGTTCATAGTCTAAATTGTTGAACTTATTGAGACCAGAAGGCTGTGACATGCCTAATCCAAGGATGAGACGCTGCTCCTCCAGCTCGTGCCAGGCTTCACTGGAGCATGGCAGCAGGCCAAGGATGGACACGTAGGCGAGGGCAGGATGGTGAGTTGAAATGGCAAGTGACAGGGAGGTTGAGGTCATGCTTGCGGACGAAGCAAAGGTGTTCTGCAAAGCTGTCACCTGGTCTGCGTTTAGTCTCCCCAATGCCCTCTGCATTTGGAGACTAAATGCAAACTGGGTGACTGCTTTGCGGAACACCTTCGCTCAATACACAAGCATGACCCCAACCTCCAGATCATTTGTCATTTTAACTCAGCACCTTGCTCTCATGTCCACATGTTTGTCCTTGGCCTGTTGCAATGTTCCAGTGAAGCCGGGCACAAACTGGAGGAGCAGCGTCTCATCTTCCGATTAGGCACGTTACAGCCTTTGCGACTCAATGTTGAGTTAAACCACGTCAAACCACGAACACTCTCTGTCTTGCCCCATTTTTTAAATCCCAGTATTTATTTAATTTTTTATTTCATTTTTAGCATTTTTATTGTTTTCTCCCAACACTGCCCCTCCCCCCACAGGGCCATATTTCACTTGTTCTTTGGTTTGGATTTCAGTGAGCACTGACCTTTGTTCGGCTATTTACACATTCTGCTGTCTTACCTTTGACCTTCTTCAGTCTATGATTCAGAAAAGGTGACTCATCCTTTTGTGCCACTACCAGCACCTTATTTAGTATTTAACTCTATTGTTACCATTCCCTTTGACGTGTGCCTATAATATCTTTGTCAAATCTTCCCTAGTTCCCATCCATCCCTGATCTTCCCACTCTGCTCTACCTTCTCCACCTCTCTTAAACAGTATACAAGCAGTCAGCACGGTAGCATTGTGGATAGCATAATTGCTTCACAGCTCCAGGGTCCCAGGTTCGATTCCAGCTTGGGTCACTGTCTGTGCGGAGTCTGCACATCCTCCCCGTGTGTGCGTGGGTTTCCTCCGGGTGCTCCGGTTTCCTCCCACAGTCCAAAGATGTGCAGGTTAGGTGGATTGGCCATGATAAATTGCCCTTAGTGTCCAAAATTGCTCTTAGTGTTGGGTGGGGTTATGGGGATAGGGTGGAGATGTTGACCTTGGGTAGGGTACTCTTTCCAAGAGCAGACTCGATGGGCCGAATGGCCTCCTTCTGCACTGTAAATTCTATGAACTATGAAGCATGCTGATGTTATTTGTGAGGGTGTCTCAACTTGAAACATGGGTTTCTGGAATGGGGTAAGGAGTCAAGTGAAACCCTAGTGATAATAACCAGCCCGGTTGTCTTGGAACCATTATGAAAGACTATTTGTTAAACTAAAGAAAAGGCAAACAGACATGAGCAGGACAATACTCTGAGACAATTAAGTACATGAATCACTGAACAAACATCCACAGTTTATGTAGAACGTACCCCATGTTCCAAAATATCCATGATCCGTGAACTCCATCAGACTTCCTCTTTCCCCAAACAGCATCCAGTTAAATAAATGTATAAGCCAAATCAAGATTGTAGTTATCACACAATACAGGGCTGATAATCAAATCTGGGAAACGTCTTTTCCTGGTCCAGTGAAGATATTTAAACTGCAGATCCTGGGTGAAAAGCTGTATCAACTGTAAACTTGGCAATTCTGTGCCTACATTTTTGCAAGTACATTGGCTATGTTCTCTTGTACTTTTGAAAGACAGTTTTCAGTTTCTGAGAGAATAGAATGGGAATGCGTAGCTACATTTCTATGCACTGGTGTGTAGACCATGAGCTACGCCTGTGATGAAATAGTAGCACTTAAAGGTGTTGGTCTCAGATATAACATTGCTGTGTGTAGACCTTACTTGGTCCACCTACAATTGGGAATTAGGCATTTCACCCTTCGATTGGTTCAGCAAGGGTATCAGATCTAGGGTATTGAGGAGTAGAAGTAGTATGATCTAAACTCCATTTGATTGACGGTAGCATTGTGGATAGCACAATTGCTTCACAGCTCCAGGGTCCCAAGTTCGATTTCGACTTGGGTCACTGTCTGTGCGGAGCCTGCACATCCTCCCCGTGTGTGCGTGGGTTTCCTCCGGATACTCCGGTTTCCTCCCACAGTCCAAAGATGTGCAGGTTGGGTAGATTGGCCATGGAAAATTGCCCTTAGTGTCCAAAATTCTATGATTAACCTAGGACAAAAGTTCGGCACAACATCGTGGGCTGAAGGGCCTGTTCTGTGCTGTATTTCTCTATCTCCACTTCCCACACATATCCTGAAATGGTTTACCATTAAATTGCAGTCTGTTATCCATAATGATCTTCCTCTCGGCATACCAAATAAATTGAAAACAGTACTTAGAATATGCAGAATAGTTGTACTTGGTGTATTGTGTAATTGTCGAATAATTGGGATAGTTCTTGGTAATTCTCCACGAAATGTACTAACCAATAAATCATACTTAGAATTAAGCTTTGCGAAGAATTTTGCACCTACAAATCTCAGTATAACTCTTCTACTGTAGATGTTTAGTAAGGGAAACATTTTAAAACTGCTTTTAATCATGGTGGATTGAGGCATACTTTCACTGATCTGTCCTTTGTGACACGTGATTGAGCTGCACCAATCTATCTGCTCTTGTACTCTTCAAATGATTCCATCTTTCTCCATTTTGTCAAGTTCGACCTTCAATTTGCCTTGTAAGTTGATGCTGCACTTACTTTGTGGATTAATTGACAGACTTGCAATCTCCTGCAAGTTTAATGTCGTGGCGGGGGGACTTGATGGAGTTCTAAATGCTCGAAAAGTAAAGTTTGAGTTGAGGGGGAGGATGGAAGGGTTCTGCAACTCATGGACCTTGTTCATCATGCATTTTCATGAATTGGATGACATCGAACATTGGGGGAAGGTGTTGGGGGTGGGGTTGGGATGCATGAATTATTGATGATTCTTTTTCATTGGTGTTTTATATTCAAAATGTTGGGAGCTGTTTGAGGGTGGGTGGGATGAGGGGATTGTTGGCTAATGGATTGCCATTGTATTTGTTGTTGTAAATATGATGAAAATGTGAAAAAGGAGGATAAAAATACATTTTAAAAAAGTTTAATGTCCCAACTTGCATGAAACATCCAATTCTATCAACAAATTCTGGATATTTTGATGTTAGGTCATGAACTGAAGTGATAGGAGCAATATCTGAGGTTGACCTACTTTGTGATGTCTCACTAATTCCATGGATTATTACAAATTTGAGATCCAGACATACTGGTAGACCTTTAATCATTGGGCTTTTAATTTCAATGGAGGATTGATTGTACTTGCACTCCAGGACAATGAATCCTGCACACTGAATTAGTGAACTGTTATACGCTGAAGGTTCCACAGAAATAGAGCTCGCCATGTCACTCCAGGATACATGTGGATACATGTCTTTTAGAATTACCACAGCACGTTGGCACTTTCTCTGATGGTGATCCTTTGCCAATCATGAACAGTTAGCAACTTTCTCAGGGAAGATAATTCAAATCTTGGCAAACATTTCAGATGCTGCGATGGCATTTATGTTGTCAACGAGATTGATGCCATGAAATGTCTTCACCACTCTTCATCTCATCACGCACACCATCATCATTTCCTGCTTTGTCAATCACCTCATGTATATGTTTCTGACACAATACCAGATGGTAATTCCTAGTGATTGAATGTACCTATTGAATAGCATCTGTTTGGATCAATGAATGGCTCTTTGCAGCTACAGCCTTTGCTCTAGTGCACTGCCATTGCAAATGATCCTTTCAGTCACATGCCTTGCAGAATTTGTGCATGGCAGATGCAGTATGATGTGGATAAGTATGAAGTTATCCACTTTGGTCGCAAAAACAGAAAGGCAGATTATTATCTGAATGGCTATAGATTAAGAGAGGGGAATGTGCAATGAGACGTATCAGTCTCTGAAAGTAAGCATGCAGGTGCAGCAGATGGTAAAGAAGGTAAATGGTACACTAGCCTTCATAGCAAGAGGATTTGAGTACAGGAACAGAAATGTGTTGCTGCAATTATACAGGGCCTTGGTGATACCATACCTGGAGTATTGAGTGCAGTTTTGATCTCCTTATCTGAGGAAGAATGGTCTTGATATGGAGGGAATGCAACAAAAGTTTACCAGACAGATTCTTGGGGTGGCAGGACTGATGTATGAGGAGAGATTGGGTCAGTTAGGATTATTTTCGCTTGAGTTCATTTCTATGAGGCGCATCTCATAGAAATCTATACAATGCTAACAGGACTAGACAGAGTTGATGCAGGAAGGATGTTCCCAATGGTGGGGGAGTCCAGAACCAGGGGTCACAGTCTGAAGATATGGGGTACACCATTTAGGACTGAGATGAGGAGAAATTTCTTCACCCAGAGAGTGGTGAGCATTTAGACTTTATTACCACAGGAAGTAGTTGCGGCCAAAACATGTATGTTTTCAAGAATTTAGATATAACTCTTGGGAAAAAAAGGATCAAAGGATGTGAGGGAAAGACAAGAACATGCTTATAGTTGGATGATCAGCCATAATCATAATGAATGATGGAACAGGCTCGATGGGCCAAATGGCCTATTCCTGCTCCTATTTTCTATGTTCTTATTTTTCTAAGCCATTCTTATAATCACAACCTTCCCTGGGCCGATTTGTATGATGGTTTGTTTCAGTTTGACTCAACCTTGCGATCGATCCGTCCCAAACCCTAATCACTCACCTTTTTCCAACTGAGTGAACCTGGTTCTGGTGTACCCAATGTGCTGCCCCACTCACAGAACTGACAGGCTGCAATCTCACCATGAGGATTTTGTCTGTTTACCAGCTCTTTACTTGAACACGAGCTGTGTCTGTGGCTTGGCACTGTGTCCCCAAAGCTTTTGTTCGCAGTCACCTGCTGCATTCTCAATACTTAACTCTGTGACTTCATTGCGGTCTGACCAAAACTTTGAGGATCATCTTATACCATGGAGCATTGTCCAAGGCTATTCATCATGTTGTGCCTGTACTTAATCTTGCTGTCACTTGTCTCACCAGCACTGATCACCATGTTTTGCTATTAGAATGTTAAAATACATTAGGCCGATTCACTGTACAAGATGCAAGGTATCAATCACTCATAAGGGATTGGGGTAAACATGTTGTGGGTTGGTCTATTAAGTCTAAGCACATGAAAACAGTTATACGTAGGTATAAATCTTGAAGGATCAGCGCTGAGCTCTGCTCAAAGCAAAAGTGAAACTAAGACCGGATCACATTAGTGATGTCATGCTGAAAGTCCTTAAAGGCATATTAGAATAAACGGAGCCAAGACTGTTATATTTTAAATAATGACTTATCTAAAATATATGTATTACTCTTGAATCCACCAGGATGATAAAATGACAAATAGTCTTCTTGTTGAAAGATGAACTATTTAATGAGTAATAAAATAATAAACTGTGAGTCATTTTACTCAATACTAAACTAACAATAAAGAAAACGAAAAAAAATGAAATGAAATTCGCTTATCGTCACAAGTAGGCTTCAAATTAATTTACTGTGAAAAGTCCCTAATCGCCACATTCCGGCACCTGGTCGGGGAGGCTGGTATGGGAATTAAAGTACAATACAGATAATTATATAACTATACATTATTATAACAAACTAGTTCTAACTTCTCTCACTCTATCTATTCTATGTCTTGCTAGTTCACTGTTCTGAATCACATCATCATGTCATCATCATCTGACTTAGAAAAGGCAGGAAAACAGTTCTTATAGTATCTGACTGTGAGCCATCTAGTGTTGAAATGACTGTACTACATTTACATACATTGATCATGTACATTGATATCTGAATATCACTACAAAGACCTGAAACGTTAGCTCTGGTTCTATCTCCCCAAATGCTGTCAGACATGTTGAGTATTTCCAGTGTTGTCTGTTTTATTTCAGTGTTAAATTAATGTCCGCCTCCCTTCTCTATGTTCAGGTTGGTGATGCACAAATCAAGATGAAAATATAATCAGCACTAGATCAACAACAACACATCTTTGGAAAATTCATTCTTGGGATATGGGTGGTGGGGGCGTGATGGGGGGTAAGTTGCAGCGGTGACATACATTCATAGATGCCCATGAAAGGTGACGGTGGGTCATAATCTTATGGACTGCAGTCCATGTGATGACAGGATTCTTACAAGATTTTAGCCCAGTGACCATGAAGATGCAACAATGTGTTTCCAGGTCAGGATGGTGTGTGACTTGGAGGGGAACTTGAAAGTCATTAACTGCACCCATTCACCAGCTTCTGGTTGGTAGAGATCCACGATTTTGGAAGTTGCTGCTTTTTAAAATAATCTTTATTGTCCCAAGTAGGCTTACACTGCAATGAAGTTACTGTGAAAATCCCGTTGTCGTCACATTCCGGCGCCTGTTCGGGCAGACGGAGGGAGCATTCAGAATGTCCAAATCACCTAACAACACGCCTTTTGGGGCTTGTGGGAGGAAACCGGAGCACCCGGAGGAAACCCACGCAGACACAGAGGAAACATGCAGGCTCCGCACAGACAGTGACCCAAGCCGGGAATCGAACCTGGGACCCTGGAGCTGTGAAGCAACTGTGCTAACCACTATGCTGCCATGCCGCCCAATGTTGAAGAAGTCTTGGTGAGTTGCTGCAGTGCTCCATGTGGGTCGTACACGCAGCAGGCCCGGTGTGCTGATCGCAAAGTGAGTAGATAATTAAGTGAAAAGAATAATACTGCGGACGTTGGAAGTCTGAATTAAAGGGCTGGATTCTCCAAAAATGGTGCTATATTCCCACGCCTGCGTAAAAATGCAGGCGTTTCACTCCATACGTTCCTGAAAAAAATATAGAGCAATTCACTTAGCTGCAGGGAGCTGGCAGGGATTCGGAGTGATTCTCGCAGCTTTAGCTGTGGATACGGGCCCCTGCACTTCTGGTTCCGAGTCCGCGCATCCGCACGACGGCGGCCTTCAGCGGCTGCGCCAAATGCAATGGCAGACTCGGACCGCGGACTAGGACCAAGGAACAAGGCCCCGCTGATCTACCCCGCGCCGCTTCATCTGACCCGCCTGATCACTGCCCTGGCCGTCCATAAGGCCCCCCCCCCCGGTGCTGGATCTCCTCACCCCCCACCAGGTTAGAACCACACCATCGGGAACTCGGTCAGTTGGGACCAGAGTATCACTGGGAGGGCCTCTGGTAACGGCCCCCAGCTGCGCGTTGTGATTTGCGGGTGAGCAATTCTCTGGGCCCAATTCTTGCCTAAAAGTCATTCTCTGCCCCGTGGCAAACGCGATTTCGGGCAAGGCTGCAGAGAATCCAGCCCACATAGTGAAAATGTTGGAAATCTCAGCAGGTCCAGCAGCATCCGTGGAGAGAGAAACAGAGTTAATAAACAACAAAGAGCAGCGAAAAGTACAGCATTACAGCAACAGTACAGCCATCCAAGCCTGTGTCGATCATAGAACATACAGTGGAGAAGGAGGCCATTTGGCCCATCGAGTCTGCAACAACCCACTTAAGCCCTCACTTCCACCCTATCCCTGTAACCCAATAACCCCTCCTAAACGTTTTGCTCACTAAGGGCAATTTATCATGGCCAATCCACCTAACCTGCACGTCTTTGTACTGTGGGAGGAAACCGGAGCACCCGGAGGAAACCCACACAGACACGGGGAGAACGTGCAGACTCCGCACAGACAGTGACCCGGCAGGGAATCAAACCTGGGACCCTGGCTCTGTGAAGCCACAGTGCTATCCACTTGTGCTACCGTGCTGCCCATGATGCCCTAAATAAAAAAAAACCTTCTGCCCTTACTCGGTCCGTATCCCACTATTTCCTCCCTATTCATGTACCATACAGATGCCTCTTAAATGTTGCTAATATCCTTTGGCACTGTGTTCCAGGCCACCACCACTCTCTGTGTGAAAAACATACCCCACACATCTCCCTTAAACCTTCCCCCTTTCACCTTGAACCTGTGCCCCCTTAAGACTGACACTTCCACCCTTGGAAAAAGCCTCTGACTATCCACCCTGTCTGTGCCTCAATCAGGTCTCCCCTCAGTGTCCGTCTTTTTAGTGAAAACAATCCTAGTTTATTCAACCTCTCCTCATATACAACACCCTCGAGACCAGGCAACATCCTAGTGAACTTTCTTTGCACTCCCTCCAAAGCTTCCAAGTCCTTCTGATAATGTGGTGACCAGAACTGCATGAAATGCTCCAAATGAGGCCTACCCAAGGTATTACATAGCTGCAACATGATTTCCCAACTCCTGTACTCAATGCCCCGGCTGATGAAGGCAAGCACACCATATGCTTTCTTAATCACCTGTGTTGCCACTTTTAGGGAACTGTGGACCTGCACGCCCAGGTCCCGTTGTATGTTCATGTTCCTAAGGGTTCTACCATTTATTCATGCTTAGATTTAATCCTCCAAAATGCATCACCTCGCATTTGTCCGGATTAAACTCCATCTGCCATTTTTGTACCCAAATCTCCGATCTATTAACGTTTTGAGTTTGTGCGACTCTCGGACTGGAAACGCTAACTCTGTCTCTCTATCCACAGATGCTGCCAGACCGGCTGAGTTTTTCCAGAACTGTCTGTAGATATTTTAGCTGTTGGACGGGATACACTGCTTTGTGCAGGCTTGTGTCAAAGTACTGGTATTTGTTACTGTTGCATGTCCAGGGAGTGGAGAGTACTGCACCACATTCCTGACTTGTAAATAGGCTTTGGGATGTCATTATCAGAGGAATTTGGGCCGTGAGCCATGGAATGAGAAAAATGCCCTTAAGCAGATCAAACCCAACCAAGTACAATCTCAGACTGTAGATAATGAAGCAACCCATGCCTATATGCAGCAAGAAGTGGACAATATCCAAATTTGGCCTGTGCCAAAGAACATTTGTGGCACATAAGTGCAAGGCTTGACCATCTCCAGCAAGAGAGAGTCTAACCACCTTCCTTTGACATTCAATGCTGTTACCAATGCTGGATTCTGCACTATCAATATCCAAGAGGGTTACCATTGACCAGCAACTCACCTGGACCAGCCATACAATTACTACAGCTGCAAGAGCAATTCAGAGATTGGGAATGCTGCAGCGGGTAATACATCACCTGGATCCTTGAGGCGCTTCCAACATTGACAAGGTACAATGAGGAATGTGACGGAATACACCCCTCTTCCTTCCAAACAGTCAAGGAGAGAAGTTAGGAATAGTTAATAAATGGCAGCCTCACCAGAGACCATGAGAAAGATTTTGACTTATTCAATCTAACCAGGGCCTATTCCTATGTAATAATGTCCTGCGAGAAAGTTCTGTGAGCCCTAACTATTTCATTCTTTGTCCCGTGACTCTCCACAGACAATACTTCCCCTATTCCCGCATCTCAAACCCCCCCCCCCCCCCCTCCATACAGACATGATTACTTTCCGTGGGGCATTTGACTGTCTGCTGTCTGGAGTTCTCTAATCCTCCAGTCATAATTCCGGTTTGCCATCTCCCTGAGTCACCTCAGCCTCAAATACTTTACGACTTGTTCATTACACATGTTGGAGGGATCGGGAACACCCACGGATTTGTGGATTAGGGAAGCATGGTGGCACAAGTGGATAGCACTGTGGCTTCACAGCACCAGGGTCCCAGGTTCGATTCCCCGCTGGGTCACTGTCTATGCGGAGTCTGCACGTTCTCCCCGTGACTGTGTGGGTTTCCTCCGGGTGCTCCGGTTTCCTCCCACAGTCCAAAGAAGTGTAGGTGAGGTGGATTGGCCATGATAAATTGCCCTTCGTGACCATAAAAAAAGGTTAGGAGGGGTTATTGAGTTACGGGGATAGGGTGGAAGTGAGGGCTTAAATGGGTCGGTGCAGACTCGATGGGCCGAATGGCCTCCTTCTGCACTGTATATTCTATATCTATTTGAATTCATAGAATTTACAGTACAGAAGAAGGCCATTCGGCCCATCGAGTCTGCACCGGCTCTTGGAAAGAGCACACTACCCAAGGTCAACACCTCCCCCTATCCCAATAACCCAGTAACCCCACCCAACACTAAGGGCAATTTTGTACACTAAGGGCAATTTATCATGGCCAATCCACCTAACCTGCACATCTTTGGACTGTGGGAGGAAACCGGAGCACCCGGAGGAAACCCATGCACACACGGGGAGGATGTGCAGACTCCGCACAGACAGTGACCCAAGCCGGAATCGAACCTGGGACCCTGGAGCTGTGAAGCCATTGTGCTATACACAATGCTACCGTGCTGCTTATGCTTGTTAATTTGATCCTCTAATCCTGAATGCACAATATAAGTCAACCAGCTTGGGTAACCAGTCTTCTACCCACACCTGAGGCATTTACTATTTGCTTGGTTGAAAACCAACATTTTGGAATTGTTTTAAATTTAGACATATAATCACTTTTTTGAAAACCCTCCCTCTCACTTCCAAAATCGATAGTTGGTGTAGTCAGGTGGTCATTGAGAAAAGGTAATTAGATTTTCAGGAGATTACTACTGTCAGTGAGGAAGTGGCTGTTGTCTCTGAGACTTGGGTTCAAGGAAAGCCTGCCATATCAGTTAGTTGTCAGCCTCTTATCAAACATCAGTTTGTGTGGATATAATCCTGTACTGAATTGAAATGATTCGGTCGCGCAGAACTAGTTGGTGCAGGGAATGGAAGGAATGTTCATATAGGTGTAGGTTAAAGCTGTTTGACAGAGTTACAGGAAGCTTTATCCTACATATCACAGAATCACTACAATGCAGAAGGAGTCCATTCGGCCCATCGAGACTGCACCGATCCTCTGAAAGAGCCCCCACACTCGGTAACCCTACCTAATCTTTGGACATTAAGGGACAATTCCTGTGGGAGGAAACCAGAGCACCCGGAGGAAACCCACGCAGACACGGGGCAAATGTGCAAACCTCACACAGACAGTGACCCAAGACTGGAATTGAACCCGGATCCCTGGCGCTGTGAGGTTGCAATGCTAACAACTGTGCCACCGTGCCGCCATGGTTGTGGTTGTGCTAAACTTGATTTGGGAATGTTAACGACAAGTGTTTTCCAAGCCCCAGTATTGATGTGTTTCACATTTAACATGTAAAACTTGAAAGCCCCCATGGCATTATTTGAAACAAAATTCTCCTGTGGTTCTGACCAATATTTATTCCTCAACTAACACTTTAAATTAAATAATTTGACTTGGGAGCTTTGTGTGCACAGAATTCACTGCCTTGTTTCCTACATTACAGTGACTCCACCTCAACAGTATTTGATGGGCTCTGAAGCACTTTGAAATCCTCTGAAAAAAATCGCAACATAAATGTTAGTTCTTACGTGCTTTTCTGCTTCTCTTTTCCCTCTTTTTCCTTCCTTTCTCTATGTCCCTCTCTCTCCTGTCTCTCCCTCTCTTTTTCTCATGCTTTCTTTCCATTTCTGTCTTTCTATCTCTCGCTCTATCTTTCTCTCTCTCTCTCTTTTAATCTCCTCACTTTACAGGAGGTTACAATAAGATGCTATTCAAGGTAGAATAGCCTATCATTATTACGGTGGCGCCCTTGTGAAAAATGGTTCCTTAACCAAGGTGCCTGAGATGGCTGACACTGCAGGCATCTATCCTTGCTTCACGTCACAGTCTGAGGAGACAACAAAGGACATTTCTCAGCAAAAACATCCATTATGAGATGCTGCTCACCACTGTACCTGGAGACATCTTACTGGCTAAAAGGCTTGTGTAGAGTCTGAATTCAGGTATATATTGCCATGGCCTGTACACAGAAGTAACTTGTTGTTGGCATGGGAGTTCTCACCAGTGTGGTTATTGACAGGATATGTAAAAGCTGCTGAAGATCGTATAGTAAACTGTTTAATTTGTCGTTCTTTGTCATCATTCCTACACGAACCAACAACTTTACATGGTGTCAGGAGCTGGTCGAGATGCAGAAGGACTTTGACACATCAACCCATCTTTGATGAGAACATTGGCTACAATTGGAAAAGGCTTGATGAAGACCGGGCCCAGAGGTGGCAGAAAAATCTGAATCCTTCGTCTTTCAAGGAGAGGCAGACCAAGAGGACACTGAGGTACTGTTAAAATTCTGAACAGATATGCGTCTGTGTAAAAAATGTCATCATGGACAGACATGTTTTTAACACCACTAATCAGAAACTTGATGAATTGGTCCAATCATATGCCTCAACATTGAAAATTCTGGCACATTTGGTAATCTCACCAATGGACGCTTAAGAGACCGTATTGTGTACGGAATACACACCCTGCCCGGTTGCAGTAGCCAGCACCCACAAAAAGGAAGCACATGCTTTGCATTTAATAAGTGTTGCAACAACTGTGGAAAATGGAAACACTTGCAGGTCAAAGGGACAACAACTTGCGACTCCCACAAGTCATATTGTTGCAGGCTACCCCTCCAAGGTTTGGAACACAAACAGAGTGAATGAGTTGAAGGTAAATCAACTGGTTTAGCACAATGGACTAAACAGCTGGCTTGTAATGCAGAACAAGGCCAGCAGCGCAGGTTCAATTCCCGTACCAGCCTCCCCGAACAGGGGCCGGAATGTGGCGAATAGGGGCTTTTCACAGTAACTTCATTGAAGCCTACTTGTGGCAATAACCAATTATTATTATATTATTATTAAAGACCAGAGCACCAAACCCCTTTATCCCGGGAAAAGTTGAAATATTCACAACGTTAAATATTGTTCACAGCAATGCCAAACTTAAAGTCAAAGTCGACACTGGAGCAAAATGCAATGTACTGTCAAAGCAGCTTCTGTGGAAATCGAGCCCTGTGCTGCACTGCGTTCCACCACCAAAGTAAATCTCATTGCATACGGCGGACACTGAAGGCATAGCTAGCCTCCACAGAGGGAAAGTTCCAGTTCCATGTAGTGAATCGGGATGTTAAACCACCCCTGGTCTCCAGGACAACATTGTACTGGGGCTTCTCTACCTTGAGCTGGATGTACATATCCTACAGCACCAAGCCCCAGAGATACTAGAATACAAAGACCTGTTCGACTGTGATATTATTGGGAAGCTGCCCATATAACAATAGGCTGGATGACTCAGTAATGCCTGCTGCCCCAAGAAGAGTACCCCTTGCTATGAAACAGAAGGTAGTTAACAATTTGGATCGAATGACAAGACAGAATGTCAAAGCCCCATAGATGAGTCCACAGAATGGGTTTCTGTGATGGTAGCTGTGGTAATGAAAGACGCACGGTTAAAATCTGCATCGACCAAGTTCACCTAAATAAAGCACTTCTGAGACTCCACCATCCTCTGAAGACGGTTTAACAGGTTATAGCCGACATGCTCAATGCTAAAGTTTTTAGCATCTTGAATTAAAAATGCAGATTTTGGCAGAGCGCGATGGATGAAGAATGTTTGAAGCTCACTCTGTTCATGTCCCTGGTGGGCAGATACAGGTTCCTCAACATGCCCTATGGGATCTCCAGTGGTGGTGAGGTCTTCTAACAGTCTATGGAACAAATCTTTACAGGACAACCTTGTGAAATTATCATTGATGACATCCTGGTCTGGGGTCGTACAACGCAAGAACATGATGCACATCTGCGCTTGCTCCTAGACAGAATCAGGACCACACAGTTGCTAAATGCAGATTCAGGGTCTGCCAGGTTCCCTGCGTGGGCTAACGGCTTACCGCCAGTGGTGTGAAGCCAGACCTGGATAAGACAACAAGCTATTTGGCAAATGTCCACTCCTGAGGACAAGCATTCCCTACAGCGTGTCCTCGGCATGATGAATTATCTATCAAAATTCATTCTCCGCTACAGTGAGGTAACTGCACTCCTCCGTCAGCTATCGGGATGTAGAATGGTGTTGGCAGGAGCATCACAATGCTGCATTCAACATACTCAAGGATCTGCTGTCAGCCCCGTTACAATACTTTGATGTTCGGGCTCCTGTACTCTTATCAGCAGATGGGTCGCAGCATGGACTTGGAGCAGTGTGCACCCAAAATAGCAGATCAATTACTTTTCCATCAAGGATTCTCACTGACATGGAACTCGCTGTTCCCAGATTGAGAAGGAACTCCTTGCCCTAGTCTTTGCATGTTGAAACTGATCACCAGCCGCCCATCACCCATTCCTAAAAAGCCCCTCCATACTGCGCCACCACACCTGCAGTGGATGATACTCATGCTCCAACAATACAACCTCAGTGTAGGCTACCAGCACGGTAAGGAGTTGTACCTCACATATGCTTTCTCCAGGGCTTATCTACTTACCACTGAACATGCAGATCATGAGGAGGACATTGATATCATGACAATTCAAGTGCTGGCGTCCTGCAGAATTGAGGAACTTAAAGCTTCCCTACAAGAGGATCACACATGCAGGCAGCCCCATGAGGTCATGATGAGAGGATGGCCTGTGACGTTAAAAGGGCTTCCCTGCGAGCTCCGAACCTTCTACACAACGAGAGAGAAGTTAACCCTGCATGATGCAATGGTACTGCATGGCCATAGGTTTGCCATCGCCAGCTCTTTGCAGTGTTACACCCAGAAACTCCACCAAGGACACCGGGGGTGGAAGTAACAAAGTGGCTGCAAAGGAAAACATGTGCTGGTTCTTAAAGTACGATGACATTGAGAGGGAACTGTCCAGATGTGTACCATGTAACGGGCTTAAACCTCATCAAACCAAAGAACCACTGCACCTCCATGACCTTCCATCCTCACTTACCACATCAGATATATTTGAGAGGAATGGGAGACAACATGTGGTCCTTGTTGGTTCAGTCTCAGGGTGGTAGGAAGTTGATGACTTGCCCCACATGAAGAACACCACAGTAATCGGAAAGCTGAAGAGACACTTTGCTCGACATGACACCCGACAAAGGCTAATGACGGACAATGCCCAGCAGTTTGTCTCCAGGGAGTTCAAAAGCTTTGCAAACAAGAGCCCCCTATAGCCACAATCGAATAGTTTGGCAGGGCTGGCCGTATATTCAGCAAAGCACCTCCTCAACAAATGCCTTTGTGACAACTTGACTTGTTTAAAAATGTATATTTTTATTAACAAATTTTCCAATATAATATCTTTACATCCACAAACATACAAAAGTTAGCAATAAATATTTCAACCCTACCACCTCACCCTCAATAAGCCTCCAGAAAACAACAACCAATCCCTAGAACTCCCTCCCCCGCTAACATCTGACAATGAAGAACTCCCTGAAATGGGAAATAAACAGTTGCCGCAGCCGGCCCTCTCATTACATACTTTTTCCAAGTATAAAAACTCCATTAGATCGCTCAACCACACCACAGCACTAGCAGGGCCAAAGACTTCTAACCAAACCGAAGTCACCTTCGGGCGAAGGCAAGAGCAGGACCCAGAAACTCACAAGCTTAGTGCAGGACCAAAACATGTATGTGCGATGAGCCGGGCCCCTAGAGTGCCACTCATGCCTATCCTCTATGTCTGCGAAAAACCCACTCATTCATATCCTAGTCAAATGTGCGCTAAGCACCACCTTGAATTGAACCAGGCAAGCCTAGCCCATGAGGAGCTAGAATTGACTCTATATAGAGCCTTGCTCCACACCCATCCCTCAAACTCCAGGCCTAAATCCTCCTCCTATTTCCTTTTAGTCTCGTCCAACAGGATATGCTCCATCGACACCAGCTGACCATAGATCTCCAACACCCTCCCCTCCCACGTCAACCACCGAGAGTACTCTGTCCATAAACGAGGGTGGGGGGATGACAAAGGTAAGGAGGCAATCTCCTTGCGCACGAAGTCTCACACTCGGTGGTACCAAAACTGGGTTCCTCTGGCCGGCAACATTTCCCGAGCCAGAGAATCCTTAAACACCCCAGTGAGCACTGGCAAACTTTTTATAAATTTCTATTGGAAACCCGTCCGGGCCCGGCGTCTTCCCCAACTGCATCAAACCTATACCCTGCATTACCTCCCCCAAAGTCAGAGGAGCCTCCACTTCTTCCCTTTTCTCCTGTTCCACCACAACCATGTCCAAAACTCCAGCATTGAGGACCGATCCCTCGGAGGCTCCGATTCATGAAGGTACCGATAAAACTCTTCATTAACCATGACTGAGGCAGAGGGGAGTCCACCCTCCATGAGCCTGACCTGCACAATTTCCCAAGAGGCCACCTGTCACCTCATCTGGTGTGCCAACAAGCAACAAAGCCCCCCTCGAACATTGCAAGAAGCACACCGCCCTATTGGTAGAGATCGGCCCAAACTCCACCTGTAACGTTTTCCTACTGGCCTGCAATTCCGATGTCTGACTGAAAAGACTTCCCTCTTATTAATCAGGATTGCTGCTTCCCGGGTCCCACCTTCAAACCCTGAATGAAACTCCTGTCCCACCCAGCCATTCCGTAATCTTATCTGATCTCTAACCCACAAATGAATCTCCTGCAACAGCACCGCATCATCTTTCAAAGTCTTAAGGTGCATAAACACCCCAGATCTCTTCACCTGGCCACTTAACCCCCTTACATTCCATGTGACCAGCCATCTTTGGGGGGGGGGGGCGGGTAGGGGTCATCTACTCCTCCCCCCGATTGCGTCAGAAAAATAACCCAGCCCTCACCCCCTCCCTCCTCCCCACCACCTACCAATATAACACCCAAACAACCAAGTAAACCACAATCAAGTCCCCGAATAACCCTCGAGAGAAAATGCTGGAAAATCTCAGCAGGTTTGGCAGCATCTGGAGGGAGAGAAAAGAGCTAACCTTTCAAGTCCAGATGAGCCTTTGTCACCCTAACCTGAAACTTAATAAATCTCCCAACACCACAGACTTCTACACCAGACTGCTTAGTCTACGTAACTTGCTGGGTTTTTTGCTAGGTTTTGTGGCCCAAGTTCATGCCCTGTGCAATTGAAATATTCAAATTTCCGTCACTAAATTCTTTGCATATGAGTATGGATTGTCCCAACTGAAATGATGAATTTGTAGAATGTGTAGTCATGTATTTTTGTAAGGGCACCAATCTGTAATGGGGAGGTGGCTCAGCAATGCAGATAGTTAACCAGTCTTTATTCTCGTCACCAGTTGTGTAAGGTGACGAAGAGTCAACACTGGGTTTGGTCGAAACAAACAAACACGGCAGCACGGTAGCATGGTGGTTAGCATAAATGCTTCACAGCTCCAGGGTCCCAGGCTTGGTTCCCGGCTGGGTCACTGTCTGTGCGGAGTCTGCACGTCCTCCCCGTGTGTGCGTGGGTTTCCTCCGGGTGCTCCGGTTTCCTCCCACAGTCCAAAGATGTGCGGGTTAGGTGGATTGGCCATGGTAAATTGCCCGTAGTGTCCTTAAAAGTAAGGTTAAGGAGGGGGGTTGTTGGGTTATGGGTATCGGGTGGATACGTGGGGTTGAGTAGGGTGATCATTGCTCAGCACAACATCGAGGGCCGAAGGGCCTGTTCTGTGCTGTACTGTACTGTTCTATGTTCTATACTTTATTTACTATATACAGCTCCAGTAGTTCCCTACTGGGTCTTCTCTCTCTTGCCAGTGCCTAAACAGGGTGGCTATATATATGGGTCTGGATTCTCTGATTTTGAGACTAAGTGCTGACGCCATCGTGAAAACTGTGGAGTTTCACGACCGCAAAAACGGGGCCACAGGCGAAGGTATTCAGATACTCAAAAGGGGCTAACACGGGCGACATGCGAAACACCACACTTTTCACGCGGAACCATGGCGGATTCGCTGCACAGCTGCAGCCGAACTGAAGGGATTCCCACCCCCCCCCCCCCCCCCCGCCCACACACACCGCCTCAGCCATCAAGGCTGCAAAGAGAGCAGCGCCGTGCTTCCGCGGTGCATGACTCCATGGAGGAGAGGCGGCTGGGCTATTGATGTACCATCAATTGGACGCGAGACACGATGAAGATCCAAACTGTGGCTTTAATCAGCTAGTTGTTAGCCCGGTGGTCGACTACAGAGAAAGGCTGACCGCCGGGAAACCTGGGTACTTATACCCCGCCTCAAAGGCGGGGTCTACTAGCCTCTCGACCAATTGGTGAGCAGTCACATGACTAGTCCCAGCCAATCAGACGAGAGGCACATGACCAGCCAGAGCCAATGGGAAACCAATGCTCTGCACCAATGGCAGTGCTCCCACTCATATCACCACAGCTATACCCCATCCACGGTCCTAAGGCCCCACTGTCCACCTGAGTGGAGGTGGAGGCCGCCGTCAGTTGACTGGCACCCAGTGCGGAAAAGAACTGCACAATCTCCTCAGGGCGGCCTCCACCAAGGCAGTGCTGTGCCCCGGCACTAACCCCCCTACCCCCCACACTCATGTGACTCTGTCCCCCCTTACCCCCCGGGGGATGGTCGGACCCCACCCTGCCCCACATGCCAGCACCCATGCCAGCTGCAATGGCCGTGTGCCCTGGCCACTGATGCTATCAGCTACCCAACCCCTGGGCTCCATGTGACAGACTGTCGAACAGTGTTGTTGTTTGTGTTCCCCCCGTCTCCGCCCCAAGGGAAGGCCGCACACAACTGACGGGCATGGGAGAAGACTGGAGTGGGACCACCAGAACTGCCGCCCCTCACCGTGCCTGAGCAGAGGGCACTGGATGTGGTGAGCGGCCCAGAGGAGAGGCAGGTCACCGATGCGGAGGTCAACCAAGTGACGGTGTTCGGTGCTATGGGAGGTGAGGGTGGTGTAGGAGGTGACGGTGTTGGGTGGTGTGGCAGGTGAAGGGGTGTGGTATGGTGGTGTTCGTGTGCCTGGCCGGCGTCCCCCTCCACCCCTAGTCTGTGAAATGTGTTTTGATGAGTGTGTCCTCTGTGCGCTGGCCCTGGCGATCACGTTGTGCGGCCTCCCATGCCTGGCCAGGCCCCATGTTCTGTTCATTGTCCCTCTGCCCCTCATCCTCCTCATCTGACGAGGCCTGCCCTTTCTCCTCATCCTCCTCCAGCACATCGTTCCTCTGCTGGGCTACATTGTGGAGGATGCAGCAGACCACAACGATGCAGCCGGCCCTCCTGGCCTCGTACTGGAGGGCCCCTCCAGAGTGGTCCAGGCACCTGAAGTGCATTTTCAGGACCCCTGGTCGCATAATGGGCATCATTGTACCGGGTCTCTGCATCAGTCTGTGACCTCCATCTAGGCGTCATCAGCCACGACCGCAATAGGTAACTCCTGTCGCCAACTGCCCCAAGATGAAAGAGTCAAGTACACTGCCCGGGAATTGGGCGCAGACGTACAGGATCCGCATCTGATGGTCACAGACCACCCAAATGTTCATAACAGGGCCTGATACCCGCCGATAGCTGCAGGGTGACATGCACCCCCTCGATGACCCCCTGGACCAGGGCATCCCGATGGCAGAAAAGCCTGCTGCCCAGGCATCCTGGTCGGCGCGGTCCACAGGGTACTGGATGTACTGATCCGCCTGGGATACAGGGTGTCAGTGACTGAACGGATGCACCTGTGCGCCGATCCCTGGGAGATGCCGGACAGGTCCCCACTTGGCAACCGTCACCTTGACGCCCACCGGGAGTGGGTATTCTCCCCCATACCCATGCGGTGCCAGGTATGCCATCATGTGGCAGATGTGTCGCACTGTCTCCCTGCTCACCTGCAGTCTCCTTCAGCATGTCCGGACCGGAAGGTCTTCAAAGGACATGCGGTCGCGGTAAACACGTGGCCTCATCCGGCGCCTCCTTGGCACCTCCTCCTCTGCCTGTCGGGCGGGCAGCCCTCCAGCCTGAGCAGCTGCCACCAGCCCCTCTGCAGCCCGCCCCTCTGCTGCAGGCTGTGGGTGCCAGCCTGGCGAATCAGTGCGATCGGGCTGGGGTGCCCTGTGCGGGTATTGGGAGGGGTAGGTGGAGATCATCCCATAGTTCGTTGGGTCTTGCAGGGGTCTCTTCAGGGGCCTCAGAGATTGGGCTCACTACACTACACTGAGGGGTTCTGGCGAGCAGTGCTCCACAGTGTGCAAAACAGGGCTACGTGTGGTCTCAGATGCATGTTCCCCGCTGAGACCCCAATCAAACACGAGGCGTGTTTTATAGCCTTGCTCTGCGAATGCCTGGAAACATGCGGCTGAACTTGCTCGCTATGGGACTTTGTTCCCATTTAGTTAAATCATACCCAAGGTAACAGATCTGATCACTTTAGCTCCTGGGCCTACACTCCCTGGGGTCCTGCTCCAAGGGCCATATGCAAACTTGCTATTGGCCAGGGTTCCTGCACTGCCTTGCGATTGGTCCCAAGCCAATCATGTGGTCCGTCGTGCCTCACCCCCCCCCCCCCTTTGCTCCCTTTCTATCACAGAAAGCTTTACAGGCTGATAATCAACCTGTTTGACCGAATTTGAACATACCTTCCATGGCCATCAAATCCTGAAGTAGGACCTTGAGGTAAGGATGCAACCACTGCACCACAGCGAAAGTACATTTTAAAGAGTGATTTAAAGGAGCAAAGTGAGAAAAGAGATTTTTTTTCACGGTTTAGGGAGTGTAGTACCCTCAATAAGGACACAAGGGAATAGAATGGTAAAAGAAGGCTTTAAGAAGCAGTGAACCAGCCTGTTGCCGAGACAGCTGCTTACTGGGTGCCGCCTACAGGGCGGCCCCTTATATATGACTCCCTAGTGGGCGGAGCCGGAGGCGGAGTCCCCCAGGGTTCCAAGCCCGGTCTTAAAGGGGCATCACCTACATGATGATAAGGGTACAGTAACCGTTCATCACAGGGAGTGAATTCCAGAACTTTAGGCAACAAAGGACTGCCTCCAATATTGGAGCGAATGAAATCAGGGATGCCCAAGAAGCTGGGATTAGAGGAGTGCAGATAAAGCAAAGAATTGAAGGTCTGGCGGAGATTACAGAGATAGTGACAGCTGAAGCCAAGCGGGGATTTGAAAACAAGGACGAGAGTATTAAAATCATGGGTGTTCCTGGATTATGAGGCAGAATAGGTCAGGGAGCAGAGGGTGATGGATGAACTTGGTGTGACTCAGGATGTAAGCAGCTGATTTTTGGAAGCACTAGAGTTTACAGAAGGTGGGTCACAGCCACTGAGTGAAATCAGAGCACAAAGGGAGTCATTTAGGTTGGCTTAGCCAGGTGATTTACCATTACATAAAAGACTCACCATGATCCTGATATTGCTTTTTATCCTCTCTTCCCCCTCTCCTACCTTACCCCCCCACACCCCACCACCGCCACAAGTGCTGACGGGCACTGAGGGTGTGCGGTGATATCGATATAATGAATGGATTTCACTAAATCTGTGGATTGTGTTTGAAATGTGGGTTTTCTTTGCTGCTATATACATATTAAATATTATATATTAGAAGAGTGATGCTACCGCAAGAGACTCAATGCAATTAAAATATTAATCAATTGGATGCATATAAAACACTGCAGATGGCATAAAATGTAACTGAGGGCAGGTAGGTCAGAAGGGAAGGGATGACTGATGAGACAATGATGCTACTGCTTCAGAGAGATGAAGCTGTCCAGGGATTCCCATTATGTGGCTTGCTAATAGGGTCACTGAGCCTGTGTAACTTGAATGAATTACTCTTCACTTCCATCAGACACTTGTCGATGGGGGAAAGCAATTTCAGCTCAGAAACCCTCAGCTTTGCTCGATTTTTATACAGATTCCCCATTTCTGAGCAACAAGGTGTATGGTTCATGTGAGTGTTCAAATTCCTCTTCAATCTACCTGGTTATGTTCCATGACCACTACCTACCATCCAATATGTGAAAAGTCTGAAATGGCTTCCTCGTGCCTCACTAAGATGATGTCAGCTTAGCTGACAGAATAATTCAACGCAGCGCTCTTGAACTTTGAACCTTTGTCAAGCTATTATCCAGTAGCTGGCAGACTCAATCCGCCGCATCTGCTCTTTTCGACAGTATTCGAATCTACTGAAATAATTGATTGATCTGGAGCTGGCTGCTTAACACTTGTCATCTTCAGCTGGAAGTGGTATAGGTAATAAATCATTCACCTCCTCTCTGCTGCTGCTCATTAATTGTGATCACAGTTAGAAGTTTATGTGAGGATAGCCCATTCATTTGGTGACACCTTGTTGAGGATTTCTGTTTTGTCCCAGAGTAACACAATTTTAATGTAACGCGTTGCGCAATGACACCATCGGAGCGTTTCGCGTCCTTTGTGGGGCTCACCATTGTACTCTGTTTGAGCACGTGCCACCTCTGATTATTTATCTTTGTGGCGTCAACAAAGAACAGAACAAAAGAGAAACTGGCGCGAGATCTGAGCCGTAAAAAACGTGAGGATAACTACTTTTGACGATGATTTTGTGAGCCAGATGAAGGAATCATTGCCGGAGATACAGGTCTATACACTATCGGGAGTAATGCCGGGAGAAATATCTTTGACTTCCAAAGTGAACTAATTTTGGCAAGTAAAAACAACTCGAGGAAATATTTGGACACCGTACAGTTTGTAGCAGAGCTACGGCAAATCATCAGGTCGCTCACAACAGCTGCTAGTGCAAGTAAAAGTGTTTCATAAAGAATAAAGCTATTGGACAACTGCGATTTATTGGGGGGGGGGGGCTTACTTCAAATGGAGGATTGAAGTTTTCAATACACCAAATTGTAGTGGACAGAGCTGCAGAGACCACGCACGAGACACTGAAACAGGCCCCGGGAACGGGATCCTATGGAGCTTCCAACTCTGCCACTGCTCGGGAATCGATAGCGAGACACAGAAACAGCTAGTCTGCTTGTGACCTGCAAGTTTGTCTGCTTTAAACAGAGAGAACATAAATGGCAAGGAAGGCTGAGTGACACAGATCAGCGAGCTGTAAGCATAAAATGGTGGGAAGAAAAGTCGCCATGGATGCAATTGATGAGGAGGGGGAGACATGGAATTCCTACGAGGAAAGGTTCCTTAAAGCCATTCAGACAGCAGCAGACCTGCAGACTGCGACCTTCCACAGCTTAATTGGGAAGAAAATATTCATGTTACTGCAGAATTTAGTACACCCAGCTAAACCTGGAGACAAGTCATATGATTAGTTAATGGCTGTCTTGTAAGAACATTGCTTTCTAATAGCTGAAGATTCTGCTTTCACTATCGTGCACAGGAAGAACGTCTATGGAACTTGCTGTGAGAGGGCTTCGGTTATTGGAGTTCGAGCTAAAGTCCATAAGATGGAGTCTGTGAGAAGCAGGTCCACCAAGAACCGACCCTTTCATCTCGGCAACCAAGTGGGAGATATAGCTGGGGATTGTTGGAGCAAGGAGAACAAATGCAAAAATTGTGGTAAAGTTGGTCACATTGCCAAGGCATGTTGGTCACGCCAACCTTCATCAGCACCCCCAGTAAATCATAAGTGTACCAAGAAAAATACTGCAAAGTGTACAGGGCGAGTTTACCAGTTAAGTGATCCAATTGAAGCCTCACCGAGTACCAAAGTGTCAAGTCAGCATAAGGAATGTAAGCTCAGCATTCTATCAGCACAACGAGACCAGCAACGGTTTTGGGTCTATCCAAAATGAAATGGGAACACTATTAAGATGGAAGTGGGTACAGGTGCTGCAATATCACTTATGCATAAATTTGTATACCGTCCAAAATTGAGGTATGTGCATTGCAACCACCTTATGTGGTCTTGGGAACATATACCAAGAGGTTGGGTGGCTGAAGGGCTTCATCGTGGTGACTGTGGATGTTAACAAGCAGAAAGTGGAGTTGCCTCTTCACTTTGTTCAAGGAAACTTTCCAGAATTGTTTGGGAGATCTTGGTCAAGGAAGATTAAGTTAAACTGGGCTGTCGTGAACCAACTTGTTAATTCTGTGAACCATCTTCAACTACTTCTGAGAAAGTATGCAAAGGTATTCGACGAGTCACTTGGATCCATGACTGGGGTCAAAGTAAAACTGCAAGATAAAGGCAGACAGCATGATGTAGTGTTTGACGGCCCATACCATACCCTTTGCTATTTGACCTAAAGTGGAAGAAGAACCGAGAAGTTACTGGAGACGGAGCCTGTTACCACCAGGGATTGGGAAACCCCAATCATCCCAGCCTTAAAGAAGGATTGTTCAGTACGAATTTCAACCCTGTATTATATGCTCATCAGTACCATCTACCACTTATCAAAGATAATTTTGCAGACCTCTAGACGGTCAAAGATTTAGCAAAATTAATCTCTCCCAAGCCTATCTGCAAATGAATGTAGCTATTGAGTCTCAACCATTACTGACCACAGTAACACACAATGGTCAGTTTCAGTACCACAGAACGTGACTCAGTTCTGGTCATTTCTAGGATTATTATATCACTATGGAAAGTTCGTACCACATTTAGCAACACGGCTGAAGCCTTTACACACGTTGCTTTGCAAAAAACAAGCTTGGCTCTGGATGAAAGATTGTGAGGATGCCTACCAAAATGTCAAAAGAAAATTACAAGAATTGGAGTTATTGGTCCATTATAACCCAAAACTGAAGCTGCAGCTTGCTCGCGACACATCACCCTGTGGGGTTGGAGCAGTTGTCTCACATATAATGGCTCAGGCGATAAACGACCAATAGCACTTGCTTCCAAGATGTCGCCTAACGCTAGGTCCAACAATGCTCAACTTGAGAAAGCTCTCAGCATTATCTATGGAATTCAAATGTTCCACCATTATTTATTTGGCCGTCGATTGACTCTATTGACCGATCAGAGTCCCTTAACAACACTTATTGGGTGGCATAAGGAGATCCCTTAGCTTGCTGGTCATCGATGTTGGGCGTCAATCTTGTCGGCGCATGATTATTTCAGCGAATATCATAGGTCTGAACCACGCGAATGTTGGTGCTTTGCCCAGACTGCCGCTGCCAGATCACCAAGACCAAAAAGATAAGCAGGAATCTGATGAACACTTCAATTACATATTCTATCTGTCTCATGAAAATGAAAATCACTTATTGTCACGAGTAGGCTTCAATGAAGTTACTGTGAAAAGCCCCTAGTCGCCACATTTCGGCGAGGCTGGTACGGGAATCGAACCGTGCTGCTGGTCTACTTGGTCTGCTTTAAAAGCCAGCAATTTAGCTCTGTGAACTAAACCAGCCTCATGTGGAAAATGTTCCAGTAACGTCTTCTCAGATGTGAAAATTTATCTGAACAGGTCCGGTGATGGGGGGAAGGTGTTGGACATGATTCAAAAAGGCACTCTAACACAAGACCACAGAAAGAATCCAGAACTTAAACCCTGTTTTACCAGACATCATGAGTTGACAGTACAACTGGAATATTGTTGTGGGGTACTGAAGTAATCATTCCGCTGTGTCTATGAAGTAGAATCCTGGAACAGCTGCATGTGGCCCATCCGAGTGCAGTGAGAATAAAGGAGTTGGTGAGAAGCAACTTCTGGTGGCTCGGGTTGAATGGCCAAATAGAGGAGACGGTGGAGTTATGCCAATCCTGCGCTGTGTTGAGAAATGTACTTCCACTGCAATCTTTGCATTCATGGGAATGGCGTACCAGACCATGACAAATAACCCATGTTGATTAGGTTGAGTGGGCGGCACGGTAGCACAGTGGTTAACACTGTGGCTTCACAGCTCCAGGGTCCCAGGTTCGATTCCCGCTTGGGTCACTATCTGTGTGTAGTCGACGCGTTCGCCCAGTGTCTGAGTGGGTTTCCTCTGGGTGCTCCGGTTTCCTCCCACAGTCCAAAGATGTGCAGGTTAGGTGGATTGGCTATGCTAAATTGCCCTTAGTGTCCAAAACGTTTAAGAGGGGTTACTGGGTTACGGAGATAGGGTGGAAGTGTGGGCTTAAGGTGGGTGGTCTTTCCAAGGGTTGGTGCAGGCTTGATGGGCCAAATGGCCTCCTTCTGCACTGTAAATTCTATGTTCTATGTTCCATGATTATGCGGGACCAGTTGATGGACACATGTTTTTTGTCATGGTTGACTTGTATTCAATAATGTTGGAGGTTACGATCATGAAACCTTCATCTATGGAACAGACCATAGAATGGCTTGACGAGATATTTGCAAGATTTGGGTGACCTGAACCACTCGTGAATGCTAACGGTACTCCTGATATAATGGACGTACAGACACACTGTGCATTCAACAGCACAAAGCTCACTGGCTATACGGATGATAAAATGGAAGCTATGCACACAGTTCGACCTTTTGACTCCTCCTTCAACTTCAAAGATAGTCAGGCAACAACATCAGGCGAAAAAGGCTAGAAGGGGACAACATTCCAAAAGCAAAGTCTATAACCGTGAGGAACGTATTCTTGCCAGAAATAACATATCAGGTGAAAAATGAACTCCATCATGTATTAGCCAAAACGGGTCCGATTTCATGTTCTAATATATATGACAATGAACAAATTTGGTGTCACACGCTGATCAATTATTGTCCGCAAGTTGTGAGAGTACAGAATCTGTACTAGATGTTTACACCACAGAGAGTATGGACAGTGACATGCCCGACTTGAGGAATACGACTGCCAAATTATAGAATCTGTTACGACAGAATCATCCACACAACCAGGGACAGTTCCTGAGTGGGTTTCTCCAGATGGAACACCAGTGTGCAGGAAGTCACTCCTAGTACCCCTAAAAGCCAGGTTCTGCCAAAGCAAGACAGATGTCCACCAAAGAGCCTGCCTTACTAAGGTTTCTATGTTTCTTGTAATGATACGTATACGTAGTACCAGTGTAGTAAAGGGGTAATGTCTGAAATGATGTGTAAATCAAACACGAGATGGCGTTACTAATTCACTGAATATAAAACATCACCTCATCTCTAGGAATTCTGGGAGAAGCTGAAAAGAACATGATGAGAGCAGAGTGAGAATTGAATGTAGAGATATAGCATGACGTCAAGTCATAGTGTAGTTTTTAAAAAATATTTAATTCTCCCCTTTTTCACATTTTCTCCCAAATTTACACCCAACAATAAACAATAATCACTAACGAATGTAATGTCAATCCCCACATCAATAACAACAATCCCATCCTCCCACCAAACCCCAGACATTAGCCCGCATGTTAACATAAACAAATGACAAAAAGGAATCAGGAATCACTCATAGAACATAGAACATAGAACAGTACAGCACAGAACAGGCCCTCAATGTTGTGCCGAGCCATGATCACCCTACTCAAACCCACGTATTCACCCTATACCCGTAACCCAACAACCCCCCCCCCCAACCTTACTTTTATTAGGACACTACGGGAAATTTAGCATGGCCAATCCACCTAACCCGCACATCTTTGGACTGTGGGAGGAAACCGGAGCACCCGGAGCAAACCCACGCACACACGGGGAGGACGTGCAGACTCCGCACAGACAGTGACCCAGCCGGGAATCGAACCTGGGACCCTGGAGCTGTGAAGCATTTATGCTAACCACCATGCTACCCTGCTGCCCCATTAGCAGTCACCATAGTCACCATTAGCACATACAGTCGCTTTTCCCCCAAGTCATAGTGTAGTTTAATAGTTAGATAGAATATTGATTGCTGTACTACAGATTCAGTATCATTGGTATCTGTAACTCAGTAGAATATGCAAACTTCATTTAGTTTAGTCGTGTAAAATAAACTAGCATCTGTAGATTCTTTGTCAACACTACATATCTGGCTATCTTGGAGGAAAAGGCAAGGAATATAACATATCTGTAACATAACAATGTGAGTTATGGCATAACGTGCTGGAGCTATGTGAAAGTGTGTACCTATTTGAGCATCATCTTGTAAATAAACTCCTTGCGCTACGTTATATGAGCTCAATGTGTGACGCCTCTGATTCTTTCTCTTTGTGGCTATAACAAAGAATATAGCAGTTAGCTATAAACCGTTAGCAGACCACTGGGGAATTCTGTATGCTCTGATATGTTCCTGAGGACCTGCTGAAAATATTGGCACATCCCTGGGCCTCCTCTGACCTCTGGCCCAGAAATATCAGAAATCAGTGTTTGCTACCCAATGGAAATCAGGGACATCACTAAAGGCATTTTAAAAATCATTATGCTGGCAAGTCAAAAGTACAGAAATTAGTAAAGCGGCAGAGAAAAGGGCAGCACGGTGGTGCAGTGGTTAGTACTGCTGCCTCACGGCGCTGAGGACCCAGGTTCAATCCCGGCCCCGGGTCACTGTCCGTGTGGCATTTGCACATTCTCGTCTGTGTGGGTCTCACCCCCACAACCCAAAGATGTGCAAGGGAGGTAGATTGGCCATGGCTAAATTGCCCTTTAATTGGACAAAAAAGAATTGGCACTCAAAATGTAAACAAAAATAAGGCAGGAGAGAAAAATCTGCCTTCTCCAGTTGGCGCTGTTGTGTTATTTTATTGCTAGTAACATAAGCTGCCACTTGATGTAGGCTCTGCTGAAAGATGCTCCAGACTCGGAGGTAAGTTTAATGTATTTATTGAATGATTAACAATGCTCGTAAATGAGTTTGACACTCTACTAATCTGCCTCTAGTAACTCAGTCTATTCTGCTAACTATACAAGCTTGCTCTCGACCACGTGCTGGGATGTGATGTTGCTGATAATCAACCCTATCCTGCTCTCTTGGTTTCTGCCGGTGGAAGAGGCAGAGCCTGTGTGTCTTGTCCTTTTTATATGGGTCGTGTAGTGCCCCCTTGTGGTAATGCCACGTCTGGGTGTCCTGATTACCCATTGGTTGTGTCCTGTTCTAATGACCCATTGGTTGCGTGTCTGCATGTCATGACATCTCTGGTGCTCCCTCTAGTGGTTACTTACTTGTAGTGTATTTACATTAACCCTTGTGTATATACAGTGATGCATATCACTACAGGAGCTTTGAGCGATTTTGCTTTTCCCTTACCCAGGACCACATAGGTGATCAGAACTCTGTACTGCTGCTCTGCCAAAGGTCGGCTAACTCAACAAAGAAATGGGGCCAACTTCATCATCTTCTCCATCCTCATGGCTCAGAAACCGAGCGCCCTTCTCGAGCCATCGAGATGACAATTGGAACATCCAGGTGTTAAAATAACTGAGAATCACTAAAATAAAATGAGAAAACCGTGCGGAAACTACTTGAGTCAGAACAAATCAATTTCCAAGTTCTCTTCTGAAAGCGTCAACCCATTGAGGTCTAGGAGGAACTGTTGAGTTACCTGCCAGTTCACACAGGGACTGGCAGCTTGGGCAAGAAGCGCATTGGAAATGGGATCCAGGTCATTCAGAGCAATAGGGATTCTTTCAAAATAACGAGGATAACAGAGCATTCCATGAAGATGACTGGTGGATTTAGGGCTATTTGATGTTGGAGCCAGATTTTCTTGTGTGCGTTTTCAGACCGGTCATTATGCGATACATAAATAAATACAGATCGAATTCTGTGCCAACAAGATAGGAAAAACATGAACTGTTCTGAAGCCTCTCCCGATTTACCGCGCAATGCAGCAAAAGTCAAAGGTAGAGTGAATTGAGGAAACACAAACTGACCATTGTGCTCAGCTTTATTTTTACAAAAATATAGTTGAGTTGAAACTCTGCCTTTCCTCTTACAATACTGTTACTGACAGTAAACTACGCCCAATTTATAGAACGATACACTTTGATGCAGTACTCAAATGTAATCAAGCTTTGGAATGTTCAGATCCGTGTGCAATTATTGGGTGAATGAAGAGATCCAGCTTTTAAAATGGTTATTTATAACCGTATCCCTCATCTACCCTGCGCTGAATCCTGGCTCAGTCATATACAGGCGGAAATTATTCCAGATGGGACACATTATCCAGATTATGGGCTTGCAAAACTCTACTAGATCATAGGACAGGATCTTGGAGCCAACTACCGCACTAGCTCCCTCTCCACAGGATGTCGGCATCGAGGGTAAGGCCAGCATTTATTGCCCACGCCCAATTTCCCTCGAGAAGATGGTGGTGAGCCACCTTCTTGAACACAATCGAATGGCTGTCGAGGCCATTTTAGAGGGCAGTCAACAATGCACACATTGCTGTGTTCCAGCACTTGCCTACAGGCCAAACCAGGTAAGGATGGGAGATTTCCTTCACTTAAAGGACATTGGTGAAACATCTGGGTTTTACAACAATCTGGCCATTTCATAGTCACCATTACTGCTTGTATTTCAGATTTGCAGGTTAGGTGGATTGACCATGATTAATACGCAGGATTACGGGGATAGGGTGGGGGAGTGGGCCTAGGTAAGAGTTCTCATTGGATATTTGGTGTATTCTTGATGAGCTGAATGGTGTCTTTATGCACTTCAGTGATTCTATGGATTTTGTTTAATGAATTAAAGTTAAATAGAAAAGTTGCACTGATGGGATTTTCACTCATATCTTTTGATCATAAACCTAGGCCTGCCGGATTACTAGCTCAGTGGCATGAACACCCAAATATTGGCACAATGCAAAGTAGCAAGGCTTTAAAACAATTCTGGCAATTTGCTCTTTGCCTTCAGAAGAAAAAGTACAATATTTATCATGTACCATTGAATTGCCACCTATTTACTTTGGCTGGATTTTACGAGGGTTGGACCCCCATTGCAAGAGTTGGTGGGCAACCAACACATCAAAAGGAAGCCCCCCCTGTAGCGATGACATGTTGATGGCAAGCTAGAGGCTGAGAGTGGGACTTCCAACCCTCAGTGGGAGGAGGGTATGTCCTCAAGAGCTGCCAGCCAATCAGATTCAGCCAGCTCTTGTAACCCCAACAGCACTATAATTTAGTAGTGAGCGCTGCCGGAACAGCAAGGAGGCCCATGGTGTCTGACAGGGAATCAGGCAGTGTAGGAAGGGGAGGGAGGGGGCGGGACGAAGGGATGAGAGGGCCCACTTTGGAAGTCAGATAGAGGAATAAAGTGGTGTATAAATCTTGAGGCGTTACCTCCATTGTGCAAAGGGCACCCCCCCCCCCCCCCCCGCCAAATATTGTACCCCTCCCTTTGTTTTTGCCTTTACAAAAATATTTTCAACAAACTGCCTATCCCTTCCTGCTCTTCTGTCCAGGCCAACTGTTTTATGGCATGGGTAGCGTATCATATGGGTCAACTGAATTGTTAACAAGCTCATAGACTCATAATTATTTCCAAATGCCAGGTAACTCAGGGACAGACGGGAAGGTGGTGGCTTGCCAACCCTCTTATAATAATAATAATCTTTATTAGTGTCACAAGTAGGCTTCCATTAACATTGTAATCAAGTTACTGTGAAAATCTCCCAGTCGCCACATTCTGGCGTCTGTTCGGGTACACAGAGGGAGAATTTAGAATGTTCAATTCACTTAACAAGCACGTCTTTCGGACGGAAACCGGGGCACCCGGAGGAAACCCACGCAGGCATGGGGAGGATGTGCAGACTCCACACAGACCGTGACCACAGCCGGGAATCAAACCCGGGTCACAGGCGCTGTGAAGCAACAGTGCTAACCACTGTGCCAAAAACCTGTTTGGTGGGAGACTGTAAAAATCCTTGTGACAACCACGATTTCTGCGTCATATCTGACATTTATTTGATCCAGCTGGAGTCATGGCAAGGTGGGTCACACACGTTCCCTTGAGTCATGGACTTTCCACGTTAAAGGCCCATTCTAGAGCTTGAGCTCAAAAGTCTATGCTGACACTCCAACACAGAACTGAGGGTGGGCTGCATTGTAAAAGGTGCTCTTTCAGATGAGGCTTTAAACCGAGGTCTCATCTGTTTGCATGGGTGGGTGCAAACAACCCTGTGGCACAAGTTTAAAGAAGATCAGAGGAGTTATCCTTGGCGCCCCCCCCCCCCCCCCACCCCAATGCCAGGGCAGGATTCGTGAACTTCTATGACAGGAAAACTGGAACCCACCTGGACCGACTCAATGACTGATGAGGGGCTAGCACTGGTGCCACATGGAACACGATCGATTCCAATTGGAAACGGTGCTGGATTTTGCCGATTTTGTGATTGAGACTCAGGTGGGTGACAAGCTGCAGCCGAATATACACACGTCACTCCCCACACACACCATCCCAGCCAACAAGGTAGCGAGGAGAGCGACACCCCTACTCCACAACCGCTACTCCCCCCTCTCAGACACACCGCCCTCCCCAACACCCCACCCACCAACCCACTCTTCCCTCCCCAGCCCGTGACCTAATCATGCATCTTGTCTGTGTCTTGTAGGAACTGCTGGTGATGGGATGGGTCGTTCTGGTGTCCCCCGCCCCCAGCCCCAGCAACAGCCAGAACCCCAGGTGCCGACCAGCGACAGTGACACCGACACGGACGGGAGCCATCGACCCGAGACCCAGGATACCCCGGAGCTCGAGTTTGAAGATGACACAGATTTACCGTCCCAGCTGTCTCCAACACCCTGCACTATCCCCGTTTCACGATTCAGTCGTCGGCCGATGGAGAATCCTGCCCATGATTGTTTCCACTGTCTCTGTCTGGACTCCTCTCTAGCTTCCAGGCAGGAGTCTTGTTTGTGGGGGGCTTCCAGACAGGGTTCTCTCTCTTCTGGGGGTCTCTGGTGGGGGTGACCAGGAAATCCTGGTTTGGAGGGGGACTGAATTGCATTGCGGGGGTGTGGGGGGGTGTGGGGGGACTGAATTGCATTGCGTAGGTGTGGTGGGGGGGGGGGGGAGGGGTGCTGTATTGCGTTGCGGGTGAGAGTGCCGCCCAGCTGCTGGGCCTCGCTATTGGATTGGGCCACCCGCTCAAAATGAAGGCCCGATAGTGGGATTTCCTGGGAATCCCTCAGAATCCTCGCCATGCATAGATTTTCATGGCGAATGTTTGGGACTTGCTTCCAGATTTGTGCTCCCAGCGTAAGCGCAAATCAGGTGCGATTCAGCTCTGGTGGTAGAAGATGGTGCAGGATTCTCCGTTTCCTAATGCCGATATCGTAATCGGCGAATGGGCAGAGAATCCCTGTTTACGACCGAATTGGAACTGTTTTCGGATGCCCTGCCCCCTCCAAAACGGCTTGATCGAAGAGTATGCGTCATGCCGTTGGGACAGCCTCAGGATGTTACCTGAAGGCCCTCCCCCGATGCTCTGTCCCCTGATGGGCCGAGTTCCCAACGGCACGGGGCACATGTGCTCTCAGCTTTCGTGAACCCGGCGTGGCAGCTGCTGACTGTGTCCAGTACCGCCACGGGGGGAGGGGGGGGGGTGGAAACCGTGCCACTGGCCGGGGAGGCTACGGCGAGGGCTGGGGGGACTGATGGGGGGGTGGCCTGGGGGTGTCCATGGGGGCACTATCTGGCAGGTCAGTTCTGCGTGCGGCCAGTGACATGTTGTACGGCGCAACTGCTGCAGGTCGTCGCCGTGCTCTTTCGCGGCCACGGACCTGCCAATTCTCCGGCCGTTTATTTTGTGAAGGCCGTGGGCTGGATTCTCCGCCGGCGGGATGCTCCATTTTGCCGGCAGCCTGGTGGTTTCCCGACGGCGTGGGGGCTGCCTCACAATGGGAAACCTCATTGACAAGCCGGCGTAACGGAGTGTCCCGCCGGCGGGGTGAAACAGAAATGTGGTGCAGTTGGGCGAAGAATCCAGCCTCGTGTTTTTACGTGGCATGGCCAGGAGCCACTCACTGGTCTGGGGGGTCGCGCTGGGGCCTCGCCGATTTTTTGTTGTACAACTAGACATTTCCTCCAGACGTAGTCTCAAAATCGGAGAATCCAGTACAAGTGTCCCAAACGGAGAATCCTGGCCATTATCTGGTCGTTATCATGGTGCTATTTGTGGGATCCTGCTCTGCAAAAATGGGCTGCCTTATTTTTGCATTGCAACTTTTCAAAAAGCACATCATTGGCTGGAAAGCACTTTGCAATGTCCAGGGGTTGTGAAATGTATTCGCAGAATGCGAGTTTTCCTGTTTCTTTATTTTTCCAGTCAATCGTTGGGAAATGTATCCCACTAAAAGAAGGTGGCACAGTGAAATCTGCTAGATAGAAGGCTGTGTCAACTTAGATGAGACTTTGCAAACGGTGGGTTAATGTTGTCAGATAGAGATTCCTGCTTAACAAAGTGCAGCTGGGGGCCATAGGAGCTGGGGCAACTTTAATCACAAAATTCATCTGAACTGATAAAGGGTGGAGTGAGCTATTTTCAAATAAACAATTTGTTCCTGACTGTTTATCTTGACCCAGCTGTTCCATTGCCCTAAGGTTAGTGGAGTTAAGTGAGAATTCTTGCAGTAATTTTCTCCTCAGCTCTCTGTCAGGGAAAGAGGAATTTCATTTATCCTCGTAATGGGCAATATTTGTAGATGCAGTCTTGACGCTTGGATGGTGCGTTGGCTGATAGCCAACATGGTTGGCTGTTAGCCAGTCTGGTCGATAAGCAGAGGCTGTAGTGATGTTAATGAGCTGATACTGAACAGAATTGTGCACATTCTGTAACAAGTGGAGGTCTTAATGAGCGCTTAATAAAATTCCAGTTTATATCAAAGAGACTTTTCCTAATGATAATGCATTTAAGCTGCAGACCGAGGATAATAACTGTAATATGGGTTCAAGTTAGATGGTACACATTTAAACGACTACATAGAATTACATAGGTTCTAAAGAAACAAACCATTGATCAAAACTGGGCAGCAGGGTAGCATGGTGGTTAGCATAAATGCTTCACAGCTCCAGGGTCCCAGGTTCGATTCCCGGCTGGGTCACTGTCTGTGTGGAGTCTGCACGTCCTCCCCGTGTGTGCGTGGGTTTCCTCCGGGTGCTCCGGTTTCCTCCCATAGTCCAAAGATGTGCGGGTTAGGTGGATTGGCCATGCTAAATTGCCCGTAGTGTCCTAATAAAAGTAAGGTTAAGGGGGGGTTGTTGGGTTACGGGTATAGGGTGAGTTTGAGTAGGGTGATCATGGCTCGGCACAACATTGAGGGCCGAAGGGCCTGTTCTGTGCTGTAATGTTCTATGTTCTATTTCCACACTAGCCTCCCAGTCTAATGACCCTTTCTCACTCTGTATCCCTGGCATCCCTGTGTGTAGCGTCTCCCTTCTCTCACTGGTTGAAGCCCCAATCCCATGTACGGGTAATTCTTCCTTTCTTTATGCTAAGGACCTGGGCATCCTCGTCACTCTGATTTTGACACAACACGGTTTCTTGCTGAACCATGTCAGAAGGCAGTTTACCACATTGTGGGACCAGGATCACAGATAGAGCGGGCCAGATGACACGGTGGCACAGTGGTTAGCATTGCTGCCTCACAGCGCCTGGGTTTGATTCAGACTTCGAGTGACTTTCTGTGTGGAGTTTGCACCTTCTCCTCGCGCCTGCGTGAGTTTCCTCCAGGTGCTCCGGTTTAATTTCATGGTCCAAAGATGTGCAGGTTAGGTGGATTGGCCATGTTAAAAAATTGTCCCTTAGTGTCCAAATCTATAGGTGGGGTTACTGGGTCACGGGGATAGGGTGGGGGTGTGGGCTTGTGAATGGTTCTCTTTCAGAAGACCACATCTACAAATATTGCCCATTATGAGGATAAATGAAATTCAGAAGGCTTGATGGGCTGAATAGTCTCCTTTTGCACTGTAGGGATTCTATGATTCTAGGTGCATAAGGATATCAGAATTCCTCCCCTCAAAGGCATTCCTGAACTAGTTGGATTTTCTGATAGCTCCCTTGGTCACTTTTCCGGACACCAGCTTTCTATTTCCAATCTTCTAAACTGATTCCAACTCCTCAAATTGCCATGTTTGGATTGGAATTCAGATTCTCTGGATTACCAGTGCAGACCTCTGGGTTACTGGTCCTCTAGTGACTGTACTCCTATATTGCAATATTCCAAAATGTATAAAGAGTAAGAGTTGGATAGACTGTTGATACTGAAAGTTGACATGACACCAGGACCAGATGAGGTGTATCCAAGGATATTGAAGAAAGTGAGAATGGAAATTATAAGGTCACTGACCTTAATCTTCTCGTCTTCTCTTGGCTCAGGGGAGGTATCAGAAGACTAGAGAATTTCAAATGTTACACCCTTATTTCGAAAAGGTTGCACAGATAACCCTGGCCATCACAGATGGTGTTAGTCTGTGCTAACATCAGTGCTGGGGTATCTCCTAGAAACAATTATTCAGGATAGAATTAGTGGTCACATGGGAAAATGTGGGTTGATTGGGAAGAGCCAGCATAGATTTCTAGAAAGGAAATCGTGTTTAACTAACTTGCTAGAGATTTTTGAAGAGGTAACAGAAAGGGTCAATGAGGATAACGATGCTGATGTGACGTGCATGAACTTTCAAAAGGTATCTGATACAGTGCCACACAACAGGCTTGTGAATAAAATTATAGCTTATGAAATAAAAGGGACAGCAGCATTGCAATTACAACATTTGCTGAACAATAGGAAGGAGAGAATAATGGTCAATGGATATTTTTAGGCTGGAGGAAGGTTTGTGGTGATGTTCCCCATGGGCAAATATAGAGACACTTGCTTTTCTTGATACATATTAATAATCTAGATCTTGGTGTGCAAGGGAAAATTTCAAACGTTTGAGGATGGCACAAAATCTGAAAGTACTGTAAACTGTAAAGAGGACAATGTAAAACCCTTGAAGGACATAGACAAGTTGGTGGAGTGGGCAGATAGGTGGCAGGTGAAGTTCAGTGCGGATAAGTGTGAGGTGATGCATTTTAGTAGAGACAATATAAAATAAGGGACAGGGTTATTAAAGGGGTGCAGGAGAAGAGAGACCTGAGTGCATATGTGCATAGATCATTAAAGGTGGCAGGACAGCTGGAGAGAACAGTGAATAAAGTATATAGTATTATGGGCTTTATTAATAGGGACATAGAGTACAAGTGCAAGGAGGTTATGCTGAACTTATACAAGATACTAGTTAGACCTCAGCTGGAATATTGTGCACAGTTCTGGATGCCACACTATAGGAGGCATGTGAACTCATCGGAGCGAATGCAGAAGAGTTTTACGAGAATGGTTCCAGGGATGAGGACAGTTATGAGGATAGATTGGAGGGGTTGGGACTGTTCTCCTTAGAGACGAGAAGGCCTAAGAGGGGATTTGATAGAGATGTTCAAAATCATGAGGGCGCTGGACAGAGTAGGTCGGGAGAAACTGTTCCTGCTTGTAAAAAGATCAAGAACGAGAGGACATAGATTTGCAACCAACATCACTAAAGTGGATTATTTGATTATCAGATTATTGTTTGTGGGAACCTGGGTGTGTGCAAATTAATTGCCACATTTCCTACAAGTGCCTACAATTCAAAATTGCTTGTCTACTTCACAGAAGGTGGTCAATCGGCCTGTCGTTGCTGTGTTAGCAATCGGCAAGAGTTTCGGAATTTCTCCTCCTCCTCCAGGTACCATGCTCCTAAGACGCATTGACGGCCATGAACATCCATGATTATCCCTGACAAAGCACTGCAGAGGTTTGCCACTGCCTTCTGTGGCATGACTGAGCAAGAAACACTCCTGTTCTTACTGCTTGACATCAGGCATGTTGGAAAGATTTATAGGCTGATAACAATCTGATTGGCCATATTGTGGAGACACTGTTGTGCTGTAGTTACCAAACGGTTCTGGCTTGACAAGGAATCTCTCCCAAACATACAGCATATCGAAAGGATTTACAGGTTGAAAAATCAATCTACTTGGCAACATCGCAAACACACCATCAGTGGCCACCAAGACTTGGGGTGGGATTTGAACCCCAAGCTTCAGGCTCTGAGGCAGGAATGCTACCCACTGTACCACAAGGTCTCCTTAATCGCCCTTGAGCTGTTTGGCTTGCTCATTAGCACAGAGCTAAAAAGCTGGTTTTTAAAGCAGACCAAGGCAGGCTAGCAGTCTCCCCGAACAGGCGCCGGAATGTGGCGACTAGGGGCTTTTCACAGTAACTTCATTTGAAGCCTACTCGTGACAATAAGCGATTTTCATTTCATTTCAATCATTTCAGATGTCAGTTAAGAAGAGTCAATCCTCATTGCTGTCGGTCTGGAGTCATATGTAGGCCAGACCGGGTAAGCACAGTAAGAAGTCTTACAACACCAGGTTAAAGTCCAACAGGTTTGTTTCAAACACTAGCTTTCGGAGCACTGCTCCTTCCTCAGGTGAATGAAGAGATATGTTCCAGAAACATATATATAGACAAAGTCAAAGATGCGAGACAATGCTTGGAATGCAAGCATTTGCAGGTAATCAAATCATTACAGATCCAGAGATAGGGGTAATCCCAGGTTAAAGAGGTGTGAATTGTCTCAAACCAGGACAGTTGGTAGGATTTTGCAAATCCAGGCCAGATGGTGGGGGGTGAATGTAATGCGACATGAATCCAAGATCCCGGTTGAGGCCACACTCATGCGTGCGGAACTTGGCTATTAGTTTCTGCTCAGCAATTCTGCGTTGTCGCATGTCCTGAAGGCCACCTTGGAGAACGCTTACCCGGAGATCAGAGGCTGAATGCTCTTGACTGCTGAAGTGTTCCCCGACTGGAAGGGAACATTCCTGCCTGGTGATTGTCGCGCGATGGCCGTTCATTCGTTGTCGCAGCGTCTGCATGGTCTCGCCAATGTACCACGCTGCGGGACATCCTTTCCTGCAGCGTATGAGGTAGACAACATTGACCGAGTCACACGAGTATGTACCACGTACCTGGTGGGTGGTGTTCTCACGTGTAACATGAGACATCAGACCTGGTAAGGGCAGCAGATTTCTTTCTCGAGAGGACTTTAGTGAACCAGCTCGGGTTTTATGAGTTTCACACTCACCATTACTGGGACTAGATTTATATTCCAGATTTATTTATGAATTGAAATTCTACCAGCTGCCATGGTGATTTGGAGAACTCAGCTTGGCCAGTGCCATTACCACTATACCACCATCCCCCCCTGAAAAAATAGTTATATGAATGCCTTTTTTTCCTGATTGATGCGGGACACCTGGGTTTG
Source organism: Scyliorhinus canicula (assembly GCF_902713615.1). Lineage (NCBI taxonomy): Eukaryota > Metazoa > Chordata > Chondrichthyes > Carcharhiniformes > Scyliorhinidae > Scyliorhinus > Scyliorhinus canicula. The sequence goes on along the minus strand of NC_052163.1, from coordinate 62,174,387 downwards.
TGCCTTAATGGGACATTCGTGCCGTCAACATGCCTGGCAAAGGACTCTATATGTCAGGTGTCCCTATCAGCAATAATAGATGTGGCATAATCATAGAATCCCTACAGTGCTGAAGGAGATCATTCGGCCCAAATAGTCTGCACTGAACCATCAAAAGTGCACCCTACCTAGGCCCAATCCTCATAGCCCCTTAACCCCACCTAACCTTCGGGCACTTCGGGGCAATTTAGCAAGGTCAGTCAGCATCCGGAGGAAACCCATGCAGACATGGGGAGAACATACAAACTCCACACAGACCCATAAAATCCCAGAGTTTCTTCCGCATTCATTCAAAGTATGTGTCTTAAAAGGTGGCTGCATTTCAGGCACTGAGGAAGTTACCCGTGTAGTGTAACTACAATAGACCCAAATTTCCTTGATCTGTGATGTCTGTCCACCTGATTGACTGTCCAAATGAGTCTGCACCCATACAACTGACCACACCCTTGAGTCACAGCAGTGTGTTGCCTCTTACCTGATATTATTAATTTTCGGAAATACTTTAACAATTGAAATGAAGGTTCTTAAACTTGCAGTCACGAGTTTCCATTTTGGGTACAATTAACAATCTGAGCACAGATTGTTCCCACTATTGTGTTTGTTTTGAGAAATTCTCCAGTTGTTGCTTATGTTCATTAGCATGCTGTGGAATCTACTGTGAGCCTATATTTAATAAGGACACGGGGAGTCCACACTGAATAATATAATTTGATTTATTTACAAGTACGGTACATGCACTTCCCGCTAGACCTGTACTGGATCTCTTTCTGGTCGGTACCTTACTGGCCAACCTTTTATACAATGGAGTTCCCCCGCCCCATAGCGGCGGAGCTCGTACTCAGTGAGAACCACGGGGAAGAAAATCGTTCCCACCTCGTAAGGCCAGTGTGGGATAATCACTGCGCAAAGTGCAACGTTTTAAGATGTGATTTTAAAAAACGAGTGTTAAATATATTCTGCGCTATATTTAAAAGTGGTAGCTTGGTGATTAATAAATGGGTGTAAGTGAAAAAAGGTATATCACTAAAAATAAGAATTTGAATCAGAGTGTCCAGGCCACCATCTGTGAGTAACCCGATTTTAAATGATTTTTAAAAAACATACAATTATGATTTAAAATGATTAACAATATTCAGTTTCCTTGTAAATTGAAGGGAAATAATATTCAAAAGATTTAAGAATGTGTCCTTGTGCTGAAAGAAAGCTTAATTTTAAGAGCCACTTAGAAGCACACAGATGGGTAATATTAATGGAAAACTCGCTAAAGTAATTAATTTGTCCAGTTGTGTGGATATGGCTGGCTTCCAATGTAATGTTCTTTAAAATAGCGCAAAAGATTACAGAAATATTATTTGTTTTGAAAGCACGGTGGCACAGTGGCTATCACTGCTGCCTCAGAGCTCCAAGGTCCCAGGTTCAATTCCTGCCTCGGGTCGCTGTCTGTGTGAAGTTCGTACGTTCTCCCCGTGTCTGCGTGGGTTTCCTCCGGATGCTCCGGTTTCCTCCCACAGTCCAAAGATGTGCAGGTTGGGTGGAAAGGCCATGCTAAATTGCCCCTTAGTATCTAAAAGATTCGATGGGTTTTTGGGGATGGGGGGAAGGTGTGGGCTTGGGTGCTCTTTCCAAGGATGATGTAAACTCAATGGGCCGAATGGCCTCCTTCTACATTGTAGATTCTATGATCTTTATTAATTGCTTGATCTTTTGCACTATTTTGACTGATTTTTGCAAAAATTGAGTTAAAACTCCAGGAAAGTTCTGCCGACTGCCTGTAAAGTGCACTAATATGAGGGAAATTGAAACTTCAAATTTTAAGATGCAAGTAAGAAATATGTTGATGTGGGTTCACCTTTTCCTTGAGTCCTGATTGGTTATGCCCATTGAGTGTGGGTTTGAAGGATGCTGAGACCTGGGCGGCATTTCATGCTCAACTTCCAGGGACACCCAGAAAGGAAACTTCAGGTCAGGCACTATCCCTTCACCAAGCTCTACACCTGGAACACTGCAGAGGATAATTTCAACACTCAATATATAGGTAGCCGGATTCTCTGTTCCTGAGACTAAAGTTGCGATTTTCCCCAAAAGGGACCAAATCCCCGAGCGAGCACGTTTAACCGCATGACCATTTAACAGAACTCACGTTGAGTAAGGGGCCTGAATGGGGAACGCGTGGCCGAGGCCTCACATAGCCCCGTTTTATACAGTGGGGAGCTCCGCTCGCCGGAACTCCCCATTGTAGAGAGAGATTGAGGCACCAATGTTAAATGGCATCCCCATCTCCAACACCCCCAAAACAATCCCTGACCTCCACCCACCCAAACACAATATTGCTTGCAGCACCCCCAACACCCACACTGGGCAAACCCAGCCCATTCACACATGTACAAACACACCAGCTCCAACTAGTGCCAACCTGGAAGTGCTCATGCCAGCTTACAGTGACACCTGGGCACCCGGATGGTGCTGCCAAGGTGCCAGGCTGGCACTGCCAGGGCTCCCAGGTGGTACCAGCAGTGCTAGGGAACCACCCTGCCTAAAGGGCATGCGGCTGAGGGCTTCCCATCCCCTTGGAGACCCTCATGAGTGCCATTTCAGCTGATCCCTATTTGTAGGAAGCAATTTAAAAAAATATATATATACTTTATTCATAAAATCTCCAATAAACATTACAGAACTTTTCAAATTGTCTTGTACATTGCCTGTACATTTCAATGAAAGTTACACATTCACTTGTCTTTCTTCCATTCAATTGGGATGACATTACACACATATCAATCTTTACGTTACAATCTTTCTTAAATATTTACATAGTCATGTTTCTTTTATACATTGGAGTGTTAATGACCCAGACCGAGGGGTTTTACCCTGTTACCCACCCCTCGGTGTATATTTGTTGGAAGACCTTACACAGTGGTCTTTCCCCATTGCGCCTTGGCGGCAGCTGCCCCAAGCTTGAGTGCGTCCCTCAGCACATAGTCCTGGACCTTGGAATGCGCCAGTCTGCAGCACTCGGTCGAGGACAATTCTTTGCACTGGAAGATCAGCACGTTTCAGGCAGACCAAAGAGTGTCTTTCACCGAGTTGATGACCTTCCAGCAGCAGTTGATGTTTGTCTCGGTGTGTCCCCCTGGAAACAGTCCGTAGAGCACAGAGTTCTGTGTCACAGAGCTGTTCGGGATGAACCTTGACAAATCCCACTGCATCTCTCTCCAGACCTTCTTTGCAAAGGCTCATTCCACAAGGAGGTGGGTGACCGTCTCATTTCCCCCACAGCCACTCCGAGGGCAGCGTGCAACGGCGCTGAGCCTTCGGGTGTACATGAAGAATCTGACAGGGAGGGCCCTTCTCACCACCAGCCAAGCTAGGTCTTGGTGCTTAGGAACCAGTTTTATTTTCCAAAAAAATATACTTTATTCATAAAATCTATAATCAACATTACAGAACATTTAGAATTGTCTTGCCTGTACATTTCCATCAGAGTTATACATTCCCTTGACTTTCTTCCATTCAATTGGGATGACATTACACACATATCCCTCTTTACATTTCAATTCTTTCTTAAATATTTACATTGTCATGTTTCTTTTATACATTGGAGTGTTAATGACCCAGACCGAGGGGTTTTACACTGTTACCAGCCCCTCGGTGCACTTAGGAACCAGTACCAAACAGCATTCACCCAAGGTTCACAAGGCAAAGAGTTGAATTCCAAAGCCTCAGGTACTTCGGGAATCTGCACATGTCTCATTCTAATATGCAAATTTGCTAAAAAGTGATCCCGCCCATTGTGAGGGGAGATTCTCATTGCGTTGATTGCGTTGAATTTCGCGAGGCATTGTGAGCCGCGTCGATCCCAGGAGCAGGGTCTCCCAGCTTTCAATGGCCGCACTGCACTGCGGTGAGCTGCTTTTCTAGCGCAGCGTGGCCATTGGATCGAGCCCGAAGCGTTGACTCCAGGGCAGGATTGGTGGACTTCTACAGCAGCAAAACTGGTGCCGCACCTGGACCGATTCAGCGACCGTCGAGGGGCTAGCACTGGTGCCACGTTGAACATGACTGATTCCAATGAAGAGCGGTGTCTGATTCTCTGGTCCGTGATTGAAACTCAGGAGGCTGACAAGCTGCAGCTGCATGTACACACTTCATTCTCCACACACACTCATCCCAGCCAACCACACTGGTTGCACTGGAGCGCGCTCATCCTGTTGATGGAATGGCTATGGCCAGAGGGCACCTAAGGGGTGGCCTGGAAGTACACCCAGACAACCTCTGCTACTAGGTTCACAGTGAGCGGTCATCGACGTGCGCAGCTGAATGACTGCCTTTCCGACTGTGGCAATGGTGTTCCGTGCCCATCCACCCGACCCCAAAGCCAACCTCCTGGCCAGCCTCCGCTACTCCCCCAGGTCTGGCAGAAGCTCCCCCCCCCCCCCCCCCCCCCCCCCCCCCCCCGCCCCGTCCAGCGACACAACGGTCAGCAAACTATGGCGATATTGGACACTTTCTGTATCCCCTCTCTACCCCTCAGCAGCCACGGTGCCGGTATTATGATTTTTAAAAGCACCAAGCGCCTTCGGGAATTTGGCCCATTGGAGGCGGAGAATTGCGGAGGCCCCGGAGAATACCAGGTCCGCTAATGATATGCAAACATGTTTACTGTATGTGCCGAGTGGAATCGCGATTTGGCATGAACCAGGCGCCCGCCACGATTTCGGGGTCAGAACCGATTCTCCGCCCAATCATCTTTCTCGATTTTGGCATCGGCTGATGGAGATGATTGTGAGATTTAGAGGGATGATAAGGAGAATTATTTTTACACAGTGCGCTGTGGAATGCACTGCCTGAAAAGCTTGTGAGAGAAGATTCGACAGTATCTTTCAACAAGGAATTCGATATAAACCTGTAGGGGGGGAGAACATATTCTGGGCTTTGGGGTAAAATCAGGGGAGTGGAACTATTTGGATAGTTCTTTCAAAGAGCTGAGCCAGGCATTGCAGTCTGAATAGTTGTAAGATCCTATAACTGTCAGATGTAATGTTTGAATTTCTTTCTGGTAGAAAGCAAGTGTTTTACCTCCAATTTTCTCTACTCATTTTGAACTTGCTTATATTGGGTGCTTGCTGCTTTATGTTCCAGCCTCTGGGAGGGATGAAGAGGTGAGCTTAAAAGAGAAGCTTAAAACAATTGAGCATTGATTGCTCCCACATCAGGTATATCACGTGTCAAAAATAGGGTAAAGTTTCCTCAAACTAAACTTACCAGCTTGGCTCAATTATATCACGCTTGACTCCTACTAAGGTGTTTATGGGTTCAAAATTTCATCCTGGAAGCTGAGCATATGCATTTAGGCGAATGCTTGAATGTTGAGTGCTGAGGGAGAGTTACATTGTTTTAGCCAATGTCCTTTGGGTGAGATGTTAAATCAAGGCCCCAATTTGTGTCTTCAGGTGGATGCAAAAGATCTGCTGCCACGTATATGAAGAGGGGTGGGTAGTTCTTGCCATGTCCTGAGCCAACACCACCAAACTAGATTAACTGGACATTTACCTCATTGCTATTTCTGAGACTTTGCTATGCGCAAATTGACTGACACAAAATAAGTGACGAGCATTCAGAAGAAATTCATTGGCAGTCAGACACCCTGAAGATGTGATGAGGTGCTATCATCCAATTTCTCCCTCTACTTTTCCTCAGCAATGTGCATTAGCTCCAGCAATGGAAGAGCTTCTATGAATTTTTAACTACTAAATGGTACTGCCGGTTCATTCTGAATTTCACGCAGTTCTATATAGGAACTTAGTGGACTGAGCACTTCCAGACGCTTTGCACCAAAAACCTTGCACCAACCTATCAGTTGCCTTACTGTTTTATTAGGGTTGCTAACCCTGCAGGATTGGCCTGGAGTCTCAAGTAATTGAAGATCAATCTCCCGGACATGGCTGTGTGCAAGCGACCCTGGAGAAAAAGAAAATCACAGAGAAATGGCTGTCTTTGATTGCCATTTCCTTCAAACTTTTCTCTTTACCAGGTATAAAAATATTGAAAATGGGGGGAAGACCTGTTTGGCTGAGAGTCAAATATCATCCAATTGAGTAATGAGTCTGTTTGCTTTCCGATTGGCAGGAGAAGGCCCTGCATCACAAGGATGGGGGGGGGGGGGGGGGGGGGGGGGAGTTCATGTGATGAAAACTTCAGGAATACATTCAATCATAGTTGGAAACCCTATGCTTTATCCTATCGGTGTGCCATTTGGCAACAAATTCCACAGTTTCAAGGCTTGCCACCAGTTGTGCCATTTTCAAATCATACAGGCTGAGGTCTTTGAAAAATCACAGCGTGGAACCTGTCAAGACACCATTCCGCTTGCCAACCAGCATGTGTGATGCACGATCAATTGCACAGAGACGAGAGTTGGATACAACTGAGGCTTTATTACTCTAAGATGTGTGGCCTCCTACAGCAGCTGGCGAAATGGCTGCTGTATGGGGAGCACACATATTTATACTCCGCCTACTGGGCGGAGCCAGCAGGCAGGGACTACCCCCATACCTGTAGTACAGGGTCTTACCACACATCTCCTAATATACACAACAGTGGTGATTACCACTGTTCACCCCCTGTTAAAATTGAGTCCAGCGGTGGTGGCGGAGAACTATATACAGGGCAGCATGGTAGCATTGTGGATAGCACAATCGCTTCACAGCTCCAGGGTCCCAGGTTCGATTCCGGCTTGGGTCACTGACTGTGCGGAGTCTGCACATCCTCCCCGTGTGTGCGTGGGTTTCCTCCGGGTGCTCCGGTTTCCTCCCACAGTCCAAAGATGTGCAGGTTAGGTGGATTGGCCATAATAAATTGCCCTTAGTGTCCCTTAGCGTTGGGTGGGTTTACTGGGTTATGGGGATAGGGTGGAGGTGTTAACCTTGGGTAGGGTGCTCTTTCCAGGAGCCGGTGCAGACCCGATGGGCCGAATGGCCTCCTTCTGCACTGTAAATTCTATGAAATATACAGAGCAAGTTTAATATACAGAGGCTAAAAAAATGTTTTTGAAGTCCAGTAAAAGGTGCTTTAACAGTCCAGAGCAAATTACAGGTTTCGCCAGTCCAGGGCCTTGACGTTGGGAACGACGCAGTGGTGGCGGCGATTCTGGTGGTGGTCTGATCCTTGGTGACTCCAGGAGCGTGCCGAAATCCTCTTCATCCTCCGGTGTGGGCAGGGGAAGGACGGATGGTCCTGGGGAGGGTGCTGCTGGATGCGCGGGGGGGAGGGGAGTGTGGCGCCGGGCCGGAGGTATGTGTATGTGGAACCTGCTGGTGCCAGGTCCCTGATGGAGAGAGTATCCTGGCGGCCGTCAGGGTACGTTACATAGGCGTACTGAGGGTTAGCGTGGAGCAACTGCACCCTTTCAACCAACGGGTCCGCCTTGTGGAGTCGTATGTGCTTACGGAGGAGTACGGGTCCTGGAGCTGCGAGCCAAGTCAGGAGCGAGACCCCGGATGTGGACTTCCTGGGGAAGGCAAAGAGACGTTCATGGGGTGTGTTGTTAGTCGCGGTGCATAGGAGCAACCGAATGGAGTGCAGTGCATCGGGGAGGACCTCCTGCCAGCGGGAGGCCGGGAGATTTCTGGACTGTAGGGCCAGCTGGACGGCCCTCCAGACCGTCCCATTCTCCCTCTCCACCTGCCTGTTTCCTCGGGGGTTATAGCTGGTCATCCTGCTGGAGGCGATACCCCTGCTGAGCAGGAACTGACGCAACTCTTCATTCATGAATGAGGATCTCCTGTCACTGTGGATGCAGGCAGGGAAGCCGAACAGAGTGAAGATTGTGTTGAGGGCTTTGATGACGATGGCAGACGTCATGTCGGGGCATGGGATGATGAAGAGGAATCTGGAGTACTCATCGACCATACTGAGGAAGTACATGTTACGGTCGGTGGAAGGGAGGGGCCCTTTGAAATCCACGCTGAGGCGTTCAAAGAGGCAGGAGGCCTTCACCAGGCGCGCACGGTCCGGCTGGTAGAAGTGCGGTTTGCACTCCGCACAGACCTGGCAGTCTCTGGTGATTGCCCTGACTTCCTCGACGGAGTAGGCAGATTTCGGGCCTTTATGAAGTGGTACAACCGTGTGACTCCCGGGTGACAAAGGTTGTCGTGCAGGGTACGGAGTCGGTCTACTTGTGCGCTGGCACATGTACCTCGGGACAGGGCATCTGGGGGCTTGTTGAGCTTACCAGGGCGATACAAAATCTCGTAGTTGTAGGTGGAGAGCTCGAACCTCCATCTCAAGATTTTATCGTTCTTGATCTTGCCCCGTTGTGTGTTGTTAAAGATAAAAGCTACCGACCGTTGGTCAGTGAGAAGAGTGAATCTCCTGCCGGCCAGGTAATGCCTCCAATGCTGCACAGCTTTAACGATGGCTTGGGCCTCTTTTTCAACGGAGGAGTGTCGAATTTCGGAGGCATGAAGGGTGCGGGAAAAGAATGCCACGGGTCTGCCCGCCTGATTGAGTGTGGCGGCTACAGCGACGTCTGATGCCTCGCTCTCCACTTGAAGGGGTAACGTCTCGTCGACTGCGTGCATCGTGGCCTTGGCAATGTCGGCTCTAATACAGTTGAAGGCCTGTTGAGCCTCGGCCATCAGGGGAAAAAGGGTGGACTGGATGAGTGGGCGGGCCTTGTCCGCGTAGTTTGGGACCCACTGGGCGTAGTAAGAAAAAAACCCCAGGCAGCGCTTGAGGGCATTGGGGCAGTGGTGAAGGGGGAGCTCCATGAGGGGGCGCATGCGGTCGGGATCGGGCCCCAGAACTCCGTTCTGGACCACATAGCCGAGGAAACTAAGCGGTTTGTGCTGAATACACACTTCTCCTTGTTATAGGTGAGGTTTAGGAGAGAGGCGGTGTGGAGAAATTTGGCAAGGTTGGCATCGTGGTCCTGCTGATCGTGGCCACAGATGGTGACATTGTCTAGGTAAGGAAAGATGGCCTGCAAACCATACTGGTTGACCATTCGGTCCATCTCCCTTTGGAAGACCGAGACCCCTTTGCTGACGCCGAAGGGAACCCTGAGAAAGTGGTAGAGGCGGCCATCTGCCTCGAAGGCACTGTATGGGCGGTCCGCCTTATGGATGGGGAGCTGGTGGCAGGCGGATTTTAGGTCTACAGTTGAGAAGACCCGGTACTGTGCAATCTGATTGACCATATCAGATATGCATGGGAGGGGGTACACGTCGAGCTGCGTGTACTGATTGATGGTCTGGCTATAGTCCACGACCATTCGGTATTTCTCCCCAGTTTTCAGCACTGCCACTTGGGCTGTCGCTGGCCTCAATGATGCCTTCCCGAAGCAGCCGCTGGACCTCGGACCTGATGAAGGTCCTGTCCTGGGTGCTGTACCATCTGCTCCTGGTGGCAATGGGTTAGCAATCCGGGGTTAGGTTTGCGAATAGGGAAGGTGTCTCGACCTTTCGGGTCGCGAGGCCGCACACAGTAAGGGGTGGTAGGGGCCCGCCGAATTTCAGTGTTAGGCTCTGGAGGTTCCACTGGAAGTCCAGGCTGAGTAGCAGGGCAGCGCAGAGGTTGGGGAGGGCGTAGGGGCGGAAGCCGCTGAATTCTACGCCCTTGACCGTGAGCGTGGCTATACAGTACCCCCGGATCGCCAAAGAGTGGGACCCGGAGGCCAGGGAGATTCTCTGATTGGAGGGGTGTACGTGAGGGAGCAGCGCCTTACCGTATCTGGATAGATGAAGCTTTCGGTGCTCCCGGAGTCCAGCAGACAAGAGGTCTCGTGCCCATCGACCTTCATGTTTGTCGAGGCAGTGGCTAGATTGTGCGGGCAAGACTGGTCAATCGTGACCGAGGCGAGTCACGGCTGGTCGACGCTGGTGTCGAACGATGGGGTGCCCGGGGGGCACGGGTCCTGGAATGATGGTGGCACCCATGTGCCGTGGGGGAGACAAGGTGGCGGCGCCTGATGATCTTGGGGTGGACAAGATGGTGGCGCCATGGGCCGCACGTGGCAGGGGTTGACAAAGATGGCGGTGCCCATAGGCCGCACGTGGTCCGAGGAGGGGAAGATGGCTGCGCCCACTGGCTGCGCGTGGTCTGAGGAGGGGAAGATGGCGGCACCCACTGTCCGTACGCGAGGGGGATCGAGGCGATAGCGGCGACTGTGCGGGCCTGGCACAGGGCGCTGAGAGCCGGGCAGCGTTGGCGGGGGTGTTTCTGTTGCCCGCAGAAGTAACATCGGGGGCCCCCGGGTTTGGCTGGCTGGCGAGTGGCACAGGCGTAGGATTGGCTGGGTGAGGCCCCCGGTGGGGCGGCCGTCTGTGGAGTCCACGATGCATAGGAGGGGTGGGCCGTGCGGCTGGGGGTGCAGGCCTGAATATTGCACGAGGCGACCATCATCGATAGCGCCAGCTTTTTTGTTTTTTTGCGAGGACGAGCGTGGCCCTCTCTAAATGTTGCTGGCGTATGAGGTCTGACCCAATCCCCGTAACGAAATCGTCCCGCATGAGGAGGTTCGAATGTTCCGTGGCCATGACGGCCTGACAGTCACAGTCTCTGACCAGGGGAATTAAAGCATGCCAGAAATCTTCTATGGACTCACCAGGAAGTTGACTACGAGTAGAGAGTACATGGCTGGCGAAGAGCGTGTTCGTCCGCTGGGCGTAATTCTCTTTCCGTAGCGCCATGGCTTCATCGTAGGTCAGCGCGTCCTGGGTAAGAGGAAATACGTTGGAGCTCAGCCGTGAGTAGAGTATCTGGATCTTCCGAGCTTCCGTAATTGGGACTGGTGCAGACCTGCTATAAGCTTCGAAACAAGCTAGCCAATGTTGAAAGTCCTTTTAGCCGTCGCTTGATTGCGGAGCCAGGTGCAGGCGATCTGGCTTGATGCAGATGCGGAGGTGCATCTTCTGAAAATCTTAGAGTAATAAATTGATGCACGATCAATTGTACAGAGACGAGAGTTGAATACAACTGAGGCTTTATTGCTCCAAGATGTGTGGCCTCCTACAGCAGCTGGCGAAATGGCTGCTTTACGGGGTGCACACATATTTATACTCCGCCTACTGGGCGGAGCCAGCAGACAGGGACTACCCCCGGACCTGTAGTACAGGGTCTTACCACACATCTACTAATATGCACAACAGTGGTGATTACCACAATGTACTTTCCATGTCACTTGATTCTCACTCCATCTGACCCATTTCCCATCATGAAAGAAAGGCCAATGAAAGATAATCCCCTCAAAATGCTCCTTTACCACATCAGCCATTTTAAATCTCTGTCTCTTGGGTCTTCAGGAGAAAGCTGAAGGGGAAAACATTTCCATTTATTTCTCGTCCTGATCTTTCTCAGCATAGTCTGCCAATGTTTTTGGTATCGTTTTGTCCTAGCTCACTCATCATTCAATAATGCAACTTGTTCTTCCTGTATTAATACTACATGCTGCAGATCTCTACAGCATATCAGGGTAGTCCTGGTGATCCCTAGCCCACAGAATCAGCACAAACAGTAAATCACAGGAAGGAAGTCAAGAGCCACTTGACTGAATTCATACTCGATTAAACATAAATCAGCTTTAGTTAAGGAATAATCAATCAACAGTACACAATGTCAAAGAGCAATCAGTTGCTAATATTCTCACGGGCAAACCCATTTGATAAAATACGATGGCAGGATTAATGCTGACTTTTTTTCTCAAGGAGAAATATAGGGCGTGATGTAACCAAATTGCAACGGAGCCCTGTGACGAGCTCGTTTAGCTGAGTGTTTCCCGGCCCTTGCAGCACTGAGGAACACCACGCTATCTATCAGGACTTTGTTGCAATTCGGGACCACAGCGGGGAATGCCCCGCCAAGGCAACACTTAGTCTCATTTCCTGCACTGAGGAGCTTTGCTCGCCACTTTTAAATGGCGTCCCGATCTCTCGACTACTTGTCTTGCTCTAATATGCAGATTTGCCAGATAGTGATCCTGCCCACAATGGGCGGGATTCTGATTGTGTGGTCACGTCAGATCTCACGAGGCGTGGTGAGTTGGGATCTACTGGCATCAACCGGCATCTACCATGCCGCGGTTTGGGCACAATTCGGCAGGGAGATTGCCCCCATAATTGCTGGAATTATTGTAAATGGTATATTCAGAGAGTCGTGAATACCGCCCAGTCCATCACACAAACCTGCCTCCCATCCATTGACTCCATCTACACCTCCTGCTGCCGGGGGAAAGCGGGCAGCATAATCAAGGATCCCTCCCACCCGGCTTACTCACTTTTCCAACTTCTTCCATCGGGCATGAGATACAGAAGTCTGAGAACACGCACGAACAGACTCAAAATCAGCTTCTTCCCCACTGTCACCAGACTCCTAAATCACCCTCTTATGGACTGACCTCATTAACACTACACCCTGTCTGCTTCAACCGATGCCAATGCTTATGTAGTTACATTGTATATCTTGTGTTGCCCTATTATGTATTCTCATGTATTCTCATGTATTTTCTTGAATTTTGTTTAATTTCCTTTTCTTCCATGTACTGAATGATCTGTTGAGCTGCTTGCAGAAAAATACTTTTCACTGTACCTCGGTTCACGTGACAATAAACAAATCCAATCCAATCCAATTCATCCACTTTTTATTGTTTAAAGGCTGATTCGTGTAACCTGTTTGCCTGAAGCCACATTGATTTGAAAGGCCGGTATTCCTGTCCCCACGACCCCCACTGAGGCATGTTCTTTGACGGTGGAGGTGGCTCTCTACTGGCCGTTGGTGGGATCTCCCTGTCCCACCAAGGTCTATGATGTTTGGCTCGCTCATCCCATCACTGTGGATCCTGCTGTGGGGAGTCGCCATTGGTGCGACCGGAAGGTCCCTTTGGCGGGAAGGGCCGGAAAAAACTTGCCCAAAGTCTTTATATGGAAACATTAGAAATAAGAACAACAGTGGGCCCTTTGGCCCTTCAAGAAAGCTCTATGATACAATGAGATCATGGCTTACCTTCTACCTCAGCTGTACTTTCCTGCACTATCCCCATATCTTAATTCCCTTCGTATACAGATGCTCGTTACTGGTGCAGAGCCTTGTCTGCCAGGCCTAAATATCAGAAAATTGTGTCTGCAAAACCAACCTCTTGGTTATTTTCTGTTCTCTTTGCCACTGGAGAGCATACATTTGTAAAATCTGCTATGGTGGGATGATGTGCAAGCTCTGATAGTTATTCTCTTGTGTTCTGTTTTGTCTGTGTGGGACAGATGTTCAGGTTCTCTGTTAGACTGGGCTGCACTTCAATCCTAGGTTTGGTCTTGTTGGTAACACCTGTTATGTGATTCTTGCTCATTTATCATTAGACTAGCTATCTATGATTACTGAAAAGTCAAATGCTGCCTTTCAGGTGTGGGATTCTGTACCTTTCCTGATTTTTTGCTGTTTTCATTCTGGAATTTTGTCTAGTTGTACCTTGGCTCAATGAATCACAGAATTGTTACACCCAGAAAGAGGCCATTCGGTCCCTCGTGTCTGCACCAGTCCTTCGAAAGAACAATTCACTTGATGTTTGCACCCCGCCTTTTCCCCGTAATCTTGGGCGGCACGGTAGCACAGTGGTTAGCACTGTTGCTTTACAGCGCTAGGAGTTTGGTGGGTGGGGGAGTGGACCTGGGTAAAGTGCTCTTTTAGAGGGTCGGTGCAGACTCAATGATCTGAATAGCCTCCTGCTGCACTGTACGGATTCTATGAATTGTCCTCTATATTTTGTCTCTCCATGTTCTTCTTACAAAAATTAATTACCTCACACTTCACCACATTGTAATTCACCTGCCACTTATCCAGGCACTCCACCAAATTGTCTAAGTCCTTTTGAGGTTCTGCACTATCCTCCTCATATTCACCCAACACTGTCCACTGGGAAGCCCCACTACAAACCTTCCTCCAGCCTGAAAAATGTCCATCCGCCACTACTCTTGGTTTCCTATCACACAGCCAATTTAATATCCATGTTGCTACTGTCCTTTTTATTCCCTGAGTATCAAATTGAATCAAATTGTTTCAAATTGAAGTCTATGTATGTGCCATCAACAACATTACCCTCATCAACCCTCTCTCTTACCTCATCAAAATACTCCAGCAAATTAGTTAAGCACGATTCGCCTGGAATCCATTCCTACTGGCTTTCCTTAATTAACCCGCGCTTGCCCAAGCGACCATGAATTTTGTCACGATTTATTGGTTTCTAGAAGTTTCTTCATCACTAAAGTTAAACTGACTGGCTTGTAGTTGCTGGGCTTATCTTTACACCCTTTTTTTGAACTTTTGTAATTCCCCTTAGACTGCAAACCAGCTGTGTTCCCTATCACTGCACCACCCAGTCTCTGGTGACAGGATTCCACTTGAATGTAATTCAGCTACTTGCAACCCATTCAAATCCAAATTAAGTAAACATTCTTCAGCATCAATATATGTGGCAAGGCTGACTGATGGTAGTTTTGATTAGTGGAAAAGAATATAGGGTTGGAAGTGGCTGTTCATGGGACTGTAGGAAATATCAGATGAATACTCGGTGTAAATCCACAGCCAGCTATGTCACATGGCATTGTCTGTACTTATCTTCTCGGCTTGTTGTACAAATTATAGTGTTCCTGTAAATGGCAATCAAGGCCACTTGAATTGAGCATTCCCTGATTAGTTGCTCTTGTGGGTTAATTACCGGGCATTTGAGGAATAGTTAGAGGAACTTAATCAGGCAGTACTGGAGTCTGGAACTGCATGACTACTGCTGCAGTGGAATGCTACCCTGTACAGAATCAGATTGGATTAGATACGGGGCAAACATACACCATTCAGTTGTTCACGCCAGTTGCTTACATGACTGTAATGACTCAGGGATCCATGTTCCTACAGATTAGCATACAAATTCAATTTCACATTTCTCTAAGTCACATTTTCAACCAATATTTCCTTCAGATGTCCCTGAACACTTAGTGGATAAAGGCATTAAAGTTAATTCAGTATCTTCCAGTCGAGATATTTTAAAGTGGGATACCAGCAAGTGAATGCTCATCTGAAGCCGACCCCGTTCCTATTTTAATGGAGGCATTAACTCGTTTATTGGTCTTATGATGCAGTGGGTTAGCGTCCCTGCCTCTGAGGCAGAAGCTCTGGGTTGGAGTCCTATTCCAGGACGGGATGACCAAAGGAGGTGCGTTCATAATGCGGTCAAACAGGTTGAATGTGTCAACCTACTAATCCTTCCAGACACACCAATGACTGGCGGTAAGAGTTGGAGAGACTCCTGGTCAGACACACTTGATGTGGAGTCGTGCCCCTCAAGCAATAAGCCACTGGTGATAGACTAATAATAATAATAATAATAATACGATCGGTTCCAGGAATTACTTGCTATGAAAACAGATAAAAGACTGCCTTCGTGCACCACTAGGTCCGGGAAGAGAATTAGAATTGCAGCTCATTTATTGGCAGTGAGGTATGACCGCAGTTATTTTAAAGTCCCCAAGGATTTGGGTAGCAGGTTCTGAAGTACCTTTTTGCTAGTTTTCAGATTTTCCCACCGGACAATTTTTTCTGGACCTGGGCGCACTAAAGGGACCTACCTCTTGGAATCAAGCATGAGTGGAGGAATGGTAAGAGGTCTTGCAGAACACGACCAGTTGCTAGAGGAGAGAGGAGGAGGAAGACAAAGTGACGCTGCAGCCTTGACAGATGGTTGAGGAGAAAGAATCTGAGCAGTTCTTGTCCGAGAAAGTCTGCAAAGGTCCAGTTGAGCTGGAAGACATTCTACCCTCAATACATCAAACAGATGTATGTGCATCACACATCACAAATCCTGCAGCTATTTTTGGGGATTAGCCAGCTCAGCCACCAAGTCTCAACTATAGCTCCAAAGTAGCTTCTCGCACTTGTTGGAGACGGGACTGGTGGGATCCACACCATTACTGTGTGGAGTCTGCACGTCCTCCCCGTGTGTGCGTGGGTTTCCTCCGGGTGCTCCGGTTTCCTCCCACAGTCAAAGATGTGCGGGTTAGGTGGATTGGCCATGCTAAATTGCCCGTAGTGTAAGGTTAATGGGGGGATTGTTGGGTTACGGGTATACGGGTTACGTGGGTTTAAGTAGGGTGATCATTGCTCGGCACAACATCGAGGGCCGACGGGCCTGTTCTGTGCTGTACTGTTCTATGTTCTATGTTCTATCCACACCATTACAGTGTACCTCTGAGATCCACACCATCACAGTGTGCCAGTGAAATCCACACCATTACAGTGTACCTGTGAGATCCACACCATTACAGTGTACCTGTGAGATCCACACCATTACAGTGTGCCAGTGAGATCCACACCATTACAGTGTGTCTGTGAGATCCACACCATTACAATGTGCCTGTGAGATCCACACCATTACAGTGTACCTGTGAGATCCACACCATTACAGTGTGCCTGTGAGATCCACACCATTACAGTGTACCTGTGAGATCCACACCATTACAGTGTGCCTGTGAGATCCACACCATCACAGTGTACCTCTGAGATCCACACCATTACAGTGTACCTCTGAGATCCACACCATCACAGTGTACCTCTGAGATCCACACCATTACAGTGTACCTCTGAGATCCACACCATTACAGTGTACCTGTGAGATCCACACCATTACAGTGTACCTCTGAGATCCACACCATGACAGTGTACCTGTGAGATCCACACCATGACAGTGTGCCTGTGAGATCCACACCATTACAGTGTGCCTGTGAGATCCACACCATCACAGTGTGCCTGTGGACTCCACACCATTACAGTGTACCTGTGAGATCCACACCATTACAGTGTGCCTGTGAGATCCACACCATTACAGTGTACCTGTGAGATCCACACCATTACAGTGTGCCTGTGAGATCCACACCATTACAGTGTACCTGTGAGATCCACACCATTACAGTGTGCCTGTGAGATCCACACCATCACAGTGTGCCTGTGGACTCCACACCATTACAGTGTACCTGTGAGATCCACACCATTACAGTGTGCCTGTGAGATCCACACCATCACAGTGTACCTGTGAGATCCACACCATTACAGTGTGCCTGTGAGATCCACACCATTACAGTGTGCCTGTGAGATCCACACCATTACAGTGTACCTGTGAGATCCACACCATTACAGTGTGCCTCTGAGATCCACACCATTACACTGTACCTGTGAGATCCACACCATTACAGTGTGCCTGTGAGATCCACACCATTACAGTGTGCCTGTGAGATCCACACCATTACAGTGTACCTGTGAGATCCACACCATCACAGTGTACCTCTGAGATCCACACCATTACAGTGTACCTCTGAGATCCACATCATTACAGTGTACCTGTGAGATCCACACCATTACAGTGTGCCTGTGAGATCCACACCATTACAGTGTGCCTGTGAGATCCACACCATTACAGTGTACCTGTGAAATCCACACCATTACAGTGTACCTGTGAGATTCACACCATTACAGTGTGTCTGTGAGATCCACATCATTACAGTGTGCCTGTGAGATCCACACCATTACAGTGTGCCTGTGAGATCCACACCATTACAGTGTGCCTGTGAGATCCACACCATTACAGTGTACCTGTGAGATCCACACCATTACAGTGTACCCCTGAGATCAACACCATCACAGTGTGCCTGTGAGATCCACACCATTACAGTGTGCCTGTGGACTCCACACCATTACAGTGTACCTGTGAGATCCACACCATTACAATGTGCCTGTAAGATCCACACCATTACAGTGTGCCTGTGAGATCCACACCATTACAGTGTGCCTGTGAGATCCACACCATTACAGTGTGCCTGTGAGATCCACACCATTACAGTGTGCCTGTGAGATCTACACCATGACAGTGTGCCTGTGAGATCCACACCATTACAGTGTACCTGTGAGATCCACACCATTACAGTGTGCCTGTGAGATCCACACCATTACAGTGTGCCTGTGAGATCCACACCATTACAGTGTGCCTGTGAGATCCACACCATTACAGTGTACCTGTGAGATCCACACCATTACAGTGTGTCTGTGAGATCCACACCATTACAGTTTGTCTGTGAGATCCACACCATCACAGTGTACCTCTGAGATCCACACCATCACAGTGTACCCCTGAGATCCACACCATTACAGTGTGCCTGTGAGATCCACACCATTACAGTGTGCCTCTGAGATCCACACCATTACAGTGTACCTCTGAGATCCACACCATTACAGTGTGCCTGTGAGATCCACACCATTACAGTGTGCCTGTGAGATCCACACCATTACAGTGTGTCTGTGAGATCCACACCATTACAGTGTGCCTGTGAGATCCACACCATTACAGTGTGCCTGTGAGATCCACACCATTACAGTGTGCCTGTGAGATCCACACCATTACAGTGTGCCTGTGAGATCCACACCATTACAGTGTGCCTGTGAGATCCACACCATTACAGTGTGCCTGTGAGATCCACATCATTACAGTGTGCCTGTGAGATCCACACCATTACAGTGTGCCTGTGAGATCCACACCATTACAGTGTGCCTGTGAGATCCACACCATTACAGTGTACCTGTGAGATCCACACCATTACAGTGTGCCTGTGAGATCCACACCATTACAGTGTACCTGTGAGATCCACACCATTACAGTGTGCCTCTGAGATCCACACCATTACAGTGTGCCTCTGAGATCCACACCATTACAGTGTGCCTGTGAGATCCACACCATTACAGTGTGCCTGTGAGATCCACACCATTACAGTGTACCTCTGAGATCCACACCACTAGTGTACCTGTGAGATCCACACCATTACAGTGTGCCTCTGAGATCCACACCATTACAGTGTGACTGTGAGATCCACACCATTACAGTGTGCCTCTGAGATCCACACCATTACAGTGTGTCTGTGAGATCCACACCATTACAGTGTGCCTCTGAGATCCACACCATTACAGCGTGCCTGTGCCATCTACAAGTTTGCTGACGATACGACCATAGTGGGCCGGATCTCGAATAATGACGAGTCAGAATACAGGAGGGAGATAGAGAACCTGGTGGAGTGGTGTAATGACAAAAATCTCTCCCTCAATGCCAGCAAAACTAAAGAGCTGGTCATTGACTTCAGGAAGCAAAGTACTGTACACACCCCTGTCAGCATCAATGGGGCCGATGTGGAGCAGTTTCAAATTCCTAGGGGTGCACATCACCAAAAATCTGTCCTGCTCCACTCACGTTGACGCTATCACCAAGAAAGCTCAACAGCGCCTATACCTCCTCAGGAAACTAAGGAATTTCGGCATGTCCACATTAACCCTTACCAACTTTTACAGATCGACCATAGAAAGCATCCTATCGGCTACATCACAGCCTGGTATGGCAACTGCTCGGCACAGGACTGCAAGGAACTTCAGAGAGTCGTGAATACCACCCAGTCCATCACACAAACCTGCCTCCCATCCATGGACTCCATCTGCACCTCCCGCTGCCTGGGGAAAGCGGGCAGCATAATCAAGGATCCCTCCCACCCGGCTTACTCACTTTTCCAACTTCTTCCATCGGGCAGGAGATACAGAAGTTGAGAACACGCACGAACAGACTCAAAAACAGCTTCTTCCCCACTGTCACCAGACTCCTAAATGATCCTCTTATTGACTGACCTCATTAACACTACACCCTGTATGCTTCATCCGATGCCAATGCTTATGTAGTTACATTGTATATCTTGTTTAGCCCTATTATGTATTCTCATGTATTTTCTTGAATTCTGTTTAATTCCCTTTTCTTCCCATGTACTGAATGATCTGTTGAGCTGCTTGCAGAAAAATACTTTTCACTGTATCTCGGTACACGTGACAATAAACGAATCCAATCCAATCCAATCCAATCCACACCATTACACTGTGCCAGTGAGATCCACACCATTACAGTATGCCAGTGAGATCCACACCTTTACACTGTGCCAGTGAGATCCACACCATTACACTGTGCCAGTGAGATCCACACCATTACACTGTGCCAGTGAGATCCACACCATTACACTGTGCCAGTGAGATCCACACCTTTACACTGTGCCAGTGAGATCCACACCATTGCACTGTGCCAGTGAGATCCACACCATTACACTGTGCCAGTGAGATCCACACCATTACACTGTGCCAGTGAGATCCACACCATTACACTGTGCCAGTGAGATCCACACCATTACTCTGTGCCAGTGAGATCCACACCATTACACTGTGCCAGTGAGATCCACACCATTACACTGTGCCAGTGAGATCCACACCATTACACTGTGCTAGTGAGGTCCACACCATTACACTGTGCTAGTGAGATCCACACCATTACACTGTGCCAGTGAGATCCACACCATTGCACTGTGCCAGTGAGAGCCACATCATTGCACTGTGCCAGTGAGATCCACACCTTTACACTGTGCCAGTGAGATCCACAGTATTACACTGTGCCAGTGAGATCCACAGTATTACATTGTGCCAGTGAGACCTACACCATTACACTGTGTCAGTGAGATCCACACCATTACACTGTGCCAGTGAGATCCACACCATTACACTGTGCCAGTGAGATCCACACCTTTACACTGTGCCAGTGAGATCCACAGTATTACACTGTGCCAGTGAGATCCACAGTATTACATTGTGCCAGTGAGACCTACACCATTACACTGTGCCAGTGAGATCCACACCATTACACTGTGCCAGTGAGATCCACAGTATTACACTGTGCCAGTGAGATCCACACCATTACACTGTGCCAGTGAGATCCCCACCATTACACTGTGCCAGTGAGATCCACACCATTACACTGTGCCAGTGAGATCCACACCATTACACTGTGCCAGTGAGACCTACACCATTACACTGTGCCAGTGAGACCTACACCATTACACTGTGCCAGTGAGATCCACAGTATTACACTGTGCCAGTGAGATCCACACCATTACACTGTCCCAGTGAGATCCACACCATTACATTGTGCCAGTGAGATCCACACCATTACACTGTGCCAGTGAGATCCACACCATTACACTGTGCCAGTGAGATCCACACCATTACACTGTGCCAGTGAGATCCGCACCATTACACTGTGCCAGTGAGATCCACACCATTACATTGTGCCAGTGAGATCCACAGTATTACACTGTGCCAGTGAGACCTACACCATTACACTGTGCCAGTGAGGTCCACACCATTAAACTGTGCCTGTGAGATCCATGTCAGTATACTGTACCAGTGAAATCCACACCTTTACACTGTCCCGGTGAGTTCCACACCATTACACTGTGCCAGTGAGATCCACACCATTACACTGTACCAGTGAGATCCACACCATTACACTGTGCCAGTGAGATCCACACCATTATACTGTGCTAGTGAGATCCACACCATTACATTGTGCCAGTGAGATCCACACCATTACACTGTGCTAGTGAGATCCACACCATTACACTGTGCCAGTGAGATCCACACCATTACACTGTACCAGTGAGATCCACACCATTACACTGTGCCAGTGAGATCCACACCATTACAGTGTACCTGTGAGATCCACACCATTACAGTGTACCTCTGAGATCCACACCATTACAGTGTACCTCTGAGATCCACACCATTACAGTGTACCTGTGAGATCCACACCATTACAGTGTACCTCTGAGATCCACACCATCACAGTGTACCTGTGAGATCCACACCATCACAGTGTACCTGTGAGATCCACACCATTAGTGTACCTCTGAGATCCACACCATTACAGTGTACCTCTGAGATCCACACCATTACAGTGTACCTGTGAGACCTACACCATTACAGTGTGCCTGTGAGATCCACACCATTACAGTGTGCCTGTGAGATCCACACCATCACAGTGTACCTCTGAGATCCACACCATTACAGTGTGCCTGTGAGATCCACACCATTACAGTGTGCCTGTGAGATCCACACCATTACAGTGTGCCTGTGAGATCCACACCATTACAGTGTGCCTGTGAGATCCACACCATTACAGTGTGCCTGTGAGATCCACACCATTACAGTGTGCCTGTGAGATCCACACCATTACAGTGTACCTCTGAGATCCACACCATTACAGTGTGCCTGTGAGATCCACACCATTACAGTGTGTCTGTGAGATCCACACCATTACACTGTGCCAGTGAGATCCCCACCATTACACTGTGCCAGTGAGATCCACACCATTACACTGTGCCAGTGAGATCCACACCATTATACTGTGCCAGTGAGATCCACACCATTACACTGTGTCAGTGAGATCCACACCATTACACTGTGCCAGTGAGATCCACACCAATACACTGTGTCAGTGAGATCCACACCATTACACTGTACCTGTGTGAGCCACACCATTGCACTGTGCCAGTGTGACCTACACCATTACACTGTGACTGTGAGATCCACACCATTGCACTGTGCCAGTGAGAACCACATCATTGCACTGTGCCAGTGAGATCCACAGTATTACACTGTGCCAGTGAGATCCACAGTATTACACTGTGCCAGTGAGACCTACACCATTACACTGTGTCAGTGAGATCCACACCATTATACTGTGCCAGTGAGATCCACACCATTACACTGTGCCAGTGAGATCCCCACCATTATACTGTGCCAGTGAGATCCACACCATTACAGTGTGCCAGTGAGATCCACACCATTACACTGTGCCAGTGAGGTCCACACCATTACACTGTGCCAGTGAGATCCACACCATTATACTGTGCCAGTGAGATCCACACCATTACACTGTGCCAGTGAGATCCACACCATTACACTGTGCCAGTGAGATCCACACCATTACACTGTGCCAGTGAGATCCACACCATTACACTGTACCTTTGTGAGCCACACCATTGCACTGTGTCAGTGAGGTCCACACCATTGCATTGTGTCAGTGAGATCCACACCATTACACTGTGCCAGTGAGACCTACACCATTACACTGTGCCAGTGAGACCTACACCATTACACTGTGCCAGTGAGATCCACACCATTACACTGTGCCAGTGAGATCCACACCATTACACTGTGCCAGTGAGACCTACACCATTACACTGTGCCAGTGAGATCCACACCATTACATTGTGTCAGTGAGATCCACACCATTACACTGTGCCAGTGAGACCTACACCATTACACTGTGACTGTGAGATCCACACCATTGCACTGTGCCAGTGAGATCCACACCATTACACTGTGCCAGTGAGACCTACACCATTACACTGTGCCAGTGAGAACCACATCATTGCACTGTGCCAGTGAGATCCACAGTATTACACTGTGCCAGTGAGATCCACAGTATTACACTGTGCCAGTGAGACCTACACCATTACACTGTGTCAGTGAGATCCACAGTATTACACTGTGCCAGTGAGATCCACAGTATTACACTGTGCCAGTGAGATCCACACCATTACACTGTGCCAGTGAGATCCACACCATTACACTGTGCCAGTGAGATCCACACCATTATACTGTGCCAGTGAGATCCACACCATTACACTGTGCCAGTGAGACCTACACCATTACACTGTGCCAGTGAGATCCACACCATTACACTGTGTCAGTGAGATCCACACCATTACACTGTGCCAGTGAGATCCACACCATTACACTGTGCCAGTGAGATCCACACCATTATACTGTGCCAGTGAGATCCACACCATTACAGTGTGCCTGTGAGATCCACACCATTACAGTGTGTCTGTGAGATCCACACCATTACACTGTGCCAGTGAGATCCCCACCATTACACTGTGCCAGTGAGATCCACACCATTACACTGTGCCAGTGAGATCCACACCATTATACTGTGCCAGTGAGATCCACACCATTACACTGTGTCAGTGAGATCCACACCATTACACTGTGCCAGTGAGATCCACACCATTACACTGTGTCAGTGAGATCCACACCATTACACTGTACCTGTGTGAGCCACACCATTGCACTGTGCCAGTGTGACCTACACCATTACACTGTGACTGTGAGATCCACACCATTGCACTGTGCCAGTGAGAACCACATCATTGCACTGTGCCAGTGAGATCCACAGTATTACACTGTGCCAGTGAGATCCACAGTATTACACTGTGCCAGTGAGACCTACACCATTACACTGTGTCAGTGAGATCCACACCATTACACTGTGCCAGTGAGATCCACACCATTACACTGTGCCAGTGAGACCTACACCATTACACTGTGCCAGTGAGATCCACACCATTACACTGTGTCAGTGAGATCCACACCATTACACTGTGCCAGTGAGATCCACACCATTACATGTGCCAGTGAGATCCACACCATTATACTGTGCCAGTGAGATCCACACCATTACAGTGTGCCAGTGAGATCCACACCATTACACTGTGCCAGTGAGGTCCACACCATTACACTGTGCCAGTGAGATCCACACCATTATACTGTGCCAGTGAGATCCACACCATTACACTGTGCCAGTGAGATCCACACCATTACACTGTGCCAGTGAGATCCACACCATTACACTGTGCCAGTGAGATCCACACCATTACACTGTACCTTTGTGAGCCACACCATTGCACTGTGTCAGTGAGGTCCACACCATTGCACTGTGTCAGTGAGATCCACACCATTACACTGTGCCAGTGAGACCTACACCATTACACTGTGCCAGTGAGACCTACACCATTACACTGTGCCAGTGAGACCTACACCATTACACTGTGCCAGTGAGATCCACACCATTACACTGTGTCAGTGAGATCCACACCATTACACTGTGCCAGTGAGACCTACACCATTACACTGTGACTGTGAGATCCACACCATTGCACTGTGCCAGTGAGATCCACATCATTACACTGTGCCAGTGAGACCTACACCATTACACTGTGCCAGTGAGAACCACATCATTGCACTGTGCCAGTGAGATCCACAGTATTACACTGTGCCAGTGAGATCCACAGTATTACACTGTGCCAGTGAGACCTACACCATTACACTGTGTCAGTGAGATCCACAGTATTACACTGTGCCAGTGAGATCCACAGTATTACACTGTGCCAGTGAGATCCACACCATTCCACTGTGCCAGTGAGATCCACACCATTACACTGTGCCAGTGAGACCTACACCATTACACTGTGCCAGTGAGATCCACAGTATTACACTGTGTCAGTGAGATCCACACCATTACACTGTGCCAGTGAGACCTACACCATTACACTGTGCCAGTGAGACCCACACCATTACACTGTGTCAGTGAGATCCACACCATTACACTGTGCCAGTGAGATCCACACCATTACACTGTGCCAGTGAGATCCACACCATTATACTGTGCCAGTGAGGTCCACACCATTACACTGTGCCAGTGAGATCCACACCATTATACTGTGCCAGTGAGGTCCACACCATTACACTGTGCCAGTGAGATCCACACCATTACACTGTGCCAGTGAGATCCACACCATTACACAGTGCCAGTGAGATCCACACCATTACACTGTGCCAGTGAGATCCACAGTATTACACTGTGCCAGTGAGACCTACACCATTACACTGTGCCAGTGAGACCTACACCATTAAACTGTGCCAGTGAGATCCATGTCAGTATACTGTACCAGTGAAATCCACACCTTTACACTGTCCCGGTGAGATCCACACCATTACACTGTCCCAGTGAGATCCACACCATTACACTATGCCAGTGAGATCCGCACCATTACACTATGCCAGTGAGATCCGCACCATTACACTGTGCCAGTGAGATCCACACCATTACACTATGCCAGTGAGATCCGCACCATTACACTGTGCCAGTGAGATCCACACCATTACACTGTGCCAGTGAGATCCACACCATTACACTGTGCCAGTGAGATCCGCACCATTACACTGTGCCAGTGAGATCCACACCATTACACTGTGCCAGTGAGATCCACACCATTACACTGTACCAGTGAGATCCACACCATTACACTGTGCCAGTGAGATCCACACCATTACACTGTGCCAGTGCGACCTACACCATTACACTGTGCCAGTGAGATCCACACCATTACACTGTCCCAGTGAGATCCGCACCATTACACTGTGCCAGTGAGATCCACACCATTACACTGTACCAGTGAGATCCACACCATTACACTGTGCCAGTGCGACCTACACCATTACACTGTGCCAGTGAGATCCACACCATTACACTGTCCCAGTGAGATCCGCACCATTACACTGTGCCAGTGAGATCCACACCATTACACTGTACCAGTGAGATCCACACCATTACACTGTGCCAGTGCGACCTACACCATTACACTGTGCCAGTGAGATCCACACCATTACACTGTGCCAGTGAGATCCACACCATTACACTGTGCCAGTGAGATCCACACCATTACACTGTGCCAGTGAGATCCACACCATTACACTGTCCCAGTGAGATCCACACCATTACACTGTGCCAGTGAGATCCACACCATTACACTGTGCCAGTGAGATCCACACCATTACACTGTGCCAGTGAGATCCACACCATTACACTGTGCCAGTGCGACCTACACCATTACACTGTGCCGGTGAGACCTACACCATTACACTGTGCCAGTGAGATCCACACCATTACACTGTGCCAGTGAGATCCACACCATTACACTGTGCCAGTGAGACCTACACCATTACACTGTGCCAGTGAGATCCACACCATTACACTGTGCCAGTGAGACCTACACCATTACACTGTGCCAGTGAGATCCACACCATTACATTGTGCCAGTGAGACCTACACCATTACACTGTGCCAGTGAGATCCACACCATTACACTGTGCCAGTGAGATCCACACCATTACACTGTGCCAGTGAGACCTACACCATTACACTGTGCCAGTGAGATCCACACCATTACATTGTGCCAGTGAGACCTACACCATTACACTGTGCCAGTGAGATCCACACCATTACACTGTGCCAGTGAGATCCACACCATTACACTGTGCCAGTGAGATCCACACCATTACACTGTGCCAGTGAGATCCACACCATTACACTGTGCCAGTGAGATCCACACCATTACACTGTGCCAGTGCGACCTACACCATTACACTGTGCCAGTGAGATCCACACCATTACACTGTGCCAGTGAGATCCACACCATTACACTGTGCCAGTGCGACCTACACCATTACACTGTGCCAGTGAGATCCACACCATTACACTGTGCCAGTGAGATCCACACCATTACACTGTGCCAGTGCGACCTACACCATTACACTGTGCCAGTGAGATCCACACCATTACACTGTGCCAGTGCGACCTACACCATTGCACTGTGCCAGTGAGATCCACACCATTACAGTGTGCCAGTGAGATCCACACCTTTACACTGTGCCAGTGAGACCTACACCATTGCACTGTGCCAGTGAGATCCACACCATTACAGTGTGCCAGTGAGATCCACACCATTACACTGTGCCAGTGCGACCTACACCATTGCACTGTGCCAGTGAGATCCACACCATTACAGTGTGCCAGTGAGATCCACACCATTACACTGTCCCAGTGGGATGCACACCATTACACTGTGCCAGTGCGATCCGCACCATTACACTGTGCCAGTGAGATCCACACCATTACACTGTGCCAGTGAGACCTACACCATTACACTGTCCCAGTGAGATCCACACCATTATACTGTGCCAGTGAGATCCACACCATTATACTGTGCCAGTGCGATCCGCACCATTACACTGTGCCAGTGAGACCTACACCATTACACTGTCCCAGTGAGATCCACACCATTATACTGTGCCAGTGAGACCTACACCATTACACTGTGCCAGTGAGATCCACACCATTACACTGTGCCTGTGAGATCCACAGTATTACACTGTGCCCGTGAGATCCACACCATTACACTGTGCCAGTGGGTTCCACACCATTACACTGTGCCAGTGAGATCCACACCATTACACTGTGCCAGTGAGATCCACACCATTGCACTGTGACTGTGAGACCTACACCATTACACTGTGCCAGTGAGATCCACACCATTACACTGTGCCAGTGGGTTCCACACCATTACACTGTGCCAGTGAGATCCACACCATTACACTGTGCCAGTGAGATCCACACCATTACATTGTGCCAGTGAGATCCACACCATTACACTGTGCCAGTGAGATCCACACCATTACACTGTGACTGTGAGACCTACACCATTACACTGTGCCAGTGAGATCCACACCATTACACTGTGCCAGTGGGTTCCACACCATTACACTGTGCCAGTGAGATCCACACCATTGCACTGTGCCAGTGAGATCCACACCATTACACTGTGCCAGTGAGATCCACACTATTACACTGTGCCCGTGAGATCCACACCATTACACTGTGCCAGTGGGTTCCACACCATTATACTGTGCCAGTGAGATCCACACCATTACACTGTGCCAGTGGGTTCCACACCATTCCACTGTGCCAGTGGGTTCCACACCATTACACTGTGCCAGTGAGATCCACACCATTACACTGTGCCAGTGAGATCCACACCATTACATTGTGCCAGTGAGATCCACACCATTACACTGTGCCAGTGAGATCCACACCATTACACTGTGCCAGTGAGATCCACACCATTACATTGTGCCAGTGAGATCCACACCATTGCACTGTGCCAGTGAGATCCACACCATTACACTGTGCCAGTGGGATCCACACCATTACACTGTGCCGGTGAGATCCACACCATTATACTGTGCCAGTGAGATCCACACCATTACACTGTGCCAGTGAGATCCACACCATTACACTGGCCCAGTGAGATCCACACCATTACACTGTGCTAGTGAGATCCACAATGTTACACTGTGCCAGTGAGATCCACACCATTACACTGTGCCAGTGAGATCCACACCATTACACTGTGCCAGTGAGATCCACACCATTACACTGTGCCAGTGAGATCCACACCATTACACTGTGCCAGTGAGATCCACAATGTTACACTGTGCCAGTGAGATCCACACCATTACACTGTGCCAGTGAGATCCACACCATTACACTGTGCTAGTGAGATCCACACCATTACACTGGCCCAGTGAGATCCACACCATTACACTGTGCTAGTGAGATCCACAATGTTACACTGTGCTAGTGAGATCCACAATGTTACACTGTGCTAGTGAGATCCACAATGTTACACTGTGCCAGTGAGATCCACACCATTACATTGTGCCAGTGGGATCCACACCATTACACTGTGCCAGTGAGATCCGCACCATTACACTGTGCCAGTGAGATCCGCACCATTACACTGTGCCAGTGAGATCCACACCATTACACTGTGCCAGTGAGATCCGCACCATTACACTGTGCCAGTGAGATCCACACCATTACACTGTGCCAGTGAGATCCACACCATTACACTGTGCCAGTGAGATCCACACCATTACACTGTGCCAGTGGGATCCACACCATTACACTGTGCCAGTGAGGTCCACACCATTACACTGTGCTAGTGAGATCCACAATGTTACACTGTGCCAGTGAGATCCACACCATTACACTGTGCCAGTGAGATCCACACCATTACACTGTGCCAGTGAGATCCGCACCATTACATTGTGCCAGTGGGATCCACACCATTACACTGTGCCAGTGAGATCCGCACCATTACACTGTGCCAGTGAGATCCACACCATTACACTGTGCCAGTGAGATCCACACCATTACACTGTGCCAGTGAGATCCACACCATTATACTGTGCCAGTGAGATCCACACCATTATACTGTACCAGTGAGATCCACACCATTACACTGTGCTAGTGAGATCCACAATGTTACACTGTGCCAGTGAGATCCACACCATTACACTGTGCCAGTGAGATCCACACCATTACACTGTGCCAGTGAGATCCGCACCATTACATTGTGCCAGTGGGATCCACACCATTACACTGTGCCAGTGGGTTCCACACCATTACACTGTGCCAGTGAGATCCACACCATTACACTGTCCCAGTGAGATCCACACCATTATACTGTCCCAGTGAGATCCACACCATTATACTGTCCCAGTGAGATCCACACCATTATACTGTACCAGTGAGATCCACACCATTACACTGTGCCAGTGGGTTCCACACCATTATACTGTGCTAGTGCATTATAAACCAAGCTACTAGTGCTCCCCTGCTTTCCATAGCAGTGGAAAAACATGTTTAATTGCCATTGTGAATTACTTTAATTAAATTATCCTGTCGGCTATTGAATATATTGGGCATTGTGCTGCATTAGACCTTTACATGGCAGATGGATCTGCAGCAGAACTCCCATTTCCTCCAAATGGCTAACTTTACTGTGTACTCTAATCCAACGTGGCTGTTAGCTAAAGAAAACTAGTAGATGAAAAGACAGATGAAAGCCCTCACAGCCTGTCAATTCCAAGCTGAAATCATTCAAGATCAAACAAAGTGTTATGGTGCTGGACTATCAAAGGAAGGAGATGAAATGATTTGGAAACCCAATCTTTACATCAAAAGGATGTGTTGTTCCTACATGGTAAGCTGACAGTGTACTGGAGCCATTTACAGCTGAGAGAACTTGGGTCTTCTATCTGATGGGTAAAACGATGCTGATAGTAAGGTGAAGCTGCTGAAATCTACTTGAAATGAAATGAATGAAAATCACATTGTCACGAGTAGGCTTCAATGAAGTTACTGTGAAAAGCCCCTAGTTGCCACATTGTGGCGCCTGTCCGGGGATGCTGGTACTTGGAATATCGCCGGAAGTGAAGCAAAAGACCACCACGGTAACGATTCAAGAGCAATAAGCTTATGTTTATATGTGGGATTTCGGGAGTTGAGGCCATTCGAAGGTGCGTTGCCGTCAATAACTTGAGGTGCAATCTACCCGAATGGGAACAGAATCCCGTAACAGGAGATTAGCTCGGAGCACTGAGAAACACGCTGCTATCTAACGCCCATCCGGGTAGATCGGGGGGTCTCAGTGGGGAACTCCCCGACGAGGCCACACTTAGCCCCATTTTCTGCACCGAGGACCTGCCCTCGCTGGACCTGCTCACTACAGCGAGAGATCAGGACACTTTTTAAATAGTATTCTGATCTCTTGAGAACCCAACATGACCCTGACCCCCCCAAGCCCCAAATCAATATAAGGGAACCCATGGAGCCCCTCCGCACCCTCCCACCTACGCAGGGCACCACCCCGGCCTGATCACTGCCATACAGAAAATCCCAGTTGGTACCTTTGCAGTGTCAGGCTGGCACCCAGGTGGCACTGCCAGGGTGCCCAGGTGGCACCAGCAGTGTCGGGGTACCAAAGGACATGAACAGGGGGCCTCCAGTGCAGTTCCGTCTGGTTCCTGTATGTGGAGACTAGTACTGAACGGCGTTTGCCTGAGGTTGCCAGGAATGGCCAGCAGAGTGACGCAAGAAGCTGCATGAACCCCTCAGGGTGGCCATGGTGAATAACCAGCCCCATGCCCCTGGCACCATCACATCCCACACCCTCCACAACCATAGCCCTGCCTCCTTCCACCTGGCCCCCACCAGGCGGATGTGAAGGCAGCGCTGGGAGCAGGTGGGCAACCCCAAAGGCAAGCCAGGGTGTGCCCCCACTATCGCTATGCCTGTGGCACCAACCCCTGTCCCACACCCGTAGCACCCCCAACCCCCAAAGGACGATCGAATCCCACCTAGTGGTAGGCCACCCACACCCCAGCCCGCATCACATGCTGACAACCACACCACCTGCCATGTCCAGGTGCCCTGCATACACAGGCCAACAGCCATGGACTCCCTGTGCTGCCTGCCTCTGAGTCTCTCACAGGTGGCCCACAACCCCAGAGAAAAAGAGTAGACCCAAGGGGGCCCGCCGCACCTGCGGCCCCTCACCACCGCTGCGTTTTGTTATGCTCTTGACGTGGCATAAGCTGCTTCCTTGATGTGCCCTCTGACAAAGGAAGGTTCAGACTTGGAGACAGCTTTAATACATTTATTAAACTGTTAACGATTCTCCTACTTGGATTCGACTCTCCTGTTAATCCTGCTATAGCTACTCAGACTAACTAACCAGTCTGCTACAATCCACGTGGTAGGTGTGATCTGTTTCAAATCAACCCTGTGTACACACTGAGTGTCTCCACTGGAAAGAGGAAGATCATGTGTGCTGTGTCCTTATATATGGGTTGGTGTAATGCCCTCCTGTGGTAGTGTCACCTCTGTGTGTATCATGAATGCCCATTGGTCGTGTCCTATCTTACTGGCCTATTGGTTGAATGTCTGTGTGTCATGTCTCTGGTGCCCCCTCTAGTGTCTAGCTAGTCTATGTGTATTTACATTAACCTCTTGTGTATTTACAGTGATGCATATCACCACACGCTGAGCAGAGGGTGTTTGACCTGGTCGGTGGGGCCAGAGAGCGTGTAGTCACCGAGACAGATGTCGGCATTGGAAAGCAAGTGAGCCCTCGATGGATTGTAATGTCCCTGTGGTACATATAGCAATCCCCAACCCCAATCCCTGTCACCTGGCATTATAACTGAGTGATGCTACACAGTCCCAGAGAGACGTGGCACAGTCCCTGTGATCGATGGCCACGAACATTGAGACCCTGGTGGAGACGAGAGCGGGCCTCCAGGACTGACATCGCCAGGTGGCGGGGGAGCCCCTAGAGCCCGCTCCAGCTGCACCCTCATGTCAAGGAGTAGCCAGGGGAAGAGGTGGTATGGGCCTGTGCCGATGACTCCCACAGGTGAGGTGCCAAAACACCACAGCGTCTCTAAATCCCTACCCCCCCTCCATTGGGAAGTGGGCAGAACAGGGTGGCACCAGGCCATCATGGAACCCGAATGACTGCCGGGCCTGTCCAGAGGACGGCAGCCAATGGGGACCCAGGTCACAGGGCGGGATTTGTAGCAGGCCACCTACACCCCGATGTACCACCTGGGCACCCTCCTCGGCGGAGTGGTGGGGACCGTAATGCCAGAAAGCTAGACACCATTTGAGTTGGCACGGGTGCAGCGGATAGGATAGTGTTAGTGGCTAGGGCACAAGTATAATATAATATAATAATAATCTTTATTAGTGTCACAAGCAGGCTTACATGAACACTGCAATGAAGTTACTGTGAATGTCCCACAGTCGCCACACTCCGGCGCCTGTTCGGGTACACAGAGGGAGTATTCAGAATGTCCAATTCATCCAACAAGCAAGTCTTTTGCGACTTTGTAGGAGGAAACCGGAGCACCCGGAGGAAACCCACGCAGGCACGGGGAGAACGTGCAGACTCCGAACAGACAGTGACGCAAGGCTGGGAGTTGAACTATGGTCCCTGGCGCTGTGAAGCTACAGTGCTAACCACTGTGCTCTTGTGCCACCCACAATAAACACCTCTGTACACTAACGTTCCGACCTAACTCTTATTCTGTCTGCAGGATGTAAGGGATGGGCAGGACTGTGAGCAGAGAGTGTGCTGGGTGGGTGGGGAGTGGGCGGGAGAGGGGCACGCGTGTCGGAGGTGGGCACGGGCAAGGGCCCCCAGGGCAGCCACCGCCTCAGTCCCCTGCCCTTCCCCCTCCCACTCCCCCCCACCACAATTCCATTGCGCCCGGAGCCCATCCCCACCTCCGCCACCCCAAGGGTTTGCTGGGATTGTGAGGTGGAATGACCAGCTCACATGCAGGGATCATTCGGGTAGACGGTGGAATGTGCTACTGAGGGCAAGCGTCATCCAATGATGCGGAGCACCATAGCCCATCATGGAGCGCATCGTCATCATCCTCCATCCCATAGACTGCACCCACTGATACTGCCAACCCAGGGCCGGCACCATGTAGTGAGGCATGTATTTGGCACGGTATGGGGGGGGGGTCGTAGGTATGGGGGGGTGAAGGCTGCAGGGAGGGTGGACAGGTGTGGTGGTGATGGGAGGTGTGAAACGAGGATGGAGGGGTGGGTGTGTTTGGAGAGGGATCGTGTGGGCGCTGGGATGGGATGGTAGGGCTGCTGGTGGCCAGGCCCCAGTCAGTGAACCTGGAGGTGATTAGATTGCCCAATGCGCCGCAGCCTAGGTCACACATTGTGCGGCCTCCTGTGGCTGACCAGGCCCCATGCCATACCCATCCTGGCCCTCCTCTGCATCTTGTTGGGCTAGGCCTGATGTTCATCCTCCTCCTCCAGCATATCACCCCTCAGCTGCACGATGTTGTGGAGGATGCAGCAGGCCACTACAATGTGGGAGACCTAGTGCTATATTGGAGGGACTTCTGAGCGATCCAGGCACCTGGACAGCATCTTCAGGATGCTGATTTCCCGCTCGATCACGCCCCTGATCGCTGCATGGGTGTTGTAACAGGTCTCCATGTCGGTCTGTGGCCTCAAGATAGGTTGATCAGCCACGATTCCAGTGGATGCCCCTGTCACCCAGGAGCCAACTCGTATCCCGGGGTATGCCTCAAAAATGTCAGGAATGGTCGGTGCCTGGATGGAGGCATCGTGCACACTGCCTGAGTATCAGGTTCAGACGTGCATGATACACAGCTCATGGTCACACACCAGCTGCACGTTCATCGAGTGGAACCCCTTTTGGTTTGTGCCGAGTGGCCTGTCATCTGCAGGTGCTCATGAGGGGACATGCATCCCGTTGATCCCCTCCTGGACCTGAGGCATCCCGGTGATGGCGGTGAAACCCGCTGCCCTGGCAAACTAGTGGGCTTCGTACACGATGAAGGTAACAAATTGAGCCGAACGGGCAAACAGGGCCTCCGTGATGGTGCAGATGCACCTGTGCATTGAGGTCTGTGAGATCATAGAATTTACAGTGCAGAAGGAGGCCATTCGGCCCATCGAGTCTGCACCGGCTCTTGGAAAGAGCACCCTACCCAAGATCAACACCTCCACCCTATCCCCATAACTCAGTCACCCCACCCAACACTAAGGGCAATTTTAGACACTAAGGGCAATTTATCATGGCCAATCCACCTTACCTGCACATCTTTGGACAGTGGGAGGAAACCGGAGCATCCGGAGGAAACCCACGCACACACGGGGAGAATGTGCAGACTCCGCACAGACAGTGACCAAAGCCGGAATCGAACCTGGGACCCTGGAGCTGTGCAGCAATTGTGCTAGCCACAATGCTACCGTGCTGCCCGTGCTGAGATTGAAGACAAGTCCCCACTAGGCGCCTGGAAGGACCCCATGGCGCAAAAATTCAGGGCGGGTGTCCTCCCCCATACCCGCACGATGCCAGGTATACCATGATCTGGCAGAGATGTTGCACTGTCCTCCAGCTCAGCCAGAGTCTTCGGCGACATGCTCGCTCCGGCAGGTTCTCGAATGACATGCGTTGCCGATATACACGAGGCATGATGCGGCGCCTCCTTCCCACCTTCTCCTTGGCCTGTTGGGCGGCTGGCTCTCCATCTTCACCAGCTGGCTCCTGTTCTTCTGTACAGGCCCAGGGCTCTCCCTGAGCAGCTCCTGCTCATACAGCCGCATTGCGTCCGCCAGGCTGCAATGGTTAGGGTGATGGCAACTATGCCTGGTTGAATACTAACAGCTGGGGGGCGATTCTCCGCACTCACGACGGTGCGGAGAATAGCGGGCGTCGTAAATTTTTACGGCCACGCTGGTCTGACGCCCTCCCGCTATTCTCCCCCCCCCCCCAACGCCCGCCTCCCGACACGAATCGCTGCCCGCCGTTTTTTTACGGCGAGCAGCGATTCTCAGCTGGCCGATGGGCCGAATTCCAAGCCCTTTACGACCGTTTTTAGGAACGTCAAACACACCTGGTCTGACCTTTTGTAAAAACGGCCGTAAAGTTGCGATCTGGGGAACCATGGCACCGATTGGCACGGCAGTACCACGGCCGTGCCAAGGATGCCATGGGCCCGAGATCGGTGGGCACCGATCACGGGCAGCGGGTACTTACCCCGCGCACTCTTTATCCTTCCGCTGCCCCGCTGTATCCATTCGCGGGGCGGCTGAGGGGCATACCGGCCCGCGCATGCGCGCGTTTCACGCAAATGCGTGATGACGTCATCCGCGCATGCGGTTGGAGTCTTCCAATCCACGCATGC
The DNA here is from genome assembly GCF_902713615.1 of Scyliorhinus canicula. Classification (NCBI taxonomy): domain Eukaryota; kingdom Metazoa; phylum Chordata; class Chondrichthyes; order Carcharhiniformes; family Scyliorhinidae; genus Scyliorhinus; species Scyliorhinus canicula. The sequence continues at coordinate 62,138,198 of NC_052163.1, read as the reverse complement.
GCGACTGACGTCATGTGACGCATCAGCCGTCGCAAACTCTGGCAAGCGGGCTTAACGAAATTCGTTACGCCCGCGATGCCGGAGTTCACGGCCGCGGGATGCTAGCGCCGACCGGGGACCAGAATCGGTTCCCGGTCGGGGGGGCGGAGGCTGGCGTCAAGCCCGCCCGTTTTTGACGCCAGCCTCACGATTTCTCCCGGGTTCGGAGAATCACGCCCCCATTGTCTGCAGGGGGTAATGTACAAACATGTTCGCATGGTGGGCACCCCCTGCCCCCACATATGTCCCTCCCACCCTCCCCTCCCATCCTCTCCCCACAACCAACCCGACCGTTCTCCCTGGTTCTCTGCCCTCCACACCGCACCATTGGCTCCATCAGTGCCCAGCCATGGAGGGTCGGGGAAACTCTTCCCAACTCCTGACCCTGTTGGCAGGGGTACCGGTGGATGGCCCTTCACATACACCCTGTCCAGCATCCTTCTGTGCGATCTGCTGTCAGCATCCCCCTTGGTGGACTGCGTGATTCCCCGGCAGTAGGGTGGAGTCTGGGTGTGGGGGGGGGGGGTTGTTGAGGCCCCCATCTGGCCGATGTCGCGCTGTGCAACCACGAGCCAGGGTGGGCAGTCAGTGGAGTGTGCCTTGCAATGCCTGGACACCCGGATCCTAGGGGAGGTCACCCCAACCATACGGCCCATTTCCTGGCCATCCCTCGCTACTCCCCCCAGCCCTGGCAGAAGCCCACCCAGCCAACGTCAGGACTGGCAGCCCACAATTGCACCTTTGGGAACATGCCCTATCTGCTTCTCTCCCTCAGCAGCCATGGTGCCTGCTTCCATGTGAATCGTGCCATCGGTAATTCCTCCTAGCAGAGGCAGAGCATCACTGGAAGCCCGGAGAACACTGGCGGACCCGTTAATGATATGCCAATGGCGTTTACTGTACAGATTGCATGGCCATACCGACGTACAATGTGGAACCCATTCATGCCCCTGGAGAGGGGCCGGAGCTTGGCATTATATTTGGGACCCAGTGCTGGCCACAATTTTTGGCTGACACGTGATTCTCCACCCAATCATGGTTCCCAATTCCGGCATCGGCAGTCGGGGAATACCGCCCCTTGCCTTTTGTAGCTACCAAATATGTACCTCTTTGAGCCAGGTCTCTCTTAATGCTGCCAGATCATAGTCCCATGTGTCTGCAGATCCATACTCTATGAATTAACATGGATGCATTCCAAACCCCACCTCAGACCGCTTCACACTGGCTGCCTGTCTGCTCTCTCCTATTTTGAAACTATTCTTTATGATGTTTGACATGCTAGACCAAAGGCTTGGTTAAACGCTATAGGCGGCATCTTAAAAGAGAGATGTAGAAAGTTATTGGAGGGAAAGCCAGAGCTCAGAGCATAGCTGAAAGTATGGGCTGAATTCTCCATTCTGGAGATTAAATCTTGATGCCATCGTAAAAACTGGGGAGTTTCACAACAATGTGATCGGGTCCACAGCTGCAGCGATTCAATGCTCCCAAGGGGCTAGCATGGCGTAACGTGGAACGCCACACTCTGTTAATGGAATGGTGGCCGATTCGCTGGTTCCGTGATTGACGCCCCACAGCGGCTGGACTTAAAGCATTCTCCCACACACAAGCGTCGCAACGTGGTCACAAGGAGAGCAGCGCCGCGCTTCCGGGACGCTGAGCTGGAGACCCTCCTTGACTCAGTGGTGGAGAGGAGAGGCTGACACTATACTGCAGGCCAGGACGGAGGTCATCAGGTGCCATCGTTCGCCGTGCCTGTGCGGATGTGGGAGCTGCCATCAGCGCCGTCGGGGTGGTGGCCCGGACTGGAGACCAGTTCAGGAAGAAACTGCACGACCTGCTCATGGCGGCCAGGGTGAGTATCCAACACTGTTCCCCTGGCACCAAGCACCCTACCCCCACACACATGTGACCCGGATTCCACCCCCCCAGCCTACATGCCAGCACCCATGCCAACCGCAATGGCCGGGTGCCCTGGCCACTGACAGCATCAGGTACCCAACCCCTGGGCTATATGCACTGGACTGTCTAAAAGTGTCGTTGTTGGTTTGTGTGTGTGTGTCCTCTTCCCAGGGCAAGACTGCACCCAACCGCCCGGAGCGGAGGGACCACCAGACCTGCGACTCCTTGCCACGGTGTCACGGAGAATCCAGTCCTACATCTCCAATCACCAAGTAAAGTCAGGCAAGAGGCCAGAACTGAAGGAGCACAGAGGTATCAAAAGGAGGTTACAGACTCAAGGAGGGACCAGGGTCTGGAAGGTTTTGTAAATAAAACGAGAATTTTAAAATCTAGGATCAGGAGCTAATGTAGGTCGGTGATTGTCGTGATGATGGGTGAATGAGTTGTGGTGCAAATTTAGGATGCGGGAAGAAGAGTTATCAGCCAAATGACATTAGATGATTATCATTCACAGTGCTGGTTACAAAAATGTCTTATTGACCACCCTTGACCCATCTACAACGCAATCATGCAAAACCCTGGTCCAGTGATAAGGTTTTCTGATTTGAAGGTAATAGCCACATTTTCGGTCAATTGAAAGCCCAAGAAGGTTCAAAACTGAATATGATTGTTGATTAAATTTACTATTTTTCTCCTTTTGTCCAATCGCATGAAAGGTTATAGCTATCAGGAAAGGAAGGGCAGGGTGGATAATGTTTCTCATAAATAGGGAATTCACCTCATTTTTCCTCTTATAATTATTCTAATTATTTTAAATGTATGACCTCCGATTCAGTTTCCACATGTACACTGGTGACACCCATCGTCACCTTCGCAGCCCCTCTCTTGATCCCTTCTCTGTCTCTAATTATCAGATTGTTTATCCAGCATCCAGCAGACATTTTCCCTGCTACAAAACTGCATTCCCTAGCCACCGAATCCATCCCTCTCCCTGGCAACCGGACTGTTTGCAACCTTAATGTTGTATTTGACCCGGAGGTGGGCTTCCAGCCACATATCACGCCAACGTTAACAGATCCTATTTCCATCACGTTAACATATCCCGTCTTCATTCCTGCCTCAGCTTCTGTGCTGCTCATTCAATGCCTCCCGGCCAGCCTCTCACAGGCTAAACGCCATGAACATGTACACACCCAAACTATCCTGCCCGTGTCCAAACTCACAACAGGTCCTATTCAACCTTCACCCCTACGTTGACCCACATTGGTGAGTTTTAAAATTCTCGTCCTTCTTTACATTTCCCTCCATGGCCTCACCACCCTCCCTATCTCTGTAGTCTCCTCTACCCCCAGTGGTGATAACCACTGTAGTTATGCGTACTTGCTGTAGGGGATGTATGCCTGTACCTGTAATACAGATTCCTCCGGTAAGCCCCTGCCGGCTAGCTCCGCCCACAGGGAGCTTGTGTATAAATGTATGAGAGCCACTCAGACCCTCAGTCTACAATTGCAGATGGAGGGACAACATCGTACAACAATAAAGCCTCTATTGTACTAGTCTCTCGGCTTTGAGTATAATTGTTAGCGCTACAATTTATTGTTGTACGATTTCCCGTTCACCATGGACATCAGAATCAAGCCTGACCGTCTGCAGCTGGATCCGCAGTCGCCTCATGCCAGAAAAGACTTTGATCACTGGCTTGCAGTCTTCGAGGCCTACATCTCTTCAGCGGACCCTCCCCCGACGGAGGCTCAGAAAAAGCAACTCCTGTACTCCAGACTTAGCTCCAGCATCTTTCCGCTCATTCGAGATGCGACCGACTACACCGCAGCTATGGAACTGCTCAAGGAGAACTATGCTTCATCGGCGAACACCCTGTTTGCGAGGCATCAACTTTCTACTCGCGTCCAGCAGCCGGGTGAGTCGATTGAGGACTTCTGGAGGGCCCTTATACCTCTGGTACGAGACTGCGACTGCCGGGCCCTCACAGCCACGGAACATTCCGATTTACTCATGCGCGATGCCTTCGTTACAGGCATTGCATCGGACCCCATCCGGCAACGACTGCTGGAAGGGGCCGCCCCCGACCTCGCGGCCGCAAAGGCCCTGGTGCTTTCCATGACGGCCACCTCCCGTAGTGCGCGAACTTACTCCGCTAGTCACTCGGCCCACCCGTCCTATCTCTCGTGGACCCCGCAAATGGCCCCCCAGGCCCATCCGTCCTACCCCTCGTGGACCCCGCAAACGGCCCCCCCAGCAGCCACCCCCGCGCACTATGCCTGCGCTGCCCGCCGCACCGCACCCCCTGGGGGTCCCCACTGTTACTTCTGCGGTCAACAGAAGCACCCTCGCCAACGCTGCCCGGCCCGCACAGCGACCTGCAAAGCTTGTGGCAAGAAAGGCCACTTTGCAGCAGTGTGTCAGTCCCGGACGGTCGCCGCTATCGCGCCCCAGGTCCCCTCGCCTCAGCCGCTCCCTCAATGGGCCCCGCCGTCCTCTTCCCCCAACCCCACATGCGATCAGTGGGCGCCGCCATCTTTTGCCGCCCCCGCCACGTGTGCTCCATGGGCGCCGCCATCTTCATCCACCACCGCCATGTGCGTTCCATGGGCGCCGCTATTTTTTTCCGACCCCACAACGTGCGCCCCATGGACGCCGCCATTTTACCCACAGGTACTGCAGATGACGCCATCTTGTCTCCAGATGCCGCCATTTTGTCCTCTCCCCGGGATGGGGCCACGGGACATGGGTCGTTACCGCTCCTCGTCGGACTCATCTGACTCAACCGCCGATCAACCGCTGCTCGCCTCCGTTACGCTCGACCAGTCCCGACCTCGCAAGCTGGCACCCTCTTCCACATCGGTGCTGGTCAACGGCCACGTGACCTCCTGCCTCATCGACTCCGGGAGCACCGAGAGCTTCGTCCACCCGGACATGGTAAGGCGCTATTCCCTTGCGGTCCATCCCGCCAACCGGCAGATCTCTCTCGCCTCCGAGTCCCACTCTGTCCCGATCCAGGGTTTCTGCCTGGTTAAACCTACTGTACAGGGCATAGAATTCGACCGTTTCCGTCTGTACATTATCCCCAACCTCTGCGCTTCACTCTTACTAGGCCTGGATTTCCAGTGCAATCTCCAGAGCCTCACCCTCAAATTCGGTGGACCCGTACCTCCCCTCACCGTTTGCGGCCTCGCGACCCTCAAGGTCGAGCCTCCCTCACTCTTTGCCAATCTGACCACAGATTGCAAGCCCGTCGCCACCAGGAGCAGACGGTACAGCACCCAGGACAAGGCCTTCATCAGGTCCGAAGTCAAGCGGCTGCTTCGGGAGGGTATCATCGAGGCCAGCAACAGCCCTTGGAGAGCCCAGGTGGTAGTGGTTAAGACCGGGGAGAAGCACAGGATGGTCGTGGACTACAGCCAGACCATCAACCGGTACACGCAGCTCGACGCGTACCCCCTCCCCCGCATTTCTGATATGGTCAATCAGATTGCACAGTACCGGGTCTTCTCTACTATTGACCTGAAATCCGCCTACCACCAGCTCCCCATCCGTAAATCGGACTGTCCCTACACTGCCTTCGAGGCAGACGGTCGTCTGTACCAATTTCTTAGGGTTCCCTTCGGCGTCACGAATGGAGTCTCGGTATTTCAGCGAGAAATGGACCGAATGGTTGACCGATACGGACTGCAGGCCACCTTCCCGTACCTCGACAATGTCACCATCTGCGGCCATGACCAGCAGGACCATGATGCCAACCTTTATAAATTCCTCCACACCGCATCTCTCCTTAATCTCACGTACAACAAGGAGAAATGCGTGTTCCGCACAGACCGCTTAGCCATCCTTGGCTACGTAGTCCAAAACGGACCGATCCCGACCGCATGCGCCCCCTCATGGAGCTCCCAATCCCCCACTGCCCCAAGGCCCTCAAACGCTGCCTTGGGTTTTTTTCTTATTACGCCCAGTGGGTCCCACAATACGCGGACAAGGCCCGGCCACTTATCCAGTCCACGCAATTTCTCCTCTCGGCCGAGGCACAACAGGTCTTCGCCTGCATTCGATCTGACATAGCCAGGGCGGGGATGCACGCAGTAGACGAGACACTGCCTTTCCAAGTAGAGAGCGACGCTTCAGATGTCGCCCTTGCCGCCACTCTAAACCAGGCAGGTAGACCCGTGGCATTCTTTTCACGCACCCTCCACGCCTCCGAAATCCGGCATTCCTCCGTTGAAAAGGAGGCCCAGGCAATCGTTGAAGCTGTGCGGCATTGGAGGCATTACCTGGCCGGCAGGAGATTCACTCTCCTCACTGACCAACGGTCGGTAGCTTTCATGTTCAACAACACGCAGCGGGGCAAGATCAAGAATGACAAAATCTTGCGGTGGAGAATCGAGCTCTCCACCTTTAACTACGAGATCTTGTATCGCCCCGGCAAGCTTAACGAGTCCCCAGACGCCCTCTCCCGAGGTACATGTGCCAGCGCACAAGTGAACCAGCTCCGTGCCTTGCACGAGAGCCTTTGCCATCCGGGGGTCACTCGCTTGTACCATCTGATCAAAGCTCGCAATCTGCCCTACTCCGTCGAGGAAGTACGGACAGTCACCAGAGACTGCCAGATCTGTGCGGAGTGCAAGCCGCACTTCTACCGGCCAGATCGCGCGCGCCTGGTAAAAGCGTCCCGCCCCTTTGAACGCCTCAGCGTGGACTTCAAAGGGCCCCTTCCCTCCATCGACCGCAACACCTACATCCTTAGCGTGGTCGATGAATTTTCTAGGTTCCCATTCGCCATCCCATGCCCGGATATGACGTCTGCCACCGTCATCAAGGCCCTGGATTCCATTTTCGCCCTGTTTGGTTTCCCCGACTACATCCACAGCGACAGGGGATCCTCGTTCATGAGCGATGAGCTGCGTCAATTCCTGCTCAGCAGGGGTATCGCCTCCAGCAGGACGACCAGCTACACCCCCGAGGAAACGGGCAGGTAGAAGGGAAATGGGACGGTATGGAGGGCCGTCCAGCTGGCCCTACGGTCCAGAAACCTCCCGGCCGCTCGCTGGCAGCAGGTCCTCCCTGACGCGCTCCATTCCATTCGGTCGCTACTGTGCACCGCAACTAACAGTACACCCCATGAACGTGTTTTTGCCTTCCCCAGGAAGTCCACATCCGGGGTGTCGCTCCCGACTTGGCTCACGACTCCGGGCCCAGTCCTTCTCCGTAGGCATGTCCGGCACCACAAGGCGGAACCCCTGGTGGACAAAGTACGCCTTCTCCACGCCAACCCCCAGTATGCCTACGTGGAGTTCCCCGATGGCCGCCAGGACACAGTCTCGCTCCGGGACCTGGCTCCCTCAGGTGCCGATCCCATGCCCACACCCCTTTCTCTTCCCGCGCCAACCCCGGCGCCCCCCTATTCATCCCCACCAGGTCCATCCCTCATCACCCTGCCCACCCTGGAGGACACGGAAGATTTCGACTAGCTCTCGGAGTCATCCCGCCAGCAGCCAGCACCAGCACCATTGTTGCCATCACCACCTGTGCCGACGTCACCACCACAGCTACGCCGATCACAGCGGAACGTTCAACCACCGGTTCGGCTCAACCTGTAACCAGCTAACCGGATGGACTCTTGATTTTCCTTGTTTGGACCCTCTTGTAAATAGCATCCTTTGTATTAGAGTTACATGTCACCCCCGCCGGACTCATTTTTTGACAGGGGGTGAATGTGGTGATAACTACTGTAGTTATGCGTACTTGCTGTAGGGGGATGTATGCTTGTACCTGTAATACAGGTTCCTCTGGTAAGCCCCTACTGGCTAGCTCCGCCCTCAGGGAGCTTGTGTATAAATGTATGAGAGCCACTCAGACCCTCAGTCTACAGTTGCAGATGGAGGGACAACATCGTACAACAATAAAGCCTCTATTGTACTAGTCTCTCGGCTTTGAGTATAATTGTTAGCGCTACACCCCCACAACCCTCTGAGATATCTACACACCTCCAATTCTGGCCTGTTTAGTGTCTTTGATTTTAATTGCCCCATGATTTGGTGTCCATGCTCCAAGCTCTGGAATATGATTCCTACACCTCTCCGGCTGTCTACCTCTCTTCCCACCTTTGACACATTCTACCTCTTTGACCAAACGTTTGTCATCTGCTCTAATATCTCCTCATGTGATTTGGTGTCACAGGGTGGAATTTTGTGGCTTCAACGGGGACGGGATGAGGGGGCGTGAGGATGGGGGGAGGGGGGTGGTGTTTGGGACGAGCCGTTCAAAAGTTCATTGTCTACGGTGGGATTGGAACGTCCTGCTGGTGCAAGAAACCCGAAAATTCCACCCAGAGTGTGTTTATTATGCTTTTGCGATGGGCCTTGGCAAGTCTTATTATGTAAATGGCTCAAGTTGTTGTTGTTAATCAACCTATTTCCCGGAGGGTATCGTTTCTGTGAAAACCGCTCAGAATTTTGGAAACCTCAATTAGGTTTCCTATCAACCTGCTCTAGGAGCTCGGTTTCTCCAATCTCTCCACATACCTGACACTCGCTCATTCATGACATCATTGTGGGAAGCTTCCTCTGCACAATTTCCAAGGCTTTGGCGCCCTTCTTCAAGTGAAGTGGCCACTCCGGCTGAAGCCCAGGCTGAGATTTGTGAAGAGTTGGTATGGCCTCCTTGTTTTTTTTTCTCTTCATTGCCACTATTTCCAAAGCCCAGTACCCTTTACACTTTGTGAACCAGCTTCTCAACTTGCCCCAGTTGCCACCTTTAACTCAAAGGTTTGTGGATAAGCACCCTCCGGTCCTATTCCTGCACCTTCCTCACTTGCAAAACCAATTCAACGGAACTGCTTTGAGTAAATAACTTCCTTTATTGGCCTGAGCTGAGGAACATTCTGAGTTTGGTAAGCTGATTACCCTTTAATAAGCCCATAAACTTTCTAACCACAGTTTATTTTATTTTGATTTGTCCACTGGTGCAATTCAACATTCCAAAAAATGCTCTTTTGCGTAAAGATTTATGATATAAAAGTTCTTCACGGCTAAAAGTCTGTTTGTGCTTATGTCCCTACTTTACCTCTTTGTTTTTCTTATTTCTTGGCTCCTTTATCCCGAGACCCACAAACATTAACCTTTGGCTACATTGAAGCCATTTTGTTGCAAATTAGTTCGTCAAATATAAGGAGCAGTTAATAAAATTATAAGCTATATGTAAGTTTATACAATGTACCTAATACTGTTCCTAAACCAGTTACATTTGACTAAAGTAAACAGAGGGGAACACTGTTGCACTGCCAAGGTTCCCAGATGGCACTGCCAACTGGCAGGGGGCACTACTGGCAGTGGCACAGTGCCAGGCTGGCATTTTTCCCGTGACAGGGATTGGGCTTGGGGATGCCCAAAGCAGGTGCTTGGCCTGGGGGGGGGGGGGGGGGGGGGGGGGGGGCGGCGTGGACCCCTGTGTAGGTGAGTTGGGTGCTCAGTAGTCGTGCCGGGGGGTTGAGAGATTGGGATTCCAAAATGGCGTCCTGATCTCCTCCCGCACTGATTTCTGTCGAGCGGAGCTCCTCAGTACAGGAATGTGCGGTTCCAGCCGTGCATTCCCCGCTGAGGCCCCTAATCTACCTGAACGACCGCTTCATAATGTGGTGTATCATAGCGCTCTGAGTACCACCCGTCTAATCGTGTGCATTCCGGGACTCTTTCCCACTCGGGTAGATCGTGCCCTGAGTCTTTAACCCTATCATTACCATGTCTTCCATGACACATATATGATTTAATCTCCCCTGCCCACTAAACTATCCCTGCCCTTTTATTTTACTCCACCTGCCCTTCCTCCTTTCCAACAGCATAAAATCCATCACATTTTGACTTCTCTCCAGTTACGAAGAGGGGTCATATTGGATTCGAAACATTAAACATGTTTCCCTCGCTACAGATGCAGCCAGTCCTGCTGAGTTTTTGTCACAACAATGAAACATCTTGAGCGGGATTCTCCGCCCACACCAGCCCTGTTTTCCAAGACAGCGCATCCCTGGCGGCAGCAGGATCCTCCATTCCAGCAGCTGGTCAATGGGGTTTCCCATTGTGCCCACCCCCGCGCCGTCGGGAAACCCGCGGGCATGGGTGCTCTGCCGGCGAAGTGGAAGAACCCGCCGACGGAGAATCCTGCCGCCAATATTGGGTCATGTACCATTCTATGCATTTAGCAAATTTTAATATGAATACTGCACTAAATTACAAGAAGAAGCATATTTCAATGTACCATGGATAATGAATACACCGTATCACAGAGAAGGCATCCTATACACATTGCACTCACCAGCTCAGGTCTGAATATGCTAAAAGCCTAAATTCAGATTTGCACCTATCCATAAAAATAGGTCCATTCGGCAAGGATTTGGCTTTCTTTTTACGAAGCCATCGAGACCAGGAAGATCTCTGGCTCCATCCCCAGTACTGAGATAGTTGACCTCACTCAGGGTATTAATAAAGATATTATAGTTCACTTCAAAGACTCAAGAACTGAAAAATGAGCCAGGGATCCTGCCTCCGAGCATCATTATCTGATGATGATGATTGCCTGTACGTGCATTGACAGTAGTTGAGTTCAATCTTAGTCATGACTGTAATGGCCCCTCTGGTAATGCAGCCTGATAATTCACTAATTATCCTTGCAGATGAAGAATGGCCACTTACGCAGAGTACCAGAGGATAGTCAGTACCCATTGAACTGGCCTCCGGCACAAGCAACTTCAGGATAGGAGAGAGGAAGGCTGGAGGGAGAATGTGAATCTGTATTGTGTAGTTTAACCTCCACCACAAAATTAACCACGTAACACGCACAGTGACGGACACAGCTGCCCTTGTTTTTATCCAATTAAGTTCATTATTGAGATCAAATCCAATGTAATTTGTTATTTTAAGCCTGTTTGTTGCACACTTGCTGTCAATTTTATGCCATCAGCTGTAGTTTGTCCCACTGGGATAAATAAGATTGACAATAATTTTAAATTGCATTTTACAATGATCTGTTTGATTGCATTTTCTACAGACAAGCCCAGCTACCTTTCACACTCATGTTTTACATGGGGATCATGCGTAAGCTATCAGTGAATGTTTAAAGCTCAATGCATGAACAGATGTGTAGATTTGGGGACGTGTGATTGAATTACTTAACACGGGGGGCAAGAATGATAGAGTTACTAATGCTGATGGAGGTGTGATGGAATCATTGGCATTGGAAAAGGTGAGGTTGAGTTAATGACACTGGGGAGACAGGACAGAGTTACTGGGCGGGAGACAAGGGACGGGATTCTCCGGTCGCCGACACCGAAATCGTGTTCGGCGATCGGCTGGAGAATCCCCGTTCACAACCGAATCGTGAGCGGCGCCGCTTTCGCGTACTCGGCCGTATTGACGGCCTCAGGACATTGCCTGAGGCCCAGCCCCCGATGCTCTGCCCCGACCGGTCGAGTTCCCGATGGCGTCGGCCGCGTGTGGTCTCATCCATCGGGAACTCGGCGTGGCGGCTGCGGACTCAGTCCAGTGCAGCCATAGTCGGGGAAGGCCAGATCCGTGGGTAGGGGGGACTTTCCCAGGGGCTGGGGGCATTGTTGGCGGTGGCCCGGGGCGCATAAGCTGGCCAAAAGGGGGCATTATTTCATAGGCCGGGTCCGGCAGCGGCCAGCGCCATGTTGCGCAGCGCAGCCACTACAGGCCGCTGCCGTGCGCATGGACTCGGCAATTCTCCGGGCCGTATCGGCAGCTAGAGCCAGGCGCTGTACACGGCTCGGCTGCTAGCCCCCAGCCAAATAGAGGATTGGTGGCCGTTTTACGCCATTTTGTCTGTCGTAAAACACCACCATCCTCAAAATTCCTGACCTCGCTAGCAGCTCATTCGCTGGGGTTGGGATTAGCCCTCAGAGCCTGACAAGCTGGAGCAGCTTTTAAGTGCTCAACTCACACCACTCTCTCATTTCAGCACAAAGTTGGCGAAGAGACGTGTATCTGTACAATGCTTTTAAGATGGTAAATTTATCAAGCTATTTTAGAAGTGCACTCACAGAGGAATTAAGGGAGGTGATTAAAGGTTTGTTAAAATAGGTAGGTTTGAAAGAGGCTTTTGTAGTTGTGTAGAAGAAAGGTAGGTTTTGGGAGAGAGTTAAAGGGTGTATGATTCAGATAGCTGGTTGCTGGTCACTGATGCTGGAATGGATGGAAGGAAGATAGGAAAGAGACAAGGCCTTAAGGACTCGGTTGGCTTCCTGTATACCACAATTGATAGACTGCTGGATGCCGTTGAGGAGAGGAGTGCCACCCTCTTCCCCAGGGTGGGGCGTAGACTTAGACCTGCCACTTCTCAATCAGGTTTGGGATAAGGTGGCATAGGCACCAATGCTGTAGGCCTGAGCAAGAGGACTGGCATGCAATGCTGAAAGACCTCCTTCGAGAAGCTCGGGTGAATAACCAACTCGGTGCCCCTGGCATCAGTCCCATCCCTCACCTCTCACACCTTCCCACAATCTCCTAGAGGCAAATAAGACCCCTCACCCTTACAACCCACCCTCCATGAGCCGCCAACACATGTATTGCTCTCCTTGGTCAGGAGGCTTGCACAGACATGCCACCAACTACAAACCTCCCAGCAAACCAGTGTCTTACCAAGTCCTTTCTGTGTCCTCAATGATAAAATGACCTTGGAAGTGGGAGAGGACCGGACGGGGCATCCTGGACTTATGGATCCACAACCCAGTTGAAGAAAGGACATTCTAAATCATCGGGGAGGTCGAGGAGAGGGTAGTGGCTGGAATGGAGTATGGTATGAGGCAAACAGGTGAGAGGCCAGTGCAACGCAGATGTCCCGATAGCAACTGAATCTATCATCTCCCACAGGCCTGTCCTTCCCAAGATCTCAACCCATGACATTTGTCGTGCACGATCACCATCAGACGAGGCGAGGCTGTCTGAGATCGCTGTCCCCCACCGAAACCCTCAAGACACTCTCAGAGCACCACTCTGGGGAAGACAACAAAATCTCAACACTGATGTCACCTGCACCATCCACCATAGCAGAGACTATAACGTCAGTGGATAATGTTAGTGATCAGCCTCCTGGGCCACCCTCTGGTAAGCACCACACACATACAGCAGCACATCAGGTGGAGGCAAGGACTCTGAAGGAATTGACGGTCAGAAGGCAGCTCGAGCCCAGGGAATAGTGTCTCCCAGACAGATGTTGTGCTTCTGGAAAAGATAATCCCATGCAGCTGGAAACTCAGCAGTAGAATCTACAGGAGGGAGTGTCAGCGGCATTCCAGCACCTGGGCAAGTACAGCTGGAGGAGCCAATTCACCTTCAGGTGTATGAGATGGTGCCAACAATGCGTGGCACCCAGGCCAATGCTGAAAGGGTGGTGGCTGCGGTGTAAGTTCTGGGGCAAGACATCAGAGCCATGCATTAGGACATCCAAGGCTTGGGGCACACTGTGCTGTCCATAGCTGAGGGGCAGAATAAGATGGCCCAGGCATAGGCAGACCTGGCTTCAGGAGGACATTGGTGTGGCACTCCAGAGTTTGGCCCATTCACAAAGATTCATGGCTGTGGGCATTGAGAGAATTGGCTGGAAGTTGAGGGTCCATGACCAGACACAGAGGGACATTGCCAAGGCACTGAGCATGACACGCTCACAGAGTCACCTGTCCGAGTCACTAAAGGACATGGCTCAGTCTCAGCGGGCTTTGGCTCAGTGCTTCAAATCCATGCTGAAGACCAGGGCGGGGCTCCAGGATAGGCGAAGGCAGGTGACGGTGGCACCTCTGGAGCTCACTTCTCCCTCCCAGTCATCTCCCGGGGGAAGTACTGGGCCACCTCAGCCCTTACAAACCCCCTCTCCCACCTGACATTGGCACATCTACTGGACAGTGGGCAAAACAGACACATCATCACCTGTGACACCCAAATATTGGGCTGGCCCATCCAGGCCCAGGCCTCAAGAGGACATCTGCTAAGAGTATCACAGGACAGAGGGCAGGATACGCATCAGGCCACCTCAACTCTGATGTACTGTCTGAGATAAGGAAGGAGCAGTAGGCCATGGAAGGTTAGAAAGTTAGAGAATACTTAAGCTGGCACGGGTGTCTCAGATATTTGATAGTAAAGAGGAAGGGCACACATCATTGCAAATAATCACAATTACAATCTTTTGGACCACCAGTGTGTTCTGCCCCTACCTGTGCCATAAATAACTCCATGACTAAACCACTCTCTTCCATGTCTCCTAACAACTAAATGAAGAGCAATAATTGACATAGGCCTACAGGCACATGTTGGTGGATAAATATTGACCAGAGGACTGGGTTGAACTCTCCTGTGCTTCTCTGAGAAGCACCATAGGACCTTACAGCCACTTGAGAAGACAGACTTTGTTTAATGTGTCTGCTGTAAAAGGGCACTCCTAGCAGTGCAGCCTTTTCTCAGTATGGATGACAGGTTCTCTGGATCTGAGTGAGAGTACGGTGACATAAGCTGCTCTGCTTAGCACCACTGTTGATTGAGATTGAGTCTGACAGCACACATGTAGCTGTGGTGATATACCGGACAACCGGACAGCGGTACACTGGCAACGAAAGCAGAATATCCCAGGTTAGGGCTGGAACTCTCAGCCATTCACGGCAGTGGGATTCTCTGGTTCCCTTGGCAGCGAGCCCTCTGCCACGGGGTTTCTCGGCAGCATGGGGTGGCTTCAATGGGAATTCCCACTGGCAGCGGCGGGAGCCACCTCTGCCGGTTGAGAAACGCCTGGCTGGGAAGCTGGAGAATCCTGTTCTTGATTGCCAGCCGGAGCTGTGTTTGCTAATCTTGGCCAGTTTAATAACTGCTCACCACAAGCTATGGCAGTGCCAATGTGTTGGGAAAGGCGTCACATTTGGACAAACTCAGGTTCAGCTGTGGTATCTCCTTACACCGCCCACCCCCTCCCCCCCCCACTCCCCCACCCACTGCACCATGTTTACATTGCCTGCCACATGACAGCACCCCCTACTCTTCAATATGTACATATGCAAAATTGAAGCAAGGGTCCAGTGGAGTGATCATGGGCTGATGTTTTGCGGACTCAGCTCCACTTTCCAGCCCGAACACCATAACCCTTAATCCCTTTATTCTTCAAAAAACTATCTATCTTTACCTTAAAAACATGTAATGAAGGAGCCTCAACTGCTTCACTGGGCAAGGAATTCCATAGATTCACAACCCTTTGGGTGAAGAAGTTCCTCCTAAACTCAGTCCTAAATCTACTTCCCCTTATTTTGAGGCTATGTCCCCTAGTTCTGCTGTCGCGCGCCAGTGGAAACAACCTGCCCGCATCTATCCTATCTATTCCCTTCATAATTTTAAATGTTTCTATAAGATGCCTCCTCATCCTTCTAAATTCCAACGAGTACAGTCCCAGTCTACTCAACCTCTCCTCATAATCCAACCCCTTCAGCTCTGGGATTAACCTAGTGAATCTCCTCTGCACACCCTCCAGCGCCAGTACGTCCTTTCTCAAGTAAGGAGACCAAAACTGAACACAATACTCCAGGTGTGGCCGCACTAACACCTTATACAATTGCAACATAACCTCCCTAGTCTTAAACTCCATCCCTCTAGCAATGAAGGACAAAATTCCATTTGTCTTCTTAATCACCTGTTGCACTTGTAAACCAACCTTCTGTGACTCATGCACTAGCACACCCAAGTCTCTCTGAACAGCGGCATGCTTTAATATTTTATTGTTTAAATAATAATCCCGTTTGCTGTTATTCCTACCAAAATGGATAACCTCACATTTGACAACATTGTATTCCATCTGCCAGACCCTAGCCCATTTACTTAACCTATCCAAATCCCTCTGCAGACTTCCAGTATCCTCTGCACTTTTCGCTTTACCACTCATCTTAGTGTCATCTGCAAACTTGGACACATTGCCCTTGGTCCCCAACTCCAAATCATCTATGAACATAGAACATAGAACAGTACAGCACAGAACAGGCCCTTCAGCCCTCAATGTTGTGCCGAGCCATGATCACCCTACTCAAACCCACGTATCCACCCTATACCTGTAACCCAACACCCCCCCCTTAACCTTACTTTTTTAGGACACTACGGGCAATTTAGCATGGCCAATCCACCTAACCCGCACATCTTTGGACTGTGGGAGGAAACCGGAGCACCCGGAGGAAACCCACGCACACACGGGGAGGACGTGCAGACTCCCGCACAGACAGTGACCCAGCCGGGAATCGAACCTGGGACCCTGGAGCTGTGAAGCATTTATGCTAACCACCATGCTACTGTGCTGCCAGATGCCTCACAATTTCTTCCTTGATGATAGATTCCAGCATCTTCCCTATTACCGAAGTTAAGCTCACTGGCCTATAATTTTCTGCTTTCTGCCTACCTCCTTTTTTAAACAGTGGCGTCACGTTTGCTAATTTCCAATCCACCGGGACCACCCCAGAGTCTAGTGAATTTCGGTAAATTAGCACTAGTGCATCTGCAATTTCCCTAGCCATCTCTTTTAGCACTCTGGGATGCATTCCATCAGGGCCAGGAGACTTGTCTACCTTTAGCCCCATTAGCTTGCCCATCACTCCCTCCTTAGTGATATCAATCCTCTCAAGGTCCTCACCTCTCATAGCCTCATTTCTATCAGTCGCTGGCATGTTATTTGTGTCTTCCACTGTGAAGACCGACCCAAAAAACCTGTTCAGTTCCTCAGCCATTTCCTCATTTCCCATTATTAAAACTCCCTTCTCATCCTCTAAAGGACCAATATTTACCTTAGCCACTCTTTTTTGTCTTATATATTTGTAAAAACTTTTACTGTCTGTTTTTATATTCTGAGCAAGTTTACTCTCATACTCTATCTTACTCTTCTTTATAGCTTTTTTAGTAGCTTTCTGTTGCCCCCTAAAGATTTCCCAGTCCTCTAATCTCCCAGCAATCTTGGCCACTTTATATGCTTTTTCCTTCAATTTGATACTCTCCCTTATTTCCTTAGATATCCACGGCCGATTTCCCCTTTCTTCCGTCCTTCCTTTTTGTTGGTATAAACCTTTGCTGAGCACTGTGAAAAATCGCTTGGAAGGTTCCCCACTGTTCCTCAACTGTTCCACCATAAAGTCTTTGCTCCCAGTCTACCTTAGCTAGTTCTTCTCTCATCCCCTTGTAATCTCCTTTGTTTAAACACAAAACACTAGTATTTGATTTTACTTTCTCACCCTCCACCTGTATTTAAATTCCACCATATTGTGATCGCTCCTTCCGAGAGGATCCCTAACTATGAGATCATGAATCAATCCTGTCTCATTACACAGGACAAGATCTAGGACCGCTTGTTCCCTCGTAGGTTCCATTACATACTGTTCTAGGAAACTATCGCGGATACATTCTATAAACTCCTCCTCAAGGTTGCCTTGACCGACCTGGTTAAACCAATCGACATGTAGATTAAAATCCACCATGATAACTGCTGTACCATTTATACATGCATCAGTTATTTCTTTGTTTATTGCCTGCCCCACCATATCGTTACTATTTGGTGGCCGATAGACTACTCCTATCAGTGACTTTTGCGCCTTACTATTCCTGATTTCCACCCAAATGGATTCAACCTTATCCTCCATAGCACCGATGTCATCCCTTACTATTGCCCAGATGTCATCCTTAAATAACAGAGCACACCACCTCCCTTACCATCCACTCTGTCCTTCCGAATAGTTTGATACCCTCGGATATTTAACTCCCAGTCGTGACCATCCTTTAACCATGTTTCAGTAATGGCCACTAAATCATAGTCATGAAGGGAGCACTGTTTTACAATTAGGTGTCTCCCTTATAAGACGGAGATGAGGAGAATTCTTTTTCTCTCAGAGTGTTTGGAACTCGCTGCCTCAGAAGGCGGTGGAAGTGAGGGCCACTGAATATTTTTAAGGTGGAGGTAGACAGATTCTTGTTAGGCATAAGAACCAAAGGTTACCGGGGGTAGATGGGGAATGTGGCATTCAACACAAACAGATTAACCATGATACTATCGAATGGAGGAGCAGCCTCGAGGCGCTGCATGGTCTACTTCTGGTCCTATTTTGTCTGGTACTTTATATATGAGTCGGAGCCATCAGGAGAGAAAGGGAAGAAACCAATAAATATGCAGATGCATACGACTAAAAAAAAAGTAATATTTATAAATAAACGTTTTTTTGTAAAAGTCCATTCCTGCCAATTCCAGCTCGTTTTGATTGATGAAGAAACCGTTTGCAGGTTCATTCCTTATCTGCAGACCTGTCCTTCATTCAAAGCAAGAGCATCAGCAAAATCAATGGATTATCTGTATATTCATTTTGTTGCAATAATAAGGCTAATTAATACAGAACCCAGCATTAACTGCGTCTGGCCGATAACCTGAAGTATGCAGTCTAAGATTTCCCTTTCCATATTTTGGCAAAGATCCAGTTTTATTAGTTGGAAACTATCTTTTCTCTGTAAGTGTATTCATTTTCACAGCGCTGTGCTGGAAGCTGCTGAACCAGTAAATTGCTTGTCAACAGCGAAATCAATAATACTTTGATGTTTCAATTTTTAAAAAAAATCTTTGCCTTTGCATTGAGACTAAATGTTATGTCGAGTTTTACAGTTTATGTTTCTGAGATTAAGACCCAGGATTGATCTTTGAGGAACTGAAATTCTGTGTGTCATATGAATCTAATACTTGAATCCTGCCAAATTGTTGACATCGTGCTTGTCACTGCAAACCATGCTCAATATATCTTTTTAATTCTATATCATTATTTAGCTCTAAGTGTCAGCTGCGGCTGAGTAGGTTGTGCTCTTGTCTCTGAATCCGACCGTTTGGGGTTCAAGTCTCACTCCAGGTGTGGAGGTTAATGCTTCCCTGGGAGTGAACTTGGAATTGTGGGGTGGGCCTGTATAATGGAATAGGAAAAGTAGGGGTGGAGAACCAGGGGGCCTTCCTAACTCTCTCCAGTTAAGTCTGAGGTGGGAAAGGTCGAGGAGGGCCTTCCCTTCCTGAAGCCAATTGAAGGCCTTACGTGGCCAATTAATGTATTGATATTCTACCATCTGTGTAAGGTGTAGGGGGGAGCCATTTTGTTTGAAAATGCTGCCAGATGTACTCTGGTGAGCACGGCAGCAACTTAAAAGAGGGGGTCCCTCCTGTTTGGGCCGACGTGACCTGCCAGTGACCCCTAAGAAGATGTTCCCCCCTCCCACCCTTTAAACTGACCCCTCTCCCCACCCTTGCTGGTACATGTCTACTGGTACCGGGAAGCCCACCCCACTTTGGGGGCTGCTCCTCCTCCTGAGGTCTACTGAGTACTGCCCGCACTGGCCTCTGCTCCCGGTGGCACTGTCGGTACTGAAGAGCTCTGAATGTCCGGCAGCTCCTGAAGGCCCTCTGTCCTGCAGGACCCAGGACCCAGGCACCCTGGTACTGACCAGGAAAGGAAAGCTGCCGACTCCAGAACGATATCAATGCTTTGGGCAGAAAAGAGGCAAATTGAATTCAACCCTGAAAAGTATGAGGAGTGCAAACAGAGCATGCAAATACTCAATAAACGGGAAATTTTGAGAGAGGTTGAGGAAGAGCGAGACCATGGAGTGCAAGTCCATGGGTCCTTAAAGGTGGCAGGACAGGTGGACAAGGTGGTAAACAAAGAATATGGAATGCTTTCCCTTATTGGACGAGGTATTGAACATAAATGCAAGGATGTAATGCTGGAACTGTATAAAACACTGGTTTGGCCACAGCTGGAGTTTGGTGTACAGTTCTGGTCACCACATTATAGAAAAGACAAAATTTCTCTGGAGAGAGTGCAGAGGAGATTTACAAGAATATTGCCAGGGCTTGAATTATTTAGTCCTAGTTAAGAAGGTGATGTGATAACTTAATGGGGTGCCAGGGTTTAAAAATTGCAGCTATGAGAGAGACTGGATAGGCTTAGATTTAATATTAGGATTAGAGGGGACATTAGGAAAGTTATTTTCATCCAGAGGCTGATGAACATCTGGAATTAACTACCTAAGTTGGTGGTTGAGACTGAAATACTCAACTTATTTAGAATGCACCCAGATTTGCATCTGAAGTGCTGCAACCAGAAATCTCCATTACATGAGGAATTACTGTTAGGATCCCGGACCAGATCCCAACATTTGTTCGGATCCCAGGCCAGATCCGAACATTTGTTAGGATATCGGACGAGAGCTCCAAGCAATTTAAAAAATTTGTAAAACTCTGAAATTGTGATATTTCACTCTAGGAGTGATGATTCTGACCAGTAGGTTTATTTTATTCATATTTTATAATGAATTTGGAGTACACAATTATTTTTTTCCAATTAAGGGCCAATTTAACATGGCCAATCCACCTAGCCTGCACATCATTGGGTTGTGTTGGCGAAACCCACGCAAACACGGGGAGAATGCGTAAGCTCCACACGGACAGTGACCCAGAGCCGGGATCGAACTTGGGACCTCAGCGCCGTGAGACAGCAGGGCTAACCCACTGCGACATCGTGCTGCCCAGGTTTATTTTATATTAAAACAAACATTAATTTAAACACAGAATTAACCTCATTAGCATCAAAGAAAATAGCTTTACATTATCAGTTAAGCAGTTTTTAAACACAAGGAAAACTTAAACTTACTATCTACACCTGCTACTAACTCCAATTAAGCAACCCAATATAACTCGAATGTCACTTATAAATAAAGTTAACAAAGAGGTCACTTGCTTATTTGTGCCGAGACTTCTTAAGAGACATCGGGAGGGATTCTGCCATAATCGGCGGGGCGGGCAACTCCCGCGGGACGGAATGGCGTGAACCACTCCGGCGTCGGGCCGCCCCAAAGGTGCTGAATCCTCCGCACCTTCAGGGGCTGGGCCCGCCCCGGAGTGGTTTGCGCCCGCGGCCGGCGTGAAACGGGCTTGGCGCAATGCCAACCGGCGCCGAAGGGCCTCCGCCGGCCGGTGCGAGTTGGCGCATGCGCGGGAGCGCCAGCGTGTGCTGGCGTCATCCCCGCGCATGCGCAGAGAGCTTCGTTTCTGCACTGGCAATGGCGGACTGCTATAGTCGCCGGTGCGGAACAATAGAGTGCCCCCACGGCACAGGCCTGCTGGCAGATCGGTTGGGCCCCGATCGCGGGCCAGGCCACCGTAGTGGCACCTCCCAAGGTCAAATCCTCCCGCGCCCTCCCAAGAACCCTGGAGGCCGCCTGTGCCGCCAGATCCCGTCGGTAAGGGACCATCTCCAATTTACGCTGGCGGGACTGGCAACAAACGGGTGGGACTTCAGCCCATCGCGGGCCGGAGAATTCGGGCAGCCCCGGGGCCCATTGAGTCGCGCCGGTCCCCGCCATTCTCCGAGGCAGGTGGCACGATTCATGCCGGGCCGATTTTTGGGGGGCTGGAGAATTTGAAAGACGGCAGGGGCCGGATTCACCCTGACCCTCGGCGATTCTCCGACCCAGCGGGGGGCCGGAGAATCCTGCCCATCCTTTCAAGAGCGGAACCAGTACACTTCTGCTCAACTGGGCAGCATTTTGCAAAACTGCTGGTCAACTTAAAATCCTCCTGCCTTCTCAGACTCAAATCCTACGGCAAACTACAAAACTACAGACGGACCTGGCTCCTCCCAATAATTACATAATCTGTAGCCCATTAAGTTATCACATCACCTTCTTAGCTAGGACTAAATACAACCCCACATAAATTATCTATACTCCAGGGAATCCCCAGCAATCATAACAATGTTCCATTAGCACTCTATGCAAACAAATAAATGCTTAGAATCAATCTGAAGGGCAACATGGTGGTGCAGTCGTTAGCACAGCTGCCTTATGGCACCAAGGTCCCAGGTTCAATCCCGGCTCTGGGTCACTGTCTGTGTGGAGTATGACATTCACTGTTTGCGTGCATTTTGCCCCTACAACCCAAAGATGTGCAGGGCAGGTGGATTGGCCACACTAAATTGCCCCTTAATTGAAAAAAATGAATTGGGTACTCTAATGCATTATTAAAAAAAAGAATGAATCATGACCTCACCTTTTTATGACCCCTTCATTAAAGCTTAAGCAGAAACACAGTCTTCATACCTTAACCTAGATTCTTTAATAATATTACTGGAACAAATATATACCTTAACACAGGCTTTTAAAAACTTTAGTGCAACAGATATAAAATACAATATATATCAATTTCTACATTCACCACAGTACCGCCTCCACAACATAAAGGGAGGCATCGTATGACAGAAGAAGTTCCCTGTCTCAAGAAAAATGGACAAACAGATTTTTTGGTTGCAACAGTGCTTTCACATCTCTAAAAGCCTTCTTCTTTGCAGATTCCCACTTTCATTTTGTTTCTTTGTACAGAAGTAGAGACGGTGGAGCCACCACTGTAGACTGGTCTGGCAAAAACTTTCCATAATATTTTATTAAACGTACAAAGAACCTGAGCTCGGCCATATTCCTGGGCCTCTGAACTTCCTTAATTGCTGGAACTTTCCCTTCCACAGTTGAACAGCCTTGTGCAGTGATTCGGTGGCCTAGATAATCCCCGCGCACTACCTAAAAATGCACTTTCTTCGACTCAGATGCAGCCCTGCCTCTGAAAGCCTTTTTAAAACTTGATCCAGGTTGTTGAGGTGCTCCTCCTCAGTCTTACCCAAAATAAAAATGTTATCTACGTAGACTGCAACATGAGTGTGGTAGTATGACTAGGGGGTATTACGGTACCTCAGAGGTGAGCTGCCATTTGTGCAGAGGACTCGCTGCCCATTGGCCCGGGTAAGTCATGTGCCTCTCAGCCGGTTGGCTGAGAGGTAGGCAGCTCCACCTACAGGGCGGGATATAAGAACCCGTGTTCCCCGGCAGTCGGCCGTTCTTCTGTACGTCTGCTGCCGGACACACACCTTGTGCATTAAAGCCTTTTGTTTGGATCACATCTTCGCCTCGTGTCCAATTGATGGTGCATTATTGAGGAATGCCTTGGTTGGCCATCGTACTTTGGATGATTGCCGGACTGAAGAATTTGTCAAAAAACAAATGATTATACTTGAGCAACCCTTTATGCGTGTTGATCATCATGTACATCCTCTTGCATGAATTGTTGCTAGGCTCGCTCATGTCCAGTTTTGAAAACACCTTGCCTCCTGCAAGGGTTGAAAATAGATCTTCTACCATTGGCAACAGGCAAGTGTCCAGTTTGGAATCCTGATTAATGGTAAGTTTATAATCCCCACATATGTGCACAGTATCATTACTTTTAAGAACAATGGTAGGAGCTGCCCAATGTGAAAACTGAAAGGGCTCAATGAGTTCTTGCCTTTGCAGCCGCTTCAACTGCTCCTCCACTTTGCCTTTTATGGCACAGGGCTCTGTCCTCAGTTTGAAAAAGCGAGGGATAGCCCGAGGATCTATGAACTATTTAACTGCCATGCCCGGCAATGTACCCAGTTTGTCTTTGAAAACCTGAGGGCATTTCTGAATGATGTCCTCTGTCACTTTTGTGTGCTTTATCTCACCCCAGTTCAACTGAATTCTCCTGAGCCAGTCGCATCCCAATTGTGAACCAGTTCACACACACAATTTACAGTGCAGAAGGAGGCCATTCGGCCCATCGAGTCTGCACCGGCTCTTGGAAAGAGCACCCTACCCAAGGTCAACACCTACACCCTATCCCCATAACCCAACCCAACACTAAGGGCAATTTTGGACACTAAGGGCAATTTATCATGGCCAATCCACCTAACCTGCACATCTTTGGACTGTGGGAGGAAACCGGAGCACCCGGAGGAAACCCACGCACACGCAGGGAGGATGTGCAGACTCCGCACAGACAGTGACCCAAGCCGGAATCGAACCTGGGACCCTGGAGATGTGAAGCAATTGTGCTATCCACAATGCTACCGTGCTGCCCGTAGTTGTCAGCAAGATGGCGGAGCGAGGCGACTCTCTGCGAGCTATCCCTAACATATCCTCTTTTTATTGATCTTATACTCGTTCTAATCTTTTAAAATTTAATTCTAAGACTAACATTATTATGAGCCTTTCCCTATTATGTGTTTTCTTTTATTTCCTTTTCTCTTCATATCCTTAATCATCTATTGAGCTGCTCGCAAAAAAAATACTTTTCACTGTACCTCGGTACACGTGACAATAAACAAATCCAATCCAAATCCAATCCAATCCTTAGTAGACGAGGCCCATGTCCTTTTACTGCCAGAAGCCATTCTCTTGCCCCTTGGCTGTTGTAGGCAATGTCGATCGCTAAAGCTCCAAGCAATAGTTTAGTCTTGCCGAATTGTGCTAATTCTGAACGAGTGTAACTAAATCCACAAATGAAATATCTCCTGGTTTCCGTGGTGTAGCTAAATTTCTCACTAGCTTGTAAGTCTTCGCTGCACAAAAACTCAGGAGAATTGAATGTTTTCAAGCCTCATCTACGATCACATTTGCCAAGAAAAAATGTTCCAACACATATTCAATCCAGTTCTCGCTCTCTTCCACAAACTCACTGAAGAAACCTGAACACAACCATGGTGCTGCTAACCTGTCTTCTGTTGGTAAGCCGAGCAAAACTTTGCGTTGAATGTGCTGAAATTCAAATTTGTTGTATTCTTGTCGCCAAAAAGGACGTTTTAACTTGACCACAAAAAGGTAGTTGAAATGTGTGTTAAAAAAGCTAATAAATAAAATAAATTTTCTTCAATATATAAAAATAACGAAGCTTAAAATACAGTATGGACTCAAAAAGGAGCGAAATTAGCTAAACATCAAAATAACAGAAACAGAATAGAATTAGAACTAATAACAGTTAAATACAAACATACACAGGTAACAACAACAATGATGTCACAGCAGTTACTGATGACATCAGCAATGGATTTAAATAATAAGATGCATAATAATAACACTCTATCACAATATGCAACAGGTGAATGCAGTGAGGGAACATCACCCAATTCCCACTGGAGACAATGTTTTTCAAGCGTTGTCACCAAGCAAGCATTTAACGTGAGGATACCATTAGCTGGAGTTTCATCCTGATTCAAGGAGGGTGACAAGTTTTGTCACTCATTGTGGACTTTATGGACACAAAAGATTGTTATTCGACATCAATATAGCGCCAGAGCTTTATCAAGACAAAATCTATTAGTTGATACAAAAAACAGCCAAAATCTGAGATGGCATCATTATTCATGGTGTCAATTCTGAGGAATATAACAAGAGGCTGAGTTTGGGGTGCTGACTACAGTCACTGGACTTACAGCAAAAGCAGACAAGCACTCGCTGAGTATGACGGAACTAACGTTCATCGGCATAAACCCACGAGCGGCAGAATTAATCCAACCAAAGACAAGTTGGAAACAGTAACTAAGGCATGTGAACCATAAAATACCAGTAAAGTGAAAAGTTTTCTCAGAAATGTGAACTATTTGTGTGAGTTATATCCCAAACTATATTACCCTGGTTGATCCATTGAGGAAGTTGACCAGAAACAGTGAACGGTTAAGATTTGATGAAGAATAGAAAGCTGCCTTCAAATCTTTGAAAGACGTTTTGACAAGTGCACCAAAAGAAGTCATAGCAGTTGCTAATTCAGTAGGATATGGAGCAATGCTGGTGCAAATACATGCTGAGGGCTCCAGAATCATTGCTTTTGTGAGCAGATCTCTGACAGGTGTGGAGAAGAGATATTCTCATTTGGAGAAAGAGGCCCTATGTTAGGTGTGGTATGTTTGGCATTGAGTTTGATTTAGCCACAGTCCACAAGCCATTAGAGATGATTTATGCTCCCTTATCCAAACCATGTGCCAGAATCGAAAGATGCGTTTTGAGACTCCAACGGTCCAAATACAAGGTGGTTCACACTGATGGAAAGGTGAACATCTGTAACTCACTCTCCATAAAACAATAGAATCCCGATCGTGCAGGAGGCCATTTGGCCCATCGAGTATGCACCGGCCCTCTAAAAGAGCACACTATCTAGACCCACTCCCCTGCCATATCTACGTAACCTTACCTAACCTGCACATCCATGGACACTAAGGGGCAATTTCATCATGGTCAATCCACCTGACTTGCACATCTTTGGACTCTCACACCTACACACGTCCTCACTAGAGGGGAAAGATGAACCAATTTATGTCTTCATGCTACCCAGAGCAATGACAGCTAGAGAGCTTGTAAAAGAGTCATCAAAGATCCAAAATTGGGTGACAATGGACTGAGAATCCAGGTTCTAGACTGGAGAATTGTCCAACAAGGCTTACATTGGTGCATGAGATGAGCTGTGCACAATCGGCAAATGTGTTCTCAGAGCCAGTACACTTGTTGTGCCAAAAGAGCTTAGACCTAGACTGATGATGCCATCTTGTGAGGGTCACTTGGAAATGGTTGGTACAAAGCAAAACCTACGAACCAAAGTATGGTGGCCAGGGATGGCGAAAGGAGTGGAACCATGAAAGGACCGAGTCAACTTTTCAGCAGACCCAATCCACCAAAACCAATACACAGCACACTGTTACTGGCCGGACCATGGGAGGATGTAGTAGGTTATCTTTTAGGCCCAATTCCAGCAGGAGTGTGCATATTAGTGGCGACTGATTACAATGAGTTACTGTGAGTGTGTTGTAATGAAGTCTACTACAGCAGAGCAGTGAGTGAAATATCCCAATGGTGGGGCTAGGTTAGTGATAGAAACTGGGCAGCATGGACCAGCTGGGTCGATGGGCCTGTTTCCATGCTGTAAACATCTATTTATGACTCTATGCTGTTCTTGCTGGTACACCTATGAATTGGAGAGTTCATGGGCAGGTTTCTCTGTCCCGCGGTGCTAGATTTCTGGTTCAGCATGCCGTCGGGAGTCTCAGTTTTGCCAGATGGTCAATGGGGTTTCCCATTGTGGGGCAGCCCCACACCGTCGGGAAACCCCCGGGCTGCCGGCAAAACGGAGCATCTCGCCGGCGGAGAATTCAGCCCATTGTTTCAGCCTGAGATTTGACACTCTACAAAGGTAGGTGCACACGTGTGTAAACTGTTGGCATCAGCCTCAGTTTGCAAATGTCAGGCTGCAATTCAGTGACTGTCTTTTTTTGTGAAACATTATTTTTGTATTTGTCACAAAATGTGACACTTAAAAGTATGAATGTGATGTCTGTAATATGATTGTTAAACTGAATGTGATAACTTTTAAAACTGTCAGCCAATGGAGAGGTGCAGCAGGAATGGGAAATCTCATGGTGGAAATGCACAGATTCTGACATGGGGCGTGTATTAAGTAATTTTAATTTTTGTAGTATATATTGGAAGGGATCTTCTGTCTTGTTTCCCCCAGTAACCCTGGAAGTGAGTTGTTATAGAATGTGACTTGCAACGCATCATGCTGTTGATCTCCAGTTCCATCGCTCACAAGCCAAAAAGAACTCTCATCTTTAAACTGCCTACTTCTCTCCCATTCTCCACAGAAGCAAAGAATCCCTAATTTACAGAAGGAGACCATTCAGCCCATTGCATTCGCACTGAACCTCTGAAAGAGGACCCGACGTAAGCTCACTCTCCCACCCTATCCCCGTATTACCACCCAACCTGCACATCTTTGGTCTCTAAAGGGAAATTTAGTATGGCCGATCCACCTAACCTTCCCTTCTTTGGTTTGTGGGAGGAAACTGGAGCACCAGGAGGAAATCTATGCAGATACGGGAAGAACGTGCAAACTCTAAACAGACAGTCACCCAACTGAACCTGGGTCCCTGGTGCTGTGATGCAGCAGTGCTAACTACTGTGCAACCATGCCACCCTCTCATTCCTTTACTGTAATTTTCTCACTCTCTTTCCATCCCTCCTTCTCGCTCCCTCTCGCTTTCCCTCTCTCCCTTGCAGTCTGTCTCCACTCATTCCATCACTGATGACCTCTTGCACCTTTGTGTGTGGTTCTCACACATTTTCTTTTACTGATGACTGATTTACTGTGTCTATTTATAAGTCACAGTGTTATAATTTTATAAGGCAATGGAAGGTGCTGTGACCTCTTCTGGGATGAGGAGAGCCTGTATCGGAGGCACGGCAGCTTGGGTGATTGGGATTAAAAGTGGGAAATGAAGGACAGGTCAGTAGGGGTGTAGTGACAGTGGCTTGGATGGAGAAGGATGCCAGAGTTTGAGAAGGGGCCTCAACCTGGGAAGAGAGTCTAGAAAGGGCTGAGTGTGAGAATAATCAAGGGCTGAGGTGAGTAATCACTGACGTCTAGGAATACTCCGTGAGATTACATTTAGTGCAGAGTTTGCTGATTCGTTGAAATACGGGAGGAGTCCATGGCAATTCGAAGAACAGTTGGTTTAATGGGGGACTGAAACAGCAGAGCCCTCAGTGATTAGGGAATGCGGGGCAGAAAGAAAGGAAACTAACAACTTAAATTTATATAGTGCTTTTTCCTGGCCTTAGAATGTCCCAAAATGTCCCACAGCCAATATAGAACAGTACAGCACAGAACAGGCCCTTCGGCCCTCAATGTTGTGCCGAGCCATGATCACCCTACTCAAACCCACGTATCCACCCTATACCCGTAACCCAACAACTCCGCCTTAACCTTACTTTTTCTAGGACACTACGGGCAATTTAGCATGGCCAATCCACCTAACCCGCACATCTTTGGACTGTGGGGGGAAACCGGAACACCCGGAGGAAACCCACGCACACAGGGGGAGGACGTGCAGACTCCACACAGACAGTGACCCAGCCGGGAATCGAACCTGGGACCCTGGAGCTGTGAAGCATTTATGCTAACCACCATGCTACCCTGCTGCCCCAAATATATCTAGTGAGCTTCCTTTGAACTGCCTCCAACTGCCTAGGCAGCACGGTAGCATGGTGGTTAGCATCAATGCTTCACAGCTCCAGGGTCCTAGGTTCGATTCCCGGCTGGGTCACTGTCTGTGCGGAGTCTGCACGTCCTCCCCGTGTGTGCGTGGGTTTTCTCCGGGTGCTCCGGTTTCCTCCCACAGTCCAAAGATGTGCGGGTTAGGTGGATTGGCCAGGCGAAATTGCCCTTAGTGTCCTAAAAAATAAGGTTAATGGAGTTGTTGGGTTACTGGTATAGGGTGGATACGTGGGCTTGAGTAGGGTGATCATTGCTCGGCACAACATTGAGGGCCGAAGGGCCTGTTCTGTGCTGTACTGTTCTAATTCTAATTCAATGCAACTATATGGTCTATAGTTTATTTCTTTCTTCCTCCCTCCCTTTTTGTATAAGGCCGTTACATTAGCATTTTTCCAATCAACGGAATTTTGGAATATTGTAACCAATAGAACTACTATCTCCACTGCCACTTCCTTTAAGACCCTACGATCCAGGCTATGGGGCCTGGGGACTTGTCTGCCTTCAATCCCAATAGTTTGTTTCACATTTTTTCCCTATTAATGATGATTGTTCCAACTTCCACCTTTTTATGACCTTTTCATTGCCTGTTATTATTAGGATGGTACTAGTGTCCTCCATCATGAAAACTGAGGCAAAATATTGATTTAGCGACTTCACCGTTTCTCTGTCCCCCATTTCTAACTCTCCAGTTTCATCTTCCGAGGGACCAACATGCACTTTAGCTGCTCTCTTCCCTTTTATTTACTCGTGGAACCTTTTGCTATCCTTTTTTGAAGCTGGATCAGTGTTTTATGCCAGTTTAACATACCTTCCTTGTTTTTGTACTCCGTGCCCTTTTTGATAAAGCTCAAGGTGCTGTATGCTTTGACTGCACTTTCAACCTGTCCAGCTGCCTCCATTGATTTATGCACATGCACACCTAGGTCCTCTACTCCTGCAACTGCTTTAGGATTATACCCTTTTATCTCTATCCATTCTTCCAACCAAAAAGAATCCCTTCACACTTCTCTGCATTCAGTTACAACTACCACTTGTCCGACCATTCCACCAACCTGTCTATGCCCTTGTGAAACTCTACACTATCTTCCGCACAGTTTACATACTTCCAAGTTTCGTAGCATCCACAAATTCTGCCTTGTACACCAAGGTCTATGTCATTTATATTTATCAGGAAGAACGGGCGTCCAAACACTGACTGCTGGAGAACCTCATAATTTCCATCCAATACGGACAACACTATGATCTGAGCGAGTCCTGGGGAACCCATAGGGCTTGAACACATCCTCGTTGAAAATCATGTGAAATAATGTGCAATGTATAAATAGATATAAACAGGGTATTTAATGTGGATAACGAGCACAGAATTCAAGAACGGCATTACAACCTTTCCGAACCTTGATCAAGATCAAAGTTGGAGAAATATTATTTTTCCCCACAGTATTGTGGAGCAGATTGCTAGAAAAAATCATTAATTATGGGTCAACGGATACCTTTAAAAATAAACCTGATCAATACCATTTGAGAAAGTGAGTCAAGGGTTATTACAGCAGATCAGTCATGAATGGCAAAACAGGCTGGAGGGGATAAATAGCGTTCTCCATCCCTGAACTCACATGTAATTTTAGCTATCAAGGTAGGGCCTAGCAAACGGGGCTACTTTCAGAGAAATGCATTCTTGGAGGGCATTATTGAAGAACTCTTCAAGCTTGGAGGGCCAAAGGGCCTGTTCCTATGCTGTATTTTTCTTCAGATTAGATCTGAGGAAAGTATTCTTTTGATTGGGTCACACATCCCCTGGAACACATGATCGAATGTGTTGAGTGGAAATTATCTGCAGATATTCACAAAGAAACTGGGCTGGTTCCTTAGAGAGAACATTTCAAACTATATAATGGATGGCTGGAAATATGTAGATAGCTGAGTGTGTGGCCTCGAACTTTTGGATTTCCCAATCAGAGAGGGGTTGCCTATAGCTTCTCCTTCATAAATTGAAGGCAGGTGTATTTTGCCTCTATGCTCCTCAAGCGTTGGGTCGTTGATGCCCAAGGTTGCCCCATGCCTGGTTAGGACAGGCTTACTGGTCCATCCAGTGTCATATGAATAGACAAAAGGAATATTGATACCATTGTGCCAGCCAATGAGGTGGTGGTGGGGTGAGATTTGCACCAGGACTGACAGCAAAGAGTCTATTTTACAGAAACAGAGGGTGGGATTTTCTGGCCCGCCTACTGTCGGAATTGTCAGCGGGATAATATGGCTGGGCCGCCACAATCCCTGCAATAGAGGGACCGGAAAATCCCAGGCCGGAGTCTATTTAAACAGACCCCCCCCCCCCCCCCCCCCCCCCCAACCCCCCATTGCGGTAAATCCAGGTGTGGACGTAAAAAACGGCATTTTACCTGCTGGACGCAATGTTGGGTTTTGCCGCCACATCATCCGCTTCCCTCCGCATTAATTATGCACGCACGGGAAACATGCTGGATCGCGGGCAGTCAGCCTCGGATTCATCCAGCACACCAGGACCTTAGCACCTCCTCACTCTGGGTGCCATATTTAAACAGCACTCCTGCACACATTTGTTAATCTCTCCAGAGCAGCCACAGGTGAGAAAGATAGCCCCCCAACCCAAGAAGACAGTTGCCTTCAAATTCAGTGACACCTCACTGGTATGCCTGTTGGATGCAAACGAGGCCCACCTCGATTTCCTGTGCCCGTGCTCTGGCCGCAGAATCCATAAAATCCCAACAGTGTGAAAGGAAGCCATTCAGCCCATCAAGTCCGCACCAACCTCCTGAAAGAGAACCCGCCCTAGATCCACTCCCCTGCCCTATCCCACTCATTGATCATGGCCAGTTCACCTAACCTGCACGTCTTTGGACACTAAGGGACAATTTAGCATGGCCAAAATACCTAACCTTTACCAAGATCACTCATCTAACTTGGGAATCACTGGCAGCAGTGTCAATCCAGTGCAGAAGAGGGCAGCCACCAAATGCAGACAGCGGATCAATGATCTCATCTGTGCCGCCAATGTAAGTCAACCATCTCAGCCCTTTCACATCACTCACTCAAAACTCCATCATACATTCACTGGCATCTCATTCACTGCCAGTTCAAGAGACATCACCACTCACTCTCTCAGAAGCCCTGAAATTTCCATTTGACTTCATCTCCTCTGGAGCTTGCATGCTCAACAATCCATGGCTCCACTCAGCATTCACACATGCCAGGCATCCCTATCATCTGCCCTGCCATATGTCCTGCTCACATTCTGTCTGTCTTCATGCAAGACAAGCTTACACACATTAAAAGTGAGAGGTCCCAGACCAGGGGGTGAGATGCCCGAACTCAAGGTCCTCATGGCGTTTGATAACTGAGCCATAGAGTTGGCCAGAGAGAATGTTGACTGTGCATGTGAGGTGGGTGGCACACACCCAAGTGAGGAACCTTCAGTGGCTCATCCTTCAGACAGCCATACTGAGTGCTTTTGAATTAAAAACAGAAAATGCTGGAAAAATTAAGCAGCATCTGTGGAGAGAGAAGCAGAGTTAATGGACACGATTCAACGGAAGTAAATCTATGTCCGGTTTTGGGCATGTTTATCGGGGTGTTTCTCGGTATGGTGATATGTCTGTGCACAGTTCTGTACATAGTTAACAATGTGACCTCCAACCAGCTGGTGGCGATAGAGATCTACCCCATGACTCAAGACACCGGCCAGTTGGTAGTAAGATGTACAAGAGGATGGTCGCACTTAGAGTAGCTCCAGGAGAATTCACCAAATTCACTTAGTAGCCATCGTCTGAACTGTAGTTCCTTAGTTATCTTTCCACGTGTTTATTAATAAATCATTTTTATAGTTAAACAACTATATGTTCTGTGCACATCGTTACAATGGTTGCATCACAGAACACAACACTCGGCAGCTGCAGTGCCAAGAAACACCCCACTATTCAACAACACTTTGTTTTTTGGCCTTATGAAGACAGACAGTGAGAGTGTGAGCAGGACATATGGCAGGGCAGATGAGGAGGATGCCTGGAATGTGTGAGTGCTGAGGATGCAAACTCCAGAGGAGATGAAGCCAGATGGAGATTTCAGGGTTTGTGAGAGAGTGAGTAGTGATGTCCCTTGAACTGGCAGTGAATGAGATGCCAGCGAATGTGTGATGGGCTTGTGAGTGTGTGATTTGAAAATGCTGAGATGGGTGACTCACCCTGGCAGCACGGTTGAGATTCTTCATCCACCGAGTTTCTCTCCGCTGAGGCTGCACTTAAGTAATTTCCTGCTGCTAGTCCAGCAGGATAGGCTGCTGGCAGGTCGGGATGTCATTTTGGAAGGCCGCTCCAGTACTTCCCTGCGCCCCCCCCTCCACCACCCTTTCAGCCTCTCCACCTCCCTCCACCTGATGAGGCCGCCCCCTAGCTCGAGCGTGATCCCTGGCATTGCCAGTCTCACATCCTGGCAGTTTCCCATCCAGCCTGGAAGTGCCAAGCAGACTCATTTAAATATTCAGATCTGCATCACGCCCAATGAGGTGGAGATCCAGATCATGACATCAAACGAGGTTTTGTTAAATCTTGTGAGGCATTTCGAGCGGCCTCTCACAAGATTCAATGACCTCGTCCCGACAAGTCGGGTGCGACGAGACTGCTAAATCATGTCCAGTGTTTTGATATCATATATCACTACTCCAGAGCTCCTGTGAATTGTTTGTCCTGCAATGCACTAATAATCTCCCCTTTCTTTCATAGCTGGAAAGCTCCTAATGACCTCCCCAAGCCAGATCCTCACCCCCACTCCCAATGGCATGTTGGATGAAGAAACAAGGAGAACCACACCATCTACCGGTACAGAGATGCACGATTTGGTGAGATCTAGTTCCAGAGCAGGCTTCAGGGTCACAATCTGGTGAGAAAAACGCATAATCTGCTTCACAGCAGGCAGAGGCCGGCACATCCGAGCTAACTGACACTCAGAGAACTGCTGGGGGCCATGGTTCTGCTGAGTCCAAGTCAGATGATGAGCCTTTGGACTGAGTCCTAAACCGGTAGGTGGAGGTCCAGTGACAATCATGAGAATATCAGGGAGAGATGTCAGCTGTAATCCTCAGATTGCAATGTAAATTGGAGGAATCCATCCACCTTCAGTATGAGGTTATGGTGCCGGTATGTCAACACATTGAGGTGTACACTGACAGGTTGGTGGCCACCGTTGAGACCTTGGTCCAGATCATTGGTCCTGCACAGCTGCAGGAGCAGCACTGTAGCCTTTTGTGGTATCCATCAGTGAATATGTGAGAGAGGGGCAGGGCACCTGGATCTCACTCCAGCTGCACCTTGTCCTTAAGGAGTGAACCAGGGGTCCTTCGACAACTATAGGGAAGAGGATCAGCAGCTGGACACCCAGAGGCCATCTACCCAGGTGACTCTGGAACTGTCCTGTCAATCCAAACCTCCTCCGCCTGTGACCCCATTGCCTCCAGCTCCACAGTCTGAGGAGGGTGCCCCTGCCCCACAGCAGGACACCTAGAGCAGACTGGCCCCTCCTGGCCTCGGCCCCCCAGAGGATATCCACCAAATTTGTCACAGACAACAGGGTGTGGCAGTCAGCAGGCTGACTAGATCTCCTCTGTGGATATCAGGGAAGCACCAAGACATAGCAGGAAGTTAATGGAAGTTTCAAAGATTTAGGAACACAGCGATGGCATGGGTGTCACAATGAACCCCATAAAATCTCATGGGATCAGATTGAAATGGACTAGAAAATCTCCTGCTGATTTTACCACTGTCGCCGCTCAGCTGTTGAATCAGCACTCCTCCATGCTGTGCACCACTGAAGAAAGCCTGAGTGTGGCAGGCCACTGAATATACTCTGGGTGGCGGGAGCTTCGATGTCCATCACCAAGATTGGCTTGGTAGCACATCTACTGACCAAGCTGACTGAGTCCTAAGGATATGTAGTAATAATCAAGGACTAGTTTTAAGGCCGATTAAATTGGATATCTTAAATTAAAGACTTGGGCACTGCAGAAAGCGGTCAGGTTCTGCCTGAAGCAGTCCCTGAGGAGTGACAACAACTGATGGACCCCTGATTGAGTTTGGCCTTTCCATCCCCTCGATGAAGCAGCTGGGAAACGAGGGTGTCGAGAGAGGCAGCCTCGATGGAATCCCAAATGACCAGAGCCTCTCTGAGCATCTAGAGGACAAATGCAGCATTTAAACGTGTGAGCAGCCAGGCGCCTGTCAGTAGCACCAAAAGGGTATGTTTAAAATACCTACTGAGCCAGGCCAACCTGATTCCGAGGGATACACCCCAAGTCCATAGACTTGCCACCAAGTTGTTCCCCGTTACTTCCGCCGGCCCAGGCAGCCACCACCCACCCCGAGAAAGCCAGATAAATGTCAAGGGTTTTTGAGAGATTTTTTTGCCTCACGCTCTGCAGCCATGGCATCCAGGTCCCACTTGTAAATACTTGCACTAATTTGTGTAATGTTATTAAAAACTTTGGTTTAAAGAGTCATAAAAGGTGAGGTAATCATTTGTTCCAACCAGTTACTTGGTTACAGATAAAGTACTAATAGAATAATGTTGTGACTGTTGGAGAACACCTGGAGTGTGGATAATTTATGAGATATTGTATTTAATCCTAGCTAAGCAGGTCATGGAACTAAGTAGATACAGATAATGTAATTAATGGGAGGAGCCAGGTCTGCCTGTAATTTTACAGCCTGTTATCAAATTTTAAATTGACCGGCAGTTTGCCATAGGATTTGCGTCTGACAAGGCAGAAGTATACTGGATCTTCTCTTGAAAGTGGCTCTCTTTAAAAGTATCTACATTGATAAGCAAGTAAGCCTATGTTAACTTTATTTATCAGTGGCATTTGAACTGTATTGGGTTGCTTGATTGGAATTAGTGGAAGGTGTAGATAGTACATTCAAGTTGTTCCTTTTATTTAAGAACTGTTTAACTGTTAATTGTAAAGCTATTTCCTGATGTTAATGTGGTTAATTCTGTGTTTAAATTAAAGTTTGTTTTACTGTAAAAGATACATATTGGTCAGAGTCATCACTCCTGGGGTGAAGTGTTCTTTCCTCACGGTTTTACAATTAGAAAAATTGTTTGGGGGCTTCCTCTGGCATCCTAACAAAAGTTGGGGACTGGTCCCGTACCCTAACATAAGGCAGAAGCATTTGCAACAATCTTCAGCCAGAAGTGCCAAGTGGAGGATCCACATCGGCCTTCTCGGAGGTCCCCAGCATCACAGATGCCAGTCTTCAGCCAATTTTATTCACTCCACTTGATACCTAGAAACGACTGAAGGCACTGGATACTGCAAAGGTGATTTACGGTGAGCAATAGAGCTATTGAGGAAGCTCTAAAAGCACACATAATTGCTTTAGCATGTGATCTTTAGCACAATGACATGTGATCTTGAGAGCTTCACACTGTCTGAGCATTTTGGATTTGGCAAGGGCCAGAGCTGGCCATGAGGACACAACGTCTTTGCTTAAGAAGAGGCATTTCAATATCTAGTAGGCACATGTTTGACATTGTCATGTTCAGATGATCTTCATCCATATTAAGGTGAGGAAAAAGGCAGCCCACAATCCCAAACTGACAGTGCCTGGTGTCAGTGTGATTTGGCAGATTGCAGCAGATGGCTCAGTCATTACTCAATGGATTCAAAGCAACGGAACGTACTCTGCTGCCTTGTCCCAGCTGTGAATTATAGGATTCATCACTGATGTTACACAGAGCGCATTGTTCCATTGCTTGAGATGGACTCCTTGAGGAGCCTTGTCAGATTATAGAAAAATAGAAAACAGGAGCATCAGGAGGCCATTTGGCCCTTTGAGCCTGCTCCACCATCCAGCTGATGATCAAACTCAGTAACCTGTTCCCATTTCACACCCCCCCCCACCCCCCCCCCCCCCCCCCCCCCCCCATATCCTTTAATTCCTTTTGCCCCAAGAGCTATACTGAACTCCTTGAAAATATACAATGTTTTGACCTGGTAGCAAATTCCACAGGCTCACCGCTCTGAGTGAAAATATTTCCCCTCATCTCAGTCTTAAATGGTTTACCCCATATCCTTAGACTGTGACCCCTGGTTCTGGACTCATCAGCCATCGGGAAACCCTGCATCTACCCTTTCTAGTCCTGTTAGAATTTTATAGGTTTCGGTGAAATTTTCCCTCATTCTTCTAAACTCCAGCAAATATAATCCTAACCGACTCAATCTCACTTCATACATCAGACTTGTAATCTAGGAATCAGTCTGGTAAACCTTCATTGCATTCCTTCTATAGCAAGAACATCCTTCCTCAGATAAGGAAACCAAAACTGCACACAATATTCCAGGTGTAGCCTCACCAAGGCCCTGTATAATTGCAGCAAGACATCCCTGCTCCTGTACTCTAATCTTCTCAGTATGATGGCCAACATCATTTGCCTTCTTTACTGCATGCTGCACCGGCATGCTTAATTTCAGCGACTGGTGTGCAAGGACATCCAGTTCTCTTAATTTATAGCCAGTCAGATAATAATCTGCCTTCCTATTTTTTCTGCCAAAGTGGGTAACCTCACATTCATCCACATTATACTGCATCTGTAATTCATTTGTCCACTCATTCACCTTGTCCAAATCACACTGAAGGATCTCTGCATCCTCCTCATAGCTCGAGTCCCAGCATTGATCGATGCAGTACCCCACTAGAAACTGCCTTCCATTTGGAAAAAGAACA
Source organism: Scyliorhinus canicula (assembly GCF_902713615.1). Classification (NCBI taxonomy): domain Eukaryota; kingdom Metazoa; phylum Chordata; class Chondrichthyes; order Carcharhiniformes; family Scyliorhinidae; genus Scyliorhinus; species Scyliorhinus canicula. Next base: position 62,100,573 of record NC_052163.1, on the reverse strand, counting down.
TTTTGTTCCCTGTCTGCTAACCAATTTTCTATACATCTCAATACACTACCCCCAAACCCATGCACTTTAATTTTAATCTCTTATGTGGGGCTTTGTTGAAAGCCTTCTGAAAACCCAAATAAACCACATCCACTTGCTCCCCCTCGTCAACTCTACTAGTTACATCCTCAAAGAATTGCAATAGATTGGTCAAGCATGACTTCCCTTTCATAAATCCACGCTGACTTTGTGCAATCCTGTCACTGTTTCCCAAGTTCTCTGCTATTAAATCTTTATAATGGCCTCTAGCATTTTCCCTACTACTGACGTCAAGCTAACTGGTTTATATTTATTTGTTTTCTTTCGACCTTCCTTTTTAAATAGTAGAATTGCATTATCTACCTTCCAATCTGTAGAATTGTTCCGCAGTTCATAGAATCTTGGAAGATGACCACCAAGTCATCCACTATTTCCAGAGCCCACTTCCGTAAGTACTCCGAGATGTAGGCTATCAGGCCCTGGAGATTTATCGGCTTTCAATCCCATCAATTTATCCAACACCATTTTCCTACTAATACTTATTTCATTCAGTTCCTCCCTCTCATTAAACCCTGTGTTCCCCAACATTTCTGGTACATTATTTGTGTCTTTCTTTGTGAAGACAGACCAAAGTATGCCTTTAGTTGGTCAGCCATTTCTTTGATCCCATTATAAATTCGCCTGTTTCTGTCTGATTTGTCTTTACTAATCTTTTTCTCTTCACATACCTTGAGAAGTTTTACAGTCAGTTTTTACGTTCCCCACAAGGTTACTCACACTTGATTTTCCTCTTCTTAATCAATCCCTTTGTCCTCCTTTGCTGAATAATAGACTGCTCCCAATCCTCAGGTGGGTTTTTTCTGACCAATTTGTATTCCTCTTCCTTGGATCTAATACTATTTCTAATTTCCCTTGTAAGCTATGGTTTGGCCACCTTTCCTGTATTATATTTGCTCCAGACAGGAATGAATAGCAGTTCACCATGCACTGTTTAAATGTTTACTATTGCCTATCATAAGACCTTAAGATATAGGAGCAGAATTAGGCCATTCGGCCATCGAGTTGGGGCCTAAAACTGGTCACAATATTCCAAATGGGGTCTGACCAGACAAAGCCTTATACAGCCTTAGCAGTACATCCCTGCTCTTGTATTCCAGCTCTCTCAAAAATGAATGCTAACATTGTATTTGCCTTCCTAACAGCCAACTGAACCTGCATATTAACTTTAAGAGAATCCTAAGTTCCTCTGAGCTACAGATTTCCAAAGCTTTTCCTCAATTAGAAAATAGTCACTGCCTCCATTCTTCCTACCAAAGTACATAACCTCACATTTTTCCACATTGGATTCCATCTGCCACTTCTTTACCCACTCTGCTAGCCAGTCCAAATCCTTCTGCAGTCTTCCAACTTCTTCAACACTACCTGTCCCTCTACATATCTCTATATCACCTGTAAACTTAGCAACAATGCCCTCAGATTCTTCCTCCAGATCGTCAATGTATGTCATGAATAGATGTAGTCCTAACACTGACCCCTGCGGAACACCACTAGTCACTGGTTGCTATCCTGAAAATGATTCCTTTATTCCCACTCTCTGCTTTCTGCCAGTCAGCCAATCCTCTATCCATGCCTTTACTTTGCCCCTAATACCATGGACACTTATCTTATTTAGCATCCTCCTGTGTGGCACCTTGTCAATGGCCTTCTGGAAATCCAAATAGATCTGGCTCTCCTTTGTCTAAGTTTCTCATTACGTCCTCAAAGAATTCTAACATATTTGTCACCTATGACCTTCCCTTGACAAAGCCATTCTGACTCAGTCCTATTTTACCATGCGCTTCCAAGTACTCTGCAATCTCATCAATCTTACCAACCCGAAGTCAGGCCAATTGGTCTATAATTTTCCATCTTCGGCCCCCCGCCCTTCTTAAACAGGGGTGTTAGATTAACCATTTTCCAGTCCACTGGGACCCTGCCTGCCTCCAGTGATTCCTGAACAATCACCACCAATGCTTCCACAATCTCCTCAGCTCTCTCCTTCAGAACCCTGGGGTGTAGTCCATCCAGTCTGGGTTATTTATCCACCTTCAGGCCTTCCCCAGCACCTTCTCCTTAGTGATGGTCACTACACTCACCTCTGCTCCCTGACACTCTTGAAGTTCTGGTCTGCCATTGGTGTCTTCCAGCATGAAGATTGATGCAAAGTACCTATTCAGTTTCTCTGTCATATTTTTGTTCCCCGTTACTATTTATCCAGCCTAATCTCCAATGATCCAATGTCCATTCTTGACTCTCTCTTACCATTTATATATCGAAAACTCTTGCAACTTGTTTTATAATACTAACATATTTCATCTTCTCCCCCTTATTTCTTTTTTAGTTGTCTTTTGCTTGCTTTTAAAGGCTTCCCAATCCTCGCCACCTTGTATGTTTTTTCTTTTGCTTTTATGCTGACCTTGACTTCCCCATCAGCCATCGATGGCTTGTCCTCCCTTCGGCATGTTTCCTCCTCCTTGGGATGAATTTCTGTTGTGCTTCCCAAATAACCATCAAAAACCCCTACCAATGCTGTTCCATTGTTTTCCCTGCTAGATTCCCTTTCCAATTAACTCTGGCCAGCTCCTCCCTCGTGTCTTTGTAATTATCCTTATTTAATTGTAATACACGGTTACATCTGATTCCAGCTTCTCCCTCTCAAACTGCAGGGTGAATTTTTATCATATTGTGGCCATTGCTCCCTAAGGGTTCCTTCACATAAGTTCCCTAATCAAGTCTTCTTCATTACACATCGCCAAATCTCGAATTCCTTGTTCCCTTGTGGGCTCTATTACAAGCTGCTCCAAAAAAACATCTCTCAGACATTCCATAAATTCCTTTTCTTGGGATCCATTACCAACCTGATTTTTCCAATCAAATTGCACATTGCAGTCTCCCATGATTATTGTAATATTGCCTTTTCATATGCCTTTTCAATCTCCTGCTTTATTTTCTGCTCCACATCCTGACTGCTGCTAAGGGGCCTGTACACAACTTCCATCAGGGTCTTTTTACGTTTGCGATTCCTCAACTCTACCCAAATAGATTCTATGCCTTCCGACCCTTATATCACTCCTCGCTATCGATTTCATTTTATTTCTTATTAACAAGGTGTGGAAGGGAAGTTAATCTGAGGATTAGTTGCAGCTTTAAAAATACATTAATGTTAGTTGCTATTAAAGAAAAGATACTTTAAAGCTTGATGGTGGTGTTATGGACCAGGGTTTAGAGAACTCCAAAGTGTATCATGGAGTTCACCTGACCCATAACTTTTAATAGATTGTGGTATGGGGAGCACACGGCCCACTCTACAGGTGTGGTACAGCAGAAATGGAAAAGTAATTGTGGAAGGAAAACAATGTTTATTCTATGAACTCAAGTTAACCTTTTTAAAACATGCAGTGAACATCTTAGCAACCATTAATTAAAATCCAACCCCCAAAGAATACAACACTAATTAATCCTTAATAATTTCCCAAACAACATCCAGAAGACAGAAGAAAAACCTTTTAACAGAAGCACATCAGGTTTACATTCACTACTGAAAACATTTATAATTCTGAATTCACCAAATGATCAAGAGATAGTCTTTTCATGGCAGAGAGATCGACAGTGCTCTGAAAATGAAACTAAAACACACCTTGCAGCAAACAGCCTAAAACGAAAGTAAAAAGCTGAGAGACAGCCCAGCTCCACCCACACTCTGACATAACTGATAAACACGCATTTCTTAAAGGTACATTTCTTAAACACCTATTTCTTAAAGGTACTCTCACATGACAATGGGATTGCCTGACTATATTTTAACATTGCTTCTGAAGAAAACTGAGAAGGTCGAATATTGTGAACAAAATACTGCTTAGAAACAGTTGTTTCAGCAAGTACAAGAAAATACGTACTAGATAAGGAACCAGGAGTGTTCCCAAGGTTTGTTTAACATAAACAAGGCTACTTTTCCTTTCTTTTTAGATTTAGAACAGTACAGCACAGAACAGGCCCTTCGGCCCTCGATGTTGTGCCGAGCAATGATCACCCCACTCAAACTCACGTATCCACCCTATACCCGTAACCCAACAACTCCCCCTTAACCTTACTTTTTAGGACACTACGGGCAATTTAGCATGACCAATCCACCTAACCCGCACATCTTTGGACTGTGGGAGGAAACCGGAGCACCCGGAGGAAACCCACGCACACACGGGGAGGACGTGCAGACTCCGCACAGACAGTGACCCAGCCGGGAACCGAACCTGGGACCCTGGAGCTGTGAAGCATTGATGCTAACCACTATGCTACCGTGCTACCATTAAAGGTATTTTGTTGTGTATTTCAGACTATAAAGATAATGGTTTTCAACTGTGTAATTTCAGAGTGCTGTGGAATGGCTTTTAGCATACTGCAGCCTCTCCACGATATTGTGTTAATAAAATCCTAAAACGAAGCTCGAAGTCTATGTCTAATTATTATTTCCACGACACAAGGCAACCCTGTCCCATTGCCTATCTGCCTGTTCTTTCGATACAACACATATCCTTGGATATTTAGATCCCAGCCTGATCCCCTTATAGCCATATCTCTGTGATGCCCACAAGATCGTAGCTGCCAATTTCAATGTGCACAGCAAGCTCATTTACCTCATTTTAAAATATTGTGCTTATTTAGGTCCAACACTTGTCAGTTCTGCGTTGACCGCCCCCCTCTCATAGTTGTCCCCTTATCTGCTGTGCCTGAAGTTAGATTCCTGCTGCTTCATACTCTCTGTTTTGTTATTTGTTCTGGAAATGTTACTAACCTCTCCTGAGCCCTTGGTCCCTTTAACTAGTTTAATGTCCTCATCATTAACCTGCACTCCTATCTTCCCCTTTAACTTTGATTTTCTGAGTTTCCATACAACTGAACCTTCCCCCTCACTATTTAGTTGAAAGTCCTATCTACAGCCCTAGTTATGCGATTCACCAGGACTCATAGAACATAGAACATAGAACGATACAGCGCAGTACAGGCCCTTCGGCCCTCGATGTTGCACCGACATGGAGAAAAAAAAACTAAAGGCCATCTAACCTACACTTTGCCCTTATCATCCATATGCTTATCCAATAAACTTTTAAATGCCCTCAATGTTGGCGAGTTCACTACTGTTGCAGGTAGGGCATTCCACGGCCTCACCACTCTTTGCGTAAAAAACCCACCTCTGACCTCTGTCCTATATCTATTACCCCTCAATTTAAGGCTATGTCCCCTCGTGCTAGCCACCTCCATCCGCGGGAGAAGGCTCTCGCTGTCCACCCTATCTAACCCTCTGATCATTTTGTATGCCTCTATTAAGTCACCTCTTAACCTTCTTCTCTCTAACGAAAACAACCTCAAGTCCATCAGCCTTTCCTCATAAGATTTTCCCTCCATACCAGGCAACATCCTGGTAAATATCCTCTGCACCCGTTCCAAAGCTTCCACGTCCTTCCTATAATGAGGCGACCAGAACTGTACGCAATACTCCAAATGCGGCCGTACTAGAGTTTTGTACAACTGCAACATGACCTCATGGCTCTGGAACTCAATCCCTCTACCAATAAAGGCCAACACACCATAGGCCTTCTTCACAACCCTATCAACCTGGGTGGCAACTTTCAGGGATCTATGTACATGGACACCGAGATCCCTCTGCTCATCCACACTACCAAGAATTTTACCATTAGCCAAATATTCCGCATTCCTGTTATTCTTTCCAAAGTGAATCACCTCACACTTCTCCACATTAAACTCCATTTGCCACCTCTCAGCCCAGCTCTGCAGCTTATCTATGTCCCTCTGTAACCTGCAACATCCTTCCGCACTGTCTACAACTCCACCGACTTTAGTGTCGTCTGCAAATTTACCCACCCATCCTTCTGCGCCCTCCTCTAGGTCATTGATAAAAATGACAAACAGCAACGGCCCCAGAACAGATCCTTGTGGTACGCCACTCGTAACTGAACTCCATTCTGAACATTTCCCATCAACTACCACTCTCTGTCTTCTTTCAACTAGCCAATTTCTGATCCACATCTCTAAATCACCCTCAATCCCCAGCCTCCGTATTTTCTGCAATAGCCGACCGTGGGGAACCTTATCAAACGCTTTACTGAAATCCATATACACCACATCAACTGCTCTACCCTCGTCTACCTGTTCAGTCACCTTCTCAAAGAACTCAATAAGGTTTGTGAGGCATGACCTACCCTTCACAAAACCATGCTGACTATCCCTAATCATATTAATCTCTCTTTAGATCCTTCCTCGCTTCCTTGTAACTATCAAGTGCCCCAACTGAAACTTCACGCCTCATCTTCACATAGGCCTCCTTCTTCCTCTTAACAAGAGATTCCACTTCTTTGGTAAAGCACGGTTCCCTCACTCGACCTCTTCCTCCCTGCCTGACTGGTACGTACTTATCAAGAACATGCAATAGCTGTTCCTTGAACAAGCTCCACATATCCAGTGTGCCCAACCCTTGCAGCCTACTTCTCCAACCTACACATCCTAAGTCATGTCTAATGGCATCATAATTGCCCTTCCCCCAGCTATAACTCTTGCCCTGCGGGGTATACTTATCCCTTTCCATCACTAACGTAAAGGTCACCGAATTGTGGTCACTGTTTCCAAAGTGCTCACCTACCTCCAGATCTAACACCTGGCCTGGTTCATTACCCAAAACCAAATCCAATGTGGCCTCGCCTCTTGTTGGCCTGTCAACATATTGTGTCATGAAACCTTCCTGCACACATTGTACAAAGAACGACCCATCTAATGTACTCGAACTATATCTTTTCCAGTCAATATTTGGAAAGTTAAAGTCTCCCATAACAACTACCCTGTTACTTTCGCTCTTTTCCAGAATCATCCAGACTCATAGAACATAGAACATAGAACAGTACAGCACAGAACAGGCCCTTCGGCCCTCGATGTTGTGCCGAGCAATGATCACTCTACTTAACCCACGTAACCGGTATACCCGTAACCCAACAATCCCCCCATTAACCTTACACTATGGGCAATTTAGCCTGGCCAATCCACCTAACCCGCACATCTTTGGACTGTGGGAGGAAACCGGAGCACCCGGAGGAAACCCACGCGCACACGGGTAGGACGTGCAGACTCAGCACAGACAGTGACCCAGCCGGGAATCGAACCTGGGACCCTGGAGCTGTGAAGCATTGATGCTAACCACCATGCTACCGTGAGGCCCCTGTATGTCCCAGCATGATTCAGATGAAGAACGTCCCACCGGAACAGCTTCCCAATACTTATTTTAATGTCCCATGAATTCAAACCCATTTCTCCCACACCAACCTTTGAGCCACACATTAACCTCTTTAATCATATTGACCCTGTGACAATTCACTCGTGGCTCAGTTAATAAAACTGAGATTTTTACCTTTTTGGTTCTGTTTTTTAATTTAGCCCCTAGCTGTTCATATTCCTTCAGCAGAACCTCTATCCTTGTTCCACCTACATTGTTGGTACCTACATGGACTACGACAACTGGCTCATTACCCTCCCACTCCAAGTTCCTTTTGCAGCCCATATAAGATATCCCAAACCCGAGGGTATGCAACACAACCTTTGGGACTCTTGATCCTGGTCACAGGGAACAGTGTCTATTATGACTACATTTCTTTTCTTTCCCCCACTTAAATGGCCCCCTGTGCTGTGGCCAGTTTGCTCATCCTCCCCACAGTCACCACTGTCATCCACACAGGGAGCAAGAACCTGTTGGACAAAGACAAAGGCTGAGGCTCCTGAAACTCTACCTCCTGGATTACTTCACTCATAGTCACACTCTCTTGTCCATGACCACTGGCCAAATTAATCCAAGGGGTGTGACTGCTTCTTGAAACATAGCGTCTAGGTAACTCTCCCCTCCCTGATGTGTTACAGTGCCTGAAGCTCATCAACTCTGAAACAAAGTTCCTTAGGCAACCAACACTTGCCACAAATGTGTTCATTGGGAACCACAATGGGGTCCACCAGCTCCCACATCATGCAGGTACAACATATCGCCTGGCCCTGCATCTCTATTTTATTTAATTAGTTTTTACTTTGTTTTTATTTTAATTTCCAGATGGTTTTTAGACTTTCTAATCTGTAAACTATTTTATCTTTAATCTGAAGCAAGTTAGAATAGGTAATGAAAATTAGCAGTTACTTACCAGCCAATCAACTTACCATTTTCCTAAGGTGTCTCCTGGATTGTTTTCCAAACTCAGCCCGCTTCCCAGAGGTGTGCTTCAGTTCCCACTATTTTTAAATCTCCGCTCTGACTTTCAGATCCCACTGTTTTTAAATCACTGCATGATAAGTGATAAAAGTAGCAAAGATTTACCGACCTTACCCATTACTTTCCAATCAGTTCTCACCCTTATAGTACCCCACAATACCCAGTCTAGGCCTGCTCTCTCAATGGTTCTCAACGTATTGGGCCAGAAAACCATCGATGACACACTCAAGGAATTCCTCCTCTACGGTATTGCTACTAATTTGGTTTGCCCAAACTATATGCAGATTAAGGTCACCCATAATTACAGATGTTCCTTTATTGCATGTGTCTCTATAAATTCCTGTTTAATGCCATTCCCACTATCACCACTACAATTTGGGCGTTTACAAACAACCCCCACTCACATTTTGTGCCCTTTGGCGTTTGTCACCTCTACCCATGCAGATGCCACAACTATATCATACCTATTTACATCTATTTACATGATTAATTCATCCATGTTATTGAAAATTCTCATGAATGCATTTAATAATAATAATTTTTATTATTGTCACAAGTAGGTTTACATTAACACTGCAATGATGTTACTGTGAAAATCCCCTAGTCGCCACACTCCGGCTTCTGTTCGGGTACACAGAGGGAGAATACAGAATTTCCAAATTACCTATGGTGGGGCAGCATGGTAGCATGGTGGTTAGCATAAATGCTTCACAGCTCCAGGGTCCCAGGTTCGATTCCCGGCTGGATCACTGTCTGTGCGGAGTCTGCACGTCCTCCCCGTGTGTGCGTGGGTTTCCTCCGGGTGCTCCGGTTTCCTCCCACAGTCCAAAGATGTGCGGGTTAGGTGGATTGGCCATGCTAAATTGCCCGCAGTGTCCTAAAAAGTAAGGTTAAGGGGGGGTTGTTGGGTTACGGGTATAGGGTGGATACGTGGGTTTAAGTAGGGTGATCATTGCTCGGCACAACATCGAGGGCCGAAGGGCCTGTTCTGTGCTGTACTGTTCTATGTTCTATGTTCTAACAGCACGTCTTTCGGGACTTGTGGGAGGAAGCCGGAGAACTCGGAGGAATCTCATGCAGTCACAGGGAGAATGTACAGACTCCGCACAGACAGTGACCGAAGTTGGGAATTGAACCTGGGACTATTGCACTGTGAAGCAACAGTGCTAACCACTGTGCTACCTTGCTGCGCATTTAAGCATGGAAGCTTGAGAAACCCCACAGAGGTTCCCAGTGGAACCCTGGAAGGAGCCACCGTCATAGAGATTCAGTGAGGCAGTTACTTTCACAACCACTGGCAATGGATGCCCTCCAAGACCCCATGATGTAAACATCTGGAGTATGTGTCAAATGGTATGACAGCGTGGTATGGCAATGGCTCAGCCCAACACCATAAGAAACTACAGAGAAACTACAGAGAGTCAAGAACACTGCCCAGTCCATCACGCAAACCTGTCTCCCATCTATTGACTCTGTTAGGACTCTCTTAGGAAGCGGTCAGCATAATCAAAGATCCCTCCCACCCGGGTTATTCTCTTTTTCAACTTCTTCCATCGGGCAGAAGGGACAAAAGTCTGAGAACATGTACTGACAAATTCAAAAACAGCTTCTTCCCCACTGTTACAAGATTCCTGAATGGCCCTCTTATGGACTGAACTGAACTCTCTACACAACTTCTCCACTGTTGTGGCACTAATCTCCATATGCTTTACACAATACCTATGTCTATGTATTTATATTGTGTATTTATCGTATGTCCTATGTTTTTTCATGTATGGATCGATCTGCCTGGATTATACGCAGAACAATACTTCTCACTGTACCTCAGTACACGTGACAATAAATCTAAATCCAAACCTAAATGTAAGTCACCAGCTTCCCTGACATGTGAAGCTGCCAGCTCTGGATCTGGCTCACCTGCAGAAAAGACATGTGAAAACTACACCCTAGATCTTGTGAACTGTCTGCAAATGATGTCTCTGTGAGCGTGATTCTCTGCATTCTGTGGCAGGATGGACCCTCTGTCGCAATCTTCTCCATCTTAACTACTGCCTGTAGGCAATAATGTAGGGGGCTGTTTAGCACAGGGCTAAATCGCTGGCTTTGAAAGCAGACCAAGCAGGCCAGCAGCACGGTTCGATTCCCGTAACAGCCTCCCCGAACAGGTACCGGAATGTGGCAACTAGGGGCTTTTCACAGTATCCTCATTTGAAGGCTACTCGTGACAGTAAGCAATTTTCATTTCATTTCATTTCATGTAGGCAGCGATAGATGCAGGCTCCTTCTTCCTGATGGTCTCCCCTCTGCAGCATCAATGAGAAGCAGACAAGAGTTAGCATTAGTCTCCAAAGATCCTGGGCTGGGTTCTTCATTCCTGAGACTAAGTACGGCCCCACACTGCAGCGGAACAGAAGGCATTGGACATGGTCGGTGGGCCCGGAGAGAGGGCAGTTGCCGCGACGGAGGTTGGCACTGGCAAGGAGGTGAGACCTCGCTCAGTTGCGTTTCCCCATGGCACATGTTTCACCCCCTCACCATCCCCACACCTCCCCCATACCCTTCTCCATCATCACCACCCCCACACCCCTCCTCACACACACCCCTCTACCAACACCCCCCTCCACCCGTTCCCCATACACCATCTCTTGCACCCACTACCCCGCTGTCCATGATGCAATCAGGAGTTCCTGGTGATTCCTTATGGTGCCCCCACTGTCATAATATCCACTCATGTATATCATGAGATGCAGACAGGCAGTGATTGACACACAGGATAACCAATGAACACACACGACACAGAACAACCAATCGCCAGACAGGACACTACCACTATAAAGCCCACAGGGCATTAAGGCTCTGTCTCTCTCACAGGACACGGCCAGGGAGATCGCAGTGCACTGGCTAATGAACATCATCACCATGTGATAGAGAGCGAGTCTGGTCAAGCCAGTAGGAAGTTATCAGTTAGGTTAATAGAGTGTCAATCCACAGCAGATTATGTACAGCAATCAACAGGCTCAATAAAACAGTGTTGGACCATCTCCTGTGTCGGAAGCCTGTTTTTCATTTTACTGTATCCAGTTACAGTCGATGTTAGACCAGGACAGAACACACATCATGGTACCAGGGAGATATTAACTCTAATGAACCTACCTCGAATGAATCTGCAAAGATCAGCTCGCAGCCATCCAGCAGCATGGAAAAGATCCAACCTCCTCCGCAACTCCGGATCTCCGGCAACCTCGGCGCCAACTGGAAAGTCTTCAAACAGAAGTTCCTCCTGCATATCGAGGCCTCTGACCTCGAGGCAGCATCGGATGCCAGGAAGATTGCGCTGTTCCAGTCGACTGCGGGGGATCACGCCATCCACATCTATAACTCGCTCAAGTTTGCCGATGGCGAAGACAAGACGAAGTTCAAGACGGTTCTGTTGAAATTTGACAACCACTGCGACATTGAGGTGAATGAGAGCTTTGAACGGTACATCTTCCAACAGAGGCTTCAGGGTAAGGATGAACCTTTTCAGTCCTTCTTGACCCATCTCCGCATCCTAGCGCAGTCATGTAATTATGACCCGACGGCTGATTCCATGATCCGGGATCAGATCATTTTCGGTATCCAGTCCGACTCCCTGTGGGAGCAGCTCCTCAAAATCAAACAGTTGACCCTCTCCGTCGCCATCGAAACGTGCATTGTCCATGAGCATGCCAGGAATCATTACTCCAGCATCAGGGCGGCGGAAAATGCAAAACTGGCCTCCCATGAGGCAGAAAGGGTGCAGGCCATCGCAAAAATGCAAGGCCTGAGCATCGAGGAGAGTGGCCATTTCGCACACTTTTCCTGGGTCCCTACGCATGCGCGCCATGGTGGACGACGAGGCCGAAGCCCCTGATGCGCATGTGCGAACGTCGGCCGGCCGCACTGCACATGCGCGATGGCGCACAGAACGCGCTGAAGTCAGCGTCATGACGTGTCCAAATTGTGGCTCCGCCCATTTAAAGCGGCAATGTCCAGCCAAAGGAAGTGTGAAAAACCTGGGAATTACGCGGCCTTATCCCGGTCTGCTCCACTGACCAACAGCCAGCGATCCCAGCTGCAGCGCAGACCTGTCCGCTGCGTACAACAACAGCCCAACGGACCCCGATGCTGACTGCCTCGAGTCTCCATATCGGTTGGGCATAATCACCACGCGCGAGCTGGCCTCCACCGTGCCTGCAAACCGCAATTCAATCCTCACTGTGGATCCTGACGATGAGTGGTGTGCTGTCATCACGGTTAACCAGTCTCCCATTCAATTTAAATTGGACACTGGCGCATCTGCAAACCTCATATCACAGTCCGACCTCAACAGCATCTGAGACGAACCTAGCATTCTTCCACCAGCCTGCCAGCTCCTTGACTACAATGGCAATACCATAGCTGCCCGTGGATCGTATCAGCGAGGTGTATCTCACAAGGCAGTCAAAATTACGTTACGATTCGAGATCGTCCTGCCTGACAAGGCATCCCTGCTCAGTGCTCGCGCATGCCAACTCCTAAACCTGGTCCAGCGCGTTCATGCCATGTCCTCGACATCGCCGACTGCAGCGCCCAATGTAAATCTCCAGGCTGAGATAGACGACATTCTCACGCAATACCACAATGTGTTTGATGGAATGGGCACGCTCCCATATCTTAAGATATTGCTCAAACCGAACGCCACCCCAGTCATCCATGCACCGCGCCGGGTGCCGGCTCCTCTCAAGGATCGTCTGAAAATGCAGCTACGAGAGCTCCAAGAGCAGGATATCATCTCAAAGGTCACGGAACCAACAGACTGGCTCAGCTCCATGGTCTGCGTCAAGAAGCCCTCTGGTGAACTCCGCATTTGCATTGATCCCAAAGACCTGAATCACAACATCATGCGTGAGCACTACCCGATCCCAAAGCGTGAAGAGTTAACCTGTGAGATGGCTCACGCCAAATTCTTTACCAAGCTGGATGCCTCCCATGGGTTCTGGCAGATACACCTGGACGAGTCCAGTTGGAAGCTGTGCACGTTTAATACTCCGTTCGCCAGGTATTGCTACAACTGCATGCCTTTTGGTATCATATCAGCTTCCGAAGTATTTGATCGCATAATGGAGCAAATGATGGAGGGCATCGAGGGGGTGTGAGTCTATGTGGACAATGTGATCATCTGGTCCACGAAGCCCGAGGATCACATCGCTCGCCTCAGACAAGTTTTCCAGCGGATTCATGAAAACGGCCTCCAGCTCAACAGGGCCAAATGCTCATTTGGTTGGTCCGCTATCAAGTTTCTGGGTGACCACATTTCACAGCAGGGTGTGCAACCTGACGCTGACAAGGTGCTGGCAATCAATGCCATGAAGATCCCAGAGGACAAAAAGGCGGTCCTCAGTTTCCTCGGGATGGTGAATTTTCTCGGGAAATTCATTCCCAACATGGCATCCCACACCACAGCCCTCCAGCATCTCGTAAAAAGGTCGACAGTGTTCCAGTGGCTCCCGCACATCAAGCGGAGTGGCTTGAGCTGAAGGCGAAGCTCACCACAGCTCCAGTATCGCATTCTTAGACCCAACCAAGGATACCAAGATATCCACAGATGCAAGCCAGGGCACCACAGATTGGGGCGGTGCTCCTCCAGCGAGACGACTCCTCGTCCTGGGCTCCAGTAGCATACGCATCCAGGGCCATGACTCCGACTGAACAACCGTATGCCCAGATCGAAAAGGAATGCTTGGGTCTCCTGACAGGAATAGTCAAGTTTCATGACTATGTATGTGGCTTGTCAAAGTTCATGGTGGAAACAGACCACAGGCCTTTAGTCCATATAATCCAAAAGGATTTAAATGACATGACACCTCGGTTGCAGCGAATTCTTCTACATCTCCGCCGACATAACTTCAAACTCGTCTACACACCAGGTGAGGAGCTGATTGTCGTGGATGCCCTATCCCGATCCGTCACCAGGCCATGTAAACAGGGCGACTTCAATTGCCACACTGAAGCACAGATGCAGTTTTCATAGAATTTACAGTGCAGAAGGAAGCCATTCAGCCCATCAAGTCTGCACCGGCTCTTGGAAAGAGCATTCTACCCAAGCCCATACCTCCACCTTATCCCCATAACCCAGTAACCCCACCTAACACTAAGGGCAATTTGGACCCTGAGGGCAATTTAGTCTGGCCAATTCATCTAACCTGCACATCTTTGGACTGTGGGAGGAAACCGGAGCACCCGGAGGAAACCCACGCACACACGGGGAGAACGTGCAGGCTCCACACAGACAGTGACCCAAACCGGGATTCGAACCTGGGACCCTGGAGCTGTGAAGCATTTGTGCTAACCACTATGCTACCGTGCCGCCCTTAAGTTGTGTGCCAGCAACCTCCCAGCCACTGATGAACAAGTTATACAAATACGCGAAGAAACTGCCAAAGATCCCCTACTGCAGCGCGTGATGAAGCACCTCGCCCATGGCAGGCAAAACGGGCAGTGCCCCCAGTTCTTCAACGTTAAGGACGAGCTGACGGTTGTTGAGGGGAGCCTTCTTAAACTAGATAGAATCGTCATTCCCCAAAGCATGCAAACCATGGTGCTCAGGCAGATCCATGCAGGGTCACCTGGGGGTCGAGAAATGTCGACGTAGAGCTCGGCAGGCAGTTTACTGGCCTGGCATCAGCCAGGATATTGCCAACATGGTCCTCAACTGCACAGCATGCCAGAAATTCCAACCAGCTCAGCCCAAGCAAACACTGCAACAGCACAAGATTGTGACCTCTCCGTGGTCCAAGATGGGGATAGACCTCTTTGACGCCAATGGGCATGATTACGTGCTCCTGGTCGACTACTTCTCCAGCTACCCGGAAGTGGTCAAACTCTCAGACCTCACATCCAAGTCCGTAATCAAAGCCTGCAAAGAGACGTTTGCCAGGCATGGGATACCACTCACGGTAATGAGTGACAACGGTCCATGTTTCTACAGCCAAGAGTGGTCCGACTTTGCACGATGCTACCACTTTAGTCACATCACATCCAGTCCCCATTACCTGCAATCAAACGGGAAGGCCGAGTAAGGGGTCCATATTGTCAAGCGGTTGCTGTGCAAGGCTGCAGACTCAGCCTCAGATTTCAACCTGGCGCCATTGGCATACAGGGCAGCCCCTCTGTCGACTGGTTTGTCTCCGACGCAGTTGCTCATGAACCACAACCTGCGGACGACTGTTCCAGCCATCCATGTTCCAGACCTTGACCACCTCACGGTCCTGCAGAAGGTGCAGCGATCCAGGGACCAGCAGAAGATCACGTATGAAGCTCATGTCACGGATCTGCCTGCACTGGCTCCAGACGATGTTGTTCGCGTTCAGCTGCCTGAGGGAGGTTGGTCAGCCACAGCTGTTGTCGTCAGACAGGCTGCTCCCAGGTCTTTCATTGTCCAAATGGCTGATGGCTCAATATTACGACGCAACAGGAGGGCGCTGCGTAAAGTTCCCTGCCCATCACCTGACCGCACCTCTCTGCATGTTATCATGCCTCCTCCGGACGTCTTGCATCACGTGGCCACCGATCTGGCAGCGATCCCACCTGTCCACAAGGCCATCGAGATGGCAGCCATCCTGCCTATCCAGGTGCCGGCGCCCCCCCACCTCCATCTCTGCGGCGATCGACAAGAGTTTGTCGCCCACCACAAAGACTGAATCTATAGACTTAAATCTTGTATATTTTGTTCAGTTTGCTCTGTACCTGCATGATAGACACCTTCCCATGTACATACGCTCATTCATTCCCCACTTGTACATAGTTATGCATGTATATACAGCCACGTTCCAAAATTTATTTTAAAAGGGGGGAGTCATAATATCCACTCATGTATATCATAAGATGCAGACAGGCAGTGATTGACACACAGGATAACCAATGAACACATACGACAGAGAACAACCAATCATCAGACAGGACACCACCACTATAAAGCCCACAGTGCATTAAGGCTCTCTCTCTCTCACAGGACATGGCCAGGGAGATAGTCGCAGTGCACAGGCCAATGAATATTATCACCATGTGGTAGAGAGCTAGTCTGGTCAAGCCAGTAGGAGGTTATCAGTTCGGTTAATAGAGTGTCAACCCACAGCAGATTATGTACAGCAATCAACAGGTTCAATAAAATAGTGTTGGACCATCTCCTGTGTTGGAAGCCTGTTTTTCGTTTTACTGCAACCAGTTGCCATTGATGCTAGACCAGCACAGATAATACATCACCCACATCGACCCCAACCTGAACCACAAGTGGACTGCAGTGAGGACGAGGACACGACTAGCAACAGAAGCCCTTTACCTGCATCCCCCAAACTCGAGCTCTGGGAAGACACCGACTTTTCGTCTGTGGTGAATTCATACTGTATTCTAATTCACACTGTATTGCATTACATAGTATTTTCTCCTTGTGGGCTCTGTATGTGAGCCGTTGCACGGCTCTGTCCATAGGGGGAGATGAGGAGCTTGTACAGGGCTCCACCCTTGGCTCTGCCCATGGCTCAGCCCATGGCCCCTCCCACTAATGGAAGAATAAAGTGCTGCAGCTGTGAGCCTGCTCTCAGTTCTTCTGGTCGCAGGCAGGCTCAGTTGTAAGACTATTAAAACCACAGTTTACTTCCAATCGTGTCTCTAGTGAATTGATGATCACATCAATTTAATAGTCTTAGAAAACTTGAAGAAAACTACTATGGAATCAGCCCTCAAACCTGATCGACTAGAACTCGACCCGCAGGCTGCAGAGGCGAAGGAAGTCTTCCTACACTGGCTTCGATGTTTCAAGACCTATCTGGCTGAATCAAGCACATCCGAGACCACAGAGGAGCAGAAATGCAGCCTACTGCACACATGGGTGAGCCATCGTATCTCTACGCAACTCAATTGTACCACCTCATATACTGAGGCCCTGGCTATGCTCGACCGATTGTACGTGCGGCTGATTAACAAGGTCTATGCGCGACACATTTTCACGACCCATCGCCAGCGCCCCGCAGAGTCGCTAGAGGACTTTCTGCGTGATTTAAAAGCTCTTGCTCGGGACTGCAATTTTCAGGCTGTAACGGCCTCCCAACATATGGAACTTGCTGTAGGTGATGTATACGTTGCAGGGCTCAGGTCTAACTATGTGCGCCAGCGATTACTTGAGAAAGGGGCCCAGAACTTGGAGGACACGGTAGAGTTAGCTATGACTATGGAGATCGCGTTCCGCAGTCTGAACCCATTCCCAGCGGACCAAGCGACCCCATCGTGGGCCCCCAATCAGCGGCTGCCCAAGGCCTGCGCCGCGCGGCCACCCACCCACTATGGAGCGGCAGCGTGCCATTTTTGTGGCCAGCCCAAACACCCATGGCAGCACTGCCCAGCCCGCAACGCGACCTGCAGCAGCTGCGGTCGCAAAGGACACTATGCCCGAGTGTGTCTGGCAAAATCGAAACTTTCTAACTCCCCCGCAGTCCAGAGCACTCGCCTCCCAAACTCACAGGCCCGCAGACCCCGTAATGCTGCAGCGTATCTGCCGACTCCGCCACCACCCGACATGTGCGACTCATGGGGGCCGCTATCTTGGCAATCCTCCTCCACACGGCTGGCTACATGCAAGTCATGGGGGCCGCCATCTTGGATGCCACCTTCCTCGCCGCCCGCCACGTGCGATCCATTGTGGCGACCATCTTGGACGCCATCTTCTCCATCACCCGCCACGTGCGATCAACGGGGGCCGCCATCTTGGCCATCAACCGAACCTCAATTTGACGAATGCGACCTCAGCGGACAGTCATCACGGGGCCACTCCAGCACTGCTGATCGAGCCGCTGACTACCCGCAACTCAACACAGTCACGTTGGACCAGTCGCGTCTGAAGCACCTCCAGAGCTCGATGATGTCCGTTAAAATCAACGGGTACAGGACACCGTGTCTCTTCGACTCCAGGAGCACCAAGAGCTTCATACATCCTGACCCGGTAAGACGCTGTTCGCTCCCTTTCTTCCCTGCATGGCAAACTATCTCCCTTGCCTCGGGCTCGCACTCGGTCCACATACAAGGGCGCACCGTCGCGACCCTAACGATTCAGGGCGGCTAATTTCCAGCTGTACGTACTCCCTGACCTCTGCGCCCCACTCTTACTTGGACTCGACTTCCAATGTAATCTCAAGAGCCTCACACTCAGCTTCGGCGGACCCCTACCTCCACTCACTATCTGCAGTCTAGCGACACTAAAAATCGACGCCCCTTCACTCTTCGCTAATCTCACAGCTAACTGCAAACCCGTAGCCACTCGCAGCAGGAGGTATAGCCTGCAGGACAGGGTATTTATTAGAGCCGAAGTCCAGCGGCTCCTACGTGAGGGAGTCATAGAGGCCAGTAACAGCCCCTGGAGAGATCAGGTGGTGGTCATCAAGACCGGGGAAAAGTTCCGGGATGGTGGTTGATTATAGCCAAACCATTAACCGGTTCACGCACCTTGATACCCTTAGTGTTCAAAAAAAAAGGTTGGGTGGGGTTACTGGGTTATGGGGAGGGTGGAGGTGTGGGCTTGGGTAGGGTGCTCTTTCCAAGGGCCGGTGCAGACTTGATGGGCCGAATGACCTCCTTCAGCGCGGTAAATTCTATGATGCGTACCCCCTCCCCAGAATTGGAGACATGGTCAATCAGATCGGCCAGTACCGTATATTCTCCACGGTGGATCAGAAGTTGGCTTGCCACCAGCTCCCAATCCGCCCAGAGGACCGCCACTACACGGTGTTCAAGGCAGATGGCCGCCTCTTCCATTTCGTCCGGGTCCCCTTTGGCGTCACGAATGGGGTCTGAGTGTTCCAACGAACAATGTACCGAATGGTGGACCAGTACGGGCTGCGGGCCACGTTTCTGTACTTGGACAATGTCACCATCTGCGGCCATGATCAGCAGGACCACGACGCCAACCTCCACCGATTTCTCCAAACCGCCCAGAAACTCAATCTCACCTACAATATGGAGAAATGCGTTAACCGCACTGCCAGACTAGCCATCCTCGACTATGTCGTGGAAAACGGAGTCCTGAGCCCCGACCGTATGCGGCCCCTCTTACAACTCCCTCTCCCTCATGTCCCAGGGCCCTCAAGAGGTGCCTAGGATTTTTCTCTTATTACGCCCAGTGGGTCCCCCAGTATGCGGACAAAACCCGGCCACTATTTAAGACCACACTCTTCCCACTGTCAGCTGAGGCCCGGTGGATGAATCCGTCCCCTTTCAGGTGGAGAGCGACGCCTCAGCGGTCACTCTCGCCGCCACTCTGAACTAGGCAGGGAGACCTGTCGCCTTCTTCTCCCGAACCCTCTCCGTTTCGGAACTTCGACACTCCTCAGTCGAAAAGGAAGCTCGAGCCATTGTGGAAGCCATACGGCACTGGAGGGACTACCTCGCAGGTAGGAGGTTTACCCTCATCACCGACCAAAGATCGGTTGCCTTCATGTTCGACAACTCGCAAAGGGGCAAAATTAAAAATGATTTCAGAGGGCCACTCCCCTCGACCAATTGAAATGTGTACTTTCTTAACGTCATCGACAAATTCTCCCGCTTCCCCTTTGCCATCCCGTGCCCCGATATGACCTCCCACACAGTCATCAGAGCCCTGCACAGTATCTTCATCCTGTTCAGTTTCCCCAGCTACGTACACAGCTACAGGGGTTCGTCCTTCATGAGCGACGAGCTGCGTCAATACCTGGTCGACAAGGGCATTGCCTCGAGCAGGACGACCAGTTACAACCCCAGGGGGAACGATCAGGTGGAGAGGGAGAACGCGACGGTCTGGAATACCGTCCTGCTGACCCTCCGGTCCAGGAATCTCCCCACCTCCCACTGACAGGAGGTCCTCCCTGACGCGCTCCATGAAATTAGGTCCCTCCTATGCACTGCCACCAACCAGAACCCACACAAACGACTATTTGTTTTCTCTAGGGGAACTACCATGGGGGCTTCACTCCCATCTTGGTTGAGGACGCCGGGCCCGGTTCTCCTCCGGAAGCAAGTCCGGACACACAAAACAGACCCACTAGTAGAGAGAATGCTACTGCTTCATTCGAACCCCCAATACGCCTTTATTGAATACCCCGACGGATGTCAGGACACCATTTCCCTCCGGGACCTGGAGCCTGCAGGATCCACCACCATCCCCACCACCGCTGAGGTACCCCTCACACTACACCCCACCCAACCCCCCACACCCTGTGCCCCCACGCTTATAGGTTCCCTGCCCATGCTCGGCGCCCCCGCGCCTATAGGTTTCCTGCGCCCCCCTGTCGCTCGACGCACCGGTCAGGAATGAAGCTCGGACCGAAACACCACCAGAGTCCACACTCATACCCACACCGATCGTCACCACCCAGCCACCCGAAAAGGCTGCAACCCCGGTGCTCCGCCGATCCCAAAGGGCGACTTGGCCACCGGACCGGCTCAACTTGTAGACCCGTCACCCCCGCCGGACTTGATTTTTTTTTTACAGAGGGTGAATGTGGTGAATTCATACTGTATTGTAATTCACACTGTATTGTATTGCATAGCATTATGTCCTTGTGGGCTCTGTATGTGAACCATTGCACGGCTCTGCCCATAGGGGGAGATGAGGAGCTTGTACAGGGCGCCACCCTTGGCTCCCCCCATGGCCCCTCCCACTACTGGAAGTATAAAATGCTGCAGCCGTGAGCCTGCTCTCAGTTCTTCTAGTCGCAGGCAGGCTCAGTTGTAAGACTATTAAAACCACAATTTACTTCCAATTACGGGGCCTCACGGTAGCATGGTGATTAGCATCAATGCTTCACAGCTCCAGGGTCCCAGGTTCGATTCCCGGCTGGGTCACTGTTTGTGTGGAGTCTGCACATCCTCCCCGTGTGTGCGTGGGTTTCCTCTGGGTGCTCCGGTTTCCTCCCACAGTCCAAAGATGTGCGGGTTAGGTGGATTGGCCATGCTAAATTGCCCGTAGTGTAAGGTTGATGGGGGGATTGTTGGGTTACGGGTATACGGGTTACGTGGGTTTAAGTAGGGTAATCATTGCTCGGCACAACATCGAGGGCCGAAGGGCCTGTTCTGTGCTGTACTGTTCTATGTTCTATGTTCTAATCGTATCTCTAGTGAATTGATGGTCACATCACCGTGACAGCTGTCCCCAACATCCTCCACCATCCCAGAGGCACGCACCTCGGTTGGGCACTTTAGAGAGAGGCTCCTGGGACACCATCTGGTGTGCACCACAGACATGCTGTTGTGCAGCAGGTGGAGGTAGGAACCCTCAAGAGGGTGGATGGTTGGAGGGTGTGCCAACCCCAGGGACTAGCTGCCGTCCAGACGTATTTTGGCCTTCTGGAACGGGTGGTTCCATCAATTGTGGAGCTGCAGCGCAGGTGAATTGGACATTCTGAATTCTCCCTCCGTGTACCCGAACAGGCGCAGGAGTATGGCGGCCAGGGGTTTTTCATTGCAGTGTTAATATATGCCTACTTGTGACACTAATAAAGATTACCATATTATTATGAGGGGGTGTTGACAACCCTCCAGTTTTTGCAGAGAGTTTGAGGCATTCGTGGAGGAGGCCTTGGGGGTTAAGGTTTTGTCCATGGGTCAAGATGGCCATGGCCTGAGGCAATCTGTGCAGGCGCTGGCAGAGTGCCAGGAGACAACTGCCCTACCACAGGCATCCATGTTCCAGAGCCACCTGGACATTACAATGGCACTCCAGCACCTGGCCTAGTCATAGCAGCATTGTCCCGGCATTGTCCAACATGGCACAGATATAGACGGAGGTGGCCCAGGCCCAAAGGGAGCTGGTCCACTCCCTGTGCTCCATAGCTGTGAGCATGGAGACTGTAATTGATATGAGAGAGGGCCTCCAGGGCTGGCAGAGCCAGGTGGCAGGGGTGCCTCAGGGGTTAGCTCCATTCGCACCCCAAACAAACCCCCAACAGTGACCTCGATCGGACTGCCCACCTCATCAGAGACCCCTTCGTGAATGCTGAAGAGCAGTCCAGGCTGTAGGTTAAAAAACAATGCATTTTCACTTATTCTATCCTAATATCTGCTGTCTCAGACAGAAATGTTCAAAGCAACAGCTGTTACAAGTGTTAGAGCCTCCTTGGAAAGCTCAGTACACTTGCAGGGGCTTAACATCCCTTGGCAGCCTTTGAAATTCAAAACTCTCATTCAATTTCACACAGTAATACATTTCACTATCCAGTGACTGAGATTTTGTTTTGTCCAGAGACAGGTGCTTGGTAGATTGTTTTTCTATCTTTTCCTGCATGCTTGAATGCATCTCAAGTACCCTGTTTTGAAGCTAACCACAATTTTGATAAACACTCTTGCTATGATCGACAGTCCCTAGCCACTGTCCCTCGTGCTTCCTACTGTTAAAAAGGGGATGTCAAATGAAGTCTTTGATGGGGGATGGTCTGTGTCAGGAGTCTAATAGGGGAGTCTGATGGGGGTGCTTGTATTCTGGGTGGGAGGGAGCCCTCTGATTGACTTTGGATAGACACCGTTCCTCACTAACCTCCTTGACCTCTCCGCCAGGGTCATTCTTGGAAATCCACGCCCACGTGAATCTGGGCTGAGAGGTCTGGAGCATCACATTGGTGTGGCGAATCAGGCTTCCGACCAGTTAATCAGATACAAAACAAGCAACCTCTCACTTCCAGTTCTCCGGTCAGTCTGAGGTCACCTAACTCGAACATTCACTTATATACAAATGAGATTCCTAGTTGTCAGTCGGTGAATTACAACACAACTGTGATATCACCACACCTGGGAGTGTTTTAAATGTGCACCCCAAATGCTGAAAAGGCAATGGTTAACCAATCTTGTACAGACCTAGGACCTTTCTGCTCTATGTAGCTTAGTATTATTGATCGAGCCATATCACAAGTAATTGAAGTCACATGGTGCGTTTTTGAAGATGTTCAATCAGATAATCCATTCCTGAATACCTGGTTCAATCTTTTCCATTGTTAATATTTTTGTTAGTTAATACTTGTTTCCTCTGCTTACATTTTCCAAATGTTTATTTGATGGATCTCAGGATATTGAAGATCTTCCAGAGCAAAGAATAGAATGAGACCTTGGGGATGTCATTAGATTGAAGGGAAGTTTGGTAGACCTTAAGATAGGAAGCTGTGTGACTGAGGCAACTGGCATCTAATGAGCCCACAGGAGGAAACAGAACTGGCTTCCCTTCCTGGAATGATCAAACTCATTAGCATGAGCGCAGAACTGGCAAACGGTTCAACTGTGACTACAAGAGATAGACATTAGATCACATACGTGAAATCCCATTTTTTCAAGGGTGTCTTAAAACACGCTCAGCTTGAATAACCTTGATGGCATTCTTTATTTCTATCAACTGATTAATCAGAGCAACATAATTTGATTAAAAATAGCATCACTAATCTATTATATTGTAGATCAATTGGCCTGACATACTATTTTTATATGTAACATTATTACATTAACCTGAATGTGCCATAAATTTAAATCCTCAGTTGTAACCGATGTATATTATTCCATCTGAAATATTTAACCCTCTTTGTGTTAATGTTTCGAACAACACTGTTGCTCTCTGCGATAACTTGACCACAAAAGGTAGTCGAAAATGCATTATAAGTTCAACTTCTTTAATATATAAAATGGCAAAGTTTAAAATACAGTATTGACTCAAAAGCTAGCTAGCTAAACATCGAAATAACAGAAATATACCAGAATTAGGACTAACGGTGGTTAAATGTGAATATACCAGGTATAAACAAAACAACTAATGATGTCACAGCACTTACTGATATCAGCAATGGAACTAAATAAGAAGATGCATAATAATAACACTTCTGTTCCCTTAAATTTTAATCATTTTTAAAGACAGAAATGCAATGAAACATGCTTTATTTATACGTCAGTCTTTAGGAGATTTGCTATTATGCAGTGATCTTCCCAGTACCACTGGTGACTCCGTTAACTCTGGTGATTCTTGACTTAGTTCAACTAAATTCATGGCCGCAAGAGTAGGCTAGGTGCATGAGTGTCCCTCTCCTGAAGTAGAGTCCACTGGAAGTCCTGGTACAACAGGAACCACTTGCTGAATTTCCAATGCTGCATTCCAAGATACTGAACCATTTCAGTTAAGAATAACCCCAGATAATCAATGCTGGTTACAGTCAAAATTAATGATATAATCGCAGTCATTTGGGTTAAAACGTCTCTCCTTAGCATAATAAACATATCTCTCCATCTGCTTTTCTTGACTCCTTCCCAATTTTGCTTCAACATCTGGATGTAGCAGATCCAGATGAGATTTTGGTTTTCTACCCATCAATAATTCAGTTGTTGAGAATCCCGTAGTTGTTTGTGGTGTGATATGATGTTGAAATAAGAACTGTAAAAGCTTGGTTCCTAAAGTAGCAACTGGCATCCTCTTCTATCCTTCCTTCAATGTCTAAATAGCTCACTCTGCCAAACTATCTGAAGCTGGATGAAAAGGCACGATATGCAAGTTGCATATTCCATTCCTTTGCTGGACTCCTGGATTAATTTGCTCATAAATGTTGTACTATTATCATAAATTAGAGAATCCGGTAACCCACGACTTGCAAAGACTTGGCATAGCTTCTCTATGGTACTAGGAGCAATAATGTTGCTCGTGATGTATACTTCTTAACACTTAGAATGTGGATACACGATGACTAAAAGTATGTGACTCATGAAAGGGCCTATAAAATCTACATGACTGACCAAGGATGATCAGGTCACGCCCAAGGTTGTAGTGACATCTTCTGGTTAGATTGACATGCAGAATAGGATTTCACTTTGATCTCCAAATTCTGGTCCATATTAGGGCACCATGCATACGACCTGGCTAGACTCTTTATTCGAGAGGCACCTGGATGAGCCTCCGGCCAGGGGGTGGAACAATAACACTCGATCCCCACAGTAGGCACCCATCCTGCACACTTAACTCGCAGACAACGTAAGCACTTAGCGCACTATTCTGCCGGAAGCCATGGGAGGAATACATTTTGACTCACTGAAAGGGCTCATCAACGGCTTGTGGTCAATACATATGGGAACAAATAACCACAAAGGTACTGATGGAATCTTTTTACTGCAAAAGCAATACCATCGTTGTTAAACTGTGAATATGTTTTTCCAGCCTTTGTTGGGATTCGAGATGCAAACCTAATGAGATGTCTTGACATGTTCTCCATTACATGAGAAATTATCATCTCACTCCGTAAGGCAAGGCATCGCATGACAGAATAGGTTCCCTGTCCGATTCAAAGTGGACGTGCAGATTCGTAGATGGCCGCAGTGACGTCACATTTTTGAAAGCATTCTTCCCTTCAGATTCCATTGTGTTTCTTTGTATAGATATAGGAGCCAACATGTAGACAGGTCTGGCAATAACTTTCCATAATTTTTATCAAACCTACAATGACCTGAGCTCGGCCACATTCCTGGGCTCCGGAGCTTCCTTAATCACTCAAATGTTCCCTTCTACAGGAGACAAGACTTGTGCAGTGATTCTGTGGCCTAGAATCCATGTTTGGAGCCTGAAAGATACACTTGCTCGACTTAAGACACAGTTCTACCCCTGAAAACCTTTTTAAAACTTAATCCAGGTTGTAGAGATGCTCCTCCTCAGTCTTACCCCAAATTAAAATGTGGACATGAAATACGAGGAATGCCTTGTAACAGGTTGTCTATCGTCCTTTAGAAGATATCCCAAAAACTAAATGATGATACTTGAGCAACCCTTTATGCGTGTTGATGATCAGGTACTGCTTCGAATCTTCCTCGAGCAAGAGTTGTGATAGGCTGGTTCATGTCCAATTTTGAAAATGTCTTGCTTCCTGCAGGGGATTGAAAACAGATCTTGTACCCGCAGCAACAGGTAAGGGTCCAACTTGGAAACTTGATTAATGGTAAGTTTGTAATCCCCACATATGCGCACAGTACCATCGCTTTTAAGAACAGGAACAATAGGAGCTGCCCAACTTGAAAACTGAATGGGCTCAATGATTCTCAGTCTTTGCAGCCACTCCAGCTCCTCCTCCACTTTGCCTTTCATGGTGTAGGGCACTGTCCTCAGTTTGAAAATGTGAAGAGTAGCCTGAAAATTTACGACCATTTTCCTGTAGTGCCCTGAAATGTACCAAGTTCATCTTTGAAAACCTCCGGCTATTTCTGCCCTCTGCCACTTTTGTGTGCTCTATCTCACCCCAATTCAACTGAATTTTCCTGAGCCAGTCACATTCTAGTAGACTAGGCTCATGTTCTTTTACGACTGGGAATCGCGTTCTTGCTTCTTGGCTGTTGCAATGTCTACCTCTAATACGTCAAGCAATGGTATAATCCTACCAGTGTATGTCCGAAAGTTGATTCCTGCCTGAGTAAGAGCTGGTTCCTGCCTAGAGCCCGAAAACTTCCTGAAGGTCTCCTCACCAATTACCGATGCAGAGGCTCCTGCGTCCACCTCCATCTTGATCTTCTGTCTATCAGGTTCCACTGTAGCATATGTAGGCTATGACCACTCCTCACTCATATTAAACATGTCATAACAATGCTCCTCTGTCTGGTCTGAGCTTTCCAAACAATTTGCTGTCGATTAGGGCTCCCTTGCATTTTAAGTTCCCAGCTCTTCGACTTTTCATAGCACCCCAGCACCTCTTTGCTAAAGTTCCCTTCTTGGTGAACAACAGCATTCATAATGCACAATGATTCAAATAGAGTAACCCTCCACACCTAAAACACTCCACCACCTTCACCTTTTTAATTGCAGCTTCCTTTTCTCCTTGTAGCAGCGCAACTGCATGGCCTCCCAGGCACTGCCACCCTGGCACCCAGGCAGTGCTCCCGTCAGCTTGACAGTGCCCAGATGGCAGTGCCAAGGTGCCATGGTGCCAGCTTGGCAGTGTCAAGGTGCCCACATTCCAGGGAGAGGGCTAAAGGGCCACCTTGCCCTGTCCATGGCCACCCAGAGGTCTCCGATGGCCCGGGAGTCCCCAACCGGGTGCTGTTTTGCCTGTTTGTGTGGACCAGTACTGAACGGCGCTCAGCTCGGGGAGACCATTCGATTCTGGGAGCCCGGTAGATCGCGGATGAGCACTCCCAAGTGGGTTTTAAACCGACCTATATGTGCAAGACTTGGTCAAGCCCATTGTGGGTGGGATCCTGATAGATAGGTCTCGATACTGGCAGCCAAGAATCCCACGGGAGGCTTTGCCAGCATTTATCCACTGCGCCGTGATATAGGGCGTGACATGGCCAGTAGATCACATGCTAGGTTTATGAATGGGAAATAATGTTTCATTTTGACAACTGCAGTACGTTGTATGGGGGCAGGGAGAATAATCAACATTAATACACCCTTCAGAGAAAAATATTGAAGATGGTAGAGAAGGAAAGGTATCTGGGGGATCTAGATTCATATGTAGTGATAGCTCGAATATATAGGGCAGTGCGGTACATTCATAAAACAATTTGAGGCCAACACGGTGGCAAAGCGGTTAGCACTGTTGCCTTGCAGCACCAGAGATCCAGGTCCAATTTCGTCCTTGGGTGACTGTCTGTATGGAGTTTGCACTTTCTCCCCATGACTGCATGGGGTTCCTCTGGGTGTCCAGTTTCCTCCCGCAGTCCAAAGATGTGCAGGCTAGGTGGATTGACAATACTAAGTTGCCCTTTTGTGTCCAAGTGTGTACAGATTAGGGTACCTCAGGGGCTAAGGGGCCACCTTGCCCTGTCCATGGCCGCCCAGAGGTCTCCGATGGCCCGGGAGCCCCAACCGGGTGCTGTTTTGCCTGTTTGTGTGGACCAGTACTGAACGGCGCTCAGCTCAGGACTCCCTGTGGAGACCATTCGATTCTGGGAGCCCGGTAGATCGCGGATCAGCACTCCCAAGTGGGAGTGGGCCTAGGTAAGGTGGTCTTTCAGAGGGCCGGTGCAAACTCGATGAGCTGAATGGCCTTTTTCTGTGAATTCTAATCAATTCTAAGAAAAGAACATAATTTTCTCCTTAAAAAACATTGGCAACTACACTTGAAATATTGGGCAGGATTCTCATTCGGCTGACGCCTAAATCGTGAAATGCGATTGGGCGGAGAATAGTTTCCGTGCTAAAATTGCAGCATGGCAGCACAGTGGTTAGCACTGTTGCTTCACAGCCATAGGGTCCCAGGTTTGATTCCGGCTTGGGTTACTGTCTGTGCGGAGTCCGCACGTATCACCATGTCTGCGTGGGTTTCCTCCGGGTGCTCCAGTTTCCTCCCATAAGTCCCGAAAGACGTGCTGTAGGTAATTTGGACATTCTGAATTCTCCCTCTGTATCCCCAAGCAGGCACTGGAATGTGGCGATTTGGGGCTTTTCACAGTAATTGCATTGCAGTATTAAGATTATTATTATTGGCGCCAAATCGCAAATTATGGGTAGCACGGTAGCATTGTGGATAGCACAATTGCTTCACAGCTCCAGGGTCCCAGGTTCGATTCCGGCTTGGGTCACTATCTGTGTGGAGTCTGCACATCCTCCCCGTGTGTGCATGGGTTTCCTCCGGGTGCTCCGGTTTCCTCTCACAGTCCAAAGATGTGCAGGTTAGGTGGATTGGCCATGATAAATTGCCCTTAGTGTCCAAAATTGCCCTTAGTGTTGGGTGGGGTTACTGGGTTATGGGAATAGGGTGGAGGTGTTGACCTTAGGTAGTGTGCTCTTTCCAAGAGCCGGTGC
Organism: Scyliorhinus canicula; assembly: GCF_902713615.1. Taxonomy (NCBI): domain Eukaryota; kingdom Metazoa; phylum Chordata; class Chondrichthyes; order Carcharhiniformes; family Scyliorhinidae; genus Scyliorhinus; species Scyliorhinus canicula. Next base: position 62,071,492 of record NC_052163.1, on the reverse strand, counting down.
AGACTCGATGGGCCGAATGGCCTCCTTCTGCACTCTAAATTCTATGATATCGCTATTCTCAACAGCCTCCAACGGCGCGGTTCACTTGTGCTTTATAATCGTGAAACCGGTGTCATGGCTGCTGAGGGAGAGAGAGGGCTTCTGGAAAGTGTCCAACATCGCCATAGTTAGCTTACAGTTGGGCCACTGGCTCGGGGATCTTCTGCCAGGGCTGGGAAGGGCAGCAGGGTGTAGCCAGGAGTTGGGCTGTGGGGTCGGGGTGGACAGACATAGAACACCATTGCCGCAGCCGGAAAGGCATCCATGCAGCTGCGCACGCTGCTGACTCCCCACTATGAACATAGGGTCTCAGGTCGGATTGGTATCCCCCCCCCCCCCCCCCCCCCCCCCCCAGGCCACCCCTCTAGGTGCCATCTGGCCCCAGCTGACTCGTCAACTGTATAGGTGCACTCCAGTACAACCAGTGCCATCTTGTTGGCTGGGAAAGGTGTGTGCGGAGATTGTAATGAGTATATGCGGCTGCAGCTTGTCAGCCACCCGAGTGTCAATGACGGACCTGATGAATTCCACAGCATTTTTCATTGGAATTGATTGTGTTCCACGTGGCGCCAGTGCTAGCCCCTTAACAGTCGCTGAATCGATCCTGGTTCGGCGCAAGTTTTGCTGAATGAAAGTCCACAAATTCTGTGTCGGCGGCAACACTTAATCTCAGAAACGGAGAATCCCGCTCATTATGTCCAATTGGCCTACTCATATAGTCATATTGAGGCTTTCAAAAGGGTGCTAAATAAGCTCCTTCCAAATTTAAAAGACCTTTAGTTATCAAGATAGGCTAACGGACTTCAGAGAATAGTTATCTTCGGGGTTAACTGATCAAGGCTTATAAGATGATGAAGGGAATAGTTTGTGTTCCAGCTCACAGTTGGTTCCAATGAAATGGATTAGGGATGGCCAGGTGGTGGATGTTTTCTCAGAAAATGGTGAACCCATGGAAAAAGAGGTTTGCTTGTGCAGTGGGCACCATCCAGTTGAATTTTGTCAAGCGAGAGTTGGACTTGTTGCTGCCTGGAATGAAGAGACTACACGCAGATACTGTAAGGAATTATCAAGGCCAGAGTGACCTGCTGGACTAATTTTGATGACCGAGGTGAGTTGGAGAGGGTTTTTTAAATCTATATCTGTTTCCTGCCTTTGCCAGCAAATTACATAGTTATTAGGTGGGCTGGAGTGCATTTAATGTGACACATGAGATATCGCAGATGTGTGGGATTAGTGGTGCATCATTAATCATTTGTTTGTGTATTTTGTATTTTGAAAGCGTGTTTGGAAGCAACTGTATTCCCTAAATATAGTGTGAAGCAATTTGACATTTTTGTTTAATAATAGATTTCCCTTCTCCCATCGAGTACCATTGGAGTTAGAACACTCCAGATCTTCATCATTCTAAGCTGATCCCTGATTGCAGTTCTGAGGAAGTGCTGCATTATCACAGCTTGGGTCACTGTTTGTGTGAAGTCTGCACGTTCCCCTCGTGTCTGAGTGGGTTTCCTCTGGGTGCTCCGGTTTCCTCCCACAAGTTCTGAACGACGTGCTGTCAGGTGAATTGGACATTCTGAATTCTCCCTCTGTGTATCCGAACAGGTGCCCGAATGGGGCGACTCAGGGATTTTCATAGTAACTTCATTCGAGTGATAATGTAAGCCTACTTGTGACAATAAAGATTATTAATTTTAAGTATCAGGGGTATGTAATTTAAGGTGATTGGTAGAAGGATTAGAGGGGACACGAGGAAAGTCATTTTCACCCAGAGGGTATTGAGCATCTGAAATTCGCTGCCTGAATTGGTGGTTGAGGTTGAAATGCTGACTTAATTCAAACGTTACCTGGATCTGTTAGCAGGGGCTGTTTAGCACACTGGGCTAAATTGCTGGCTTTGAAAGCAGACCAAGGCAGGCCAACACAGCACGGTTCAATTCTCGTAACAGCCTTCCTGAACAGGTGCCGGAATGTGGTGACTAGGGGCTTTTCATAGTAACTTCATTGAAGCCTACTCGTGACAATAATTATTTTTCATTTCATCTGCATATGTAACCTGCAAGGCCAAAGGCCAGGTGCTGGAAAGTGAGATTAAAATGAGTGGCTAGTTTATTTTATTTCCTCTTTTTTGGTCAGCGCAGACACGAGGGGCTGAATCGGCCTCTTTCTGCACTGTGTCGTTATTCACTGGCTAAGGAGCACCTTGAGACACCCTGAAAATGAAAAGAAGGGCTTGCATTTCCGTAATATCTTCAGCAACCAAAGCAAATCACACCTGACAAAATACTTTTGGAGTGGAATCATTGTTGTAATGTAGGCAGCACAACCGTCAATTTATACATAACAAAAACCCACAAATAGTAATAAAATGAATGGCCAGGTCATGTGATTTAGGAACGCAACATAAAAAACATGAGCAGGAGTGGAGCCTGTGGCCTGTTGAGCCTGGTCTACCATTCAGTGTAATCAAGGCTGATTTTCTGCCTCAATTTCCCACCAGCTCCTTTGCTGTTCTGACCCCATCTCAGTCTTGAATATGAAGTGGCATGCACAACCCTCTGGGATAGAAATTTGCAATGATTCAAAATGCTCTGAATGTGAAAAGTTGTTCTTGCCGCAGTCTTAAATGGTAAACCCTTGTTCTGAGACTGTGCCCCTTTGTTTTCGATTCTTCAGCCTGGAGAAACAATCTATCAGTTGCCAGCTCAGAATCCTACACACTCCAGTGAGATTATTGTTATATTCTGGAAAGTCAGATGGTGAAAGATGATCTTTACTCATTCTTACATTTGTGTGTAGAGCAAAACATTGACAAGCATACACCTCCTAACTTACCATACCACCATTTCAATAAGTGCTTGATATGTGCTCAAGTAAAACCTCAATCAATGCCCTCAAGTTACATGTAAGTAAACACAATTAATATACAGTTAACAATCACCTGTCATTCTTCTAAACTCCAGATAGTATTACTCAGTTTCTCATCGTAGGACAACCTTCTCATCCCATTCACCAATCTAATGAATCTTTGCTGTCCCTTCTCCAATGTAAGTATGTGATTCCTTAAATATGGAGACCAGGGGATGGATTCTCCCCTACCCGGCGGGACGGGGGGTACCGGCGGAATGGAGTGACATGAACCACTCCGGCGTCGGGCCAACCCACAGGTGCGGATTTCTCCGCACCTTGAGGGGCTAGGCCCGTGCCATGCCAGCCGGGGCCGAAGGGACTTCGCCAGCCGGCGTAAGTCCGCGCATGCGCGGGAGCGTCAGCGGCTGCTGACGTCATCCCCATTCCCGATCCGAATGTGGCGACTAGGGGCTTTTCACAGTAACTTCATTGAAGCCTACTCGTGACAATAAGCGATTTTTATTTTTTATTTTTTCACATGCGCAGGGGAGGGGGTCACTTCTGCGTCGGCCATTACGTAGTCTATGGCCGACATGGAAGGAAAAGAGTGCCCCCACGGCACAGGCCCGCCCGCGGATCGGTGGGCCCCGATCGCGGGCCAGGCCACCGTGGGGGCCGCCCTGGGTCACATCGCCCTGCACCCCCCCCCACCCCCCAGGACCCCGGAGCCCACCTGCGCCACCAATCCCACTGGTAAGGGAGGTGGTTTGATTCACGCCGGCGGGACCGGCATTACAGCAGCTGTACTTGGGCCCACCGCGGGCTGGAGAATCGCCGGGGGGGGGGGGGGGGGGGGGGCGCAGACTGGCGCTCCTTGATTCCCACCCCCGCCAAATCTCCGGTGCCGGAGACTCTGAGAGGTGGCGGGGGCGGGATTCACGCCGGCCCCCGCGATTCTCCGACCCGGTGGGGTGGTCGGAGAATCAAGCCTCAGAACTGTGCATAGTACTCCAGGAGTAGTCTCAGCAAAGCCCTTTACAACTGCAGCAAGGCTTGTATATTCCTGTGTTCTAACCCCCTTACATTAAAGTGGTTCCTATGCATCGTTTGGTTGTTGCAATGGGCTTCCACTTCCACTCAATGATCTCACATGGTGGATGCTCCCACTAGCTGTTGTACATTTTCACTCTTCTTAAGAAGTTGATTCAGCAGTGTTACAACACCCTGGGATAGTGCCCGGTCAATTCCAGCCCCACTTGTGCCAGAGTCTCAACACGAGTGAACTAGCCAATTATTCTTAGAAAAATATCCAAAGTTTTTGGCCCTTGGCTGCCCAATAATTAGTCACCAGGTCTATAAATGTAAAAACACTATAGTTTATTTACAACAAGAATTATAATGGCATATGCAGAAACTACAACTGGTCAACTATTAAATAATTCTTAACTCCCCACTTTAACTTCCCTGTCACACTCTACACACAAGACAGACAAACACGACTTCCGGTTGCGGCTATGACCAGCTAAGTCGCACGTTTGGCTGCTCCTGCGGGGAAGGTGTTTTCGGGCCGATTGGAGGGCCCCTAACGGCGCTGGAACGACGATTCCCGGTGGGGGAAGGTTCCCAGAGGAGAACCCTGCAAAACTTATGGTCGTCACCCGAAGTGGGGCAGAAAAAAAAGCGGCAGCAGCTCCCCGAAAAAAGCGGGGGAAGAAACCCAAAATGGCGGCCGGCGGCGCACCCGAGGACTGGAGGAAATGGGCGGAGGAGCAGCAGGCCGTTCTCCTGCGCTTCTTCACGGAGCTGAAAGTGGAGCTGCTGGAGTCGATGAACGCGACGACCACCAGGCTGATGGGAGCCCAGGCGACCCAAGAGGCATCAATTCGGGAGCTGCAGCAGGAGATGGCTGTGAGGGAGGAGGAGGCCACGGTCCTCGTGGGAAAGGTGGAGGTGCACGAGGCACTCCACCTGAAATGGCAAAACCAACTGGAGGAGATGGATACCCGCATGAGGCGGAAAAACCTGAGGATCCTGGGCCTGGCAGAAGGGCTGGAGGGGTCGGACCTCCCGAGGTATGTGGCAGAAATGCTGGGCCCACTGATGGGGGCAGGGGCCGTCCCTTCGCCCCTGGAACTGGAGGAGGCCTACAGAGTAATGGCCAGGAAGCCAAGAGCAAACGAACCCCCGAGGGCGGTGCTGGTTCGGTTCCAGCGACTCAGTGACCGGGAGAGGGTGCTGAGGTGGGCCAAGAGAGAGAGGAGCAGCAAATGGGAGAACTCGACGGTGAGGATCTACCAGGACTGGAGTGCGGAGGTGGCAAAGCGGCGGGCCCGGTTCAACCGGACGAAGGCGGTGCTGCATGCCAAGAGAATCAGATTCGGGATGCTGCAGCCAGCGCGCTTGTGGTTGACCTATAAGGACCAGCACCACTATTTCGAGTCCCCGGAGGAGGCGTGGGCCTTTGTCCAGGAAGAAAAGCTGGACTCGAACTAGAACCAGGGGATACTTGGCGGTCGTTGCCGCTCTGGTACTTTAAGCTGGACACGTGGCTTTCTTTTGGTTGGATTTTCACTTGGCTGTATTTTTGGACCCCTTTTTTTCTCTCTACCAGTTTTTTTCTTTTTTCTGTTATTTATAATGTTATGTTGGGGGGGCGGGGTGGGGGGGGAGTGCCGGGGGTATGTGTTTCTTGTGGGGGGTTTTTTTATCGGTGTGGGATCGGGGACGGGGGTGGAACTGAAGATGGAGGGGTGGGGAGTGGCAGGGCGAATGCGCGGGCTTTCCTCTGGTTTCCCGCGCGCGGGGCAGAGGAGGGAGGAGGGTGGGAGGAAGGGGCGTGGTCAGCAATGCCTCCCTTTCCCGCGCTGGAGCGGGGTCAAGGAGGGGTGGTAAGGGGGGGGATGTCCCCCATGCCGGGAGGAGTCGGATTGTGGCAGGGGCAGCCGGGTCAGCGTAAACCAGCTGACTTACGGAAGTACTATGGAGGGTGCATCGCAGCTAGGAAGGGTCCTAGCCTGGGGGGGGAGGGGGTGGGGGGGGGGGGGAGGGGAAGGGGGGAAGGGGGGGGGCTACCGGGTTGCTGCTGAAAAGGCCAGGGAGGAGAAGTTGAGGACCGGAGGGGTGGGGGGAGGGCGCCATCGCCATGGGGAGCGGGTCAGAAGGGGAGGGCTGACTCGGGGCGAGCAGGTGACAGGATATGGCTAGTCGGCAGGGGAGAGGGGCGGGCTGCCCTTCGACCCGGCTGATCACTTGGAATGTGAGGGGGCTGAATGGGCCGGTCAAGAGAACGAGAGTAATCTCGCATTTGAAGGGACTGAAGGCGGATGTAGCAATGCTACAAGAGACCCATTTGAAGGTGGCGGACCAGGTCCGCCTGAGAAGGGGGTGGGTGGGACAGGTGTTCCACTCAGGACTGGATGCAAAGAACCGGGGGGTGGCGATCCTGGTAGGGAAGAGGGTGTCGTTCGTGGCGGCGGAGGTGGTGGCGGATAAAGAGGGTAGATATGTCATGGTGAAGGGTAGGCTACAGGGGGAGAAAGTGGTGATGGTTAATGTGTATGCCCCGAATTGGGACGACGCTGGCTTCATGAGGCGCCTACTGGGCCTCATTCCGGACCTGGAGGCAGGGGGCCTGATCATGGGGGGGGGACTTCAACACAGTGCTGGACCCCGTGCTGGACAGATCGAGTTCAAGGACGAGTAGGAGGCCGGCAGCGGCAGAAGTGTTAAAGGGGTTTATGGAGCAGATGGGAGGGGTAGATCCCTGGAGGTTTGGGAGGCCGAGGGCGAGGGAGTATTCCTTTTTCTCCCATGTCCACAGAGTCTATTCTAGAATTGACTTCTTTGTATTGAGCAGGGGACTGATCCCGAAAGTACGGGAAGTGGAGTACTCGGCCATAGCGGTCTCAGACCATGCGCCACACTGGGTAGATTTGGAAATGGGGGAGGCGCGAGACCAGCGTCCGCTGTGGCGCCTGGATGTGGGGTTGCTGGCGGATGAGGAGGTGTGTAAGAGGGTCCGGAAGAGCATTGAAAGATATCTGGACACTAATGACACGGGGGAGGTGCAGGTGGGGATGGTCTGGGAGGCCCTGAAGGCGGTGATCCGGGGGGAGCTGATCTCCATACGGGCACATAGGGAAAGGAGGGAGAGACAGGAGAGGGAGAGGCTGGTGGGGGAGCTTTTGGACGTGGATAGGAGATATGCGGAGGCACCAGAGGAGGGGCTGTTGGGGGAACGGCGCAGTTTGCAGGCTAAGTTCGACCTGTTGACCACCAGAAAGGCAGAGACACAGTGGAGAAGGGCGCAGGGCGCGATTTATGAATATGGGGAGAAGGCGAGTAGGATGTTGGCGCATCAGCTCCGCAAGCGGGATGCGGCTAGAGAAATTGGGGGAGTGAGGGAGAGGGGTGGGAACGTAGTGCAGAAGGGGCCAGAAGTAAATGGGGTCTTCAGAGACTTCTATAAGGAGCTGTATCGGTCAGAGCCGCCGACGAGGGGAGGGGGGATGGAGGGCCTCTTGAACAAATTGAGGTTCCCCAATGTCCAAGAGGAGCTGGTAGAGGGGCTGGGGGCGCCGATAGGGTTAGAGGAGCTAGTCAAGGGGATTGGGCATATGCAGTCGGGGAAGGCGCCGGGGCCAGACGGGTTCCCGGTGGAATTTTACAAAAAATATGCGGATTTGGTGGGCCCTGTGCTCGTACGAGCCTTCAACGAGGCATGGGAGGGGGGGGGCTCTGCCCCCGACAATGTCGCAGGCACTGATCTCTCTGATCTTGAAACGGGACAAGGACCCCGTGCAGTGTGGGTCATATAGGCCTATCTCGCTCCTGAATGTGGACGCCAAGTTGCTGGCAAAGATCCTGGCTACCAGGATAGAGGATTGTGTGCCAGGGGTGATACACGAGGACCAGACGGGTTTTGTGAAAGGGCGGCAGCTTAATACGAACGTGCGGAGACTGCTAAACGTCATCATGATGCCGGCAGTGGAGGGTGAGGCGGAGATAGTGGTGGCATTGGACGCCGAGAAAGCATTTGATAGGGTGGAGTGGAAGTACCTGTGGGAGACGCTGGAACGGTTTGGATTTGGGGAGGGATTTATTAAATGGGTGAAGCTGCTCTATTCGGCCCCGACGGCAAGTGTAGTGACGAATGGTAGGAGATCGGAGTATTTTGGGCTCCACCGGGGGACCAGACAGGGGTGCCCCTTGTCCCCCCTGCTCTTCGCACTGGCAATTGAACCGTTGGCGATGGCACTGAGGGGCTCAGGGGGGTGGAGAGGGCTGACAAGGGGCGGGGAGGAGCACCGGGTATCGCTATACGCGGACGACCTGCTGCTATACGTGGCAGACCCAGAAGGGGGAATGCCGGAGGTGATGGAACTGCTAGCAGAATTTGGGGACTTTTCGGGGTACAAGCTAAACTTGGGCAAGAGTGAGGTATTTGTGATACACCCAGGGGACCAGGAAGAGGGAATCGGGAGACTCCCGTTTAAGAGAGCAGGAAAGAGTTTTAGATATTTAGGGGTGCAGGTGGCAAGGAACTGGGGGACTCTCCACAAGCTGAACTTCTCCAGGCTGGTGGAACAGATGGAGGAGGAATTTAAAAGGTGGGACATGGTGCCGCTGTCGCTGGCGGGCAGAGTGCAGTCCGTTAAAATGACGGTCCTCCCGAGGTTTTTGTTTTTATTTCAGTGCTTGCCCATCTTCCTCCCTAGGGCCTTCTTCAAAAAGGTGACGAGTAGCATCATGAGCTACGTGTGGACGCACGGCACCCCAAGGGTGAGGAGGGTCTTCTTGGAGCGGAGTAGGGATAGTGGAGGGCTGGCATTACCCAATCTTTCGGGGTATTACTGGGCGGCAAATGTATCGATGGTGCGCAAGTGGATGATGGAAGGGGAGGGGGCAGCTTGGAAATGAATGGAGAGGGCGTCCTGTGGCAACATAAGCCTGGGGGCCCTAGTAACGGCGCCATGGCCGCTCCCTCCCACGAGGTACACCACGAGCCCGGTGGTGGCGGCCACCCTCAAGATCTGGGGGCAGTGGAGGCGACACAGGGGGGAAGTGGGAGGTCTGATGGAGGCACCGTTAAGAGGGAACCATAGATTCATCCCGGGGAACATGGACGGGGGATTTCAGAGCTGGCACAGGGTGGGCATCAGGCAGCTGAAGGATCTGTTTGTAGATGGGAGGTTTGCGAGCCTGAGAGAGCTGGAGAAGAAATTCGGGCTCCCCCCGGGAAACATGTTTAGACATTTGCAGGTGAAGACATTTGCTAGACGCCAGGTGGAAGGGTTTCCCTTGCTCCCCAGTAGGGGGGCGAGTGATAGGGTGCTCTCGGGGGTTTGGGTCGGAGGGGGGAGGATATCGGACATCTACAAAGTAATGCAGGAGGCGGAGGCATCAGTAGAGGAGCTGAAAGCCAAGTGGGAGGGGGAGCTGGGAGAACAGATAGAGGATGGGACATGGGCTGATGCCCTGGAGAGGGTTAATTCTTCCTCCTCGTGTGCGAGGCTTAGCCTCATTCAATTTAAGGTGCTACATAGAGCCCATATGACGGGGACAAGGATGAGTCGGTTCTTTGGGGGTGAGGACAGATGTGTCAGGTGTTCGGGAAGTCCAGCGAACCATGTCCATATGTTTTGGGCATGTCCGGCACTGGAGGAGTTCTGGAAGGGGGTGGCAAGGACGGTGTCGAGGGTGGTGGGATCCAGGGTCAAACCAGGATGGGGACTTGCGATCTTTGGGGTTGGGGTGGAGCCGGGGGTACAGGAGGCGAGAGAGGCCGGAGTACTGGCCTTTGCGTTCCTGGTTGCTCGAAGAAGGATACTAATACAGTGGAAGGACGCGAGGCCTCCAAGCGTGGAAACTTGGATTAATGACATGGCAAGCTTTATTCAGTTGGAAAGGGTCAAATTCGCCCTGAGAGGGTCGGTACAAGGTTTCTTCAGGCGGTGGCAACCTTTCCTCGACTTTTTGGCTCAGAGATAGGGTACAGAGGTCGCAGCAGCAGCAACCCGGGGGGGAGGGGAGGGGGGGAGGGGGGAGGGGGGGTGGCAACAACGGTTGTGGTGGGTTATTTACGGTTGAAATGCGGGCAAATTTGCTCGCAGTTCATGTTTGAGGTTGATTGTTGCTTTGTTTGTTTTTGGGGGAGGGGGGAGGGGGGAGGGACAACGCGCGCGCGAGTTCGGGCGGGGGGGGGGGATATTTGTTAAGAGGGAATATTTTGTAATATTTTATAGTTAGTTGGGGTAAATATCTTCATGTAAAAAATTCTTTCAATAAAAATTATTTTAAAAAAAAAAGACAGACAAACACAGAAGAGTGGAAAGGGGTAAAATTAATAAACAAAACAAAAAAGAGTCTTTGTTTCCGTTATGATTTTCTCAAGCACTTTACTCCTCTTACAACCTTGCTTTCAGTTTGTGGTTTTACTTTAGGTTCATTTCAGTCTCCGTCGTTTCAGAGAAACAGCATCCAACCCCTTTCCGGACAGAGAAAAGGGTCCTGGGCGAGATTCTTCGTAGCCCGATCATGATCAGCGATTGGGCAGAGAATGGATTCCCATGCTGAAATCAACGGCAGCACCGGTTTGATGCCGGCACAGGAACCCGGTGTGCCGGCTGCGGATAGTGTCCAACCCCGGCACACTCGGCCAGGATCCGTGCAGCTGGCTGGGGGGGGGGGGGGGGGGGGGGCGCTCTGCTAAGGCTGAGGGGTCTGGATGGGCCGAGCAGCTGCACGGAAAAAGCAGAGTCCTGCCGGCGCCGTCCACACCTGGTCGCTGCCGGCGGGAACTCCGCGCGCAGGGTAGGGGGTGGCCTGTGGGGGGGGGGGGGGGGGGGGGGGGGGGGGGGGAAGGGGGGCTCCTTCATTGGGGGTGTCTCCTATGGGGTCTGGCCTGCGATCGGCGCCCACCAATCGGCATGCCGGCCTCTCCCGCCGCCTCCGGGCCTACTTTGTTGCACGTCCAGCCCCAGAACCCCCGCACCATGTTGCGTCTGGGCCGAAGCAGTCAGTAAGGCCACCGCACATGCGCGGGTTGGCACGTCGCCACTGCGCATGCAGGGGTTGGCGCCGCCCCCAGTGCGGGCCAGGATGTAAGGCTGGAGTGGTGTGATTCTGGGGCCAGAATCGCTGGTGCTGCACCCGTTCTGCACCATTGTGAAACGCGACGGCATTCACGACGGCGCGGACACTCTGTCCCGCGATCGGAGAATTGCGGCCCCTGTCTTTAAGCTGTCAAGAGTCAAACTGGAACTTATTCGGACTCTGAAAAGCATTCTACTGGGATATGATCCAATCACCACCCATTACCGGGTAGAGTACAAGCTTTTGGCCCAATCATTGGCTGTCAGCCTATCAATCAAACGAGTCCCAGCCCAATTCCCTCTCCTGTGCTGGCAAGTCAGAAACCTCCTGTTCAAACCAGCAGGAGCTATTATTCTCTCCTGTAACTTCTAAGTTCTGCTGCATTACATAAAGACACATGTCCATTAAACATCCATGGATCAAAAATAATAACTGCAAAATAAGAGAAAGCAGAAATAAGGGAATAAACTAGAAATACCCTGACATCAGTAAGACCAAACAAGTGGTAAATACCGGTGTGTAATAAAGAAATCAAGATTCCAACCAGCAACACTTGCAAACCCTTCTATTTGGATGGATCGCATATAAAATGCTTCCAACGTGTGCGCCTCGGACTGAAATCCAAAATCCATCCTTTGTCAGTTCTGTATCCGTGGCTCAGTTGGTAGCATTTTCTCCTCTGAATTAAAAGGTTTTGGGTTCAAGTCTCATTCAATACATTGAGGACATAGTGAAGGTGACATCCCAGTGTGGTGCAGAGGGAATGCTGCGCAGTGGCATTATTGTCACAAGTAGTCTTACATTAACACTGCAATGAAGTTACTGTGAAAATCCCCCAGTCCCCACACTACACCGTCTGTTCAGGCACACTGAGGGAGAATTTAGAATGTCCAAATTACTTAATAAACATATCTTTCGGGACTTGTGGGAGGAAACTGGAGTGCCTAGAGGAAACCCTCACAGACATGGGGAGAACGTGCAGACTCTGCAGACAGTGACCCAAGCCGGGAATCAAACCTGGGACCCTGGCACTGTGAAGCAACTGTGCTAACCACTGTGCTACCGTGCCGCCTTGCGGGTGAACCGAGATTCCCCTCAGCCCCTTTGGACACATGGAAAAAATTTCATAGCCTTATTAAACTACCTTTCCAGAGTATCTCTCAACCAACACCTGAAACAAATGATCTAGTTTTTGATTAAATTGCTGTTTGTGGGAGCTGGCTGTGCATAAATTGGCTGTGAGTTCCTGTACATTACAACAATGATTGCATTTTAAAAAAACATTTAATTGGTTGTAAATCATTCCACTCGCCATGGTTGAGCTGTAAATTTGCAAATTTTAATTTCCTGTGTACATTGGACTGCTCAGGTTTATTGTTCTCTTGATTGCCAAACAAAACAGTTCCAGTACAAGACTAAGTCTTCGTTACTCCAGGAGCCATCCATTATAAATCACAGGCAAGTGTGATATGTGCCAGTAAGGTTAAACACTGAATGCCCAACCTCATTTTCCCTGCGATACTGAGTCCAGTTTGTGTTAAATTGAATTGCACAATTCAGGAAGAGGGCGAGGCCTTCAATGAGAGTTCACCTTGTGCAGCAGGCAAATCACTCACTTTGGATTGCTGCATTGTCAGATACGCCACCTTTCAGATGAGATGTTAAACTGATGTTCTTTCTATAAGGTCAAGTGAATGTAAGCTCTCCGATTGTGCACCTAACAGCCTTCCTATGATTAACACCAGCAAAAGCTCATTATATTGTTATTTTTGGGAGTCTGCTGTGCTCAGGTTTAGGCACTACAACAGTGTCAGTACTTCAAAAGATAATCCATTGGTTATGAGGTGCTTTTGGGATGTCCCGGGACTTGATACATTGATATCTAAATACAAATCTTTTCCTTTTCAGTTTTTTGCACTGCCTCTCCCTCTAACAGTTCCAGCGCAGTGCAAAATAAAGGTCCAAATTTGTACAGATAGCCCCAATGAAGCTCTCTGGATCCCTCCATTTACCTGAGCTTGTGCTGTCCGCTATTGGAAGGTGGGGAGGGGAAATTGAGTGATGGATTCCCACAAGTTAGGAAATACATGATGGTTAAAGAAAATAATTTTTACAATGTCAGTCATCCATCTTTGAATCTTATGACGATCCAAGTCAACCCAGTCACACAAAAAGCACCAGCTGCTGGCCTTGGACTTCACTCAGTTAACCTGAAATTGATGTACACTCTACTTAAACTCCAAGCATAGCTTTATTTGGACACCTCGATGATCACTGCGTTAATCACCAAGTGCATGCGTTGAATGTCATCAGTCTGCAAACGACATTCTGCAGCTTACTAACTTTCCCTGTTGCTTCCCTGGTGTACGAGAATGGGGAATCTCCTCTCTGGTTCTCTGTTTATTTGTTGCATATAATTTCTCCATTAAATGCTCATTAAATATACATCAAATAGTCTTTGTCAAATGGCCTGGTACTGCCTCCACAAAATTACAAGCAATAAAGGTAGTCCCTGGTGTACACAGAGATGGCAGAGTTAGCAGTCTTTCCCTTTTATTGCTTTAAGCACAGCAACATCTCATTATTTTATCCCATTTCTCAATTAAAGGACTTTCAGACTGAATCATTCTAAATGACCAATTTTTTAAATATTGAGGTGTCCCAATGTGTCATTCGCATTCTAGCATGCCAGCAACATCAAAAATACTCTAAACCCTTGGGCAGCATCCATGCATCCCATATAACTCACATTCTTTGTTTACGACTTGGACACGCATGCGCATTCATTATACCCATATCTCAGGCACCCTCAATTCACCCTGTACCATGTGCACCCTCCTTACACTCCATTCCTTGGGCAACACCTTTACATCCCGCACACAGTTTGGCACCCTTTAGACTTTGCACAATCTTCTCCCACCCTACATACAACATGAAATGGTTATCTTGAGAGTCGGCATGTTTCTCCATGTTATCCCCATTTTCTCTCCTTAATGATTTTTCTATTTTTCTGTAGTCATTCACTTATGCTTGGCTGCTGATTTTTTTAATGTCGAAATTTCCATTCACTACACGCGAAACTCACCAGTGAGAGCTGGGAGACTATCGAACTGCGGAGGCCTTGTTGATAGTAACACAGCGGAATCTCACCTTGTGCTTACCCAATATCCACACGAACACAATTTCCTGTGGATAATAATCAGGATCAGGAACCCGAACAAATTTCCCATCTCCAGGTTATGGCAATGTGGTAATTTAAAATAGAAAATGGTGGAAATAGTTTGGAAGCATCTGTGGAAAGAGAAACAGAGTTACTGGATGTAACAGGATGGAAACCCGGCGTAATTCCAGCTGAGCGACGTCATTTAGATTTGGAGGGAGAACATGGATCCGGTGAGTTTAAATTTTAATGAACATTCATGGGAAGCAAAGAGAAATGTGATTATTGGCATGGATTAGCGGGAATGCTTTTAGCCCACTGTGAAAATTGGAAGAAAAATACCAAATGATTTTCTTGCTGGTGGGAAATATTTGCATGGCGATGATTGTGAGGGATTGCACAGCTATTTTGAGAAGATGGTCCAATAGTGTGGTCCAGCAGTGGGCACCCACAATACAATTCAGCCCTCTCTACCCCCCCCCCCCCAGCTCAATTCAACCCTGCACCACGATTTTCTGGGCCACCCAATGCCCCCCCCCCCCCCCCCCAGTATGATGGTGACCTGACCCTCCCTCCCACTGCTCCTCCACCAGAGGCCCCTAATTAAAGAGACCCCTCCAGAAATCACGAATTAAAGAAAATAAATCACTCCAGAGCTCCCCTACTTAAAAGGGACCTCTGTCTGGAATCTCCCCAGAAGTGAGACCTCTGTCTGGAATCTAGTGAGCAGTACAGACAGAGGCAGTGAAAAACATTACTGCTTTAAAACTCACCTGGGCAATACACCTGCTGGCTCCATCACAGGAAGCAGCATCTGCCAATTCTTGGAAAGATAAAACCAGTTAGCTGTGTTTAAACCCCCTCAGACCTTTGGGCTGCAAGCCTTTCATTCATGCTCTTTGATATTGACTTTATTAGGCTGTGATTGACATAATCCACACACACCCAGCTGTCAACATTGTTCCATTCATCTCCCGTCTTGCTCGAGTGAATTTGAAGTCCGCAGCTGTGAAATTAACTGCAATGTTTATAAACATCAAGCTTTGGTTGGCAGCTCATGGGCCAGATCAAAGAGAGTTAAGTGCTTTCCGATCATCTCCCTTTGCTTGAGTGACTTTCAAGTAGTCAGCAGTGAAACCCTATCGGGGATAGGGTGGAAGTGAGGGCTTAAAGTGGGTCAGTGCAGACTCAATGGGTCAAATAGCCTCCTTCTGCACTGTATTTTCCATGTTCTATGCTCTATGAAACTAACAGAAAACACTTAACTCATTGATGTGGTCCAGGAGCTCTCTAATTTCCAGACAGGGGTCACTTTCAGACATAGGTCTCTCTTCTGGGGGCTTCCAGACAGGAATTTGATTAACTCATCAGCTGTGAAACTCTGAATATGGTTATCATTAAACTCAAATAATTCCCTCCTGAAATTGTGTTTCACTATAATTTGGAGGCGCTCTTTAATTGGGGTCTCTGGTGGGGGGGCTGTGGGACTTGTCTAGTGGAGGTGGAGTGGGCTGGTTTTGCATTGTGTGGTGGAGGGTGAGGGTGGCCCTCCAATGGACTTTGGGGGCAACTTTGCCCACCGCAAGGTCCACTGCACCATGTAGATGCTTGTCAAGACCTGCACCAATTCTCACCCATGTGACTCCTGGCCCAGAGGACTGGAAAATCATGCGGACCCGGAGAATATGGTGCCTGATCCGTTAATAGGATGCAAATGGGTCATTAAGACTGGCACCGGGGTGTGAACCTCAATCCTGAAGCCAGCGAGGGACCAGAGCATTAGAACAGGATTGCCGCTCGGCGCGGTCTCGTTTCATCCCTAACGCTTGATTCTCCGAGTCATTGGGAGCTCTCCTACTGGTGGCAGGTGGTTCAGTGAAAATGGGGATGGGTACAAATACGAACCTTGCCAGTTCAGTCCGCATCCTGAGAATGAATGAGTCAAAGGTCCAGATGTATAAAGCCAAGTAGAATGGCTCAACTGAAGTAACTGCAGATTCAAAATTGAGTCTAAGAGGTCAAAACCTTCATGATTCAATATTTGGATTGGATTTGATTTATTGTCACATGTACTGAGGTACAGCGAAAAGTATTGTTCTGTGTACAGGCCAGATAGATTGTTACATACATGAAAAAACATAGGACATTTGATAATTACACAATGTAAATACATAGACACAGACATCGGGTGAGTATACGGAGTGCAGTACTACTCGGTAGAGAAGATGTGTGGAACGATCAGTTCAGTCCATAAGAGGACATTCAGGAGTCTGGTAACAGTGGTGAAGAAGCTGTTTTTGAATCTGTTAGTGTGTGTTCTCATACTTTTGTATCTCCTACTCGATGGAAGAGGTTGGAAGAGAGAGTAGCCCAGGTGGGAGGGGTCTTTGATTATACTGCTTTCCTAAGGCAGCGGCAAATGTAGACAGTCAATGGATGGAAGGTGGGTTTGTGTGGTGGACGGAGCTGTGTTCACGACTTTCTGTAGTTCCTTACGGTCTTGAGCCGAGCAGTTGCCATATCAGGCTATGATGCAGCCAAATAGGATGCTTCCAATGGTGCATCTGTAAAAATTGATATGAGTCAATGTGCACATGCCAAATTTCCTTCATTTCCTGAGGAAGTATAGGCACTGCTGTGCTTTCTTGGTTGTGACATCTACATGGGTGGACCAGGACAGGTTATTGGTGATGTGCATACCTAGGAATTTGAAGCTGTCAACCATCTCCATCTCGGCACCATTGATGCAGACAAGGATGTGCACAGTACTTTGCTTCCTGAAGTCAATGACCAGCTCTTTAGTTTTGCTGGCCTTGAGGGAGAGATTGTTGTCATAACACCACTCCACTAATTCTCTATCTCCCTCCTGTATTCTGAGTCGCATGGGGTCTCTGCCGTTTTGGGGGTGTTTACTTCGGGTTTAGGTTGCAGGCCGGGCCTTCCTGGGTCAGGTTGAACTGGGTCACGTGTTCAGTTCCAGAGTTGGTAGTCTGCTCTGGCACTCGTGGAATCAGACCTTGGAGTAGGCCTGATCGGGCCTCCATGTGGATTCTCCTCCTTTCCTCTATCTGCCAGTACATTGGTGCGCTGGGCAGGCCTCGGGTCGGACCGGGCCGGGTATGGTAATTGGGGGCCAGGTCGGGTCCTACACGAGCTTGATGTCAGACGTCCAGGTCGGGCCTCATCCACGTCCAGGTTGGGTCGTTGGAGGACTCTTGCTGGGTTGGGTCATATGGGCTGGCCCATGGACGTCGGAGCATCTTCAGACCTGTAAGTAATCATAAAAGAGAAAGGTTAGAGTGTTAGTATGAGAATTAAGTTTTAAAAGCTTAGTATGGTTATAAGAGATGCAGGAAGAGGATCTGCGGGAGAGAACTGGCAGAGCGTCACCACGCCCCTGCGCCATCTTGAGTCATCTTGTGCAATGGATTGACTCATAGTGAAGGGAGGAGAGGAAGACAAGTGTTTCCAATGGATAAATAAGGCACCTGATGTTGCAATAACGTGTCAAGACATTCCACATCATCACATCCTTTAAAAAGTACCTGGATGAGTACTTGGCATGCCAAAAGATTCAAGGTCCAAGTGCTGGCAAGTGGGATTAGATGGGCAGGTCAGGGCCTTTCACGTGTCAGAGCAGACTCGATGGGCCAAAGTGTTTCCTCTGCACTGTAGTATTCTGTGATTCTGTGATCAAGGTACACATTCCAGATACCACCAAGAACAGTGTGTATTTATCGTATGTCCTATGTTTTTTCAAGTATGGAACGATCTGCCTGGAGTCTTCGCAGAACAGTACGTTTCACTGTACCTCGGCGCACGTGACAATAAATCAAATTCAAATTCAAGGGAACCGTTCTCTAACAGTAAGATCCCTAACTGAGTGGAGGAATGGGGACATTTGGCAATAGATTTTTACTGGTTGGAAAAGGCCATAAAAACGGAAACAAGGATTCTGGGTTAAACAGTTTTGAGATATCCAAAACACACCTTATGCACTTTGAACCCATCAGGAGAATGTCTAAAGTGAGTGAAATCTTTTGTGGGGTTAGGTACTCTTTTGAATCTGGCCTCAGGACACCTCTTGGAGAGATGAGGTACCCTTTGGGAGGTAAGGTCCTATTTTGAGAGAGATGAGGTGGCATTTGGGAAATGTAAGGTGCCGTTCGGAAGAGATCAAATGCCCTTTCTGATTAATAAAAGTATGCATGAATATGTGTGGAAAGTAAATAAAGTATTGGAATTGTCGAGCTCATTCGAACTGCTAAGCGAACTGTCAAAGGTTTTAAACATCTTGCCCTTTAAATATTTTGGGGGAAACTGCAGGGTTCAAATAAAATCAATGCCTGTTTGTTGACATAAGCATGACTGTTATCATTAATGATTCGTGCCGCATGACTGATTTCACAACATATCATAGAACATAGAACATAGAACAGTACAGCACAAAACAGGCCCTTTGGCCCTCGATGTTGTGCCGAGCAATGATCACCCTACTGAAGCCAACGTATCCACCCTATACCAGTAACCCCCCCCAATTAACCTTATTTTCCAGGACACTAAGGGCAATTTATCATGGCCAATCCACCTAACCCGCACATCTTTGGACTGTGGGAGGAAACCGGAGCACCTGGAGGAAACCCACGCACACACGGGGAGGTGTGCAGACTCTGCACAGATCATTGTCGCAGTTGGGTGGGTGCCTGTTAGTTCATAGATTGATTGACAGCTCCAGGGCTTATAAAGTCTTTGAAGTGGAGCTATGAATACAAATGTTAGTTTCTCTCAGGAATTAAGTGGTTGAAGGAATTTAAATGTAGGGAATGGAATTTTAGCAATAATACTGTTATTTAACAGTGAATTAATTATTGGAAGCTGAGAATGTTATGATATTTCTTCTCAACATGGGTCCTGAGGTACATTGGCATGGATGGTGTCAGGGAAAATGGTGGTTGGTGGGGGTGATGGGTTGCCATTTGTTGGCACTAAGTTGGCATAGGGACTATAAAGTGCCTTGGAGATGAGTGGAAGGGCATAGGTTGGCAAGAAGAGTTTGAGGGGCAATGGAAATGAGTGGCAGGCATGAGGTGGCATGGGTTTGCATGGATGGGGCGTGGGGAGTATGTGGCGGGAGGGCTAGATAGTTGAATTTTTGTTTCTTTTTGCGGCTGGAAACATGTGTCAGAGCACTGACATCATCATGTGATGATGTGAGGCTGGTCTTTCGCCAAGCTTGAGTGTAGGGTCAGTGGTCTCGACTCCTATTACACATCCCCCCACCGAATCCCCAGAACAAACCTCTGACTAAGCAAGATGGTTTTTCAGGAGTTAGGCTGACGCAGCCGAGCATTTTCCTGACTCTGACCCTCGACCTGGGTTCGAAATTTCAGGATTTTATTTTGATCGAAAAATGCAACAATAACTTGGGTTTTGAAGTGCCTCCAATGCAGAGTGTCAGAGTGCCACCCCCAAACACATGTTCTGGGCTCGTGAATTTTTGGATCTCCTTCTTCAGCCCTGTGTCGGGAATGCTTGCCGTCGACTTGGAGCTATGTCCTTTGGTGGCTATTTTTGGGATCACAAACTTGCCGGAGTTACAGGCAGGGGATAAGACAGATGCTCTTGCCATTGCTTCCTTGATAGCCTGAAGGCAGATCTTCTCTTTGGCTGGATGTCCTCATCCCTGCCCAATGCAGCAGCTTGGCTCAGTGACCTGATGGGATTTCTACACTTAGAAAAACTCAATTCTCCGTCCAGCGACGCTGGAATCGCGGAATGTGATTGGGCGGAGAATCGCGGGTCAGGTGGAAATCATGGCCGGTGCCAGGTGACCGAAAGAAAGCAATTCTCTGGTGTCTTGACAGTGGCGACAATGCATTCTACTCTACACGTACAGTAAATGCTGTTGACACATCATTAACGGCCTGGGATTCTCCAGGCCTCCCGTGATGCTCCGTCTCTGTCAGGAGGAATTATCTTTTTTTTTCCAAATTTAATCCTGTTTTAATTCCTTCAAAACACATTTTAGCATACTAAACATACAAAAAAGAAAATATACCTTAGTTACAAGATCATTTAAAGTACAGAATGCTCAGGGTTGTCACTAGGATTTCAGCAAAGTGCAAAATTGGGAGTCGCCAAATTAGTTTCAGGCAGGGCCACATAGTACTGCACAAAGTCAAATGTCACTTATATAAAAACGGGATGCCTTAAAGCATTTTGCTTAATTGTTCCCAAATTGTGAAGTATGCAATCACTTTAAAGCATGAATACATTACCTAGAACACCATATACAGGTTCATTAATTTCAAAACAAAGCTTTTGTTTTAAAACAGTACAATTCCTTCTCATTTATGAGTGAGAACAACAGTTCACAGAAATGGCAAGAATAATTTGCCATTTCACAGCCCTTTGGATTTGGCTTCTGCTTACCAATATATCCTTGGAAGTGCAGTAGCATGATGTATATTATCACAGGAGGTCGGTGTTGAATGATGGTTACCTCCTTTTCAATCCAACAGGTCTAGTTTAACTGATCACTACCCAAGGGTGGCTGCCATCTTGCTACTCTGCTTCTATAAACCATACCTTACTCATTCAGAATGAAGTCAAAAGCATATTGCACGACCATTCTGGTTTATGGGACACCGCGCAATGCTGCCTACAAGCGTGGCAGGCTTAAAATGCCTACTGACAACTCTGATTTTTAAAAAAAACTTTGATTTCGTCATTACCCAGGGTAGCAGGGTAGCATGGTGGTTAGCATAAATGCTTCACAGCTCCAGAGTCCCAGGTTCGATTCCCGGCTGGGTCACTGTCTGTGTGGAGTCTGCACGTCCTCCCCCTGTGTGCGTGGGTTTCCTCCGGGTGCTCCGGTTTCCTCCCACAGTCCAAAGATGTGCGGGTTAGGTGGATTGGCCATGCTAAATTGCCCGTAGTGTCCTAATAAAAGTAAGGTTAAGGGGGGGGGCTTGTTGGGTTACGGGTATAGGGTGGATATGTGGGTTTGAGTAGGGTGATCATGGCTCGGCACAACATTGAGGGCCAAAGGGCCTGTTCTGTGCTGTACTGTTCTATGTTCTATGTTCTACCCCTCATACTTACAGCAATCTCAAAAATTGAAGAATTGGCTACAACGGCACTTTAAACTATACTGCACTTAAGCACAACCACCACATAAATACATTTTAATCCAGTTAAATCCCCCTTCTGTACAAGAGGCGGAGCCAGTTTACAGAAAGAAGAATTAACAGTTGACTCAATGTCCACCGCTGTAGTGTGATTACAAAAAGGCCTGTACAGTTTAAAACTCAAGCTACTTTTTGCCTTAGACCATATACACACCAACTTACAAAATTAAAAGGTTGCAACACTTGTACCAGGGTTTAAATGCTTTCAGTTACATAGCAAGTAATTAAGCTGAGGCAAATGTACAATTTAATCATCATCTTCATCCTCCTCCTCCTCTTCCTCCTCATCGTCTTCCTCATCATCATCATAATCATCGCAATATGCCTCCTTCTTGGCAGGGGGCTTCTTTGCACTATCCACCTTGCCTTTGGCGCAATAATCAGCAACATTCTTATCATATTTCTCCTTCAATTTATAAGCTTTGCTAATGAATGGCTTCTTCTCCTCTTCACTACAAGCATTACACAGCTCACCAAGCTTCTTTGCTACATCACCAATAGATAAGCCAGGACTCACAGCTTTGATTTTTGGTCGGTGTTCCGAGCAAAACAAGAAGAATCCAGAGGGGGGCCTTTTTGGTGCATTGGGGTCCTTCTTCTTCTTCTTGCTACCTTTCGCTGGCACGTAATTTTTCATTTCCCGGTCGTAACGTGCCTTATCTACTTTCGCCAAATCTTCAAATTTGCCCTTCTCTTTGCCAGATATGGTCTTCCATTGTTCAGAGCACCTTTTAGAGAAATCTGAGAAATTAACCGGAATTTCAGGGCTTTTCTTCTTGTGTTCTTCACGGCAAGTCTGGACAAAGTAAGCATAAGAGGACATCTTGCCTCTTGGCTTCTTAGGGTCACGTTTCGCCATTTTGGTGTCTTTCGGCCGCAGCTGCCTCTGCTGATGTCAGGAGGAATTATCGATGGCGGATTCCACCTGTGGTATTCAAAGTTAAGAACCAGGTGCCGAGGCTGCTGAAGTAGAGAGAGGACGGAGGATATGTTCCCAGAGGTGTGACCGTGGGCTGTTGGTCCTGCCACTGGCATGGCTGTGGGAGGGCATCTGCCAGGGCCGTGGCAGTTGCGGACACTGACCAGGGAGTGGGCCGTGAGGTCGGAACGACCCCCAGGACCAGGGTGTTCAGGCATGGACCGCCACTAGCCTGCAAGGAAGCCATCTTTCTGCGCACCCCACTAACCGCCCAGTGTGGCCCACGGTTGTGCACAGTAGACATGGGTGCCCCCGCTCTCCTCCATCCCCAACAACCCCCCCCCCCCCCACCTCCACCCCACCAACCGCACCCCCTCCCCCAACCGGACGCCACCAGCTGGTGGGGTATCACACGGCCAGGGGTGCAGTGCCGCAGGGCAGAGGGGTGGGTGTGAGGATGGGGGAGGTGTAGTAGTATGGGGATATGCAGGGACGGTAGTGCAGTCCGGGACCACCGTTTAGCCGGTGGACCTGGTTGGGCACAGGGGTATGCACCATGTTAACATGTCTACCTTTCACCCCCTGCAGACAATGGATTTCACAATTGAAACAGGAATGCTGGCTCTCATCCTGGCCACCTCAGCCCTGGGAGATGCACTGAGGCTGTAAAAGCAGAAGCTGAAGCAGCAGAGCCTGCCCTAGAGGAACAGGAGCCAGCCGGTGAGGATGGCGAGCTGGCCGCCCAACAGGCCCCAGAGGGAAGGAGGTGCCGCATTAGACCTTGTGTGAACCAGCAGTGCCTGTTGATCGAGGACCTGCCGGACCAGGTATGCCGTTGAACGCTCCAGCTGAGCAGGGGGACAGTGCAATATATCTACCGGATCATGGCGCTCTAGAACCGTGGGGATATTAATAGATGTTTCATAGAATTTACAGTGCAGAAGGGGGCCATTCGGCCCATTGAGTCTGCACTGGCTCTTGGAAAGAGAACCCTACCCAAGCCCACACCTCCACCCTGTCCCCATAACCCAGTAACCCCACCCAACACTAAGGGCAATTTTGGACACTAAGGGCAATTTAGCATGGCCAATCCACCTCACCTGCACATCTTTGGACTGTGGGAGGAAACCGGAGTACCCGGAGGAAACCCACGCACACACGGGTAGAACGTGCAGACTCCGCACAGACAGTGACCCAAGCCGGGAATCGAACCTAGGACCCTGGAGCTGTGAAGCAATTGTGCTAACGCCTATGCTACCGTGCTGCCCTGGGGAGGACACCCGCTCCCGGAAGCCGACAATTTTTGTTTTTACATTTTAAAAATAAATTTAGAATCCCCAATTCATTTTTGTTCCACTTAAGGGGCAATTTAGTGCGGCCAATCCACCTAGCCTGCACATCTTTGGGTCGTGGGGGCAAAACCCACGCAAACACAGGGAGAATGTGCAAACACCACGCAGACAGTGACCCAGAATCGAACCTGGGACCTCGGCGCCGTGAGGCAGTAGGGCTAACCCTCTGCGCCACCGTTCTGCCCTCGGTGGCCGACAAGTTGATGGCCGCCCTGAAACTTTTTGTCACAGGTTCCTTTCAAGCGCAGAATGGGGACTGTGCAGAATCTCAAAGACCTGGAATCCAGATGCTTCCGCACTGAGGTGGTGAGGGGTGATGTGGATGATGAGGTGGAGGTCATGCCACACATGCCATGGGAACCGCATCGCAATGGGGTCTCACTTGGTTGCCCGGAGCCGACCTCCGCCTCGGCGACTGCCCTCTCTCCTGGTCCACCAACCAGGTCCATTGCCTGCCGCTCCGCTTTGTTGAGGGCCGCAGGTCCGGCGGTCTCCCTCTTGTCTTCGCTCTCTCACGGCGGTTGTGGGCTGCCTTCTCCTGGAGGGGGGGGGGGGGGGGGGGGGGGGGGGCGTGTGGGGTGATAGACAATGAACAGCGCGCACTCAGACACGGCAGCACAGCACTGGGATGCTGGTGGCCTTTGTGCCCAGCCACAAAGCCCGGGCCATTTAGTACCCGGCCATGGTGGCCGGTTTGGGTGTGACCATGCGGTGCAGGGTGGGGAGCGAGCACAGTGCTGCAGGCGGGGTTCCATCGCCCTCCGGGTGTGGGGTTATGGGTGTTTGGGATGGGATTGGTGCCAGGGGCACAATGCTGCCTACTCACCCTAGCTGCCCTGAGGAGGTTGCGCAGCTTTTTCTGGCACTGCTGGCAGGTCGTGGCCTCTGCCACCTGCGCCCAAGCCCGGTATATGGCGGCGAGCGACAGCTTCCTTCCCACCCAGGGAACAGAGTGGCCCGCCTCTTCTCCACAGCTTCTAGCAGGGTCTCCAGTTTATTGTCTGCAAACCTGGTTATTGCTCTCCATGCTGTCACTTTGTTTGGCTGGGATGAGTGTGTGTGGGGAGCGGCTGCAGCTTGTCAGTGGCAATCCTGATCCCGGCGAATCAGAGGCGGTTTTCATTGGAGTCAACCATGTTCCACGTGGTGCCAGAGCTAGCCCCTTAACAGATCCTTAATTACGACCGAACCGGGGGCGGTGCCTGTTTTCGGATGTTCCACTCCCTCCAAAACGGTGTAATCGAGGAGCAGGCCGCACGCCGTTGGGACGGCCTCAGGACATTACCTGAATTACCCCCCCCCCCCCGATGGTCCCCCCCAGATTGGGCGGTGGGGAAATTTTCTCATGTTTTTTTCATATATTGTATGAATCTGGTTGAACATTTTATATGTTTGGAAATTGAAAATTTGATTGAAAATATTTAGAAAAAATATACGGCGTGTCTTCCAGCAGCTTTACAGACAGGAAAGGGGAAATGAAAGGTGCCAAGCAGAAGTTGGAATAGACTAAGGGGAAGAATAGAAAAAGCAACAAAAAATAAGGGGAGTATGAATTTGCCTTGGGCAGTAGCACATAACAAAGCAATAGCATATCAACCGTCCATTTTGTACACACCCAGGGCAGCACGGTGGCGCAGTGGTTAGCACTGCCTACGGTACTGAGGTCCCGGGTTCGATCCCAGCCCCGGGTCACTGTCCGTGTGAAGTTTGCACATTCTCCCTCATAGTGCATTAAAGCACCATTTGTCAGTTTCAACAGCGAGTAATTCGTGGAACAGATCGCCAGCTTGTCGCTAGGGGCTTATAGCATGAGGGGTACCACTTCATATTCGGCAGGGCTGACCAACAGTCTCTCCCGCTCATACCGCCAGCCATTGGCGTGTTGGAAATGATGGGCAGGCTGACATGCTCCACCTGTTTGATTGCATTTTGAATGCACATTCCTTGGCCATCATGTCCTGGGGTGGGACTCGAACCTGGAGCTTTTGGCTCAGAGGCAGGGATGCTACCCACTGCGCCACAAGACCTCTACTCTCGATAAGTGCTAATTTAAGACTTAAATCTGTGTCCTCCTGCTGCATGTGACGAAACACAAATGACATACGATTAACACCATTATTTCAATTTCTTGTTTGCAAAGATGGTAGAGCTTTAAATAATTTCTGCGCCCCCCCCCCACCCCGCAACAAACACAATCCTCATTCTCCATTGTAAACACCTCCTTCACTTCCCACCCTTGCAGTTCCCTTCAGCAATGGTAATTACAATTTATTGTGAATGTTTATATTAGGAGGGAACAATTTCCGGATTCGGAGCTGTCTCCCATGACCCAGGTGACTCAGACCACTGACAGACAATATGGCATTCATCAACTTGTTGGCTGCAGGTGTAAATTTATATCCACACAATAGTAAAACGTCCTTCCTCGGAATGGGTCATTTAGCCCCATGAGGCTGCTTTGCCATTCAATGACATAGGGCGGGATTCTCCGGTTGGGAGACTATGGGCGGAATTCTCCTTCCTGCTGCACTCGTTTTCTGGTGCGGTGTGCCCACTGTGTCCCAGAACTGGCCAATGGGGTTTCCCATTGTGGGCACCCCCACGCCGTTGGGAAATCCGCAGGTCGGAGTGCTCTGCTGGCGAAACGGAGGATCCCGTCAACGGGAATCCAGCCCTGTGTTCTCCCGCTGGAGCTTAACTGCACCAGTTTTAGGATCCCCTTGCGACCGTAAAGCAGGATGCAATTCAGTGTTCCATGCCATGCAAATTTATGCATAGTATCGAACACGAGGGATTCCCAGGGAATCCCGCTATCCGGCCCAACAGCGATGTCCCATGGCTGGCTACCCTTTCCCAGAAACTGCAAAATGGCCCCAACCCCACGCCCCCCACTGCAAATCGGCACTGACCACCCCCTTCACTACCGCACAGCAGCCCCCCCCCCCCAACTCCAGATTGCCTGTGCCCCCCGTATCCCCAAGTACGGGGATGACCCTGCCATCCCCATCGGGACTCTTGTAATTGAGGGACCCTCAGGGGCCCCTGCAATAAGAGGAGCTCTCAGGGACCCCTGTAATATGACTCCCCGAGGGCCCCTGTAATGGAGGGTGTTATCAGGGGAACCCCCAAGGGGGACCACCCCAGAAGGACCCCTGTAATGGGGGACCCTGCCCACAGAGACCCTGATAGTAGGGGGAACTCCCCATAGGCACCCCCTGCCTAAAGAAACCCCTTCCACACCACCCCAACACACAGACCACCTCCCCCACAGAGACCCCTCCCAAGAAAATGGATCCCTGTTTGGAAGCTAGTAAGCAGTCCAGACAGTGGCAATGGGAAGCGTTATAGCTGTAATACTTACCTTGCAGCTCATGTCCATTCCTTGAAGGAGAGCAGCTGTGCCTGCGCCTGATTCTCACAGATCCATTATCTGTAAACCATTCATAATGTTCGAGTAGTGGTCTATGATTGACAGCTTGTACAAACCATCTACAGCGTTGATCCATTAATATCACTTCATGCTCCAGTAGCCTAGCTGATGAAACCCCAACATTTGTAAACATTGACCACATCAAAGACATATAAGTGCCTTCCAAGTGTATTTCAGTCACTGAAGCATGTTATTTCACTGCACTTACCTCTCTTTGATGTGGTCAATCTATACCAACCTGAAAACCGTAGATTTATTGAAACTGTCTAGGTCAATGGATAATGAATGGTGTGGAATATGAGAGACCGGACACTTGCACTGTTTGGTGGGATGAATGGATTTTGTGGTTGTTTATAATCTGAGCCCAGACTTTTGAGACGTTTGCAACTTCCCCCCTCCTTTTTCATTTCATTCATCCTCCTGAAAGTCTGTGCTCTGTAGTCCAGAGAGGGGAAGAGAGGTAGAAAGGGATGTATGAGGAGGGGAAGAATAGAACATGTGAGAGAATAGGAAGGATGGGACCAGTGAAAGGAGAGCGCGAATTAGACCATGGGACCAGAGAATGGAGGGGGAGACTGGGACAGTGAGAAAGGAGAGAGTGTAGAACTGAGAGAAAGTGATGAGAGCTATTCTCCCTGTAAGGTGCATATGTGTGTGTATGTTTGGCGGGGCAGCAATCTGAAATGTATAGCGCATCGAAATAACAGAACATTCATAACTTGGTGGAAGTTCAGTAACCTTTAAAATGTAAGCTGCCCTTGAACAGAAAGCTGGTGCTCAGAGGAGTCTCTAGCCTGCCCATTACAAAGAAAATTTACTGGGAACAAAGATTGCAGAGTGTGAGCTGAAATCCTTAAACCTAGTGAGATGTTCCGATTCCCTGGAATTGTCGTCAGTTGAATGCTTAATGTTTGATATTAGTATGTATGATATACAGTGCTGTTCAATATTATGAAGGGTTTTGAAACAATAGATAGAGAGAAATCATCAGTAACCACAAGGCACCACAGGGATTTAGGGTAATTGGCAAAAGAACCAGAGAGAGAAAGGGCAAGTATTTTCTTTACACATTGGATTGTTAAGATCAAGTATGCACTGCCTGAAACTATGGTAGAAAAGGGATTCAACTTTAACTTTCAAATGAGAATTGGATAAATACTTGAAGGGGAAATAATTACAGGTCTATGAGGAACATTGTTAACTCCTGTGGCCAAACACAAATAGGGACCCGGCTCCCTCCCACCCTGTTCACATGTGTGTTTTCCCTCGCTGCTGGAGTCACACTTGTGCATCCGGTCCCCGCTCCCTGCCCTTTGTTTGGATCTGCACCATCTTTGATGCAGGCAGCTACCATGGGGGGTCACTGTCAGGCTCTGCCACATGTACGGGGAGTCCATTCTGTGGCTGCAGTGTCAGCAACTACAGCCATGGATAGCTCTTCCAAAGAAATGGAAATCATACAATGGGTCAAATGGGTCAAACTGTATGATTCTATGATTTCACAGCAAGACTGTGAAGAAAAAAACAATTCAGCATGAAATTTGGTCAGCTTTTGAGTAAATTGGTTCCACTCACATGGCTACCTAGAGCTCCCTATAGCATCTCAGAAGATTTCTCATTGGATTTGGATCTGGATTTGGATGTATTGTTACATGTACTGAGGTACAATGAGAAGTATTGTTCTGCGTACAGTCCAGGCAGATCATTCCATACATGAAAAAAGATGGGACATATGATAGATACACAATGTGAGGCATACGGAATGCAGTGCTGCACAGTGGAGAAGATGCACGGAGAGATCAGTTCACTCCATAAGAAAGTTGTTCAGGAGTCTGGTAACAGCGGGGAGAAGCTGTTTTGAATCTGTTAGTGCGTGTTCTAAGACTTTTATATCTCCTGCCCAATGTAAGTGTTTGGAAGAAAGAATCTCTGTTGGAACCCTGCCTCCTGTTCTCTCAGTGTATGAGTGCAATTTGTATTAACTTTGACTGGTAATAGTCCCTCCCTTTATTAGCAGATGACATAGCACAACGGCTAAGATTTTACTTGCCTTTCTTGGTTAGTTCAATCATGCACAGTAGAACCAAGTCGAAACCGACAACTCTCTATATTCTTCTCCTGCCCTCATGCTTCCAATTTGTCTGCCAATAATTATTTCCTGCTTTATTCCGCTATCCTTACACAATCACAGTGGTTATTATCCAAGTGCCAAGCCAGTGAATAGATATCCTCCGTCAATTAAATAGGTTGACATCTGTCACACAGAGTGAATAAAATCATACTACACAGCAGAAGCTGCAACTTCTACAGCTGTTAGAAAAACAGATTTTTGACTGCACACACTCTGGTCGATATCATGGAATTAGATAGGACTATATAAACATACAATGCCAACACAAGCCATTTGACCCAACCAATCCAGTGTTTATGTATCACTTCTCTTGTCTTTCCCTCACATACTTATCAAGCCTCTCTTTAAATGCATCTATACTAACCCTTTTTTAAATAAATTTAGAGTATCCAATTCATTTTTTCCAATTAAGGGGCAATTTACTGTGGCCAATCTACCTAGCCTGCACATCTTTGGGTTGTGGGGGCGAAACCCACGCAAACACGTGGGAGAATGTGCAAACTCCACACAGACAGTGACCCAGAGCCGGGATCGAACCTGGGACCACGGCGCCGTGAGGCTGCAGGGCTAACCCACTGCGCCACCGTGCTGCCCTATACTAACCCTTTTGACCACCCTCTTTGATATCAATTTTTGGGGAGGCCATGGCATTGTGGTACTGTCACTGGGCTAGTAATCCAGAGACCCAGGGTAAAATCTGGGGACCCGGGTTCAAGTCCCACCATGGCAAGTGGTGAAGTTTGAATTCAATAAGAAATCTGGGGCGGGTTTCTCTGTCCGTCAGTCCCGTTTTCTGGCAGGGTGCGGCTCTGCCGGCATCGGGATCCTCCTTTCCGGCAGCCAGCCAATGGGGTTTCCCATTGTAGCCATCCCATGCCGCCGGGAAACCCACGGGAGTGGGTGCGCTGCTGGTGAAGTGGAGGATCCCACCGATAGAGAATCCCGCAGCTGGAATTAAAAGTCTAATGATGACCATGAATCAATTGTCATAAAAACCCATCTGGTTTACTAATGCTCTTCAAGGAAGGAAATCTGCCGTCCTTACCTGGCCTGACCTACAAATGGCTCTATATTGTCAGCAGCGGATGATTCTGAAATAGGGGGCAGTTGGGATGAGCAATAAATGCTGACCCAGCCAGCTATGCCCACATCCAGTGAAAGAATAACAAAAAAATTTCCTCATTTGCACTGCACTCTGGTAAACTCAACACTATCCAGGACAAAGCATCCCGTTTGGTCAGCACCCTAACCACAAACATTTACTCCCTCCACCTCCACCATCGCCGCATGTTAGCACTATTGCAGCATGGTAGCACAAGTGGCTAGCACAAGTGGCTAGCACTGTAGCTTCACAGCGCCAGGTTCCCAGGTTCGATTCCCCGCTGGGTCACTGTCTGTGTGGAGTCTACACGTTCTCCCCGTGTCAGCGTGGGTTTCCTCTGGGTGCTCCAGTTTCCTTCCACAATCCAAAACATGCAGGTTAGGTGGATTGGCCATGATAAATTACCCTGAGTGTCCAAAAAGGTTGGGAGGGGTTATTGGGTTACGTGGATAGGGTAGGTGGAAGTGAGGACTTAAGTGGGTTGGTGCAGACTTGATGGGCCAAATGGCCTCCTTCTACACTGTAGTCCAGAGACTATTTCCTCGGGTAGATGTAACTGTTACAAGGGGGCATAACTATAAGATTCAGGGTGGGAGATATAGGAGGGATATCCGAGGTAGGTTCTTTACACAGAGAGTAGTTAGGGTGTGATATGAACTGCCTGCTGTGATAGTGGAGTTGGACACTTTAGAAAATTTCAAGCGGGTTATTGGATAGGCACATGGAGCACACCAGAATGACAGGGAGTGGGATAGCTTGATCTTGGTTTTGGACAATGCTCGGCACAACATCGAGGGCCTGTTCTGTGCTGTACTGTTCTATGTTATGTTCTATGTTCTAGTGTATGCTATCTACAAGCTGCAATGCTGTAATTCACTAAGGCTCTTGAGACAGCATCTTCCAATCCCGTGACCACTACCATCCAGAAGGACAAGGGCGGAAAATACCTGGGAACACCACCGCCTGGAGGTTCCCCTCCAAGTAACCCACCACCCTGACTTGGAAATATATCGCCGTTCCTTCACTGTCACTGGGTCAAAATCCTGGAACTCCCACCCTAACAGCACTGTGGGTGTACCTACATCACATGGACTGCACAGGTTCAAGAAGGCAGCTCAAAACCACCTTCCGAAGGGCAATTAAGAATGGGGAATAAATGCTGGCCAAGCCAATTTCCCTTGAATGAATAAAAAAAACTTGAGGGGCGCGATTCTCCGCTCCCCACGCCGGGTGGGAGAATCGCGGGAGGGCCGGACGCCTCATGACACGCCGCCCAGGCACTCCCCGCGATTATCCCACCCCCCGCTCGGATGAATTTCTGCCCGCCATTTTTCACGGCGACCGGTGAATCTCCGGCCCGCATGGGCCGAGCGGCCTGACGTTCCCGACCGGTTCACGATGGCGGAAGCCACACCTCGTCGCTGCCGTCGTGAACATGGTGCCAAATGCTCATTTGAAGCTTGTGGGGCGGAGAGGGGAGTGAGCACCACGGCCGTGCTCGGGAGGGGACTGGCCCGCGATTGGTGCCCACCGAACGTCGGGCCGGCGTCTCCAAGCGATGCACTCTTTCCCCTCCGCCGCCCCGCAAGATCAAGCCGCCACGTCTTGCGGGGCAGCGGAGGGGAAGATGGCAACCGCGCATGCGTGGGTTGGAGCCGGCCAACCTGTGCATGCGCGGCTGACGTCACTTAGGCGCTGCTGTCACGTCATTCTCGGCACGCCGACGCAAGCGTCAAGACCCGGCGACCAAGATTTACGGAGCGCCGCTCCTAGCCCCTGGGAGGGGGGGGGGGGGGGGGAGAGGGGGGGTTGAATAGGGTGCAAGGAGCGGCACGACGGCCTTCCCGATTCTGCGCGGGAGTGGAGAATTCCGCCCGAGATTTCAATTGTACCTAAACTCTACTATTTAGTTGCTTTGTTATTATCTTATTTATCTGTGTCATTTCTTTTGATGATTTATCGATATTTACTCTTTTACTCCCTTTCTCACCCACCCCATTTAAATTCTTATTTTAGTTGGTGGCCTCTTTTATCAAAATTGCAATACTTCACTCACACTTGTGAAATTAATTTGCCAAAAATGCGTCCAGTCTTCATGTTTATTAACGTCTTCTTGTAATTTGTTGCAGCCCTTCTCGGTACAGACTGTTCCCAAAGTCTGAATTATTACCAGAAATTGTGAACAGCAGTGGTCCCAGGACTGATTTTGTGGGACACCGCTTTTCTCCGTTGGGCACTCTGAGTCCTTTTTCTCTCTGCTTTTCTTGCAGTCAGCTACCTCACAATCCTGCTGCCTGTCTCCTACCTACACAGGCTCTGACCTTATTCATTATACAGTCAGATGGCACCTTATCAAAGACGTTTTGGAAATCTAGATAGACTAAGTCAACTACATCGTTCTCTCTTTTATTTATTCAGTAATTCAATGAGCTTTGCCAAGCAAGACTACTTTTAATTTCATCAAAGCTGACTATTCATTATTATAGTTTTGGTTTCTAGATGTTGTGCTATATTTTCCTTCAGTAGGAATTCCATTAGTTTTCCTACCACTGAGCTGACTGGTCTATAGTACATATTCGATCTCTGTTCTGAAATACAGACATGGCATTAGCTGCTCACCAGTCCTCTAATACTGTAACATACCCTTTTTCTCATGAATTATTCTGAATGTGCTATATAGTAATTCTTCTATCTCTTAACAAGGTTCTTTTAAAATGTGTGGATGTAATCTGTTTTAAGGGTTTTATTCTCTTTGAATTTGATCAGTTCGTTTAATATTTCTCATCTTTTTACTTTAAGTGTAGTTATAAAATAATGAATCTCATCTTCCGGTGTCATTTCCATCTGATGTGTTTCCCTGCTAATTACTGAAACAAATTAATTATTTAATAATTCAGCAAATTCTGCTTTGGCTGCCTACGATTTTATCCTGTCTATCACTTCATGGACCTTCCCATCCCAATCTTCCTTTTGTTTATTTTGCGTCTGTAGAATGTCTTATTTTGTTTTATGTTTCTTAATAATTTAATTCCAGAGTTCCGACTTTGCCTTCCTTTTGTTTTTGATTTCTGGCCCAATGTCTTTGCATTCTCCCTTTCAATAATCCCCTCTGCTACAGTCAGTCTACTCATTCCTTCTATTTTATTTTATATTCCTTGTCATATATTCCTTGTTTTTTTTTATTGGATTCCATTGAACATGGATTTAAACGTTCCCTGTTGGTCTTCAGCACTGTTGTTCATTATGTTCCTTCCCCCCCTTCCAAGTCCCATTCTTATCCCATCGAAATCTGAAATCCAGCTGTACCGCAATCAATTACACTGGTCTACATCATATTTATGGTCTTCTCAATTATTATCTTGAAGTTGTTTGTAATTGTGAGGATTGTATCATTTCAAACTTTCCATGGTGGCCATGCAGTGAGTGGTTGCATATTTGGTGGCTCCTGCTTGAGGCGGAATAGTTTGTTCCTTGTTACCTGTTCACAGGGGTGCATGCTGTTTCGAAGTACAGGATCTGACAGAGCTAAGGATTCTCCTGCGCGTGGGTATGTCTCAGCCTTATCAAACATGCGCAGGGGAGGGGGTCACTTTCCCCTCCGCCATGGTGAAGACCATGTCAAAGGCGGAAGGAAAAGAGTGCCCCCACAGCATAGGCCCGCACGCCGATCGGTGGGTCCCGATCGTGGGCCAGGCCACTGTGGGGGCACCCCCCGGGGCCAGATCGCCCTGCGCCCCCCACGGACCCCGGAGCGCGCCCGCGCCGCCAGTCCCGCCGGTCAGGTAGGTGTATTGATTCCTGCCGGCGGGAGAGGCTTGATAGCAGCGGGACTTCGGCCCATCGCGGGCCGGAGAATCGCCTGGGGGGGACCACCGACCGGCGCTGCGCGATTCCCGCGCCCACCGAATCGCTGGTGGCGGAGAATTCGGGACATGGCAGGGGGCGGATTGACTCCGGCCCCCAGCGATTCTCCGACCCGGTGGGGGGGTCGGAGAATCCTGCCCACTGAATCTCCACGATCGGCTTTCTAGTGGCAATCAAAGGATCAAGATTCAAAAGGGCAGCGATGAAGAAAGGCAGTTCAGCCCATTGAAACTTACTTCTCTGGTATTTAATTCACCCATTACACCATTGGTATAAACCGCTTGAGACCTACGGAGTTAGAGGGGCTGGTTTACCACAGTGGGCTAAATAGCTGGCTTGCAATGGAGAACAATGTCAGCAGCGCGGGTTCAATTCCTGTCCTGGCCTCCCCAAACAGGTGCCGGAATGTGGCGACTAGGGGCTTTTCACAGTAACTTCATTTGAAGCCTACGTGTGACAAAAAGCGATTATTATTATTATTAATTAGTCTCCCCGTCGAGTACAAACTCCCCTGCTGAGGGGCAGGGAGCCCATGGACAGGGTAATAAACTTTGATATAAAAGTCAGCCAGACTTGGAACTGACACCTCAGACCCGGCTGGGATCTGAAGAATATTTTAAATATTAATACTTTGCAATCAAACTTTTTTCTCTTTATCGACTCGTCCTGGACTCGCCTGTAGTCACTAAAATCATCTACTCACATTTTGATAACGCCAAAGATTTTGGGTGGGATTCTCCGTCGGCCAAGGCCAGAATTGGGAAACATGATTGGGCGGAGAACTCAGCGTCAGCCAAAAATTATGTTTGGAGCCAGGTGCCCGATGGAGTGCCATGCTCCGGGCGCCTCGACAGCAGCATGAATGCATTCTATGATGCCCGTACTGTAAACGTCCTTGGCATATCATTAACGGGCCCGTCTTAGTATTCTCTGGGACTCCTGCAATGCCCTGCCTCCGCCAGGAGGAATTACTGACAGCGAGGTTCACTGGAGGTTTTACAAATCGGGAAACAGGCAGAGTGGCTGCTGAGGGAGAGAGCCGAGTTCCCAGAGGCGCAACCTTTGGCCTCGGTCCCAGTGTTGGCATGCCTGGTTTCGGGGGACATCTGCCAGGGACGGGGAAGTAGGAGGTGACCAGGGGATGGGCCTTGGTGTTGGGGTTTACCCCGAGACTGGGATGTCCAGGCCATTTCTATGACCTGCAAGGCTGCCATCCTGCTGTGCACCCATCTGTCCACCCGCTGTGGCCTGAGATTGCGTCGAGCGACACTGACCGCATGAGTGCAATCACCCAACTGCCTCACCCCCAAACCTTCCCCCACCTGGCCTCCACCCCATAAACCCTGCCCCTCCTGATGTGTTGGGTGCTCTGGATCCGTGGAACACATACAGGCCACCAACACTTAAAATAGTACAACACTACTTTATTAAACTATAAACTGTTGAACATACTTTTACTGTGGGTTCGCACAAAGTTAGATTAAACTAAAGACCTGTGCCTATCCTAACCAGTCCATTCCCTCAGCACATGGTGAGGATCTGTGCTGTAAACTGTAAGCTCTGTACTTCTGAAAGGCTGCATCCCGAATGAGCGGGAAAACAGATGCCTTCTGTCTTTATAGTGAGTGTGCTCTAACTGGTGATTGGCTGCTGTATTTTGCATGTTGATTGGTCCTACTGTATGTCCATCAGTGTGTGTGTCTGCACCATGATATACTGGTGTATATTATGACATCCTCCTTTTTAAAAAGAAAAATGTATGTTTGTGGCAATAAATAATGTGTGGTGATAATGTTCCTAACTACGTGTGGGGTGTGAAGACATATTTACAGGACTATGTACATAAAAACTAAGCTATTTACATGGGAAGGTGCCTGTTGCAGAGAAACAGTATGCAACAAGAGTAACGAGAGCAACATTATATACAAACCAGGAAAATTGATCAGACAAAGCAACAAAACAATTCAGAGAGTCCATAAATTTGAAAAGTTCCGAAATTTAGTCTCTGAGGTGGGCGCCGAATTCTGGTTGACCGCCTCAAGGGTGGGTCGAGAGCCGCCGGTTCAGGAGCGGGCTGGACTGCGTCAAAGTCGGGGGGGGGGCAGAGTGACGGGGGGCTCTGCATAGTCCATGGCAGGGTCAGCAGGGGAGTGAGGCAAAACCGGAGGATCACGTGGCGAGCGTGGAACAAGGCGAAGGGCACGCCGATTGCTGCGCAGAATAGAGCCATCCGGTAGCCGAACCAGGAATGAGCAGGGGGCCATCTGCCGAAGGACAACAGCAGTTGCAGACCAGCCACCATCCGGGAGATGGACGCGAACATTGTCATCTGGAGTGAGAGCCGGGAGATCAGCAGCACGGGAATCATGAGCCACCATGTGCTGCGCACGAGACATCTGCATTTTGCGAAGCACCAGAACTAGGTTGAGATCTGGTACATGTATGGACGGCACCGTCGTCCTCAGGGTGCGATTCATGAGTAGTTGAGCTGGCGTCAGGCCAGTGGACAGTGGGGCGGAGCGATAGGCCAGCAAGGCAAGGTAGAAAGACCCAGCATCGGCAGCCTTGCATAGGAGCCTCTTGACGATATGTACTCCCTTCTCTGCTTTGCCTTTGGATTGGGGGTACAGGGGACTGGACGTCACATGGGCAAAATTGTACCGCCTGGTAAAGCTGGACCATTCCTGGCTGGTGAAGCAGGGGCCATTGTCTGACATCACCGTGAGCGGGATGCGGTGTCGAGCAAAAGTTTATTTTCCTAGTGTACATAAAATGAAATGAAATGAACATCGCTTATTGTCACGAGTAGGCTTCAATGAAGTTACTGTGAAAAGCCCCTAGTCACCACATTCCGGCGCCTGTCCGGGGAGGCTGGTATATTATGATACCTCCCACTTACAACTAGGCGCCATTCACCGGTACACCTGCCAGCAGGGACAGGTGCTGGGTCAGAGGCCCCGGCAGTGCCGGGCACCGATGCGGAGGGCAGAGCTCCAGGGGAAAATGGCCAGGAGTGGGGATGGGGGGGGAGGGGGGGGGGGGGGGAGGGGGGAGCAGAGGGGCAGGGGGACATACAGGGGCAGGGGCTGCAGTACAGGCCGAGGCCACCGTGTTGCCCTTTGAACCTAGTTACACACGGTGGTACGCACCATGCCAACATGTTTGCTTTTCACCTTCTGCAGACAATGGATTTCAGGAATGGTTGGTATCTGCCTTGCCACCGCAACCCTGGGGGATGTACCGAGACTCTACGAGCAGAAGCTGCTCTGGAAGGACCATTCAGCAGCGGACTTTGGCCCTGAGGAACCTAGCCAGTGAGGATGGAGAGCCGAAGTCCAACAGGCCAATGAGGACGTAGGAAGGAAGTGTCGCATTAGGCCTCGTGTGTAACAGCAGCGCCTATCACTCTAGGACCTTTCTTTTAAATTCATTTATGGTATCTGAGAGTCGCTGGTTAGGCCAGCATTTATTGCCAATTCTCAGAAGGTGGTGGTGAGTTGCTTTCTTGAACCGCTGTAGTCCTGAAGTGTAGGCACAGACACTGATAGGCTGCACAGCGTAAGGTTCTTCGGTCTTTGTTGATAAGATTTGTCCTATGTGGGTGTTCTACAAGGGCAATATCTGAGGTTGTAGGGGATACATCCTCTTTTATTCCTGCATGTGTTCCTTTACTCCATCCTGTGCTGTCGCTGCTCCTTCCCCTGCAATGATAGTGGCATGCAAGGAAACGCAAATTCGGAATACAGGACCCACTGCTGAGAGGCTCAGTAGGTGGCAGGGAGGAAAGTGTCAAGGCTGGAAATCTTCTGCCCAGTCAAACTTTGCCAGAAACCGTGAGTAACAAATCTCGATGTCGACCCCATTATTCTTCACAAAGATTAGTATGAGGAGAGTGATGTTCGATTGTTCTTGGCTTGACTATGTGAGCCGGCAACTGATCTATGCTCAATGCGATTGATTAGTTATGTCTGGGTGTGGACTCAGAGAAAAAGTAAACAAACTGCAGAAAGAGCTGGAAGCTAAAACCAGAAGCATGAACAAACCTGTTACACAAATAGATACTAGTGCCATCTTGGCATTACTCTTAAGGTATAAAAGATACAACAAGGAGCATACCATAACACTAGATCAGTCAACATACAACTTATGGTAACTGATGAGTAAAACTGTGCTTTTGCAATGTTTGTGTATCTTTGATATCTGTAAAGAAATTTGTTAATGAGAGATGATGGGCCATTCTTCATCCATCATATTAATATAGTCCATTATAATGTGGAGTAAATTGAACCAAATTTAGTGACAATTTCATTTCAGTGTACTTTTAATTTGCACAGGATAAGAAAGAGTTCTATCTTTATTCTTGCGCATTATGGGCCGTATTTTCAAAAGGCAGAGAGGTAGTTGGGATTGGTTGTTTTAAAACCTATGGTCCCAGAGGCCGTCTTGGGATTTCAAAGGGCCAGCAGGGATGCGGGAATGGGAACACCACTCTCCATCAATCTACAACCCCTTAAACTCCCTAATGAGCTTGTAAAGGGGTATGTCTGCGACGGATTGAATTTTTAAGTTTAGCAAACATGAACGGCCTGGTGCACAAGTGTGCATGGCTGATGGGTTCACCACAGGGCCAATTGAAGTATCCGTCTGTTTTCTTTTTACCTACTTTTGCTGGGACCCACTTGTGCCGGTATGCTCATTAAACCTTCATTTGTTTCCTTCAGGGCCGCTTCTAACCCTTTTAATGCTACAGACCCTCTGAGTTGTTGCCTGCTCTATTTGACAAGGCAGTCACACCAGCAGTCCCAGACATGGCTCTATAAAGAACAAAGGACAAAGAAAAGTACAGCACAGGAACAGGCCCTTCAGCCCTCCAAGCCTGCGCCGACCATGCTGCCCGTCTAAACTAAAACCTTCTATACTTCCGGGGTCTATATCCCTCTATTCCCATCCTGTTTATGTATTTGTCAAGATGCCCCTTAAAGATGCCTCTTTGTTTGCACCAGGATCAAGCAGGCAGCTCCCACCTCCTGAACATGCTTGGTGGCTCTAATTGGGCGCTAAACCCGCCTCCTGAGACATTAGGTTATTTTGAGTTCAGAGAATATCATCAGGAGAACTATGCTGTTTCAGCATCGAGTCAGAACCCAGAATTGACTCCACTTTAAAAAAC
The DNA here is from genome assembly GCF_902713615.1 of Scyliorhinus canicula. Taxonomy (NCBI): domain Eukaryota; kingdom Metazoa; phylum Chordata; class Chondrichthyes; order Carcharhiniformes; family Scyliorhinidae; genus Scyliorhinus; species Scyliorhinus canicula. The sequence continues at coordinate 62,032,194 of NC_052163.1, read as the reverse complement.
TGACCCAATGGTCCTGTCTCTTCTTTTTGCTCATGGTGTGACCATGACTGATTCATTGAGTGGGTGGGGCAGAAGATGGGATATTTCCTGTTTATACCACATGCCCTGTGCCCCTTTCACCACCTGTCCGTATCTCTCTTTATAATTACATTATTAAAAATGCAGCGTATGTTTTTCCATTGTTTGCACTCAGGAATGTTTGGCGCTGATGATGTCTGTGTGTGATGTGCAGTGTCGCTAAGACTGTCGGGGTACGATGTAGGGAAGAGGAGATGGTGCAGATTGATTCTCTGAACAGTAAAATATAGTAGGGAGGCTGCAAAGTTTAAAAGTCTCCAAAGGATCGGGCATAACTGGGTCCTGCCCCAAATTTCACTGCTTTCACTCAGGTTACCTTCCAACGTTCCTCAGATCCTCTGTTGACCCATTGCAGTCTTTGGTTTGTTAGCACCCATATAAAGTGGCATTGCCACCGTGGTTCAGTGGTACCATTTTTGCCTTGGAGTGAGGATATTGTGGGTTCACGTCCCAGCCTAGACAGTTGAACACACAATCCAGACTGACACTTCAGTGCAGTACTGTACTAAGGGTGTGTTGCACTGTGAGAGGTTCCGCCTTTCAGGTGAGACTTTAAATTAAAGGCTCATTTGCATAAACAACCCTTTGGAGGTATTCAAAATAGAGCAGCGAGTTTTACCCGGTGGCCCCGGCCAATAGTTAGCTCTCATCCGACGGCACTACAACAAATTGTCTGGTCATTATCTCAAAATGGCAGCCAGGGCCTTGCTGTTGTTTCTGGGAGCTTGCTGCACCCAAACCTGGCTGTCCCATTTTCTACATTTCAACGGTGGCCACAACGTCATAACAGGCACTATATAAACACAAGTCTATCGCTTTTTAATGAATGTGTTCACGCTCTTTTGTGAAACTCCTTTGTTCAAGTCACATGCAATAGAATTTCATATGAGTCAATATCACACAGGGCCGTTTCAATCCGTTCTTGTTAGTTAGATGAATAAATCTTCCTTTCAGACATTCAATATGTTGGAGCAGAGCCAGAGAAAAGCAATTTTCATTCGTGCTCTTTTTCATTCAGATTAGACATGATCTTATTGAATGATAGAAGCAGGCTCGAGGGGCCGAGTGGCCAACGCCTGCTCCTAATTCATATTCCCACAATAGAAAGGATAATGATGTTTCCCACACTGAATGATCCATTTCTCCATTGGTGTGATTGGTGAGGGGGGCCTCACACTGACTACCCAAACTCCTCAAATCAGCCCTTTAATCCTTGTTGCAATTTGAAGCCAAGTTAAGTTCCCTCATAAGGCCTTTTGACTCTGAGAATTCAGCTCACATAATGCTTCCAGCAGACAAATCTTACCTTTAAACACATTCTCACAGCTGAATTATAATACAGCCTGTTTGAATAAATGCTAATTTATTTCTTAAAGGCTACAATGTATTAACATCTCTGCTGCCAGGACATATCTGAACTGGAACATTCCACTTGGAAAACCATTTATTGATGGCTGTGTTGGCTCTTTCTCGCGATAGAGTCCTCCAGATATTTTGAACCTTCACTTCAATCAATGGGAAAGAATTCTGATGATGGTCATGTCTATTGGAGGATATGGGACTTGTCAAGATCGTGGGTGAAGACTTCATCGATCTGTAACATGGGAGAAGTGGATATGGGCATGGAGAACTTTGGAATTCTGTTAGTAGAGGGCTTGACAGGCGATAGCAACTTGCTGAGAATCTCCAAAAAAACTGGAAATATGCAGGAGGATGGACTGAATCTGTGGCTAAAGAAGTTAAAGCACAATTTCTGTACAACATGAGCTATTTAACTGTGGTCAACATTTATAGATGGTGACTTTAGAACATGCTGTTCCCTTTCAGTACAAGGAAGATTAACAAAGATATTGGCGGAACCGAGAGGGTATAGTAACTTTGAGCGAGGAGTGAACAAGCTGGGCATCTTTTCCCTGGAGGTGATCTGATTTAGGTCTTTAAGGATATGAAGGGGTTTAATAGGGCAGTACGAAAGCACATGTTTGTGTTGGCTGAACCAAAATCAGAGGGCGGGATTCTCTCCCGCTGGGGCCCGGCCGGAGAATCGCCGGGACGGGCGCGTATCACGCCACGCCGCCCTGACGCTGGTCCGTCGAATCTCCGGAGCGCAGAGAATTGCACCATTGGCACTGGTGCGGTCAGCACGGCGCCGGTCGGGGGCCACGATTCTCGGCCCGGGTTGGGCTGAGCGGCCACGCTAAAAAGCCGAGTCCCGCCGGTGCTGTCCACACCTGCTCTTACCCGGCGGGATCTCGGCGTGGATGCATCTGGGAGCGGCCTAGTGGGTGGGGGGGTGGGGGGGGGGGGGTCCGACCCTGGGGAGGGGGGCCTCCACTGTGGCTTGGCCCGCGATCGGGGCCCACCGATCGGCGGGCCAGCCTCTTGAGGGGGGGGACTCTTTTGTTCCGCGCCCTGTAGCCCTACGCCATGTTGCGTCAGGACCCGCGCGGGGAAGTGAGCCACTGTGCATGCGCAGACTCGCATCGCCCATCTGATGCCGGCATCGGCAGCTGGAGTGCCATCGGTTGCTCCAGTGCCGTGCTGGCCCCCTGTAGGGATCAGAATTGCTGCTCCTGAGGCCATGTTGACGCCATCGAGAAACGTGATGGCGTTTACAACGGCGTCACCACTTAGCCTCAGGATCAGAGAATCCCACCCAGAGTTGATGTACACAAGACAGCCAATAAGGAATTAGCTGCTGCACCCTGGGTTAAGTCAGCACAATAACCTTCCAACTGAACTGATAGATAGTACGAGTCGCTAAGGACTATGGAGATCTCCGTCTTCTACGTGTGGAATTCAGACAACACAGAAGGAGGCCATTCAGCCTGTGCCAACTCTTTGTTAGAGCTACCCCAATTAGTCCCGCTACCTCATTCTCCAAACTCCTGGATTTTTTTCCCCCTTTTCAAGCACATATCCAATTTCCTCAAGGAAGTCATTATTGAACCTGATTCCTCCAGCCTCTCTGGCAGCGTACCCAGATCATAATAACTCATTGACTTTAAAAAATGTCTCCTCATCTCCTCTCCATTTCTGCTGTTAATTATCTGAAATGTGTGCGCTTTGGTTACTGGCCCTCTGCCAGGAGAAACAGATTCTCCTTATTTACTCAATAAAAACCCTTCGTAATTTTGAAGGCCATCTATTAAATAGTCTCTTAATATTCTCAACTCGCAGGACAATAATTCCAGCTTCACTCACCCTGCCAGAATTATGTCATACTTTTACTCCTGGTCAGATTTGCTGTATGTATTCTGACTAAGACGCCAATAATGGTGCACTGGCCACCTGGTATGTGAATCTCAGACCCTTGACAGCCAAAAATTAATCGAGGCTTTAGAAGAAAAGCCTTCTTTGGAAACAGAGGGATGAGTCCAGAGGGAGTAACGTGTCTTTCCTCAGTCACAATATGCAGTCTCTGCAAAGATTAGGGTCACCCTCACACAAAAGCATGCAACTGTTCAAAATTTCAATGCAAAATTATTTGCAATAAATCTGTGTGCGGTAAATCATTGTCAAAAATCAAAGTGCGTAAATTGGCTCCGATTTAATCTCTTCACTCAAAATCACTGATTGAAAAAATGGAGTAGTGTTTCAAATGTCAGAGCAAAGATGTGGCTTAAAATTTATACAATAGTACTTTGTACGAATTCGGGCTTATAAGACTGTGGTGCTAATAACTGGCTGACATAGAGTCATAGAGTTTTACAGCACACGAAAAGGCCCTTCAGCCCACCATGTCTGCACCGACCATCAAACACCTAATTATTCTAATCCCATTTTCCAGCACTTGGCCCATAGTCTTGTATGCTAAGATGGCTCCAGCATTCATCTAAACACTTTTTTAAAAATTGTGAAGGTTCGTGTGTCTACCGCCTAATGGCAGTGATTTCCAGATTCTCATCATCCTCTGGGTGAAAAGGTTTTTCCTCACACCGCCTCTAAACCTCCTGCCCCTTAACTTAAACCTATGCTTCCTGGTTATTGATCCCTCCACTAAGGGGAAAAGTACCTTCCTATCCACCCTATTTATGCCCTTCATAATTTTATACATCTCAATCAGGTCCCCCCCTGAGCCTTCTCTGCTCCAGGGAAAACAACCCCAGCCTATCCAGTCTCTCTTAATAGCTGAAACACTCCATCCCAGGCAACATCCTGGTGAATTTCCTCTGCCCCCTCTCCAATGTAATCGCATCTTTCCTATAGCATGATGAACAGACCTGCACACAGTGCTCCAAATGGGGCCTAACCAGTGTTTATACACAGCTCCAGCATTACCTCCTTGCTCTTATATTCAATGTCTCAGTTAATAAAGGCAAGAATACCATATGCCTACTTAACCACCTTATCTACCTGCCTTGCTGTCTTCAGAGGTCTGTGGACATGAGCACCAAGGTCCCTTTGATCCTTTGTACTTCCTCGGATCTGACCATTCATTATATATTCCCTTTCCTTGTTCGTTGTCCCGTCACTTTTCATGGTTAAATTCAATTTGCCGCTCTTCTGCCCATCTGTCCATTATTATGACGTTATTTCTTAACCCTTTAGATTCTGACGTCAAATAATCAGAAAGGAAGACTGCAAAAGTGTAATTATTACAATGTGCTCACATTCTATCCTCTATCTAAGGAGCCAATAATGTTCAGTTAACAACACACAAGTACTATGGGAGAAGGGGAATATTACAGTTGTTGCCAATAAGTTCCTCAGGGTAGTGTCCAAACATCTTCAGCTGCTTCATCAATGACCTTCCTTCCATCATAAGGTCAGAAGTGTGGATGTTCGCTCATGATTACACAATGTTCAGCACCATTCGTGACTCCTCAGATACTGAAGAGGTGCCTGTCCAAATGCAACAAGTCCTGGAAAACATCCAGGCTTGGACTGACTAGTGGCAAATAACATTTGCGTTGCTCAAGTGCCAGACAAAGAGATTTCCACCAGGAGAGAATCTTGACATTCGATGGCATTACCATCTCTGAATCCCCCACTATAAACATCCTGGGGGTTACCATTGCCCCAAAACTGAACTGGACTCGCCATATTAATACTATGGCTACCAGAGCAAGTCAGAGGCTCAGAATCCTGCGGCGAGTAACTCACTTCCTGACTCCAAAACCTGACCGCCATCTTACAAGATGCAAGTCAGAAGTGTGGTGGAATATTCCCTATTTGCCTGAATGAGTGCAGCTCTAACAACACTCAAGGAGCTCAGTGCCATCCAGGGTAAAGCAGCCCACTTGATTGCTCCCCCTTTCATAAACATTCAGTCCTCCACCATTGACGCACAGTAGCAGCCGTGTGTACCAGTTACAAGATGCACTGCAAGAACACATCAAGGCTTCTTAGGCAGCACCTGCCAAACCCTCGACTGTTACTATCAAGAAGAACAAAGGCAGCAGGTACCTGGAACGCCACCACCTGGATATTCCCCTCCCAGTCACTCATCATCCTGACTTGGAAATATATTGTCGCTCCGTCACTGTTGCTGGGTCAAAATCCTGGAATTCGCTCCCTAACAGCACTGTGGGTGTACCTACACCTCAAGTACTCCAGCAGTTCAAGACGTCAGCTTACCATCACCATCTCAATGACAACTAGGGATGGGGAATGAATGCTGACCCATCCAGTGACTTCCACACCCCTTAAAATGAATTTTTAAAAAGATAGAAAAGTGAATGTGCTGTGACAGCCAATTAACTGGAGGCAATGGCGGAGGAAAGAGGGTCTCCAAATGTATTGTTGAAACCACAGCTGTCTGAGCTTGGCAGAATTATTTCTCTAAAGATTGCATTGTGTAGGACAGTTAAACATTACAAATTACATACTTATCATAAATCCCAGTCACTTACAGCAGTGAACAACGGGGCAATTAAACAATCTGGCTGGTGTTTGTGATGCCATTGTGTGCAGCCCCTGCGAATTAGAGTGAAACGGGGGATAGAAAGTTGTTGCTGCCACTCACAAGTAGGAATTGCTTCGCTCCATACTGCCTACCATCCTCGTCCCATCCTGATCCCAGTTGACCAACTTTTCATTCCTGTCTAGGTGCCAAGTAGTGACTTTCCAGCTATGATTATGTGATCCATCCTTACAAGAGAGTAGGAGGCGGCCCTTCCGACATCCTTGACTTTTTACTGTCCTATTCAGTTTAATAAAGGGTTTGTAAAGCTCCGTAAATGTGATTACAGTCAACTTTTGTCAAAGGCTTTCTTTTTTACTTTCTCTACTCCTTTTGTGAGTTAGCCCCTGGTAGTACTATTAGCAGTCATTCTTTAGACAGTGGACAGGAGGGACCATAGAACACAAGAAGGAGTCAGCAGTAGGGAGCACAGAACTGTATTGACTAGTTGCTAACCCTATTGCATCTTATGGGAATTCTTTGACAAGTGAGTTATTAGCTCTTTTCTGGAGCAGCTGTGCTCTTGCTGTTTATAAAGAGAGTTTTATATAAAAAAAATTGGTATCCTGTCACTTTCAAGCAGTATACTCAATATTGCTGTAGACAAGGAATTCTATTAAGTGCCCATGCTTCACAAGGTCCTCTGTACTTTTGTTAAATTATTCACTAGCAGGTCTGGCAAACTGTGTTCTTGTGATACTCTCTGAAATTGAAACTGACACTCTTGGCATGTAGCAGGAATTGGCCGTCGGACTCCATACTTTGTAGCTGTGTTAAGCAAGGGAAATGACTGACTGGGATTGCCGCTGGAAACTGTATGTTACGCGCAGGGTACCGAAAGCTTTCGCTTTTATTTTTAAAAAATGTTTTTGAGAAGCTTTCATGAAGAACTTTGAAGTACTGAAGACTGTGGGCAGCACGGTAGCACAAGTGACTAGCACTGTGGTTTCACAGCGCCAGGGTCCCAGGTTCGATTCCCGGCTGGGTCGCTGTCTGTGAGGAGCCTGCACGTTCTCCCCGTGTCTGCGTGGGTTTCCTCCGGGCCGGTTTCCTCCCACAGTCCAAAGACGTGCAGGTTAGGTGGATTGGCCATGCTATATTGCCCTGAGTGTCCAAAAAAGGTTAGGAGGGGTTATTGGGTTACGGGGATAGGGTGGAAGTGAGGACTTAAGTGGGTCGGTGCAAACCCGATGGGCCGAATGGCCTCTTTCTGCACTGTAGGTTCTATGTTCTCTGTAAGACCAGCCAGACAGAAATAATAATAATAGACAGACTGGGTGGTGGCACTGGGGTGAGAGGCAGCCCGATTGCAAAGGCTAAAGAAGCTGAGATTCCATGAATTTAAGGTCCTGGTTACAAATAGGAGACAGAACGCTGAGTCCTTATGTCAGTAATCTGAGGGAAGGGTCTTTCGGAATGTACTTTTGCAGCTCTACAGGACTGCCAGGAAAGTTCAAGCAAAGGGCAGAATTTTCCCAAGGGGCTTTGAGACTCAGGACCAAATGGGGGTCCCGATGGGAGCCAGACTGACGGAGGCATTTCTTTGGACACAGCGTCTAACTGGCTGCCTCCATGCTCACCATCCAATTGGTGTGCCCTTGAGTCCAGAGGGCCAACAGAAGGCAGAGAACGATCTGCATCGCCACTGAGGGAGGTGGACACTGCTGAGGTATTTTAGAGGATGAGGGGGTACCTTCACTCCCAGTCACTGGCTGAAATGGGGGGATATCAGAAAGGTGCTGTTGGCAGGAAGGTTGAAAATCTCCCCCACACATATCTATGGGCATTAATTAGCTTGGTGCCTTCCCCAATGAATGAAGTCCCAGCTTTGATGGCCTCCAGGTTTGGTAACAGGGAGGCAAACTCTTGGAAGCTGGCAGCCTCCAAAAGCAGGCAGAGGGCTGCTCCAGCACCAACAAAATCCCAGTGAGTCCTGCAAACCGTCCCTAATTGTGGCCTTTAGTATGTAAATTGGATGTCCAGCTCCGAGGTTGGACAGGCAATGGGCTTCCCTGAGAAACTACCTCGGTTGCAAGGGGCCGGTTTTGCTGACTTGGCTAGGCAGCTGGTTCGTGATGCAGAATTAGGTCAGCAGAATGGGTTCAATTCCCATACTGGCTAAGGTTATTCATGAAGGCCCCGCCTTCTCAACCTTGCCCCTCGCCTGAGGTGTGGTGATCCTTGGGTTTAATTACCACAAGTCAGCACTCCCCCTCAAAGGGGAGCCTATGGTCTTCTGGGATTATGGTGACTGTACCCAGTTAGTGAGTGTACCTATGGTGAGTTTTGTTAGAGCTGAGCTAATCCAGGCAAGTGGAGAACATTCCATTCTGCTTCTGCCTTGTGCCTTGTAGATTGTTATCAGGAGTCAGGACGTGAGTCACTCAATGTAGAATTCCTAGCCTCTGACCTGCTCTTGTGGTCACAGTATTTAGATGACTAGTCCAGGTCAATGGTAACTCCCAGGATGTTGATGCTGGGGGAATTCAGCGATGGTATTGCCATTGAATGTCAAGGATCGATGGTTAGATTCTCTCTTGTTGGAGATGGCCATTGCCTGGCACTTGAACTACTTGTCACTTCTCAGCCCAAGGCTGGATATTGTCCAGATGTTGCTGCATTTGGACATGGACTGCTTCAGTATCTGAAGAGTTGCGAATGGTGCTGAACATTGTGTAGTCATCAGCAAACACCCCTACTTCTGACCTTGTGATGGAAATCGAGTGACCAGTGGTTACTTAAGTAAACGGTTTGTTAACCTGTATTACACAGTAAGGAATGAAAAGTAATGTAATGAGGAAGTAATGTTCCAAATTGGTGCATGCAGTAGTGAGTCTCCCCCAACGTTTCTTCTTGTCTCTGAATGAATGGTGAAGGTATTGGCTGGGATTCTCCGGTCGCCAATGGCAAAATTGCGTTCGGCGCTCGGTCAGAGAATCCCCGTTTCCGCCGAAATCGGGCACGCTTTTGCAATGTTCTGCCCCCTCCAAAGTGGCGTACTCTTGGAGTACATTGCACACTATATCGATGGCCTCAGGACTGAACCCCACCGCCCCCGTCCGGCCGGGTTCCCGATGGCGTGGGTATCTCATGGTCTTACCTGTTGGGAACTTGGTGTGGTGGCTGCAGATTCAGTCCAGTCGGGGGATAACCGTTCCGCAGGCAGGGGGGGGGGACTTTGGCAGGAGTTGGGGGCACTGTTGGGGGGTGGTCCGGGGCTCGCGAGCTGGCCAACGGGGGTCACTATTTTGCAGGCCAGGTCCGCGCGTGGCTGCCGCTATGTTGCATTGCGCAACCGCTGAAGGCCACCGCCGTGCCCATGAGCGGCCACGGACCCGGCAATTCTCTGGGCCCTATCGGCAGCTAGAGCTGGGTGCGAGACGCTGCCTTCCTGTTAGCCCCCAGCCAAATAGAGGATCGGTGGCCATTTTGCACCGAATTTTCGGTCGTAAAAGGCCACTGTCCCCACGCCGGCGTTAGGACATCGCCTGAAAATTGGAGAATCCAGCCCATTGCCCCTTTAACTCACAGGTCGATCTATAATTTTAGAGTTAATTTGTGCCATTTTTTACCAAGGAAATCTATGAATAACTAATTCATGCTGGAACATTGCGATGTAAGAATTTGTCCAATGTTTTGTGCATTTTCGACATCTGTCGAAACTCTCTGCTGCTCATTTACTCAGTTGTCCCCGCACACATGAGACCACCTTGCATGTGTTTCCTGGCTTTACATGTTTAAGGGGCTGGTGTGGTTTTAGCCATTCGCAGCAGAGCCTAAAGTCACCTGCATTTGATCTATTTGAGCTATATGGAGCCTCCTTCAGGAATTAAAAAAAAATTCTGATTGAGATTTATATCATACCTTACAAGCTCTGTCTTCTTGAAGCAGGTGGGAACCCCGGAACGGAGTAGGGACAGGTTGAAGATGTCCGCGATCACACCCGCCAGTTGGTCCGTGCAGGATTTGAGCTGCTTTCTGTGGGTTCACTTGTGAGAAGACCAATCTGACTTCTGAGACTGGGACAGTAGGTATGGGTGTTTCCGAGGCTGCTGGGGCAGTTGACAACAGCTTGATGGTTTCCTGCTCGAAACAGAGCATAGAATGCATTGAGTTCAGCAGGGAGGGGTGCTCAGTTGCTGGAGATTCTACTTGGCTTTGCATTGTAGCCCATTATATTGTTTAAGCCTTGCCACAACCGACAAGAGTTTGTGTAGTTACTCTGGGACTCCAGCTTAGTCTGGTATTTTCTCTTGTCATCTCTGATGGCTTTGCAGAGATCGTACCTAGATTTCTTGAACGCTCTGACCTGGACTTCAGTGGGGTGTGGATCTCCTGGTTGAACACTGGTTTCCGGTTGGGGAAGGCACACACTACCTTCTTCGACACATTTACTGATGAAGTCTGTGATGGTATTGGCGTACTTGACTAGGTTGACTGCTGCGTTCTTGAATATGAACCAGTCCACTGACTCCAAGCAGTTGCGTAGGAGCTCTTCTGTTGCCTTGGTCCAGCACTGCATGATCTTCCTGCTTAAGTTTCTGCTTGTGTGCTGGGACAAGGAGCACCATCTTGTGGTCATATTTATCGAAATGTGGTTGGGGGAGGAAGCGGTAGGCACCCTTGATGGTTGTGTAGCAGTGGTCAAGGATGTTAGGGCCCCTGGTGGGGCAGGAGATGTGTTATGGAATTCGGGCAGTACACTCTTGAGGTTGGCCTGGTTGAAGTCATTGGCCATGATGAACAAGGCCTCCGGGTATTCTGTTTCCAGGTTGTTTATAGCAGTGTCCAATTCATCAAGCATCTTCTTCACTTCCGCCTGGGGTGGAATGTAGATTGCTGTGATGATGGCAGAAGTGAACACCCATGGAAGGTAGTATAGGTGGCACTTCACAGTCAGGTATTCCAGGTTCGGGGAATAGTAGTTTGCCAGGGTTGCCACGTCCAGGCATCATGAGGAGTTGATGAGGAGCAAACCCCTCCACTCTCCCCCTTACCCGAGGACACTACGAGGTCCATCCAGTGAATTGAAACACCCTCAGGTTATGTGGCACAGTCCAGTGAGGCAGGAGTGAGTCATGTCTCTGTGAAACAGAGCACACAGCAGTCCCTCACTTCCCTCTGAGAGATAAGTCTAGTGTTAAGCTCATCCAGCTTGCTTGCGATTGTGGACGTTTTCTAAGAGTATGCTGTGTCATGATATGTGTATTGACTGGGATGTAAAGAGTTAACAAGTTAATGATAACGCTTTTTACCACTAGAGGGATCCACAGAAGTCATATGTATATTGTGTGATTTTGGGAGTTAGAAGAGTGTCAGACATTGGAGCAGTTAGAACATAGAACAGTACAGCACAGAACAAGCCCTTCGGCCCTCAATGTTGTGCCGGGCCATGATCACCCTACTCAAACCCACGTATCCACCCTATACCCGTAACCCAACAACCCACCCTTAACCTTACTTTTATTAGGACACTACGGGCAATTTAGCATGGCCAATCCACCTAACCCGCACATCTTTGGACTGTGGGAGGAAACCGGAGCACCCGGAGGAAACCCACGCACAGGGGGAGGACGTGCAGACTCCACACAGGCAGTGACCCAGCCGGGATTCGAACCTGGGACCCTGGAGCTGTGAAGCATTTATGCTAACCACCATGCTACCCTGCTGTCCCAAAGTTGTACTTGAGAGTTCTGCAGTTAGAGATAGCATTGTTTAATACAGTGACCTTCCACTTTAGGAATGTGAATGAATCATAGTAAGTAGTGTAAATAAATTTATAGTTTTGTTTGTTAACAAAACTTTGTGTTTTTTATTCAACACTACAGATCCAAGCCATCCAGGTAAAGCAAAATAGAGAACACAACATGCTGGGGAGAGGAGAATTGAAACCGCATTGCTTTAGTCTAAGCTGCAGACCGGCACATTTGTCTCATTTCCTCGGTTGGTGGCTGCTTCTGGGTGGCTCCGGGATCCGACCAGAGTAGTCTGGCCTTGTGGAAGGTAAGTGATTGTGTCTGGTGGGGTCTTGGACTCAGGTTACGATTTTGTAGTCGCGAAGGGGGCCATGTTAGCGATCCAGTCGGGACCTGGGGTTCTGGGAGGTTGGGTCTTCCTTTCGGCGAGTTTGGGTCCTTGCTTGGGGTGTTCTTAGCTTTGGGAATGATTATGTTGCATTTGGACCACTGGCATGGTCTTTCTAGGTCAGATTGGGCTGGGCACATGGTCGGATCCAGCGCCGGTGGGCGGATCGTGCACTCCTAGGATTGGGCCTCCATGTCGATTTTCTTCCTTTTGTTCTTCAGGTGAGTGGGGCGCTGGGTGGGCCTCTCCAGGTCCGGTCGGGCCGAGTCGCGTGGCTGGATGCAGGGTCGGGCGCTTTGGTGCCAGGTTGGGTGCTCCAGACACAGGGATGAGTTTCAGGTGAGATCGGGGTTGGGTCTCTTCATTGGGCATCTTCCACTTCCAGGTCAAGGTCGGGGTCAGGTCGCTGTTCGAGTCCTGCCGGGTCGGGTTGGGCTGGGTCAAGTGGGTTGGTCCTCGGAAGCGGAGAATCACTGGACCTGAAAGTAAACGTAAAAGAATGTAGTTAGTGATTATATAAGTGTTAGAATTAAACTTTAAAAGGTTAGAATGGCTATAAAAGGTGTAGTAAGAGGATCTCTGTGGGGGAGAGCTCACAGAGATTCGCCACGCTCCAGCGCTATCTTGAGGGGTTATAAACCTGTCCAACCTTTCCTCACAAGACAACCCATTTGTCCTGGTAAACCTTCTCTGAACTGCTAGTAATGCATTGAGATCTTTCCTTAAATAAGGAGACCGATATTGTATACAGTACTCCAGATGTGGTCTCACCAGTGCCCTATATAACTGAACTCCACTTTTATATTCAATTCCCCTTGAAATAAATAATAACATTCTATTAGCTTTCTTTATTACTTGCTGTATCTGTAGACTAGCCTTTCATAATTAAAACACTAGGACACCCAGATCCCTCTGCAACTCAGAGCTCTGCAATTTCTCACCATTTAGATCAAGGGTAGGCAAACTACGGCCCGCGGGCCGCATGCGGCCCGCCAAAGGTCTTTATGCGGCCCACCAAGATCAAGTCATAAAAAAAAAAATTTTTTTTTAAACATTTAAAAAAATTTTTTTTTTTTAAAATAAGGTTAATTGGGGGGGGGAAGGGCTGTTGGGTTACTGGTATAGGGTGGATACGTTGACTTGAGTAGGGTGATCATTGCTCAGCACAACATCGAGGGCCGAAGGGCCTGTTCTATGCTGTACTGTTCTATGTTCTATATGAGGCGCCCAGAATCATAACCGGGTGAAGTGCCATTTTTGAAAAGTAGAGAAAAAGAGGGCTAAAGGCAGGATGCCGCCGGGGGAAGCGCTGATGTATATGCCGCACGCTAATTGGTTACAACCGGGACTATTAATTAATATACTATGCGGCCCTTTAAAATTGTGAATTTCTGAATGTGGCCCTTGCACGGAAAGGTTTGCCCACCCCTGATTTAGATTATGTGCTTCTTTTTCATTCTTCCTGCCAAAATGGATCATTTCACTTTTCCCACATTATACTCCATTTGCCAGATTTTGTCCCACTTTATGGGCGCGATTCTCCGCTCCCATGCCGGGTGGGAGAATCGCGGGAGGGCCGCTCTGGCACCCCCCGCGATTCTCCCACCCACCCCAAAATGGCGTGTTGCATTTTGCGACACGCCGCTCGGAGAATCGCGGGCTGCCGTTTTTCACGGCGGCCCGCGATTCTCCGACCCGGATGGGCCGAATGGCCTGCCGTTCACAACCGGTTCACGCCGGTGGCAACCACACCTGGTTGCTGCCGGCGTGAACATGGCGCTGACAGCTGTTTTGTGGCTTGTGGGGGGCGGAGAGGGGACTGAGCACCACGACCGTGCTCGGGAGGGGACTGGCCCGCGATCGGTGCCCACCGATCGTCAGGCTGGCGTCTCAATGGGACGCACTCTTTCCCCTCTGCTGCCCCGCACGATCAAGCCGCCACATCTTGCGGGGCAGCGGAGGTGAAGACGGAAACCGCGTATGCGCGGCTGACATCATTAGGCGCGCCGGCCGCGTCATTCTCGGCGCGCCGGGCCTTGACGCCAGTGACAAGACCCGGCGGCCGAGATTCATGGCACGGCCCTCCTAGCGCCCCCGGCGGGGGGAGAATAGGGGGCCAGGAGCGGCCTCCGATGCCGTCGTGAACCTCTCCGGGTTTCACCACGGTGTCGCGCCTGGCGGAGAATTCCGCCCTCTGTATGTCTCCTTGTTGCCTCCTCACAATTTACATTCCTACCTATCTTTACAACATCAGCAAACTTCGCAAGAGTGCCTTCTGTCCCTTTATCCAAGTCAATTCTATAACCTGTTGTGGCCCCAGTACTGATCCCTCTGGCACATCCACACTTTACATTCCCTCCAATGAGAAAATGACCCATTTATGGCTACCCCAGATTCCCCATTAGCCAACCAACCTTCCAACCTGGGGAGAAGATTGAATGAGATAATACAGTTTGTAGGCCATAAAAGAGAAAAGGCACCAAACATAAGCTAGCCAAAGCAAGGAAAAGCATGCCATACACCACCTTGAAATGTCTTAGCTGCGGTGGGAGCAAGCTGCACAAGCTTCCAGCATATTTAAAATGCCAACCCACTTTCCTGGTCACCTGCCGCTTCCCAGCATCAGTTAAAGAAATAAATAAAAGCTTTGGAGGCACGTTGAGTCAGGAAACAGTTATCTCACATTTTAATCTCCCCATCATTTTGTTTTAGTTTAAAATTGAGTCCGCTCGATCTGTCTCTTATTTAATGAGCATCAATTGAACGTAACCGTCTGAGGCGAGACGTTAAGGTGTATCAGCTTTACAAGACATGTCGATCATAGAAACAAAGAAAATAGAAGCAGGAGGAGGCCATTTGGCCCTTCGAGCGTGCTCTACCATTCATTATGATCATGGTTGATCATCAAGTTCAATACTCTGATCCCATTTCCCCCCCATATCCTTTGACCCCTTTAACCCCAAAAGTGATATCTAATTCGCCTGCAGAAAAACATCCAGCCTATTCTGTGACAACAGCCAATAAGCAGCCTGTCACATTCATCTCTTTATCATTGTTACAAACTGCATTCTGCTCTCTGCATTATGTTATGCTGAATACAGAGATTATGTAGGTGACATAATCCTGTTTAAACAACCTACCTTACCCAGGTGGCAGCCATTAATGAGGCCAACTGAGAACTTGGGTCTTGAGGCTGTGAAACTAAATCCATTCGTCACAAAGTTAAACTCATGTGAGGAATGTGAGAATGGTGTAAGTTCTAGAATAACCTCGAATTGATAAAGCAACAGCACAACAAGAGGTCATTCAGCCCACCAGGGCAATGCTGGTGTTGAGGTTCCACATCTCTCACCACCACCTAGTAATCAAACTTTTATCAACATATTTTTTCTATTTGTCCCACTCTCATTTACTTACCCAGCTTCATGTGAGTGCATTTATACTATTTGCCTGGATGATTCATTATGGTAATGTGTCCCATACCCTCACCACTGTCTGATTAAAAAAACTTCCAAAAATATTTTTTCACTTTTTAGAACAGATTTTAAATCAGTAAAGGAGCTGAAGGTTATGGGGTTAAGGAGGGAAAGTGAAGTTGAAGATTATCTTTTGTATGGAAAAGATTTTTCATTGAGAGGGTGGTGAAACAACATAGGAACATAGGAATTAGGAGTAAAAGTAGGCAATTCAGCCCTTCAAACCTGTCCACCATTCAATCAGATTATGGCTGAACTCTTCCTGGTCTCTACCCCACCTCCCTACCTGTTCCCCATATCCCTTTAAACTCTTTTATTTATCAGTGGGAGTCTGGAACTCACTGCCTGAAAGGATGGTGGAGGCTGAGACCCTCATAACATTAAAGAACTATTTAGATGTGCATTTGCAATGCCAAGGCACACAAGGCTATGGGCCGAGTGGTGGAAAATGGGATTTAAAAAGTTAGATGGTTGTTTTTGACTGGGGCAGACATGATGGGCTGAAGGGACTTTTTTTGAGCTGTAGAACTCTGACTAAAAGTCTACTTAAAATCAGTCATGACCTCACTGAATGGCGGAACAGACTTGTTGGGCCGAATTGCCTACTTCTGCTCCTATATTGTATGGTTTTATGGAACCTGGGTTAACATATAGGTATGCAAATGAAGATTACAGACAGGAGAAGATCAACAAGAGTTTCCCACGCTAATGACACCATCTGAAGCAGACGTTCCTACAAAACACCAACAGTCGTCCCCAGAGGCAAGCAAACAAAACACAGGAAAAGAGCTAGGGAAATAAAGGGAAAAGAAAATCTGTGCCACCCTTGGACAGTTCTTAATTGTTACCAGTAAAATAATTTCAGGCTTCCTGTCTGCAAGATCTGGTTCTGTAGTTACTGAATCATCCAACCCGAACAAAAGACTGCAGCCTTGCCCGTCTCACACGGTGTGGTGAATGTATTCACCAGATAGATGATATGCCTTTAAGGCTTGGTGTGATATGCCTTTAAGGCTTGGATTGGAACCCCGGTGGACTCCGCCTCTGGCTCCGCCTCCCCGGGGCTCTATATAATGCTGAGTCTAGTGGGTGGCGCTCAGTTTGCACTGAAGTCTGCGTCGGTCGGTGGGGCGCCAACCACTCCGGCGCGGGCCTAGCCTAGATCATTTACTTGATCTCTCTGTCGTGTCATAATTGATGGTATATCAATTTAAAACGCAAACAACGACACTATGGACCCCTCAAGCCAGAGAAACTCGATCTAGATGCCTGTGTGCCAGAAGCTAAGGAGATCTTCTCGCACTGGCTTCGCTGCTTTGAGGCATATATCGGCTCCTCAGAAGCACTTATCCCCGAAACTTGCAAGCTGCAACTCCTCCACGCCCAGGTGAGCCACAGAATCTCCGTTTTAATTAAGAAGGCGGCCTTGTATGACGCTGCGGCCGAGATTCTAAAGAAGCGCTTCATCAAGCCCGTCAATTAAATGTTCGCGCGGCATCTACTTCTCTACCCGCCGGCAGCGTTCTGGGGAATCGCTGGACGAGTATTTGAAAAAGCTTACCATACTCGCCAGAAACTGCGATTACTAAGCCGTGTCAGCGGAGGACCACATGAAGCTGCAGATCCAGGATACCTATGTAGCTGGAATCTGCTCGAACTACATCAGGCAGCGACTCCTAGAAAACGGGGCAAACGACCTGCAGGAAACCGTAAAATTAGCCACGTCGTTAGAGGTGGCCTACCAGAACCTCGGAGTCGACACCGCGGACCCTGCGAGCCCCACATGGACTTCACCAGACCCGACCATGCCACAGACCTGTGCCGCACGGCTGCCCACCCAGACCGGGGAGCCGTCGTGCTTCTTCTGCGGTCAGGGCCAACATCCAGGAAAGCGTTGCCCAGCCTGCTCCGCGACATGTTGTGACTGCGGCAAGAAGGGGCATTTCACTAGAGTCTTCTTGGCCAGACCGAAGGCCCAGAAGCAGAAAACTCACCAGGCCTGACCAACGGAGTCACAGGCCCGCAGGCCCCGCAACATGGCTGCATGCCTGCCGGACACCCCTTTTTCGATGCGTCATCGGCCTTGTGCGATTCGTGGGGGCGGCCATCTTGGCTGCCATCTTCTGCTCAACCTGACACGTGCGACTGATGGGGGTGGCCATTTTGTGATCCGATTCCCCGGATGACACAGACTACCCGCAGCTTGGAGCAGTCAACCTCGGCCAGGCGCGGCTGAAGCACCTGCAGAGGTCCATGATGGTCGTCCAGGTCAACGGGCACGAGACCCCTTGCCTCTTTGACTCCTGGAGCACGGAGAGTTTTGTGCATCCAGAAATGGTAAGGTGCTGCTCCCTGCGCACTTACCCTGCCTCCCAAACAATCTCCCGCGCCTCCGGATCCCATTCGGTCCGAATTCGGGGCTACTGTATTGCGAACCTCGCGATCCAGGGCGTTGAATACGCCTGCTTCAAACTCTATGTTCTCCCTCACCGCTACGTGCCCCTACTGCTTGGTCTGAATTTTCAATGTAGTCACTGAAGCCTGACCCTGAAGTTCGGCTGCCCCTTACCCCCCTCACGGTCTGTAGCCTCGCAACTCTGAAGGTGCCCCCCTCCCTCGCTCTTTGAGAACCTCACCCCCGACTGTAAGACCATCGCCACCAGGAGCCGGCAGTACAGTGCCCAAGATATGACTTTCATCAAGTCAGAGGTTCAGTGACTCTTGGGAGAGGGGGTGATCGAGGTCAGCAACAGATCTTGGAGGGCGCAGGTGGTGGTAGTCCAGTCCGGAGGAAAGAGCAGGATGGTCGTGGATTACAGCCAGACCATAAACCGGTTTACGCAGCTTGATGCGTATCCCCTTCCCTGCATAGCGGAGATGGTTAATCAGATCGTTCAATACCAGGTTTTCTCCACAGTCGATCTGAAGTCCGCCTACCACCAGCTCCCGATCCGCCAGGAAGATCGCCACTACGCGGCTTTTGAAGCAGCCGGCCGGCTCTTCCACTTCCTTTGGGTCCCTTTTGACGTTACTAACGGGGTTTTGGTCTTCCAGAGAATGATGGACCGAATGGTGGACCAATACGGGCTGCGGGCTACTTACCCGTACTTGGACAATGTCACCATCTGCGGCCATGATCAGCAGGACCACGATGCCAACTTTGAGAAGTTCCTCCAGACCACCCGGGCCCTCAACTGAACTTACAACAAAGAAAAATGTGTTTTCCGCACAACCCAGCTAACCATCCTCGGCTACGTAGTGGAAAACTGGGTCCTAGGGCCCGTCCCCAACCGCATGCGCCCCCTCACGGAACTCCCTCTTCCCCTCAGCCTCAAGGCCTTCAAACGGTGCTTGGGGCTTTTCTCCTATTATGCCCAGTGGATCTCCAACTATATGGAAAAAGCCCGCCCACTTATTAAGACCACGACATTTCCACTGACGGCTGAGGCCCGTTCAGCCTTCAGCCATATCAAGCCCGATATCACTAAGGCCGCTCTGCACGCGGTGAATGAGATCATTCCCTTCCAGGTCGAGAATGATGCATCAGACGTCCCCCTGGCTGCTACCCTCAACCTGGCGGGCAGGCCAGTTGCGTTTTTTTCTAGAACGCTCAACGCTTCCGTGATTCGACACTCCGCTGTCGAGAAGGAGGCGCAAGCCATTGTGGAAGCCGTGCGGCACTGGAGGCACTACCTAGCCGGTAGGAGGTTCACCCTCATCACCGACCAACGCTCGGTCGCCTTTATGTTCGACAACGCATAGGGGGGCAAGATCAAGAATGATAAGATCTTGAGGTGGAGAATCGAACTCTCCACCTACACTTACGAGATTAAGTATTCTCCGGGGGAGCTCAAAGAGCTCCCAGATGCCCTGTCCGGCGGTACATGCGCCAACGCGCAAGAGGATCGACTGCGGGCTATCCACAATGACCTCTGTCACCCGGAGGTGACCTGGCTTGCTCACTTTACTAAGGCCCGCAATCTTCCCTACTCCACCGAGGAGGTCAGGGCCATGACCAAGGATTGCCAAGTCTGCGCGGAGTGCAAAGCGCACTTCTATCGGCCAGGCAAGGCTCGCCTGGTGAAGGCCTCCGGGCTCTTTGAGCGCCTAAGTATCGACTTCAGAGGGCCCCTTTGAACCAACCACAATATCTATTTCTTAACCGTCATTGACGAGTAGTCCCATTTCCCATTCGCTGTCCCCTGTCCCGACATGACCTCTGCCACTGTTATAAAGGCACTGCACAGCATATTCACTCTGTTCGGTTTGCCCGCTTACATCCACAGTGACTGGGGTACATCATCCATTAGCGATGAGCTGCGTCAGTACCTGCTCGGTAAGGGCATCGCCTCGAGCAGAACGACCAGCTACAACCCGCAGGGAAACGGGCAGGTGGAGAGGGAGAACGCGACGGTTTGGAAGGCCGTCCTTCTGGCCCTGCGGTCTTGAAGTCTCCCAATTCCCTGCTGGCAGGATGTCCTCCCCGACGCCCTCCATTCCATTAGATCACTCCTCTGCACAGCCACGAACAAGACCCCTCATGACGTTTTCCCAAGGAGGTCCATCTCCGGGGTCTCGCTTCCACCTTGGTTGACAACTCTGGGACCTGTTCTTCTCCGGAGGCATGTGAGGAGCCATAAGACAGATCCCCTTGTTGAGAGGGTCCAGCTGCTACATGCTAACCCCCAGTATGCCTACGTCGCACATTCTGACGGACGGCAAGATACGGTTTCCCTATGGGATCTGGCGCCCGCTGGTTTCCCCCGCCAATGTTTCTCCCTGCATCCCCGCGTCACCAGTCACCACCAACCGCGCCCCTCCCGTGCCTCCATTTCCACCCCCCCCATGCCTGCACTGCCGCCCCCAGCCACCCGGCCCCTGCTGCCCAACCTTCTTCGACACACCAGAGGGAAGCTCCGACCGCCGTGCTCCCGGATTTACCATCGTCGATGACGTCTGTGGCCACCGCACCACCGCCTGAGCTGAGGAGGTCAAAGAGGACGATCAGGCCTCCTGATAGACTGAACGTTTGACCCCACGCCACTCCCGACGGTCTTTGTATTTTTTTTAAACAGGGGGTGAATGTGGTGAATGTATTCACCAGATAGGAGATATGCTTTTAAGGTTTGGTGTGATATGTCTTTAAGGCTTGGGTTGGAACCCTGGTGGAGTCCGCCTCTGGCTCCGCCTCCCCGGGGCTGTATATAACGGTACGTCCAGTGGGTGGCGCTAGACTCTGGCTAGCTGAGTTCTTTGCGTATTAAAGCCTTCATTCACTTGAACTCTCTGTCGTGTCATAATTGATGGTATATCACATGGCAATTGGGAACCCTCACTAGCTTATGTGCCAACCTTGTACACATCCACTCCACCAATTTCCACCAGACCGCCACCAGACTAATCCCTGGGCTGGAGGGACTGTCCTATGAGGAGAGATTGAAAAAATTGGGCCTGTGTTCTCTGGACTTTAGAAGAATGAGATGTGAGCTCATTAAACCTTATACATTTCTTAAGGGTCTAGGCAGGACAGATGCAGGAAAGATGATTCACCTGGCTCTGGGGCTTGTAGAAGCAAAGAACACAATCTCAGAATGAGGGGCAGACCATTTAGGACTGAGATGAGGAGGACATTTTTCACTCAGAGGATGTTGAATCTTTGGAATTCTCTTCCTCAGGGGGTTGTGGAACCTCAGTTTCTTGGGTATTTTCAAGATGATGTAAGAGCCCTTTCTGTTTATTTCCTTTGAGCCATTTATTTAATTTTAATATTTTGGTCCGCGGACCCATAATTGGAATGTGCCTTTAAGCAGAAGTCTCAAAAAGCCTGCTTACCAGGACACTGTGGGCGCGATTCTCCGCTCCACACGCCGCATGGGAGAATTGCGGGAGGGCCCCCAGACAAATTTCACGCCCCCCTCACGCCCCCCGCTTCTCCCCCCCCCCGGGCCGGAAGAATCGGCGCTCGCCGTTTTTCACGGCGAACGGTGATTCTCCAACCCGGATGGGCCGAGCGGAACGGGTGTGGAGACGCCCGTTTGGGGCTTGTAGGGCCTGGTGGGGAATGAGCACCACGACTATGCTCGGGAGGGGACAGGCCCGCGATTGGTGCCCACCGATCTTTGGGCCGGCGTCTCAATCGGACACACTATTTCCCCTCCGCCGCCCCGCAAGATCAAGCCGCCACATCTTGCGGGGTGGCTGAGGGGAAAGATGGCCACCGCGCATGCGCGGGTTCGAGCTGTCAGCGTCGTGACGTCAGCCGCGCATGCGCGGGTTGGAGCCGGCCAACCTGTGCATGCGCGGCTGATGTCATTAGGCACCGGCCGCGTCATTCTCGGCGCGGCGCCCCCGCGGCCGAGATTTACGGAGCACCGCTCCTAGCCCCGCCAGGAGGGGAGAATAGGGGGCGAGGAGCCGAGTTCACGATTGCCCTCCCGATTTTTCCCGGGAGCAGAGAATTCCGCCCTGTGTTCCCAGGTCTTCTATTCTGGAGAGGAAGAACCAGACTCCTCGGCATAGAATCGATCTTTGGCAGCAGGGTTGGACGGAGTTGGTTCAGTTGGTTATCTGGCAACCGGTGGTGTCACCAGGGACAGTGTTCTGCCTGACAACAGTCAGTGATTGGTTCCTGCATATCTCGCTCCCTCTCTCTCTCCCTGACTTGAAACAACTGCTCTAATGTTCTGAAAGAAGTGAGTGCCGAGATGCTGAGTTTGCAGAGAAAGTAGATGACCTTGCCAGTGAAAACCATCTGCAGCCTAAAAGGAAAAAGTATTAAAACAAAAGCCTGAACTTCAGAAAGACATTGAATGGAACTCATCCCATTGCATCAAAGATCCTTATCATTTTATTTTATTTATATTTTCTTTACCTGTCCACCATCCTTTCCCTTCTGTGCTATTTGTCTGTGTGTGTGTGTGTGTGGGGGGGGGGGGGGGTGGGGGGGGGGGGGGGGGGGGGGGGGGGTGGGGGGGGGGGGTAGTTAGAAAGGTTGAGAAAGGGGTAATAGATAGTCAGTTACATTTTCTGTTCATTTAATTATAATTCTGTACAGAATGAAAGGTTACTTGTGTTTTAAAGTTACAAACCCGGTGACTCTAGTTTATTGTGCTCAACCAAGGACTTTGGGAATTTTAAATAAAATCTAACTTTACCTGTGTTTCCACTCCGGGTCAAGTGAAGTTGGAATTGACCGCACACTGGCCCAGGGTGTTGTGACAACAGAGATCGATAGATTTCTGGATACTAATGATATTAAGCTTGTATGGGGACTATCTAGGAATATGGAGTTGACGGATTGGTTGAGTGGTGGTAGAGTTAGAACTGAGATGAGGAGGAAGTACTTCTCGCAGTGGGTGGTGAATTTGTGGAACTTGCTGCCCCATAGTGCAGTGGAATCAGAGTCATTAAATGGTTTCAAGAAGGAGATAGATATATTTCTGATAATAAAAGCAGGTTAACGGGATCTGGGGAAAATGTGGGGAGGTGGATTTGAGACCAGGAAGAGGTCAGCCATGATCTGATTTAATGGTGGAGCAGGCCAGAAGAGCTCAATTGCCTACTTCTTCTCCTAACACGGTAGCACAGTGGTTAGCAATGTCGCTTTGCAGTGCCAGGGTCCCAAGTTCGATTCCCGGCTTGGGTCACTGTCTGTGCGGAGTCTGCACATTCTCCCCCTGTCTGCGTGGGTTGCCTACTGATGTTCCGGTTTCCTCCCACAAGTCCCAAAAGACGTGCTTGTTAGGTGAATTGGACATTCTGAATTCTCCCTCAGCGTACCCAAACAGGCGCCGGAATGTGGCGACTAGGGGCTTTTCACAGTAACTTTATCACAGTGTTAATGTAAGCCTGCTTGTGACAATAAAGATTATTAAAGATTAAAGATGAATTCCTATGTTCCTAGGTAATCAGCCATGATCTAGCTGAATGATGGAGCAGGCTTGAGGGGCTGAATGGCCTAGTCCTGCTCCTATGTTCCAATCAGCAAAGCTACATCACTTGAGGGAACAGACAGCTTTCAGCTCCATTATAATCTGACACATTTCTATGGGAATGCAATGATGCACACAAACTGAGGAAAGATAAGGTAGCTCATCCAACCTGCCTGTTTCTCACAATACCTGTAGCGTCACGACCACACACTCCAACTCCTCATCCCAACTCCATGCATTCAGCAACTATTTAAATCCCTGGATGGGCAAACAAAAAGGTAAAATACACAGGACCAGAAAGGGCTCCTACTCTCCCACCGTCTCAGAGAATCAAAACCAGTCCGGGAAATGAATGGGCAAAGTTAACGATTGAACCAAACTTTATTTTAATTCATTCAGAGCACGTGGGCATTGTTGGCTAGGCCAGCATTTGTTGCCCATCACTAATTGCTTTGAGAAGGTGATGGTGAACTGCCTTTTTGAACCTCTGCAGTCCATGTGGTGTAAGCACATACCCTGCGCTGTTAGGGAGAGAATTCCTGGATTTTGACCCAGTGACAGTGATGGAGTGGTGATATATTTCCAAGTCAGGCTGGTGGGTGGCTCGGTGGGAATCTTGGAGGCGGTGGTGTCCCCATGTATCTGTTCCTGTCCTTCCAAGAGGGGAAGGTTGTGTTTTTGGAAAGTGTTGTTGTAGGACAGTGAGTTGCTGCAGTGCATCTTTTAGATGGTACACATTGCAGCCAAAGAGTAGAACCATAGAATTCCTGCAGTTGCAGAAGGAGCAATTCTGCAAAGACCCTCTGAAAGAGCAGCCTACCTAGGCATATTCACTGCCCCCCACCCCCACTATCCCCGTAACCCACCTAACCTGCACATCGTTGGGCAATAAGGGGCAATTTAACATGGTCTATCCACCTAACCCGCACATCTTTGGGCACTAAGGGGAAATTTAGCATGACCAATCCACCTAACATGCGCATCTTTGGACTGTGGGAGGAAACCGGAACACCCGGAGGAAACCCACGCAGACATGGGGAGAATGTGCAAATTCCACACGGAGAGTTAGCCAAGGCTGGAATTGAACCCGGGTCCCTGGCTGTGAGCAGCAGTGCCCCATGGTGCAATGTTGTTGGAAGGAGTGAATATTTAAGGTGTTGTCCGGGCTGTTGATTGAGTGGGGCTGCTTTGCCCTGGATGTTGTTTAATTTCTTGAGTATTTCTGGAGCTTCACTAGGCTAATGGAGAGTAATCCAGCAAATCCTTGACTTGTGTGTTGCAGATGATGGATAGTTTTTGAGGATCCAGGAGATGAGTTACTGAAGCCTCCGACCTGCTCTTGCAGCTGCAGTTAAGTAGGTTTAGTGACGTTTCTGTTCCATGGTTCCACAATCCCCTCCAGAATATTGATGGTTGGGAATTCAGCATTGATGCCATTGAAGGTTACAAGGTGATGGTTGTTGCTTGATAATTGCCTAGTATGAATGTTACTTGCCATTTATATTCCATGTATGGGGGGAGTGTAGCAAAGGTTTACCAGACTGATGGCGGGACTGAGGTATGAGCAGAGATTGAGTCAGTTAGGATGATAGTCACTGGAGTTTAGAAGAATGAGAGAGGATCTCACAGAAACCTATAAACTTCTAACAGGAGTGGACAGGGTGGATGAAGGAAGGATGTCCCCTATGGTGGGGGAGTCCAGAATCAGGGATCACATTCTAAGGGTACAGGGCAAACTATTCAGTACAGAGATGAAGAGAAAAAATTTCACCTAGAGAATAGTGAGCCTGTGGAATCCTGTACCACAGAAAGCAATTAAAGCCAAAACAATGTTTGTTTTCAGGAAGGAATTAGATAGTTCTTAGGGCTAAAGGTGTGAAAGGAGGTGGAGGAAGACGAAAATAGGGTATTGAGTTGGATTATCAGCCATGATCATAGCAAATAGTGGAGCAGGCCGAAAGGCCTACTCCTGCTTCTATTTTCTATGTTTATCAGTCCAAGCCTGAATGTTTTCCAACTCCTGCTGCATGTGGATATGGACTGCTTCATTATCCGAGGAGATGCAAATAGAACTGAACCCTGTGAAATTATCAGCAATCATCACCACATCTGACCTTATGATGGCGGGAAGGTCATTGATAAAGCAGCAGAAGATGTTTGGGCCGAGGACACTACCCTGAGGAACTCCTGCAACAATGTCCTGTGGCTGAGAGGATTAGTCTCCAACAACCACAATCATCTTACCCTTTTTATGATATAATCTCTTCCCCACCAACAACTGCTCCAGTTCCCTTTTGAAGGCAGTGCAGATGGTGAACATACACCATGCCTACTGGCAACAAATCCCAGAGGTTCACTAGTCTTTTGGAAAAGATGAAACACCAAACATCTGGCCTATTCCTACTTCTGCATCATTTAAAGCTTTAAGATCTATCATGAGTTATACAGCCCAGCCCTTTAATTATTTGACATGCCCAGCTAGAACCTAACCTGTTCACTCACACAATTGAAGAGGTTTAATAGCTTGTGGTTTTGTTCTCCCTGGGCCTACTCCAACCTGAATGAAGCAGCTGGTTTTGTACCCAGATTCGAGCACAATGGCGAAAGATCGGAGAGTTTAGAATATGAATGAGTTGCGGCCAGAAACATTCGGCTCATGTTTTCGCTGATCTTTTACACTCATTCAGGACACTGCCCCGCCCCGCCCACAAACTAGTAATGGTTCCAAGTTGAAATTGCAAGTTTCCGAAGATTGTCGGGCTTGAGAAAGTTCTTCAGGTTGTGGTTGCTTTCTTGTGAATGTTTCAGATAGTGGGCAGGATTCTGCGCCCCGCCGCACCAGTTTTTTGATACGGGCCGCCCTCCGCCGGCAGCGGGATTCTCCGTTTCGCCAGCCGGCCAATGTGGTTCCCCATTGTCGGCAGCCCCACGCCGTCAGGAAATCCCCAGGAGTGGGTGCGCTGCCGGCGCAACAGAGTATCCCAACAGCGGAGAACCCAGCCCAGTGTCTTTTGCAAACACTGGATATTTTAATCTATTTTACAGCCAATTAATTACTTTTGAAGTTTGGGAGCACTGCACACAACCTGTGTACATCAAGCTCCAACGAACAGCAATGTGATCATGGCCAGATAGTCTGTTTTTTTTTGTTATGTGAGATAAATATTAGCCAGGACACCAGGTAATGCCCCTTCGATTCTTCAAAATAGTGCCGCGGGATATTTCAAATCCTTATGAGAGGGCATCTGGTTTAAGGTCGGCTGATCTGAAAGGTGGCACCCCCTCAGGACTGCTCTGAAATGTCAGCGATGATCTTTGCGCTCAAATCTTGGAATGACTTGTGTGGTCATCTTTGTGAGGGGTTTCCAGGTTGGTAGACGTAGTGATCACCAAGATACACAAAACTCTTTTTAAAAAATTAAACTAACTTTATTTTAACACGATGAAATGTGAGTTTGACACTTATTTCAAATAGCAAACATACATATAAGAATTAAATTACACTCACTAATACTATCTATATCTATTAACTATAACAATTATATTTTAACTAACTTTGCAACGCACTATGAATCTAACGTCCTCGAGCTCCAACCTAATCTGCCCCAGAAGTCCAAGAGCCTGTGCAATATATAGCATTATCCCTTTGTTCCCTTTAGTGGCTAGGCTTAATACAACATTAACTCTTCACATGCTGTACATTTGTATAATGTCACATCCCGCTTTCTTTGAAAAAAAATGTTGTCTATACATTTTCTTGTTTATAATATTATACAGAATGTCAACAATGATAGAATCAATGTTATTTTGCAAGTTCACAAATTTAATTTATTTGGAGGTTTCCTTCTTAATATTATTACAGTGTTCTGTGAATTGTCTGGTACATTTGACAATATAGCTTTTGGAACATTTGTCGGAAATATGAGATTTTGACTCATAGTAGCTGATTCTATGAATGTAATAGGCTGTTTAAGTTTCAGGAGATCTCTTCTGTTTCTTCTGAAAGTCTTTCCAGATTGTGTTCTGATGACGTATGATCTTGGTGTGAGCTCATTGAATAATTTTGCAATGTCCATCCATCCACCTTCAGGATTACAAATGCGTATGATATCACCTTCTTTGAGTGTAGACAGTGGTTTGGAGTATTTATTGTACTAGTTCTTTTGTTTGATCTTCAGTTGCTGCATTTTTTGATGCACGACTTGTTGATCTTCGTTTGGAATAATGAGAGTTGATAACGTAGTACGTATTTTTGGTCCCATCAAGAGTTGTGCTGGATAAAACCCTGATGACAATGGTGTAGCCCTGTATGCTAACAGTGCTAAGTCAAAGTCCTTTTTGTCCTCCATAGCTTAATTGAGAAGCTGCTTCACAATTGCTACCCCTTTATCAGCTTTCCCGTTCGCCTGTGGGTATAGTGGCTAGAAGTTACAAGTGTGAAGTTATATTGATCAGTAAATTGTAACCACTCTAGGCTGCTAAAACATGTTCCATTGTCTGTGACAACAGTAATTGGTATGCCGTGCCTGGTAAATACATCCTTTGTTGCCTTGACAACCGAATGTCTTGTGGAGTCGGATAACTTGATAACTTCGGGAAAATTTGAGAAGTAGTCAATGATTATCAAATAATCACAGCCTTAAAAGTAAAATATGTCCATTGCGTCTTTAGTCCATGGTTGAAAATGAAAAAATGAAAATCGCTTATTGTCACGAGTAGGCTTCAATGAAGTGACTGTGAAAAGCCCCTAGTTGCCACATTCTGGTGCCTGTCCGGGGAGGCTGGTACGGGAATTGAACCGTGCTGCTGGCCTGCTTAAGTAACTAGATAGCTTTTCACAAAAGATCTGCTTACATCCTGCCTGTTGGTGTGTTTGACATATCCAACATTGTTGAATGTAGATGTCTATATCCTTGATGATGTCAGGCAATACACCAATTGTCGTGATAATTTTCTACATTTCTCAATGCCTTGATGTCCTTTATGGATTTGTGCGAGAATGTCTTGTCTAAGACATGATGGAATTACTATACGGTCGCCTTTCAATAGAAAGTCACCTATGATTGTCAAGTCCTCTCTGATGTTGCAAATGTTTGCACATTTTCCTTTGGGCCAGTCAGTAGTAGATATTATGTCACTTGCAGAAGTGTCGTATCTCGTAAAGTTTCTGCCTTAATTATTTGTAGTTTAGCATCTGTGACAGAACATTGCTGTGATGAAGTTGGCTTGTGTTTCAAGACTGAGTACAAGGTCAACAATTTTGTCATCCTCGTGCATTGTGGATCTGGATAACTTATCCACAAGTACTAAATTTTTCTTTGCATCTTCAGGCTGAGATGCTTTGACATGCTGAGTTAATTTCAGTGGGTTCAATGTTAGATATGCTCTGCTCCAATAAGTGAGGTTTTTGTGTGATCCACAATTTCAAAATCAAATGGAATTTTAATGTCACCACTCTGAACTATGAGGTAGTATCAACCTTTTGTTACTATTTCATTTCCATTGTAGTCTGTTAATCTACAATGTGTCTTTTTATATTTTGGACAGATTTTCACTGTGCCCAATTCCGATTCTGTGATCAGATTGGCGTGTTTGCCAGTGTTCAAACTAAATTCGATCTCTGATCCATTTATGATAAATGTTTCTATTCAATCTCTAGTTCTATCAGGTAGCTCCCTGATTGGTTTATCAGCAGTATCATTTTCGTTAGTTTTAGTGATGACTTCTATTCTGAAGTTGTCCAGTGAAGTAGGCATAGCTAAATCAATCTTTGATGTTAAAACGTTTTCTTCTTCTTCTTTGATTAGTACGGTGTTGACTTTTTTATACTGTTTAAATGCCTTTTTAAATTGATTCTGCTGTGTTGTTGTGTTAAATCTGCATTGTGTGGCAAAATGATTGAATTTATTACATGTTGTACACCTTTTCCCAAATGCAGGACAGTGTTGCTTTAAGTGGGAGTGTCCACAGCATGTACACGTTGACGTTAGTGACATCATGCATAAACCTCTCGTGCGCATGCACAAATCGTCCAACTTCCTGTTCGCGTCCTTTTTCAAAGTGCGCATGTGCAAATTGATCTTGCACATGCATTGAATGTCGAAAGTCCATTTTGTGTTTTTTTTTCACCCACGCCTGTGTAG
This sequence comes from Scyliorhinus canicula, assembly GCF_902713615.1. Lineage (NCBI taxonomy): Eukaryota > Metazoa > Chordata > Chondrichthyes > Carcharhiniformes > Scyliorhinidae > Scyliorhinus > Scyliorhinus canicula. The sequence goes on along the minus strand of NC_052163.1, from coordinate 62,002,577 downwards.
AACAGCTATCTGTTGCAGCGCGATTTGTTTGAAACTGCGCCCCAGAGGCAATGGCGCCGAACACGTTGCTGGATTTTGCGCCTCTTTCCCGGGATATGAATTCAGCATGTTCATTGGTCGCTTGCTCACTTGCTTTACAGAGGTTGATAGCTTCTTCTAAAGTTAAGTTTGGTTTCTTAGTAAATGTTCCCGTATTTCCTCTTCGTAGATGCCAAAAACAATTTGGTCACGTCTGATTGATTCAATAATTGAGAAAATATTCTAGATTGCGCTCGGAGCCTCAAATCAGTTGGAAAAGGGTCAAAAGATTCTCCTTTTAGCTGCACACATTTTTTAAACATGTATCTTTCATACACCTCATTGATCTGTTTTTTGCAATGAGAGTCAAATTTCTCCATTTCTGTTTCATATTTTTTTTGTCTTCATTTTCTGAAAAATTAAATGAATTGAAGACATCAAATTCCTGCAGACCTGCCAGATTTAGTAGGAGAGCTATTTTTCGAGTGTCAGGAGCTGATTCAATCGCAGAAACAGAAAGAAAGACCTGAAACTGCTGCTTGCAGTTTTTCCAATTTAAGCTTAATTTATCAGATATCTGGAAGAAATGTGTCTTCTGCACAGCATCCATGTTGATCTTGGGCTTTCTTTTTCTTTGTAGATTTTTAGATATGCAGCGATGCGCTGATTTATATTCTTTCTTCTTTCCTACTGTTTGCTTTTCTGGAATATACTCCTGGTACTATGTGGTGATCTTTGTGAGGGGTTTCCAAGATGATAGAAGCAGTGATCACAAAGATACACAAAGCTCTTTTTAAAGAACTAAACTAACTTTATTTTAACACTACTAAATGTGAGTTCGACACTTATTCCAAATAGCAAACATACATATGAGAATTAAGAGTGTAATACATACACTCACTAACACTTTCTATATCTGTCAACTATAAGAATTATATTTGAACTAACTCTGCAATACACTAAGAATCCAGTCACCTAGAGCTCCAACCTAATCTACCCCAGAAGTCCACGAACTCGTGCAACATATAGCACTGTTCCTTAGCTCCCTTTAGTGGCTAGGCTTAACATAACATTAACTCTTTACATGCTGTACATTTGTATAATGTCACAACTTGGAAACCAGAACGGTGTGACTTAGACAAGATCACTATTAATAAAGTCACAGCTGACACTAAAAGTGTTTTCATCTCACAAATATTTAAAATTGTGCAGGAAGTGACAAGTCTATGGCAATCAAACTGTTAAATGATTCAGTGTTATTCTTACAAGTCATTTTCAATGGTTTCAAATTAGGTTTCACACATGTGGAGAACTGAACACCTTTATTAAAAACACTCAATAAGCCAATAGCTGTATTAATAAAACTGCATCGCATTAGCTTTCTTCAATACATCAACGTTTTTTTTAATGGGAAGGGGTAAAAATGAAATGATTACATTATATTACGTTGGCTAATTGTGCTCATTCAAGGATGAGCTTATGTTTAGAACATAGAACATAGAACAGTACAGCACAGAACAGGCCCTTCGGCCCTCGATGTTGTGCCGAGCAACGATCACCCTATTCAAACCCACGTATCCACCCTATACCCGTAACCCAACACCCCCCCCCCCTTTAACCTTACTTTTTAGGACACTACGGGCAATTTAGCATGGCCAATCCACCTAACCCGCACATCTTTGGACTGTGGGAGGAAACCGGAGCACCCGGAGGAAACCCACGCACACACAGGGAGGACGTGCAGACTACGCACAGACAGTGACCCAGCCGGGAACCGAACCTGGGACCCTGGAGCTGTGAAGCATTTATGCTAACCACCATGCTACCGTGCTGCCCCTGATTATGATTATGTAAATGAATTTGCACAGGTACGAACTGCAGCCAGAATAATTACGGGCAGATTTTGACCACCATTGTGCCCAAAGTGAGAACTCCGGCCTGAGATTCTCAAACTGCATTGCTTTCTTGTCAGAAGCTGAGCTTCAGTGCAGGAGCAGCCTGGAATAAGAAAAGGACAATTAAGGCCACTTTTTCCATATATTCTCAGTCAATCAGCGCCCTACTCCACTCATTAATCACGTAACCAACAAGGGAAAAGCTCGAGAATATTCTTCCAACCACATGTGCCTGTGGCTCAACATTGACCTGCTGCCTTCCAGGCAGCATTTCAGAACACCTTGCTTCCAACCGACATTTTAGTCATCTCACAAAAAATTAATGATCTCAGGATGTTCCAGATCAGTTTACAGCCATTGACATACTTTTTGGAGCATAGTTGCTGTTGCTAATTACACAAAGGGATATAATCGCTTTCGAAGCAGTTCAGGGAATGTTCACTGGATTCATTCCTGGGATGAAGGAGTTGTCTTATTATTAAAACCTGAGCAGAGGTCACAGAGTCTGGACCATTAAGTTCCCCCATGGCCTCACCTGATGTGGGGCGGGGCTAAACCCTTAACCAGGAATCCCTGTGGACATAAAATCCCCGACTCAAGTGTGAGTCGGCGCGACAGAACCTTCAGGGAGTGGTAACTTGTTATTGTGCATTAAACCTGTTTGTTCCATATCCAACATCACTTCCACATGGTCGCTTACCTGGATCCTACACAGGCGATGAGGATCAAGTGGAGATGCTGAACTGCCATTTCCTCCAAAGTCGGCCCATTTTTCAAAGGTCCCAGGAGGCATTCGGCAAGGCAACAGGTATGTTACACATAGGGAAGTTAGAGGCATTTAACGCCAATACGCGTGGTTGGAACCAGTGTATTGAGCACATGCATTTTTTTTGTTTGAATGCTATCATTGGGAATGAAAGGCAGTCAGTTACCCTCCTCATGGTGTGCGGGGCTACCACATACAGCATCATAAACAGCTTCACCTCCCAGATGCACCTGATACCTGGTCATTCACAGAGCTGGTCACATTGGTGGGTGAATATTTCAATCCAAAGCCACCCACTATAGCGAGGAATTTTCAATTTCACACCACCACCCAACAGCAAGGAGAATCGGTGACTGCTTTTTGGTCTGCCTGAAAAAACTTTGGAAAGGGCTGCCTGACACAATGAGGGGCAGGTCGGTTTGCGGCATCCGGGACACGGCAACTCAGAAGAGGCTGTTGGCCGAGACCCACCTGGATTTGCAGAAGGCTGCTGAAATAGCTTTGTCAAGGGAAAGTGCAGAGCAAGGAGTACAAGAACTGCAAGGGTTGACAGTCCTCAGCCTGGGGCGCCTGATGGAGCGTAGAACACCGCCTCTCCAGACCTCAGTTCCTGATTCCCACTTGGGCAGCACGGTAGCACACATGGCTAGTACTGTGGCTTCACAGTGCCATGGGTCCAGGTTTGATTCCCCCCTGGTCACTGTCTGTGCGGACTCTGCAAGTTCTCCCCGTGTCTGCGTGGGTTTCCTCCGGTTGTTCCGGTTTCCTCCCACAGTCCAAAGACATGCAGGTTAGGTGGATTGGCCATGCTAAATTGCCCTTAGTGTCCTTAGTCTCCAAAAAGGCTGGGAGGGGTTATTGGATTATGGGAATAGGGTGGAAGTGTGGGCTTAAGTGGGTCAGTGCAAATTCAATGGGCCGAATGGCCTCTTTTTGCACTGTATGTTCGATGTATCTATGTACTGGGGAGGGCCCTCGCAGATCGGCGACCATGATCCCCCAATTCGGAGGACGCAAATCAGAGGGATTGGTAAACTAGCGACTGGCAGGATTGGTTAGAGAGGCATCGGACGGGAAGCCCACCCACCTGCTGCCCCACCGGGTAAAACCATCCCTGGGATAGGACACATTTTGTAGATGATATCGATGATCGTCAACACTTGCACCGCATCGCAGCACCAAACGTGCCGCCAATTTGTGCAGCTGTTCAGGTGAATGGTTTCCTGATCTTGATGGAACTGGATACTGAGACCTCTGTTTCCATGGTGAACTGGGGCATGTTCGACTGCCTCCGGAATGGAGTCCAGCAGTTGGAGTTTCAGGACATGGGCACACGTTTAACGACTTTAGAGGGGAACCTTTGGCGATCGCAGGTACCTCGGTGGTCCCTGTGGAGTACAAGCGGCACACCGCAAATTTACCATTGGTAGTAGTCTGAGGAACTGGGCCTAGTCTGAGGAACTGGGCCTAGTCTCAGGAACTGGGCCTAGCTTGCTTGGGTACAGTTCGTTATAGTGCTTCCAATTGGATTGGCAGCATGTTTGCCAGATGTGCCCTGATGGACCGGATGCAGTACTGGCAAAGTTTCTGGACATATTCAAAAGAGGCCTGGGCACTATCCGAGGGACTGCTGCCAAGATTTTCATTGACCTATCGTTGCAAACGCGGTATTTCCACGCCTGCCCAATCCTGTATGCCAAATGTGGACTGGAGCTAGACCAGCTGGAGCAGTTGGGCATCATCCACCCAGTACAGTTTGTGGATTGGGCAGCACCGGTCGGACCAGTTTTGAAACCTGATGGCACCGCAATGTTATGTAGCGAATACAAGATGATGGTAAATGCGCCTCCCGTATAGACGTTACCTGGTCCCCTGGATTGAAGACCTCCATGCATGGCTCAGTGGCAGGCGCACCTTCACAAAACCCGACATGAGTCAGGCATACTTGCAATTGGTTTTGAACTTGGATTCTCTGAAGTTCGTAATGGTGAACATGCACCGCGGCTTATACAAGTACACCAGGTTGCCCTTTCAAATGTCATCGACCTGTGCCATTTTCCAATGGGTCATGGAGTATATACTTCAGGGGTTGCCATGAGTGTTTACATGGACAACGTTTTGATCACTGGGTCATCGGACCAAGAGTGCATGCAGAGCCTTGCAGAGGCGCTCCAACGTTTTGAGGTGGCAGGGATCCGATTATGCAGAGAAAATGCATGTTTCACGCCGAGGAGGTGGTTTATGCTTGGATATCGTGTGGACTATTGAAGGCGGGAGAGAGATAGTTTTGGGACCCACTGCAACAGGTGTCTTTCGCCGAGGTGAAGCAGCAGATTTTGTCCTCGCGGCCACTGACACATTCTGACCCATCAAAACCACTTCTGTTAACTTGTGACGCCTCGCCGTTTGTCATTTGGCCTGTTTTGGCCAACAGAATGGATGACGGGTCAGAACGACCCATCGTGTTCGCCTCCAGGACCCTTGCAGTGGCAGAAATGAATTATTGTTGAGGAAGAGAGGTTGGCAATGGTTTTGGGGTGAGACGTTTTCACCAGTATGTATATGGACACACTTTTATAACCCTTACAGATCACAAACTCTTATTGGGGTTATTTGAAGAAGATAGGGCAATCTCCCCCAATGCATCAGCACGGATTCAGCGTTTGCTATTGCTACTGGTGCCTATGATACACCCTTGAATACGTCAGGATGAAGATTCCCCACTCGGAGGCCCTCAGTAGGATTCCATTGCCAACCAGGCCACCAGCACCTTCTTGTGCCGACAAAGTGATTGTGGCCTTGCATTTCAGGGACACACTGCCTGTCATGGCTGCCCAAATCGAGGCTTCGACCCAGAAGGACCCAGTATTGGCCTGAGTCCATCATATCATACCTATGGGGTTCAGCATCGCGCACTGCCGGACAACCTGCGGGCATTCACGACGAGCGTGGTGGAACTCAGTTTTGAAGACGGGATACTACTGTGGTGCCGAAGAATGGTCGAGGGTCCATTCTGAAGGACCCGCACAACGACTACTTGGGGTTCTCGAAGATGAAAATGTTGACCCGTAGCTATATAAGGTGGCCTGGCATCGATGTGGACATCGAAACATTGGCAAAACATTCACAGGGCCCTTTCAGGACTCTATGTTCCTTCGAGTAATTGGACGTCCACTGCATGGCATCCACTACGCTGCGGGCCAGTCGTGAAGCTCCGTCAAGCATTCTGCATTTATGGAATCTCCGAGGTCTTTATCTCAGACAACGGGGACAGCTTTTCACCAGCATGGAATTCGGAATTCGGTGACTCTCTGCGGACGAACAGCATCTGTCAAATACAGGTCGTGCCTTATCACCCAGCATCAAATGGATTGGCCAAACGGGAGGTACAGAAATTTAAGCAGAGCATGCAAATGCAGACCACAGGTTCTCCGGAAACCCACTTGGCCTGTTTTCTGTTCTACTGCAGAACCACTCCGCATGCCACCACTCGGGTGGCGCCATTTGAGCTGCTGATGGGCCAATGGCTGCGCACCCAGTTGAGCCTCGTGTTGCCTAATATTGGAGGGAAGATCCACAGTGGGCAGGACCGCGCCAACGCGGATTCCAGCAGATGTGTGCCCGTTAGAGAATTCTCCGCAGGTGATGCGGTCTATATTCAAAATTTTGCTGATGGAGCTTTATGGATTCCACGGATTATGGTACAACTGACTGGACCGATCTGCTACTCAGTACGGGTGCAAGGCAGGGAGTCGAACCGGCACGTGGACCATCTCCACGGCGGTAACCAAGCGGTGCCCGACAGCCGCCCGGAGGTTCCGTGGCTGATAGTGCCACTCCCTCCCGCTGCCGCTGGTACCATCCTCTGAGAAACACATACCCCACGACACGGAGATGCGGGATGCCAAAACATCGGACCAGGAGTCGGACATGGTAACCCAGCCGACCGAGGTGGCCACGATTCCATGACAGTCCACGGCTCCGACACATCAGCACCACTGAGATACTCAGTCCATGAACGATGTTCCCCGGTGCGTTATGCACCTCCAGATCTGCACACGATGGATCCCTGACCAAAAACCCATGGCCAAAACGTCTCGGGGTCCTACTCCCCAGGCCAATGAGATGGACGACGTTTTGGACTTTGTGTGGGGGAGGGGTGCTATAACCTGAATGGAGGTCACTGGGTTTGAACCATTAGATTCCCCATGGCCTCACCTGAATATGATCTTCCCCCAATGAGGAGGCGGAGCTAAACCCTTAACCAGGAAGCCCGTGGACATAAAAGCCCTGACTCAAGTGTGAGTCAGCGCGGGAGACCCTTCAGGGAGTGGTGAGTGGTGAGTGGTGAGTGGTGAGTGGTGAGTGGTGAGTGGTGAGTGGTGAGTGGTGAGTGGTGAGTGGTGAGTGGTGAGTGGTGAGTGGTGAGTGGTGAGTGATATTGTGTATTAGAACTTTTTGTTCCATATCCAACATTGCTTCCTTGTCTGGATCCTACATTTCTAAAGAAAGGTTGAACGCTCCATACCCATTGGAGTTCATGAGAATGAGAGATGGTCTTATTGAAATACATAAGGGGACTTGTTTGGGTGGATACCCGGAGAATGTTTCCCCCTGTGGGAGCGTCTAAGACTAGGGGACACGGTTTAAAAATAAAAGGACACCCCTTTAGACAGAGATGAGAAACTTTGCTTTCCCAAAGGGTCGTTGCTGTGTGGAACTCTCTTCCCCAGAAAGTGGTGGAGGCTGGGTCTTTGAATTTACTCAAGGCAGAGTTAGTCAGATCTTTGATGGGTGAGGGGCTGAGGGTTATGTGGGGGAGACAGGAAAGTGGAGCTGAGACCACAAGCAAATCAGCCAAGATCTTATTGAATGATGGAACAGGCTTGAAGGGCCAAAGGGCCTAATCCTGCTCTGAGATTCCTAGGTTATATAGGGACAAAATGCATCATGTGTTATTCCTGTACATTTTGGGGAAATGTCTTTATCCCCACATTATTTAATTTGATATTTAACTTAATTGAATCTGTGTGCAAATTGAGTGCTGCATTTCCTGCATTACAACAGGGGCTACTTCATTGGCTGGGAAGTGCTTTGGAACATCTCGTGATCATCAAAAGCGTTATATACATGCAATAATTTCTTTGCTTCTCTTTTTCCGCAACAATCTTATGGCACAGATCAAGCCCTTGTCAGGAAAACAATTTCATAATTTTATTGGCAAATCAACATTAGAATCAAACATCATCGTTTGGGGCAGCACGGTAGCACAAATGACTAGCGCTGTGGTAGCATTGTTGCTTCACAGCGTCTGGGTCCCCGTTTCGATTCCCCGCTGGGTCACTGTCTGTGCGGAGTCTGCACGTTCTCCCCGTGTCTGCGTGGGTTTCCGCTGGGTGCTCCGGTTTCCTCCCACAGTGCAAAGACGTGTGGGTTAGGTGGATTGGCCATGATAAATTGCCCTTAGTGTCCAAAAAGGTTAGCAGGGGTTATTGGGTTACGGGGATAATGTGGAAGTGAGGGCTTAAGTGGGTCGGTGCGTACTCGATGGGCCGATTGGCCTCCTTCTGCACTGCATGTTCTATGTTCTTAATGGCTGGTTTAGCACTTTGGGCTAAACAGTTGGCTTGTAATGCCGAACATTGCCAGCAGTGCAGGTTCAATTCCCGAACCGGCCTCCCCGAACAGGCGCCGGAATGTGGCGAATAGGGGCTTTTCACAGTAACTTCATTCAAGCCTACTTGTGACAAAAGTTATTTTCTTTTGGTCAATGCTCAACTTGGAATTGTTTTAATAACAATAAAATTAACACCTCCTCGCTGTCCGGAGGGCCCTTTCTCGAAAACACTTCGACTAGCACTTAAAGAATAATCAAGAATAAAAACGGGACATGCTGGCCAAAGCGCTACGGCATCTGTGGAGAGAGAAACAGAATTAACACTTTGAGTCTGTGGAAGCAGGGTCATATGGACCCGAAACATTAACTGTTTCTCTCCCTCCACAGAGGCTGTTGGACCTGCTTGAGTTTTTCCAGCATTTCTGTTTTTATTTCAAAAGTTTCAGCATCTGCAGTATTTTGCTGTTATTTGCATAGTCAAGGACTCTGTCTTGTTAAGGTTTCCAAAGATCTTAATGGGCACGACTTATGGTGGCATTTGTGATCAGGTAGCAATTTTAGAAGCAGCCTGTAGGCCTGTACCCAGGTCGAAAGCCATGAAAAAGCAATTCTTTGTTTGCAGAGTTGAGCTTTCAGCCCATTTAATTTTGATTTACACCTTTGCAGTGATTGTTCGCCTATCATAGCCCTCAGGTATAATGCCAGGATTGATTGACACTTCATTTGTTTTCTTTCAGTGCCTTTCACGTCACCAATTTAAATAAATCTGCCAACCCAGAACCAGGCTCTGCGAGTTGCTATGGTTATCTGATCCTTTCTTCAAGGTGTTGATCAAGGTAATTTAGTAACATTTTTGTTTCTGCTTGTTTGGAGCTAATTCAATTTTTTTATATAAAACATTTGAGCAAATATATTTGTAGCACAAAATTTAGTGGGGGACCACAGCAGCCATTTTTCTCACAGCAGATTCCTACAAACAAGGAATGAAATACATAGCCAGGTAAACTCTTTCTTTCAGTAATTAAAAATGGAGACTGATTTAATTATATAGCAGCTAGGCCCCGTGGGGCGAGAAGCAGAGTGTTACAAGAGTGCAGTGGTTCGAGCACAATAGGTGGAGAATCGGTTCTGACGCCGAAATCGTGGTGGGCGCGATTTCGTGCCAAATTGAAATTCTCCGTCACCTCGACAGCGGCAGCAATATATTCCAGAATGCAGGTACAGTAAACACCATTTGCAAATCATTAGTGGGGCCGACCCAATATTAGAACATAGGAACATAAGAACGAGGAGCAGGAGTAGGCCATCTGGCCCCACGAGCCTGCTCCGCCATTCAATGAGATCATGGCTGATGTTTTGCGGACTTAGCTCCACTTTCGAGCCCGAACACCATAACCCTTAATCCCTTTATTCTTCAAAAAACTATCTATCTTTATCTTAAAAACATTTAATGAAGGAGCCTCAACAGCTTCACTGGGCAAGGAATTCCATAGATTCACAAACCTTTGGGTGAAGAAGTTCCTCCTAAACTCAGTCCTAAATCTACTTCCCCTTATTTTGAGGCTATGCCCCCTAGTTCTGCTTTCACCCGCCAGGTAAGGAGACCAAAACTGAACACAATACTCCAGGTGTGGCCTCACTAACACCTTTGCAGCATAACTTCCCTGGTCTTAAACTCCATCCTTCTAGCAATGAAGGACAAAACTTCATTTGCCTTCTTGATCACCTGTTGCACCTGTGAACCAACTTTTTGCGACTCATGCACTAGCATACCCATGTCTCTCTGCACAGCGGCATGTTTTAATAGTTTATCATTTAAATAATAATCCCTTTTGTTGTTATTCCTACCAAAATGGATAACCTCACATTTGTCAACATTGTATTCCATCTGCCAGACCCTAGCCTATTCACTTAACCTATCCAAATCCCTCTGCAGACTTCCGGTATCCTCTGCACTTTTCGCTTTACCACTCATCTTAGTGTCATCTGCAAACTTGGACACATTGCACTTGGTCCCCAACTCCAAACCATCTGTGTAAATTGTGAACAATTGTGGGCCCAACACGGATCCCTGAGGGACACCACTAGCTACTGATTGCCAACCAGAGAAACATCCATTAATCCCCACTCTTTGCTTTCTATTAATTAATCAATCCTCTATCCATGCTACTACTTTACCCTTAATGCCATGCATCTTTATCTTATGCAGCAACCTTTTGTGTGGCACCTTGTCAAAAGCTTTCTGGAAATCCAGATATACCACATCCATTGGCTCTTCATTATCTACCACACTGGTAATGTCCTCAAAAAATTCCACTAAATTAGTTAGGCACGACCTGCCCTTTATGAACCCATGCTGTGTCTGTCCAATGGGACAATTTCCATCCAGGTGCCTCGCTATTTCTTCCTTGATGATAGATTCCAGCATCTTCCCTACTACTGAAGTTAAACTAACTGGCCTATAATTACCCGCTTTCTGCCTACCTCCTTTTTTAAACAGTCTCCAGGGCCTCCACGAATCTCTGCCTCCGATGGGCAGATTTCCCGACGGCAAGTTTCATTTGTCCGTTTAAAAATCGTGAAACCAGCGTCGAGGCTGCTGAGTGAGAGGGGTACAGAAAATGTCCAACATCGCCTTAGTTTACTGACAGTTGTGTCGATGGCAAAGGGGCTTCTGACAGGGCTGTTGGGAGTAGCGGGGTGGGGGGGGGGGGGTGGCCAAGAGGTGGGTTGTGGCATCAAGTTGGATGGACACAGAGCACCATTGTCATCCAGGCAGCCATGCAGCTGCGCATGCCGCTGACTGCCCACGTATGGGCCACAGGTCGTATAGGTGTCCCCCCCAGAGCACTCCCCAAGGTATCCTCTGGCCCCAGCTGACCAATCAGCAGGGTTGGCGGCCCCATTGCAACCAGTGCCACCTTGTTGGCTGGGATGTGTGTGGGGATTGTCAGGTGTATATGCGACTGCAGCTTGTCAGCCTCCAAAGTGTTAATCACAGACCCGGTGAATCCTGTACCGTTTATCATTGGAATCAATTGTGTTCTACGTGGCGCTGGTGCTAGCTCCTCCACAGTAGCTGAAGCCGTCCAGGTTCAACACCAGTTTTGTTGTCATGAAAGTCGATGAATCTTGTCACGCTGTCAACACTTAGTCTGAGGAACGGAGAATCCAGCCCAATGTCTTTATTCAAACTTAATGTAACATGACTGCCCCAGCATGTGCCTCATGGCAGAGGTCACATGACTATGGAAAGCCAGATAGGACCTTGAGTACATGATTACATTTCAATGCCAAACATTTGTGTTCACTTTCATGTATAACTGTGAATTACCTAAGCTACACAAGATACGCCCATTGTCCTTCTGCACTAACTGTTCATTACTCTCATCAGTATCTTCACATTCATCAGATATATTGTCATTAAATCGTGCAGGTCTCGTAATGGCATGTGCGCACATTGTCATTGGCTGTTCATCTTGTTGGTGTTCCCACTCCAGGAATTGTCGTTCCTGTAGCACTTGTTGTTACCTTTGTAACTGTTGTTTTTGTTCCATTTTTATTGTTGGACTCTGGTGGATCTCTGGGAATGATGCTTGTTCTGTACTCTGTGCAGCTGGTGAGATCCCATCTTCCTGATTGGCTGCCTGCAGTGAAGAAACAGTTTTTCTAGTTGTTCACATGTGTTTGTGGTTGCGCTAGTATATTTGGTCATTCATATGCACCATGTATGATTGAGGTGACAAATGCCCTACCCTTGTCCCAATTTTCCATGTGGGCTGATTGCTGTTGAGAGCATTGAAAGTTTCTACTCTGACTTGCTCTCCAATGCTGAACTCCAGAAATGGTTTGGCAGTTTTAACAAAATGAAATTTAGCTTTCTGCCATTTCCCCTTGATTTTTTTTCACTCATCTCTGCTGCTACTTATGGCTTCAGAGCTTTTTTGCCATTTGAAGAGAAGTTTTGGTATGTTGTGACATTAGTCTTTGAACAAGACTACTTTGCTTGTATTTCTCCATTTGAGGATCGCATTGTATACATCTGTGCTTAATTTGCTTAATTTCTTGATGATTCCTTTGGCGATTTTCACTGCCGCCTCAACCTTTCCATTCGATTTGGATAGGCTGGAGATGATGATGCTGAGTGTTGAATTTACCGGTCCTTTGTGAGGTGGTTGAATTCTTCGCATGTGAACTGAGGACCATTGTCATTCATCACAATATCTGGAATGCCGTGCGGACTCAAGTGTGCTTTTAGGAATTCTACAATTACACCAGTGGTCATTGAATTCAGCTGGTATGACTCCTAGTAGTTAGAATAGTCGTCTTCAGTGACAAGATAATCAGTTCCTGCTGGAATGAAGAGGTCTACTCTCAGCTTAGCCCATGAATGTCTGGGATAACATGCGTCATTGTTGGCTCCGTAGCTTGCTTAACTTGATACTCGTTACAAGCACCGCACTGGCCGATGTGATCCTTAATTTCATACTCGTGCTTAGTCAGGAGAGCATTCTCTTGCCTTCCTTAAACTTGACTCACTTCCTTGATGATTTTCATGGATGTGCTTCTGCATCTCTCGTCCCATCTCCTTAGGGACAATTTCCTTTGTACAACATCTTGGGCTGCCAATTCATCTCTGTATACCCAATATATTCTTATGACCACAGGTATGTCTTTTATATTCTCAGGCTATCCTTTCCCCATTATTTCTTGCAACAATTGGAGAGTTGCATCTTGTTGGGTAGTTTGCCAGATTTGAGAAATGCACTTGTCTGTCAGATTTCATGATCGCAATTTAACGGCCTCATTGTGTCCGGCTTTGTGTTGGAATAATGTCATTTAATCTTGCGAGAGGCCTCTAACAAGATTGGTGATGCTTTAAACACCTCGCAAGATTTAACCTCGCAGTGAAGGGCGGGATCCAGATCCGCACGTTTAAAGGAACCATTGGATTCATTTAAATGCACGTTTTTAGCATTCTCCTGGCACCCAGGACCTAACGGCCAGGCCAGGGCACTATTTACTACTGGTTTCCACACATGTGGACGAGTTATAATTGCACCTGTTGCGTCTCCCAGGCCATGAATGACCGCCGGGTGGTCAGGAATTTAGCAAGGTGGTACCTTGGCATTCTTTCTTGAACCCGGGAACCTGGACACAGTCACCTTGGCACTGCCAGTCATGAAGGGGCATTGCCAGAATGCCCATCTGCTTGGTTGTCACTGCCAAGGATCAGGCCTGGGGTGCCTTAGCAGGTGAGAGGGAGTGAGGGGGTGTTCCAGGGAAACTCCCCGAGATTGGGGGGGAAGGTGGGGTCGGAAACGGAGGGGGGGGGAAGATCGGGGCAGCCAGACAAAATGGCACCCCGATCTACGAGAAGCGTTTCCTGCTGGGTTTGCCAACAGGAAATTACTCAAGTGCGGCCTCGGTGGAGAGAAAGGCCAAGCAAAATGGCAAAGTGCCTTTGAATAGCGGTGTGTTTCTCTGCAGCCGTCGAGAAACACCTGATAAACGTGTCCCAAACCGAACATAGATTTTTCAATTGAATCATGTCCAATATCTCTGCAGGGTTAATGACTTCCAGATCATGTCAGATTGCTGCATCATATTAAATCTGGAGAATTTCACATTCTGTTTCAGCATCCCCAACTTTCCTCATGAGGAGCATTGCTCTCGACAGCATGTCAGCGATGTACATCTGTTTCCCTTGCTTGTATGTCACATATAGATAATGGGTGCGATTCAACCAAAACATTTCCAAGTGTCATTTTCGGCCAGCTTGGCGGGTGTTTCGCATCAGCTGCATTGACGAGATTCACCTGCACTTAGTTACAAAAATGAGTCCCCACATGAATCTCGACATGCCTGATTCGCTCACAGTCTGATTCGCCCAACCCGTGCCTCAGCTGTTCGCTGCTCACAAGGAGGCTGCTTTTAAATAGTCCCTCATCACTCACTGCCAATCAAGAAATGAGCATGGCAGCACGGAGAATTGCTCCTCCCTTTGAGGATCCAGATCTGGCCAGGTTTCTCAATGCCTTCGATAAGAGGGGGAGCCCTGTGCCCCCGAGGTGGTCGGAGAACCGGCAGTAGGGTCAGCAGGAGAAGATAGCCCATAATAAGAGGGAAGGTGCAAAGAAGGAGGACAGGATGTTAGAGATCCCATTCCTCACCCCCTATGAGGAACGGGCCCTGGAGTTCATGGGGTTGCCCGAGGAGAAAGCAGTGATCAAGGTCGGCCTGTGCCAGAGAGGTGAGGATCCATTGTCCCTTCATCCAGATGACCTGTGCCAAGTGAGTTGTTCATGTCAGACAAAATGATCCTCCCCTCTCACTAAACACTTCTTACTGTGCTCACCCCAGTCTAACGCCGGCATCTCCACATCATGACTGAACACATGGCCATTGTCTCCCAGGATCACCATCTGATGAGGCCAGGTCATCCAGAGTCGTGTCCCCATCACCGCCCAAGAGAACACCTCGGAGGAGAGCTTCGAGGACACCGCCATTAAGGAATCACAGCTTTCAACCCCACCTTCCACCAGCGCAGAGGCTCACACCTTGGTAGGAAACGTTAGTGGACAGGCTTTGGGGGCACTGTCTAGTGAGCACCACATAGCTGCTAATGCAGATCAGAGGGAGGCAGGAACAACGCCTGCGCCTTGAGTGGTAATGTCCAAGGCATGGCTCAGTGACAACCGTGTCTTGACATCATGTCCCAGACAATGAAAGACATGTTCCAGATGCTGGTGGACATTGCTGAGGCGCTCCTGAGCATGGTCCAGTCACTGAGGAGCATCACTGAGGGTGCCAACACTGTGGTAGGGACGATAGGGAGCCTCCACGATTGGCAGTGCTAGATGATTCAGAGGTCCCTGGACCTGGGGCATCAGGCGATGGCAGCAAATCCTGCAACCCGCCGAGGTATGAGTCTCTGTGCTGTTGGAAGGTGGGGGTGAAATCTGTGATTCCTTAATGGTGGTGTCCTCGGAGGGTATTTTGGTTGGCCTGGTCCAGGTCCAAGGATACAATCTGATGCTAGGGCATACAGAGCATCGGTCACCTCCCGGATGCACCTGTGGGTGGATGGCTGTGATATGCCACAGATCACCGCTCGACTCCTGGAATGACCCGGTGGTGTGAAGGTTTAGGGCTGCAGTGATCTTCATGGCTACTGGGAGCGGGTGTCTTCCTCCTCCACGGGGTGCCATGTCTGGGAGGATGTTGCATCGGTGCCGCACCGTCTCTCTATTGAGACACAGTCTTCTGCGACATTCACTCGGTGCACCAGGCACAACGTATTGGCTGAATTGCACGCAATATCTCTGTTACCAAAGTAACATTCTCTGTGGATGCTTTGGAGCAGATAGGAGTAGTTTGAGAAAAATGCTTTGAAGTGGCTTGTGGTCAGACTCCATCATTACTTCGTTCCTTCCAAGCAGGTATTGATGAAAATACTCACCAGCAAAGACAATAGCCAGGCATTCTTTCTGGATCTGAGTGTGATGTTGCCCAGTTTGTGTTAATAGCCTGGAAGCAAATGTGCCTGATCCAGACGGTGTCCACACTGCATTGGGGTAGCGCCAAGACCTGTCTCGCTGGTATCACACTGCAAGGTGACTTCACCGTATTACTTCAGCACTGCCATTTTCGCTGCTAGTTGTTAATTTTAATGAGTGCAGCTTTGTATTCTGTGTCCCAATACCACAGCACATTGGCAGTGAGCTTGTATAATGGTTCACACTCATCTGGCAAATTAGGCACAAACCTAGCTAAGTATCATAGAATCACTACAGTACAAAAGGAGGCCATTTGGCTCATCGAGTCTGCACCAATCCTATGAAAGGGTACCTAGGGTCCAAAGATGTGCGGGTTAGGTGGATTGGCCATGCTAAATTGCCCGTAGTGTCCTAATAAAAGTAAGGTTAAGGGGGGGGGGTTGTTGGGTTACGGGTATAGGGTGGATACGTGGGTTTGAGTAGGGTGATCATGGCTCGGCACAACATTGAGGGCCGAAGGGCCTGTTCTGTGCTGTACTGTTCTATGTTCTATGTTCTAGGGTCAGTCCCCCACCCTAGTCCCTTCATCCAGCAACCCTCCCTAACCTAACCTCTAACATTTTGAACACTAAGGGACAATTTGATCATGGCCAATCCACCGAACCTGCACATCTTTGGACTGTGGGAGGAAACCGGACCGTCTGGACAAAACCCATGCAGATATGGGGAGAACGTGCAAACTCCGCACAGTCACCTGAGGCCGGAATTGAACCCTGATTCCTGGTGCTGTGAGGCAGCAATGTTAACCACTGTGCCACCGTGCCATCCCACAGTTGTTCACAAATCATTGCACTGTTTTCTCATCTGTTGGTTGCTGCATTGCTGCCAGACCTTGTCAGAGTCTGGGCAATGACCTTTCGCTATAAGCCGAAACATGATCTATGTACTTGGCTTCAGGCATCTTCAATTGCAACTTTTCTTGTTCAGCCTCCGGTTCGTCAGGCAAGATCTCTCTAGCAGTCACACTAGATTCCGATCATGATCAGCAAAGGCTTCTTCCATCATGTCCCCCCCACATCTTCAACCAATAAATCATCCGGTATGCCTTCCATCCCGGGAAGATCACTGACTATCTCATGCTGTCTGTGTTACTGCATCTCTGAAGCCATGGAAATGCCAAGCGACATGTGCAACCATCTGTATCTATCGAACAGCATCCTGACTGTGGTTAGAAAGCTGCTGCTTTCATCCAGTTTCGCTTGCCAGTAACCATCTTTCAAGTCCAGGGCAGTGACTGCTTTGGTAAGTTGTGGCAAAATTCCTTTGCTGATTAGCATGGGGTAGTGAGACCTCTTCAACATTTCATTTGGATCCTTTGGATCGAAGCATACACTCAGCTTTCTTGGTAGTTTCACTGTTACCAGGCTGCTAATCCAGGCTGTCGGAATTGTCACTTTCTTGATCACTCCTTTGTTTTCCAGTTCTTCTAACTTGAATTTTAGGCTGGACTTGAAGACAGCTGGAACACATCTCGGAAGATGCTGAATTGGTCATTCATTCTCATCTATTCCGAGACAATATTCAACAGGAAGACATCTAAACCCTGTAAAAATATCTTTGTATTTCTCTCGGACTCTGTTCAGCAATCAATGTTTTTTTGCGCTGCGACATGTTGTAAATCTTCCAGACCATTTGTGACGCTAACAATTGCACACAAAGACTTGAATCGGTATAAGAGAGGCTTTATTACAGTGAGATGCTAGTCCATCGGCTGCAGCTGTAGAATGGCATCTCAGTGAAACTTATGAATATTTATACTGCTCCATGTGGGCGGAGCTAGCCGGCAGGCCCTTACCGGAAAACCTGTAATACAGGTACTGCCGTACATCCCCTAATGCAAGCACATACATATATACAGTGGTAGATCACCACATTCACCTCCTGTAAAAAATGAGTCTGGCGGGGGTGATGTGAAACCATAATACATAAACGTGATCTATTTACAGAGGGGGAAAAAAAAAACAAGTGTCTATCGGGCAACCCGGTGCCCGTCACAGGTTGATTCGGCCCGGCGGTCGGATGTTCCATTGTGAGCGACGCAGCAGTGGTGGCGACGTCTGCACAGGCGGTGTTGGCGTCAACGGCGTAGGTGCTGGTGGTGTTGGTGGTGGCGGTGTTGGTGCTGGCCAGTGGCTGGATGACTCCAGGAGCGAGCCAAAATCTTCCATGCCCTCTAGTGTGGGCAGGGGAACGAGGGATGGACCTGGTGGGGCTAAAGTCGGGGGCGCCGGGGAAAAGGAGGGTGGCGTGTGGGTAGAGAGGAGTGTGGGCATGGGATCGGCACCCGAGGGAGCCAGGTCCCTGAGCGAGACTGTATCCTGGCAGCCGTCGGGGAACTCCACATAGGCATATTGGGGGTTCGCGTGGAGCAGGCATACCTTGTCCACCAGAGGGTCTGCCTTGTGGAGCATGACATGCCTATGAAGAAGGACCGCCCTGGAGCTGCAAGCCAAGTCGGGAGCGACACCCCGGATGTAGACTTCCTAGGGAAGGCAAAAACACGTTCATGGGGTGTGTTGTTAGTTGCAGTGCACAGCAGTGACCAAATGGAATGGAACGTGTCAGGGAGGACCTGCTGCCAGCGAGCGGCTGGGAGGTTTCTGAACCGTAGGGCCAGCTGGAAGGCCCTCCATACCGTCCCATTCTCCCTCTCTACCTGCCCGTTTCCCCGGGGGTTGTAGCTGGTCGTCCTGCTGAAGGCGATACCCCTGCTGAGCAGGAACTGACGCAGCTCATCACACATGAACGAGGATCCCCTGTCACTGTGGATATAGTCGGGGAAACCGAACAGAACGAATATGGAATCAAGGGCCTTGATGACAGTGGCAGACGTCATATCCGGGCATGGGATGGCGAAGGGTAACCTAGAGAATTCATCGACCACACTAAAGATGTAGGGGTTGTGGTTGGTGGAGGGGAGGGGCCCTTTGAAATCCATGCTGAGGTGTTCAAAGGGGCGGGACGCTTTTACCAGGCGCGCGTGATCTGGCTGGTAGAAGTGCGGCTTGCACTCCGCACATACCTGGCAGTCTCTGGTGACTGTCTGTACTTCCTCGACGGAGCAGGGAAGATTGTGGGCTTTGACCAGATGGCACATGTACCTCGGGAGAGGGCGTTTGGGGGCTCGTTGAGCTTGCCGGGGCGATACAAGATCTCGTAGTTAAAGGTGGAGAGCTCGATTCTCCACCGCAAGATTTTGTCGTTTTTGATCTTGCCACACTGCGTGTTGTTAAACATGAAGGCAACCGACCGTCGGTCAGTGAGGAGAGTGAATCCCCTGCCGGCCAGGTAATGCCTCCAGTGCCGCACCGCTTCAACGATTGCCTGGGCCTCCTTTTCAACAGAGGATTGTCGGATTTCGGAGGCATGGAGGGTGCGGGAAAAGAATGCCACGGGTCTGCCAGCCTAGTTTAGAGTGGTGGCAAGGGCGACATCTGAAGCGTCGCTCTCTACTTGGAAGGGCAGTGTCTCGTCTACTGCGTGCATCCCGGCCTTGGCTGTGTCTGAGCGAATACGAGTGAAGGCCTGTTGTGCCTCGGCCGTGAGGGGAAATTGTGTGGACTGGAACACGTGGCCTTATCCGCGTATTGTGGGACCCACTGGGTGTAGTAAGAAAAGAACCCCTGGCATCGTTTGAGAGCCTTGGGGCAGTGGGGGAGGGGGAGCTCCATGAGGGGGCGCATGCGATCGGGATCAGGCCCCAGTAGTCCGTTTTGGACTACGTAGCCGAGAATGGCTAAGCGGTCTGTGCTGAACACTCAATTCTCCTTGTTATAAGTGAGGTTGAGGAGAGATGCAGTGTGGAGAAATTTTGCAAGGTTGGCGTCATGGTCCTGCTGGTCGTGGCCGCAGATGGTGACATTGTCTAAGTACGGAAACGTGGCCCGCAGTCCGTACCAGTCAACCATTCGGTCCATTTCTCGCTGAAATACCGAGAACCCATTAGTGATGCCGAAGGGAACCCTAAGAAATTGACACAGTCGACCGTCCGCCTCAAAGGCAGTGTAGGGACGGTCCGATTTACGGATGGGGAGCGGTGGTAGGCGGATTTCAGGTCAATTGTTGAGAAGACCCGGTACTGTGCAATCTGATTGACCATATTAGATATGCGAGGGACGGTGTACGTGTTGAGCTGCGTGTAACGGTTGATGGTCTGGCTGTAGTCCACGACCATCCTGTGTTTCTCCCCAGTTTTAACCACGACCACTTGGGCTCTCCAGGGGCTGTTGCTGGCATCAATAATATCGATCGTGCGGTCGTGAGGCCGCAAACGGTGAGGGGAGGTAGGGGTCTGCCGAATTTGAGGGTGAGGTTCTGGAGGTTACATTGGATGTCCAGGCCCAGTAAAAGTGTCGCACAGAGGTTGCGGAGAACGTACAGGCGAAAACGGCTGAATTCAACGCCCTGTACGGTGAGTCTGACCAGACAGAAGCCCTGGATTGGGACAGAGTGGGATCCGGAGGCCAGGGAGATCCGCTGGTTGGCGGGATGGACCGCGAGGGAGCAGCGCCTTACCGTGTCTGGATGGATGAACCTGTCCGTGCTCCCGGCGTCGATGAGGCAGGACGTCGCGTGGCCGTTGATAATCACCATCATTGAAGCGGTGGCCAGGTTGCGAGGACGGGATTGGTCGAGCGTCATGGAGGCGAGTAGCGGGCGATCAACTGTCCGATGAGTAGCGGCAGCGACCCGGGTCCCGTGGTCCAATCCCGAGGGGAGGACAAAATGGCGGCGTCTGGAGTACCCGCGGGGAATAAGATGGCGGCGCCCATGCAGCGCACGTTGCGGGGGCGGGGCAAGATGGCAGCGACCATGGAGCGCACGTTGCAGGGGTGGGGCAAGATAGCGGCGACCATGGAACGCACATGGAGTCGGAGGATGAAGATGGCGGCGCCCATGGTCCGCACATGGTGGGGGCGGCGAAAGATGGCGGCGCTCACTGATCGCACATGGTCCCGGGAGCAGCGGACGGCAGGGCCAATTGCGCGATCGGCTGAGGCGAGGGGGGGATTTCGGGCGCAATAGCGGCAACTGCGCGGGCTTGACACCGCTGCAAAGTGGCCTTTCCTGCCACAGGATTTGCAGGTCGCGGTGCTGGCTGGGCAGTGCTGGTGGGGGTGCTTCTGCTGACCACAGAAGTAGCAGCGGGGACCCCAAGGGTCCAACCTGTGCGGCGAGCAGCGCAGGCATACTGCATGGGAGCGGCCCCAGTCGGGGGGGTCGGTTGCGGGGTCCACGAGGGGTAGGATGGGTGGGCTGCACGGTAGGATGGGTGGGCGGGTTAGGATTGCGCATTATGGGAAGTGGCCCTCATTGAGAGTGCTAAAGTCTTTGTTGCCGCAAGTTCGAGAGCGGCCCCTTCCAGCAGTCGTTGCCGGATGGGGTCCGATGCAATACCCGTCACAAAGGCATCCCGCATGAGGAGATTCAAATGTTCCGTGGCCGAGACAGCCTGGCAGTCGCAGACCCGTACTAGAGGGATAAGGGTCCACCAGAAGTCCTCAATCGACTCACTCAGTTGCTGAACGCGAGTGGCTAACAAACAGAGTGTTCGTCGACTGGGCGTAATTCTCTTTGAGAAGTTCCATGGCCTGGGCGTAGTTAGGCACATCCTGAATCAGCGGGAGCACCCTGGAGCTCAACCTTGAGTATAGGAGTTGTACCTTCTGAGCCTCCGATGGTGTAGGGTCCGCTGAGGTGATGCAGGCCTCGAAAACAGCCAGCCAGTGGTTAAAGGCTTTCCTAGCGTGCGCCGACTGTGGATCCAGCTGCTGGTGATCGGGCTTAATTCTGATGTCCATGATGTTGGAAAATCTCACTGTAATAAATTGTGGTGCTAACAATTGCACACAAAGACTCGAATCGGTACAAGAGAGGCTTTATTACAGTGAGATGCTATTCCATTGGCTGCAGTTGTAGAATGGCATCTCAGGGAAACTTATGAATATTTATACTGCTCCCTGTGGGCGGAGCTAGCCGGCAGGGGCTTACCAGAAAACCTGTAATACAGGTACTGTCATGCATCCCCTACTGCAAGCACACACATATATACAGTGGTAGATCACCACACCCTTCCATCATATTGCCTTCTTCCAGACCCTTCCATCAGGCAGAGGGTACAGACGTCTGAAGACCCGCAGATCCAGACACAGGAACAGCTTCTTCCCCACAGCTACAGGACAACTCAACAACTCCCCCTCGGACTGATCTGTTCCCTGCAAGAACACTATTCACGATGCCCTATGCTGCACTCGCTCATGTATTTGCTTTGCTTGGCCCCTTGTTCCGCACTGTAACTAATCACTGTTTGTCGATGTATAATTTGTCAATGTACTCTGTTGATTTTGTTTTTGTATACTATGTCCATACTGTGCACGTTTCCTCGGCCGCAGAAAATACTTTTCACTGTGCTTCGGTACATGTGACAATAAATGAAATCAAATCAAATCTTTGTTTAAAAGTTTATTGTTCCCAGTCCAAGCTTTTGACTTGCTGTGACTGAAGTGAGTGGCTTTTTCTTATTGTCTGTGATATGGAACTCGAGATCTTCATTCTTGTCATTGAATTGGGCTCCCAAATTAATCTGTCCTCTCGGTTTGAGTATTGTGCCATCACATAGCCTCAACCTTACTTTCGAAGGCTTCATATTTGAATGGCCAAGTTGAGCCACTTTGTGCAAGTCTGTAATGGTCATGATTTGACAAGGTGCCGCATAAAAGACTGATCGAGAAGGTGAGATTACAGGGGATTAGTAAAGAGTACTAGATTGGAATGAGGATTGGCTGACTGACAGAAAGCAGAGGGTCAAGATAAATGGGTCCTTCTCTGGCTGGTGAACTGTAACCAGCAGGGTACCGCAAGGGCTAACCCTCGGACCTCAATTTTACAATCCATATAAATTACCTGCAAATAGGGACAGCATGCAACAGAGCAACATTTGTGAATGATGCTAAAATAGATGGAAAGCAGGCAGTGAAGAGAAGATAAAGATTTTAAAGATGGATATAGATAGGTTGGGTGATTGTGCCAACATTTGGCAGATGGGGTTTAATCTGGATAAGTGTGAGGTTAACCATTTTGGCCGAAAAATAGAAAAACAAATTATTATCTAAATGGAAAACAGATTCAAAATGTGTCTGTGCAGAGGGATCTGGATGTTTTTGTTCATGAATCACAGAACGTCGGTATGCAGGTACTGCATGTTATTAGAAAGGCAAATAGAATGTTAGCGTTTATTGCAAAAGGACTGGAGTATAAAAGTAGTTATTACAATGAACGGCACGGTGGCACAGTGGTTAGCACTGTTGCCACACAGCTCCAGGGTCCTGGGTTCAATTCCAGCTTCGGGTGACTATCTATGTGGAGTTTGCACTTTCTCCTCGTGTCTACATGGGTTTCCTCCGGGTGCTCCGATTTCCTCCTACAGTCCAAAGATGTGCAGGTTTGGTGGATTGGCCATGATAAATTGCTGCTTAGTGTCCAAAATGGTTAGGTGGGGTTAATGGGTTATGGGGATAGAGTGGAGGCGTGGGCTTGAGTAGGGTGCTCTTTCCAAGGACCGGTGCAGATTTGATGGTCCGAATGGCCATATTCTGCACTGTAAATTCTATGATTCTAATTATATAGGGTGTTAGTGAGACCACATCTGGAGTATTGTGTCCAGTTTTATGCTCCCTATTTGAGGAAGGATGTGGTGACATTGGAGGCAGTTCAGAGGAGGTTTACCAGATTGATTCCGGGTTGATGTATTTGGAGAGATTAAACAGTTTGGGCATATACTCGCTGGAGTTTATAAAGATGAGAGGGGATCTGATCAAGGTATATAAAATACCAAAACGGATTGATAAAGTAAACGCAGACCAAATGTTCCCCCTTGTAGGACAACCGGTCACAGATATAGGCAGAGGCTAGTGAATTGTGGAACTCGCTGCCCAATAGTGCAGTGGAATCTGAGTCATTAAATGGTTTCAAGAAGGAGATAGATATATTTCTGATTAAATCCGGGTTAAAGGGGCACAGATATGGGGCACAGATAGGGTGGTGGATTTGAGACCAGGAAGAGATCAGCCATGAAGGGCTGAATTGCCTACTTCTGCTCCTAATTCCTATGTTAAATGATTCACCAGTGTCTTTCTGGCACTACATGTTCACTTGATACCACTTGATACTTTCCTTCTACGGTCATTATTTTAATGGTCACAAATCATTTATTGCCAATAGACATGTCTAAGTCTATCTATTGTCTTCAGCTGATACCTCTCCTGTGGCCACCTGTACAGGTTTGCTTTGCTTCTTTCTAACCAACCACTTATGTGCAAAATGATTGTGATCCTTGCAGTCGGGAAACTACTTTCCCCACGCTTGAAAAGTCCATCTTTTCCTTGGTGTGCCATCAGCAGTATTGACATCTTGACCTTTTTCAATGATCAGTCTGCTGATTTGGCCTGGAATAATTAGCATAATGCAAAGCCTGGTCTGTTCTGCCATCCCTATGCGCTAGATAATACGCTACAACCTCTGCACTTATGCACATATGTCTATCGCCTTCTTCAGAGTATGCTTCTCTCTCAGTAGACTTGCTCTCGCTGCGGACCTCTTATGCCTAAAATTATCTTTAATGAGATAATCTTTTAGTTGCCTGAATTCACAGGATTGAACAAGTTGTGTTCCTGCAGTCACATACTGATCAACAGACTCTTTGGTTTAGCTCACTCAGCTAAATCGCTGGCTTTTAAAGCAGACCAAGCAGACCAGCAGCACGGTTCGATTCCCATACCAGCCTCCCCGGACAGGCGCCGGAATGTGGCGACTAGGGGCTTTTCACAGTAACTTCATTGAAGCCTACTCGTGACAATAAGCAATTTTCATTTTCATTTTCATTTTTCACCTTGAGGCCTATTGTTGAACACATAGCGTTCATAAGCTACGTCCGTTTGGGGTTCAAGGCATGCTCTCGAGGCTTTCAAGATTTCTGCCGTCTGTTTTTTCTGTTCCTCAGAGTGATTTAGAATACAATTTGCAACTGTGTTAAAAATAGTCATTTGGTAGTGAAGAACATGAGTATTTCTGAAAGAAGAAAAATGTTGAAGCTTTCCATATTGCACTCACCAGGATACGTCACAAGAATACCAATATATGGGTAGGACAAGTTATACTGTACCATACAGTATACGTTGTTGCTTTCCCCTTCTATTGGTATTCTTTAAAGTGTCTTGATGAGTGCAAGGTGGAAAGCTTCGGCATGCCTCTTTTTTCAGCAATATTCAAGTGTTGAAAATGTTGCTACTCATATTGGCTTCAGCTTGTTCATTAAATATACTGAAATATCATAGTTTTGCAATTGCAAGTGGAAAAACCGTCTGTTTTGTCCCATTGCCTTTCATTTTGACAGGATCTGGCAGCGGAAAATTAACAGCTGCTTTGACTCACTTGGTTTGTCACTTTCCCTTTCAATTGCTTTCAGTGGTGTTTATTTTTTGGAGTTTTCTGCAGTTCCGAACATTTCTATGCTGTGGCTTTTCTCCAGAGCATCAAGACTCGAATTTAGCTCCACCTCTGACACCATGTTACAAACCCAAAGAACATAGTGTTTCTAGTACAATGTCTTAATTAGAACTGAATGTAATGTGGCTGCCCCAGCCTGTACCACATGGCAGAGGTTACATGACTACAGCAAGCTAGGTAGAAACATTAGTACATGATCGCATTTCAATCCCAAACTCAGAGTATGCTATAAATCAATGAACAAGTGCTTAGCGTTTATAAATATGTTTAAAATGCAAATAAAATGAAGAAAAATCTACATTTAAAAAAAAATGTGGTTTGCCATGAGACTGTTAAGTCCATTGAGAGGGTACTTTACTATATAAAGTTAGTTTGGAACCTAATGCACGATCAATTGTAAAAAGACTAAGGTTGGATACAACTGAGGCTTTATTGCAGTAAGATGTGTGGCCTCCCACAGCAGCTGGCGAAATGGCTGCTGAATAGAGGACACGCTCCTCCTACTGGGCAGAGCCAGCAGGCAGGGGCTACCGATGAACCTGTAATACAGGTCCTACCTTACATCACCTAATACAGGTGTAACAGTGGTTTCCCACATTCACCCCCTGTTAAAAAGGAGACCGGCGGGGGTGGTGGAGAACTATATACAGTAGTGAATTTATGTACAGTGTTTTATCAGGGAAAAGAAAAAAAATGTCCTTTGAAAGTCCGGTGCCAGTTAGAGATTCAACCGGTCTGGTGCCTTGACGTTCTGCTGGGAGCGGCGTAGCGGCGGCGGCGATGTTGATTCTGGCAATGTCAATTCTGGCCTGATGTTGGATGACTCCGGGAGTGTGCCGAAATCCTCTTCATCTTCTGGCGTGGGCAGGGGATGGAGGGATGGTCCTGGTGGGGTTAATGTTGGGAGCGCCAGGGGAGGGGAGGGTGACGCCGGGCCGGAGAAGTGTGTATGGGTGGAAGCTGCTGGTGCCAGGTCCCTGAGGGAGACAGTATCTTGGCGGCCATCGGGGTACGCCACATAGGCATACTGGGGGTTGGCATGGAGCAAGTGCACCCAATCACCAACGGGTCCACCTTGTGGAGTCGGATGTGCCTACGGAACAGGACCGGTCCTGGAGCTGTGAGCCAAGTGGGGAGCGACACCCCAGGTGTGGACTTCCTGGGGAAGGCAAAAAGACATTCATGGGGTGTGTTATTCGTAGCGGTGCACAGTAGTGACCGGATGGAGTGTATCAGGGAGGACCTCCTGCCAGCAAGAGGCTGGGAGGTTCCTGGACCGTCGGGCCAGCTGGACGGCCCTCCAAACCGTCCCGTTCTCCCTCCCAACCTGCCCATTTTCCCAGGGTTTGTAGCTGGTTGTCCTCCTGGAGGCGATACCCCTGCTGAGCAGGAACTTATGCAGCTCATCGCTCACGAATGAGGATCCCCTGTCACTGTGGATGTAGGCGGGGAAACCGAACAAGCGAAGATTGTGTTTAGGGCTTTGATGACGATGGCATATGTCATATCGGGGCATGGGATAGCGAATGGGGAATCTGGAGTACTCATCGACCACACTGAGAATATACATGTTTCGGTCGGTGGAGGGAAGGGGCCCTTTGAAATCCACGCTGAGGCGCTCAAAGGGGCGGGAAGCCTTCACCAGGCGCGCACGGTCCGGCCGGTAGAAGTGCGGCTTGCACTCCGCACAGACCTGGCAGTCCCTGGTGACTGTCCGTACTTCATCGACGGAGTAGGGCAGATTGCGAGCCTTGACAAGATGGTACAATCGTGTGACCCCCGGTTGACCAAGGCTGTCGTGTAGGGCCCGGAGTCAGTCTCCTTGTGCGCTGGCACATGTACCTCGGGATAGGGCGTCTGGGGGCTCGTTGAGTTTGCCGGGGCGATACAAAATCTCATAATTATAGGTGGAGAGCTCGATTCCCCACCACAGGATTTTATTGTTTTTGATCTTGTTCCGCTGCGTGTTGTTAAACATGAAGGCTACCAACCATTGGTCAGTGGGAGAGTGAATATCCTGCCGGCCAGGTAATGCCTCCACTGCCGCACAGCTTCAACGATAGCTTGAGCCTCTTTTTCAACGGACGAGTGCCGAATTTCTGAGGCATGAAGGGTGCTGGAAAAGAATGCCACGGGTCTGCCTGCCTGATTGAGGGTGGCGGCAAGTGCGACGTCTGATGCGTCGCTTTCTACTTGGAAGGGCAGTGCCCCATCTACTGCGTGCATCCCGGCCTTGGCTATATCAGCTCTGATACGGGCGAAGGCCTGTTGTGCCTCGGCCATAAGAGGAAAGTGGATGGATTGAATGAATGAGTGGGAGGTTTGTCCGCATAGTTTGGGAACCACTGGGCGTAGTAGGAGAAGAACCCCAGGCAGAGTTTGAGGGCCTTGGGGCAGTAGGGGAGGGGACGCTCCATGCGGTTGAGATCGGGCCCCAGTACTTCGTTCTGGACCACATAGTCGAGGATGGCTAGGCGGGTTGTGCTGGACACGCTGTTCTCCTTGTTGTCGGTGAGGTTGAGGAGAGTGGCGGTGTGGAGGAATTTGGCAATGTTGGTCGTGGTCCTGCCGATCGTGGCCGCAGATGGTGACGTTGTCTCTGTACGGGAAGGTGGCCCGCAAACCGTACCGGTCAACCATTCGGTCCATCTCCTTTTGGAAGACCGAGACCCTGTTAGTGACACCGAAGGGAACCCTGAGGAAGTGATAGAGACAACCGTCCGCCTCGAAAGCAGTGTATGGACGGTCCGATTTACGAATGGGGAGCTGGTGGTAGGCGGATTTGAGGTCTATCGTTGAGAAGACCCGGTACTGCGCAATCTGATTGACCATATCAGATATGCGTGGGAGGGGGTACGCGTCGAGCTGCGTGTACCGATTGATGGTCTGGCTGTAGTCCACGACCATTCTTTGTTTCTCTCCAGTTTTAACGACTACCACTTGGGCTCTCCAGGGGCTGTTGCTGGCCTTGATGATACCCTCCCGAAGCAACCGCTGGACCTCGGACCTGATGAAGGTCTTGTCCTGGGTGCTGTACCATCTGCTCCTGGTGTCAACGGGTTTGCAATCCGGAGTTAGATTGGCAAAGAGGGAGGGTGGGTCAACCTTTAGGGTTGTGTGACCGTACACAGTGAGGGGTGGTAGAGGCCCGCCGAATTTGAGGCTAAGGCTCTGGAGATTGCACTGGAAGTCCAGGCCTAGGAGCAGGGCAGCACAGAGATTAGGAAGGATGTAGAGGCGGAAGCCGCTGAATTCTACGCCCTGGACCAAGTGTGGCCGTGCAGAACCCCCGGATCGCGACGGAATGGGATCCGGAGGCCAGGGAAATTCTTTGATTGGCGGGGTGGACCGCGAGGGAGCAGCGCCTTACCGTAAGTGGGTGGATGAAGCTTTCGGTGCTCCCGGAGTCCAGCAGGCAAGAGATCATGTGACCGTTGATTCTGACACTGGTCGAAGCGGTGGCCAGATTGTGCGGACGTGACTGATCAATCGTCACTGAGGCGAGTTGCGGTTGGTCGTCACTGCCGTCAGAAGATGGAGAGCGTGTGGGGGCCCAGGTCGTGGAATGCTGTCGGCGTCCATGCCCCGTGGGGAAGACAAGATGGCGGCGCCTGAAGATCCTGCGGGGGACAAAATGGTGCGCCCATGGGCCCCACGTTGCAGGGGCTGGACAGGATGGCGGCGCCCATGGGCCGCAAGCTGCAGGGGCTGGACAAGATGGCGGCGTCCATGGGCCGCACGTTGTGGGGGCTGGACAAGATGCTGGTGCCTATGGGCCGCACGTGGCCTGAGAGATGAAGATGGCGGTGCCCACAGGCCTCACGTGCCCCCGGGAGGTGAAGATGGTGGCGCCAACTGGCTGCGCATGGTCCGGGGTGGTGAAGATGGCGGCGTCCATTGTGTGTAGGTCAGGGGGGGAGGGGGCAATAGCGGCGACTGCGCAGGCCTGGCACACTGCGGCGAAGTGCCCCTTTTTGTCGCAAGCCTTGCAAATGGCAGTGCGGGCCAGGCAGTGTTGGCGGGGGTGCTTCTGCTGGCTGCAGAAGTAGCATCGGGTATCCCCAGGGTGCGCGGGTTGGCGTGTGGCACAGGCACACTTGCTGGGTAAAGCCCCGGATGGGACGGCCGTCTGTGGGGTCCACAAGGGATAGGAGGGGTGGGCCGCGCGGCCGGAGAGGTAGGCCTGAGCATTACGTGAGGCGACCGTCATGGAGAGTGCTAGCCTTTTAGTCTCAACTAGGTCAAGCGTGGCCCCTTCTCGCAGTCTTTGGTGTATGAGGTCCGACCCAATCCCCATGACAAACGGATCACAAATAAGAAGGTTGGAATGTTCGGTGGCCGTAACGGCCTGACAGTCACAGTCTCGGACGAGTGGGATTAGGACTCGCCTGAAGTCTTCGATGGACTCACCAGGGAGTTGAGAGCGAGTGGCGAGTACGTGCCTGGTGAAGAGTGAGTTTATTTTCTATGCGTAGTTTTCTTTGAGGAGCGCCATGTCGTCTGCGTAGGTCGGGGCGTCCTGGAGCTCAACCTTGAGTACAGGATCTGTATCTTCCAAGCCTCCATCGGAGGGGTGGTTACTGAGTTGATATAGGCCTCGAAGCAAACTAGCCAGTGATTAAAGTCCTTTTTGACGTCGCTTGATTGCGGATCCAGCTGCAGGCGATGTGGTTTGATTCGGAGGTCCATCTTTTAGAAAATCTTACTGCAATAAATTGATGCACGATCAATTGTATAAACACTGAGGTTGGATACAACTATGGTTTTATTGCAATAAGATGTGCGGCCTCCCGCAGCAGCTGGCGAAATGGCTGCTGAATAGAGGACACGCTCCTCCTACTGGGCGGAGCCAGCAGGCAGGGGCTACCGGCGAACCTGTAATACAGGTCCTACCTTACATCACCTAATACAGGTGTAACAGTGGTTTACCACAGAGTTACAGAGAGTGGAAGATTTATTTTTAATCTTTGGTTTGTCATGAGGATGGAATGCGATGATCACTCACTAACAAGTATGAGGGTGTTCATGGGAGGGGATGGCCGGCGGGGGGGAGCAATGTCCACACCCCTGGCCAGTCCCCTTAGTCGCTGAACCTGGAAATGATCAGAACGTCCTGTGTATGTCAGTCCTGGCGCACACATTATGCGGCCTCCCCTGCCTGCCTGGACCCCATGTCCTGCCCATCCTCAGTCTCCCCTGCACCCACCTCGTCGGATGAGGTCTGACGTTCATCCTCCTCCATCATGTCGCCCCTCTGCTGCAGGTTGTTGTGGAGAATGCAACAGGCCACCACGATGTGTGAGACCCTCCCAGTGCTATACTGGAGATCCCCTCCAGAGCAGTCCAGGCACCTGAACCGCATCTTCAGGAGACCAGCGCACCCTTGATCACGCCCCTGGTCATTACATGGGTGTCGTTGCAGCAGGTCTCCACTTCAGTCTGTGGCCTCTGGATAGGCATCATCAGCCACGACCGTAGCGCATAACCCCTGTTGCCCAGGAGCCAACCCCTTAGCTGGGGTGAGCCATCATGTGTGCCAGAATGAAGGTGCTGTGCACACTGCCTGGGTATTGGGCGCAGGCGTGCATGATGTGCATCTCATGGTCACACATCAGCTCCCGTTCATCGAGTGGAACCCCTTTCGGTTTGTGTGGAGCGGCCTGTTATCTGCAGATGCTCGAGGGAGGACATGCATCCAGTAAATCACCCTCTGGACCAGGAGCGCATCGGCGATGGTGGCAATCCCCGTTGCCGGGCATCCTGGTGAGCTCGGTCCACAACGAAGGGGATGTATTATGCTGACTGGGCATATAGGGGTTCCATTACGGCATGGATGCATCAGTGTACCGAGCTCTGTCAGATCCCGGACAGGTCCCCACTTGTCGCCTCGAAGGATCCCGTGGCGGAGTCATTCAGGGCGACCATCACCGTGACGGCCACCGGGAGCGGGTGTCCTCCTCCATTCCCCCACAGTGCCAGGTGCACCATGATCTGGTATATATGTTGCACTGTCCCTCTGCTCAGCCAGTCTTTGGCAGGTCCTCGAATGGCAGGCACTGCCGGTACACACGAGGCCTCATCCAGTGCCTCCTTTGCACCTCCTCCTCCTCGGCCTGTTGGGCGCCGGCTCTCCATCCTGGGTGGTTGCCCCCTGTTCCTCTGGGGCAGTCTCCGCTGCAACAGTGTCCTACTCCTCAAGCAGCTCAAGCTCGTACAGGCACAGTGCAATCCCCAGGGCTGCGGCAACTAGGAGGAGGACCAACATTGCTGTTGTATTCCAATATCTATTGTCTGCAGGGAGTGGAAGGCTGACATGTTAGCATGGTGCATACTGCCATGCCAAACCAGGTCCAACAGGCTACACCGTGCCCCCAGTTGGCACTGCGGACCCTGTCCCCTAATGTCCCTCCCCATCTCCGCACTCCAGGCCCTGCCGGTGCCCAGCATTGTGGGGGCATCTGACACTCGTCTCTGCTGCCAGGGGTATGGTCGGCTGGCACTGCCCTTGTCAGCAGTATGCTCCACGGCATCCGTCCGACGCTCCCCTGTAGGGCCACTGTGGGCATTGCCCTTGTATGAGCTGTGTGATGCACAGCCAGTGGGTGGTCGCCGGTTGGGATGGGGCTGGGGGGCGGGTGGGGGCACCCATATAGCTGGTGTCACTCTGCAGAACCACACACCAAGGTGGGTGGTCAGTGGGGTGCACAGCAAGATGGCTGCCTTGTAGGCTGCGGCAATGGTGGTCCGTGCCTAGACACCCCGGCCCTGTGGGGGGACACCCCAGCCCCACGGCCCGTCCTCTGGTCACCCCCCATCACTCCACCATCCTGGTCCTCACAACCAACACCCCCTCCAGCAAGCCCAGCCTGTGTCAGGACCGGGAGCTCACTGTTACGCCTCTGTTCTAGCTCCTCCCTCGCCCTCATCAACTACGTTAACTTAAAACAGCAAGTTAACCTCGTTATCCGGAATTCCCCCCAGTGTTGGCGGAGCATCCCGGAGACCCAGGAGAATACTGGGTCTGGCCCGCTAATGATATACGAACGGCGTATACTGTACGTGTGGATTAGAACATACCTACAACGCTGTCGAGGCACCGGAGAACCTGGCACCCACCATGATTTCGGATTCAAAACTGATTCTCCGCCCAATCGCCTTCCCAATTTTGTAGTCGACCGACGGAGAATCCCTCCCTGCATGTTTTCAAGAAATAGTTAGATACAGCACTTGGGGTGAAGGGGATCAAAGGATATGGGGTAAGGTGGGGTCAGGATATTGAGTTGAATGATCAGCCATGATCATAAATAATGGTGCAGCAGGCACGAAGGGCTGAATGCCTGCTTGCTGCTCCTATTCTTTTGGGGCACTGTGTGTATGAGCTCACTGCACTGCTGGTAAAATGAAGACCGAGCAAGTTCTACAAAGGGCTTGTGATCCACTCTGCTGGATTATTCTTCAGGCAATGAAGATGAAGGTTCACTTCAATGAAATTATGTCAGATATTGAGTTAGAATCATGAAGTAGTTGAGTCCATGCAGAGCTTGACCATGACTATACAGATGTTGGATGCCAATGTGTTTTGCTACCTCAAACAGGATGATCAACACCTTAGCCCTGGCTCTATGGGGCTGCACCTATCAGCACCAGGAAGGTCTCCAGGGGGAGTGGTTGGGCTATGAGAGCAATGTTGGCAAGAGGGTCATGGAAAAGGGGAAGCAATTTCTCCACTTAGAATCATAGATAATCATAGAATCTACAGTGCAGAAGGAGGCCATTCGGCCCATTGAGTCTGCACCTGCCCGAGGAAAGAGCATCCCATTTAAGTCAACGCCTCCACCCTTTCCCCGATAAACCCACTTAATCTTTTTGAAGACTAAGGGCAATTTAGCATGGCCAATCCACCTAACCTGCACATCTTTGGACTGTGTGAGGAAACTGGAGCACCCAGAGGAAACCCACACAGACACAGGGAGAACGTGCAGACTCCACGCAGACAGTGACCCATGCCAGGAATCGAACCTGGGGCCCTGGAGCTGTGAAGCAACAATGCTAATCACTGTGTTACCGTACTTTTCATCAATTGTCCCCACCGCCTCAGTACCCTACATACTCCCTTCTGCCCCACGGTAGCATGGTGGTTAGCATCAATGCTTCACAGCTCCAGGGTCCCAGGTTCGATTCCCAGCTGGGTCACTGTCTGTGTGGAGTCTGCACGTCCTCCCCGTGTGTGCGTGGGTTTCCTCCGGGTGCTCCGGTTTCCTCCCACAGTCCAAAGATGTGCGCGTTAGGTGGATTGGCCATGCTAAATTGCCCGTAGTGTGAGGTTAATAGGGGGATTGTTGGGTTACGGGTATACGGGTTACGTGGGTTTAAGTAGGGTGATCATTGTTCGGCACAACATCGAGGGCCGAAGGGCCTGTTCTGTGCTGTAATGTTCTATGTTCTATGTTCTATGCCCCAATGGCCATATTTATTTCCCATGCACAGGTGTAGGTGGGGCAGTCTTTCGTGGGGGCCTTATGAGTGCCAATGCCCAAATATTGTTGGCCAAGGACATCTCAGCAGTCAGAGCAGCGATC
This sequence comes from Scyliorhinus canicula, assembly GCF_902713615.1. Lineage (NCBI taxonomy): Eukaryota > Metazoa > Chordata > Chondrichthyes > Carcharhiniformes > Scyliorhinidae > Scyliorhinus > Scyliorhinus canicula. The sequence continues at coordinate 61,968,639 of NC_052163.1, read as the reverse complement.
AGGAGCTCCCCTCCTGAAACCACAGGAGTTACATAGAACATAGAACAGAACATAGAACATAGAACAGTGCAGCACAGAACAGGCCCTTCGGCCCTCGATGTTGTGCCGAGCATTGTCCGAAACCAAGATCAAGCTATCCCATTCCCTGTCATTCTGGTGTGCTCTACGTGCCTATCAAATAACTGCTTGAAAGTTCCTAAAGTGTCTGACTCCACTATCGCAGCAGGCAGTCCATTCCGAGTTGCTCCATTTCGCAGCTATCAGGAAAGGAAGGGGAAAACTATGCAACAAGGGTATGCCTTTGGTGTTAGGGGATTAAGTTTCTGATGTTTACTAACACACCTAAATCTTTGCACCATTGCCCCATTTTTGCCCATTCTTTTTGGTTGTTGGGTGGCAATGCAAGATAATACATGGCTTAGAAAGGGTGGACGCAAAGAAACTGTTTCCGTTAGGCGAGGCGACGAGGACCCGTGGGCACAGCCTTAGAATTAGAGGGGGTAAATTCAGAACAGAAATGCGGAGACATTTCTTCAGCCAGAGAGTGGTGGGCCTGTGGAATTCATTGCCGCGGAGTGCAGTGGAGGCCGGGACGCTAAATGGCTTCAAGGCAGAGATAGATAAATTCTTGATGTCGCGAGGAATTAAGGGCTACGGGGAGAATGCTGGTAGGTGGAGTTGAAATGCCCATCTGCCATGATTGAATGGCGGAGTGGACTCGATGGGCTGAATGGCCTTACTTCCACTTCTATATATTATTATTATTATGGTCTTAATGCGCATCTTCAGTTGTTTGTTAACCTGATTGGGCAAGGACCAATAGGGATATGTGCAGTATGTGGACCAATTCGTGTGTGTGCAGTATGTGGACCAATGGAGGGTGGAGGGTGGGTGTTCAGTATGTGGACAAATGGGGATGTGTGCAGAATGTGGACCAATGGGGGCGGGGGGGGGGGGGGGGTCAGTATGTGGACCAATGGGGGTTTGTGTAGTATTTGGACCGCTGGGGGTGGGTGCAGTTTGTGGTCCAATGGGGATGTGTTCAGTATATGGGCCAATGGGAGTGTGTGCAGTAAGTGGACCAATGGGGGTGTGTTCAGTATCTGGACCAATGGGTGTGTGTTTAGTATGTGGACCAATGGGGGGGGGGGGGTGTTCAGTAAGTGGACCAATGGGTGTGTGCAGTAAGTGGACCAATGGGGTGGGTTCAGTATGTGGACCAATGGGGGTGTGTGTAGTATTTGGACCAATGGGGGAGTGTGTAGTATTTGGACCAATGGGGGAGTGTGCAGTAAGTGGACCAATGGGGGTGTGTTCAGTATGTGGACCAATGGGGGTGTGTTCAGTATGTGGACCAATGGGGGAGTGTGCAGTAAGTGGACCAATGGGGGTGTGTTCAGTATGTGGACCAATGGGGGTGTGTGCAGTATGTGGACTAATGGGGGAGCGTGCAGTAAGTGGACCAATGGTGAGGTGTTCAGTATGTGGATCAATGGGGGTGTGTGTAGCATTTGGACCAATGGGGGAGTGTGCAGTATGTGGACCAATGGGGAGGGGTGCAGTATGTGGCCCAATAGTGGTGTGTGTAGTATTTGGACCAATGAGGATGTGTGCACTATGTGGACCAATGGGGAGGGGTGCAGTTTGTGGACCAATGGGGGTGTGTGCAGTATGTGGACCAATTGGGGTGTGTTCATTATGTGGACCTATGGGTGTGTGTTCAGATTGTGGACCAATGGGGTTGTGTGCAACAAGTGGACCAATGGGGCGTTTGCAGCATGTGTACCAATTGGAGTGTGTTCAGTATGTGGACCAATGGGGGTGTGTGCAGTATGTGGACCAATTGGGGTGTGTTCATTATGTAGGCCTATGGGTGTGTGTGCAGTATGTGAACCAATGGGGGTGTGGGCTGTATTTGGACCAATGGGGGTGTGTTCACTATGTGGACCAATGGGGATGTGTCCAGTATGTAGACTAATGGGGACATGTGCAGTATGTGGATCAGTGAGGGTATGTGCAGGGTGGACCAATGAACCTGTGGGTTATGTGGTGTAATCTCACATAACTTTGTGACTTAGAACATATAACATCGAACATACAGTGCAGAAGGAGGCCATTCGGCTCATCGAGTTTGCACCGATCCACTTAAGTCCTCACTTCCACCTTATCCCTGTCACCCCTCCTAACCTTTTTTGGTCACTGAGGGCAATTTATCATGGCCAATCCACCTAACCTGCATGAGTTTGGACTGGGAGGAAACCTGAGCACCCGGAGGAAACCCACGCAGACACGGGGAGAACGTTCAGACTCCGCACAGATGGTGACCCAGCGGGGAATCGAACCTAGGACCCTGGTGCTGTGAAGCCACAGTGCTATCCACTTGTGCTACCGTGCTGCTCTTACCTGATCTTTATTAATCTTTTTAGCTGAGGTAGTGTCTTGCAAAATGCCTCTCGGCCATGCACCCAGGCTTTTCGAGTTGAACAGAAAACAAATATTGCAAATTCAAAAGCAAAATGATGATCATTTATTACCTTAGCAACTCAGAGCAAATCTCTTAGCCTTCTTAATAACTGTGGCAGACACGATACAACAATCCTCAAGAAAATTTATTTCCACCTACAGTGACAGGGAATGACACATTTCACTGAAAAAGAGCAGCATACACAGGCCTATAAAGGGATGGATTTTCTCACATGATGCCCGAGCTTGCATGTGCCTGGAGCCAGACTCCAGAGGAAGCACCCTCTAAGTTGTGTTTTTGTCAGTGTGCTTTATATTTTAAGACGTCTTACACCAGGTTAAAGTCCAACATGTTTGTTTCAAACGCTAGCTTTCGGATCACTGCTCCTTCCTCTGGTGACTGAAGAGGTCTGTTCCAGAAACATATATATAGACAAATTCAAAGATGCCAGACAATGCTTAGAATGCGATATAGTTTTATATAGTTAATTTGTCTCAGAACAAGGCAGAGATGACACATCAGCTTCTAAGTGTCTAAGAAATTTCTTTACACGAGTTTTTCAAAAGCATGCAACTGAAAGTTACTTCTCAGGAGGTGTAACTATTCAAGCACATCGTTAGCGTCAATAGAAAACAGGCATTAATAACCAACACTGAATAATTCAACTCTATAGTCCCAACACTCGGGTACAGAGCCAATGGTTCAGATAGCTCCAAGCCTGGCACACGAAGACCACCCCCGATAAGATGGCAGCCTCTTAATGTGGCGGGAAGGGTCCGTTGACCCACCATTGGCAAAGTGTTGCCAGGATCTCCAAATTGATCCTTATCAAAACATTAAACGTGCAGATTGGCTTCCACACTGTTGAACAGTCCACCATCAGGAATCTCGTCTTCATCTCAACCCGGCAAGTTGCTTTTCTCCTGGCCACCCATCTCCCTGCCTTCCACCCTGGGGTGCTCAAGGTTTCTGAAAAGAAAAATTCACTGACCAAAAACACCACAAAATATTCCTGACCTTCTGAACAACAGTGGCTGGATCATTTAAACAGTAATCACAGAGTGGGGGGGGGGGGGGGGGGGTGGCAGGTTGGGGGGGCATGGGAGGGGCCATGGGGGGGGGGGTGGAGGGGCGGGGGTTGTGGTTGTAGATCAACTTGCATCATTATTATATAAAAGTGGCCCAGAGCTTGGGCCTGAGCAGAAGTAAGGGGGAGGATGGTTAAACAGGTAGCTTTTAATACTGGTTGAAGGCCAGGTATGAAAGAGAAAGAGGGAGATGTTTAGGAAGGGAGTTTTGGAGTGTATGCTAATCCTAGATTAGCTGAATAATACAGTATGTTCTATGCTCTCTTCACAAAGTTGATCCAATGTTTGTCCCTCTCTGTGCTCTCCAAATATGTGGTTGGAGACAATGAAAATTAAAAGATGATTTGCTTCGGAAAATTGCTTTGTACAGTACTTTCTCTATATCGACAATGCAAGTTGCATAACCCAGTCACTAAAGTAAGGTTTTCACACTTGTCAAGTGAGTTCTCCATTAAAACTCCCTCTCTGCAGCTACAGCAACAAACTTCCAACATCTGCATTGGTCGATTGCCTCAGTAGTGGTTTGAGAAACAAAAGCGGTTCATTTTTGTATGTTTACAATGATTGGCTTTGATGGAAAGAAATGAACAAGATGAATGTCGCACCTCACACTCTCAGGGCATCCCAAAGTGCATCCTATGCAATTTGCATTCAGCGTTGTTTTGTAGAATAGCTCACCATGAAGGGAATTTTAGCCTCAGAAACTGCTTTCACTTGTCAGAAATAAAATTCAAGTCCCTTGGTTGCATTATTTTTGTATTGATCCGCTCAATAGGGAAGACCTGTTCAGGTTGTTGGGGTTAACCAATGGTCCATTGTGCTTAATGGAGCACTGCTTTTGTGCAGAAGTGCTTGAAAAGGCTTGTTTTTTTTTTTCAAATGATCAGGCATCGGTGTATCAATTTCACACACTCCATTGACCAAGTTGCCCATTATTCTGCTGGCTCCTCCACAGGAGGTGCGCCAAACACTTTTCTGTTTGGGTTTAAACAAAATTCTCTCTACCTGACTGAAAGATACAAGACCTCAAATGAGCAGCCGACAACATGGAAATGATGCCCACTTACAATTTTTAACTTAAAGCTTGAAGAAAATTGCAAATCAATTAAACCAATCAATCAATCCATCAAACTGCACAGAAGACACTCCTGGCCTCACTTTTGAACATTAACCAGTTGCGATGATTGAAGGAATGCCGCCAATAAGCATGTAATAAATCCACAATATGGTACTGTCTGGCACAGGTTTAGACTGTTATTAATCACTAAAAATTGCAATATTTTCAATAGGTTGTCTCTTCTCAAGCTATGGTGACAGTGGCTGCCATCAGTTGCGACGTACATTCCCATTATATGTGTTGAGATTGAAGCATCCATTAAGGGTTTTTTTTGCATGTCCAAGGCTGGGATTCTCCATTCTGGAGCCTAAGTGCTCCCACCAGCAGAGAATCATGACTGGCCCCTGCCAGTACTAGGAGCATCGCCCAGGTGCTATTTCCTTTTGTCTGCAAATCTATGCATGGCGGCAAACACGGCGGTTTCCCTTCCCTTCCCAGTCTCGGGTTGCCATTTTGAACGGGTGCCCTGATGCCAGCATCCAGTAGCAGGCCCCCCTTCTCCCGCAAAATGGAAAGTGTTCCTGCATTGATTCTTCATTGAACCTCCTGAACTGCTCATCAGCTGTCAGTCAGCAGGCAGCTCAGGGTGAGGAGGCCACATCAGAATTTTAAAAGTCCAACCAGAACAATGCTGTTGAACAGAGGGTTGCCAAAGATCACCATGCCAAAGGTGATCTTCAGGTTGTCAAGGGCTGCAAGAGGCAGTCCAGACTCGGGGGAATTGGGGGATAATTGAGCTTCCAGCCCAACTGCATGCTGATGCAGAGCACCACTTTTATTCCACCAGTACAGGGCGGGTAGCTTTCTATGGGTGGCAGTGGAGACTGGGGACGGGTCTGACTCCTGGTGAAGATTCCGTTTCATGGAAGCCGCTCCATTTTCGCCCAATAGGGATTCCAGATCGCAGTGGCAGAGAATGGAAATGGAGAATCCTGGCCCAAGTGTTGTTTCATTTGATCTCAGTGTGAAAGCAGACAGATTCACAATTCTGCTTCAAATTGTGCTTCCCTAGGACCAGCAGTGAGCTTTCCTAGTTATGAATTTCAGTAACTTTGTTGAGGGGGAGGTGGCCGGTATGTCAGGTAATTTCCTGCAGAGAACCCTTTGGTAAGACATAGGAGTAGAATAAGGCCAATCAGCCCATCGAGTCTGCTCTGCCATTCAGTCGTGGCTGATATTTTTCTCATTCCCATTCTACTTCCTTCTCCCCATAACCAATGATCCCCTTATTAATCAGGAACCTATCTATCTGTCTTAAAGACACTCAGTGATTTGGCCTCCACAGCCTTCTGGTGACTGATGAGAATGATTTTTTTTACTGGAAATGAGCATCCGTGGATGGAACAGTGGATCCTGAATACATCAGGATGGGAATCTTGATCTTGACAATGAATCTAAAAAAGACCTTCATAAAGACATCATGTCATATTGGGTTCCACATTACAGGAAGGATCTTGAGGTTCAAGACAGGGCACAACACGAAGATGCTGATTGTAGGGGAAGGACAAAGACTTCAAAATTGGATCGTTTTTATTAGAGTAATGTGACAGAAGTTAACATTATGAAAGAGTGAGACAGGATAGATCAAAGCAGATTGATTCCAATGGTTGGGTCTAGTCGAGAAGCCAAATATACAACATTAATTGTAAGAGATTTTGAACAGAGGGCAGGAGAAACCTCTGTACACTGTATTCATCTGTACATCTGTACATACATCTGCACATACACCAGGGACTGCAGACAGATGTAACAGCCACAGCATCACTAGAGGGCAACATCAGAGATGGGTATAAAGGGTCCAGCCCAAGGGAGGATCTGCCTCTTTCAGAAGCACAGGGCTAGTGAGCAGCAGCAGACAGAGACAGCCCAGCATAGGCAGCTTACCTTAACTTCACTGGTCATACCTCTTGACTGTATTATATCGAGTTAAGCTCTGGAAACAGAACAAACCCATTGAATAAAGTATTTGTGTTAACTGGAAGTCTACAATCTTTATTCAGACTTAGAGAATAACATATACACAGAGAGTTGCAAGGCTGCAGAACTCAGTCTAGGGGCTAGTAGCTCAGGCATAAACTATGGGCAGAATTTAATTGAGACCATTGGACAAGGTGACAAGGTGCCTTGTGGCAGACTGGTACAAAACGTGAAGTCACACGGGATCAGAGGTGAGATGGTAAGATGGACATAGAACTGGCTCGGTCACAGAAGGCAAAGGGAAGAAGTAGAAAGGTGCTTTTCTGAAGTGAAGGTTGTGACGAGTGGAGTTCCACAGGGATTGGTGCTGGAGCCTCTGTTATTTGTTATATACATAAAATGTAGCTGGTCTGATTAGTAAGTTCACGGATGATACCAAGGTTGGTGGAGTTGCAGACAGTGTGGAGGATTGTCAGAGGATACAGCAGGACATAGAGGGGCACAGCATCTGAAAGGATTGGAGGGCCATCGGAAACCACCCTCCTGACCTATCCTCAAGCTCTCCCCTTAGACAACCCCCTCCCAATGACCCCCAACCTGCCCCACTCACCTGTGTCCTGGAATCCAGTAAAGAACTTTGGCCTGGGCCTTGGAGCATTCCCAGCAGAAACCATCACTTCAGCTCGTGTTGCCAGTAGAGAACTGCTGGCCTCAGATTGGCTGGCAGCTCTCCGGGGCATGATTTCCATCCTCCCCCTCCTTCCTACAGGATACTTGATTTGGTGAGAGGGCTGGCTCTGGACAGTTAAGAGCCTGGGGGAAAGTTAGATAGTACAAGGCCTTCCCAAAGAAGAAACTCAGGGCTCCAACTGGTCTCCAATCAGTCGGGGGTGGTGAGGGGGTGTGTTGATGGAGGTGGACTCCCATCACAGGAACAAAATCCTGTCTATGTCAACATTCAAGATTCGATTGGATATGTGGAAGAAGGAAACAACATGGAAACAGTTGGGCAAATGTCATTGGGCATATTTGCTTTTGTGGCGAGATTTTACTTTTAATTTAACCATTTTCAATTATTCAAAAATTGCAACATTTTAAAATCAGGATACATTTATTTTAGCATTCCTTTGACAGTTGCTTTCATATTCCACTCCAGATTTATGTTCTCCAGAGTAAAGTTACTATCCGACCAGATGATAAACAGATTTTCACCGACATGGCTGAGTTAAATTTACAGCTCGCCCTTCTGATGTGGAAATCAGGGCTCGGTGGCAGAAGTGTTGCACTTCGAGTCAGAAGATTATGGGTTCAAGTCCTGCTTCAGAAAACTGGGCCTGAATTCTCCGCCGCATGATGCTGGAAATGCAAATTGCAATTGGGCGATTGGCTGGGCGTCTGGCTCTGAACCAAACTCTACGCTCCAGTCCCTCGCGGGTGGTGGTAACGAGGCGCGGCCCTGGGCCGACAGCGGTATGCAAAATCGGCATTGCATGCATTTAAATGCTATTAGCATATCCGGCCATGTATGCTAGAGCCTCCGCAATACCCTGTCCCTCTCAGGTTGAAGTTATGCAGGTGCGGTTTACTACAGGTATTTACAAGCGTGGACTGGACATAATGGCTGCTGAGGAGGAGAGAGAAGGTAAGCAGAGTTGTGGAAAATATTTCAAACTGCACCGCTTGCTGGAGGGTGACTGCCAGGGCCGGGGGAAGTAGTGGGCAGCAGCTTGATGACAGGTGCAAGAACTCGGGGTGTCGCCCCCAGGATCGGGGTAGACTGGCTCAGACCACCATTGCTCCAGTATTTTTTATTTAAAGGCTCCCATTTGGTGCAAGGTACAGGCCCCGAAATGCTCACTCTGCTGACTGCTCACTGTATTCTGTAAATGTTCACAGAGTCTCTGGTCAGTTGGAGCCCACCCAGGATGTCCCTCTGGAAACCCTCAGACCCAGCTGACCTATCAGTGGGATGGGCGTGGCCAAGCTCAGTCAGTGGCCAACCAGGTGCTGCCACTCCTCAGCGCACTCATCAGAAGCTCAGCCCCACTGTAGGGGAAGCAGGGGAATAGCAGAGCTCACTCCAAATAAAGGGCACAAGCACCGTGGCCCTTGGCACTCTCCCTGGCCCACTGTCCCTCACAGGGCAGAGGCTTCACCAGTGACACTATCAGCTAGCCCACTCTGCAGGACCACCAGCTGCCTCCAAGTCCTGCCTTCCCACTGTGTCCCTGCTCCCAACCATCCTTCCCTCGGTCAGTTAGTCACAACCTGCGTGTGACACCCAGGCCCCACATCACACTCTCGGTACGCTCCCAGCAGATGACCACTTCCCCGTCTCACCCCCATCAATACGACCTACCCACACACAAATCTCAAGCATGGAGGCAACTGGTGGCACACTGTTGATGTGTTGGGTATGCTGGGTCTGCAAGGACTGCGTTTACTGCACTGGAGAGAGAGAGACAGGCTTCCAACACTTGAAGAAATGCAACTCGATTTTATTGAACTCTTAACTATCATACATACTTTAACTGTGGGTTGACACTATGCTGACTTGACTGGAGACCTGAGGCTAACCTGACCAGACTATCTTACTACCACATGGTGTTTGTTCTAGTTGCTGCTCACGGGCTCTGACTGTCTCAGAGGCTGGATCCCGAGAGAGTGGGAAAACTAGTGCCCTCTGGCTTTATAGTGGTTGTGTCCTGTCTGGTGATTGGCTGCTGTGTTCTGTATGTTCACTGGTCATCCTGTCTGTCAATCACTGCCTGTCTGTGCACCATCATATATCTGGATGTAAATTATGACAACCGTGACCCTCTCCACCGCACAACCTGTGGCGACCCTGCTGGCAGGATAGCAACGGCCCACGCAGTGAGGACACCCACAGTGGATCTTATGGGGAAACAGGACAGGGACTGCAGAGCCTATCGCTGACACGGGTTGTGGCAGCTACTCGTACCCTTGTCGACAGGGGCCGGGTGAGGGGGGGGGGGTGAGAATAGTGTCTCCCAAGGGTTACTCACTGTCGGGGACAGGGGCGCAGTGCGGAAGACAACATATCGGGCGACACAGCAGAGGGGAGCGGGTGGAATTGGGGAGGGGGGGGGACACGCAGAGGGTGGAGCTGAAGTACAACTCAGGGTCACCATGTAGCCTGTTGAATCTGGACAAGCAAGGGAATACTCGTCTTGCTGGCAGGTGTTCTCAGGGAATTAAGTTCGGGAGTACAGCCAGGAAGGCTTGCAATTAACTCGGCCACAGCTGCCCTTGCAGATGCATGGAGGCTGCAGGCACAGGCGCTGCTCGGACAAGACCCTGCACAACAGGAGCCTGCCCCAGAAGAGCAAGTGCCAACCAGTGAGACTGTAGAGCTGACGATCCAACAGACTGAGGCGGATGTGCAAAGGAAGCGCCGCATCAGGGCATGTCCTTCGAGGACCTGAAGGACCCAGCGTGTCACCGAAGACCAATTGGTTAATCAGGAAGATTGTGCAACATCTGTGCCAGGTAATGGCGCACCTGTAACTGTGGGGTATGAAGGAGGACACCTGTCAAGGTGGCGGTCTCCCTGGACCTTTTTGCCTTGGAGTCTTTCCAGGCGCCAAGTGGGGACCTGACTGGAATATCTCAGACATCTCACAGAGGTATGCTCATGCTGTTATGGATGTCTTCTATGACCAGGCAGTGGGCTATATAACCTTCAGTCTGAACTAAATCCACCAGTATGCCCGGGCAGCAGGATTCGCAGTCATCGCTGGCACTTCCCAGGTCCACGGGGTGATGGATGGGACACATGTCCCCCTACGAGCATTGGCTCATCAGTGGGTGCTCTTCATCAACAGGAAGGGCTTTCACTCCCTGAATGTGTGATTGCTGTGTGACTACCAGCTGTCCATCATGGACATCTGTGCCTGATACCCAGGCAGTGCGCCGATGCTTACATCATCATGCACTCGTTAGTTCCCGGCACCTTTGAGGCACTCCCTCGGGTGAGGGGTTGGCTGTTGGGTGACAAGGTTTACCCACAGAGGTCTTGGCTAATTACGCCTGTCCAGAGGCCCAAGACCAACGTGGTGAACCGTTATGACGCCCATGCAGCAATCAGGAGTGCCATTGAGTGGTGCATCAATATCCTAAAAATGCAGCTTTGATGCCTGGCCCTCCAATAGAGCCAAGGAGGGTTTTGAACATTGTGATGGTCTTCTGCGCCCTGCACAACATGGCAGAGCAGCGGGGGACATGCTGGAGGAGGAGGATGAATGCCAGCCCTCACCTGATGAGGAGGATGGCCAGGAGGACCAGGGCATGGAACCCGAGGTGACACAACAGGCCATGCCAACGTACACAGGACAACTTCATCACCTCCTGGTTCGCCGACTAGGGGCCCTTGCTGCCTGTCCCACCTCTCCATACTCCCCCAAAGCCACTCACATCCTCCCCTGTCCCTCCTCCCATCACTCCATCCCACCACCCCAGCTCCCCAGCCCCCGCCAAGGGTCCTATCAGCATCACCACAGGGTGTTGCCCTGGATTGGCAGTATCAGTGGGTCTAGTCCACGGGACGGATGATGATGATGACTCGCTGTGAAATGAGCTCTGATGCTCCTCATCTTTTGACAAAGTCTGACCCCTGCCTTCGGGCTCAGATTCCACTGTCCGCCGGGGCAATCCCTGCATGTGTGCTGGCCAGGGAATGGAAGGGGGATGCAAGCTGCTGGACTTTGATTGGCCTCAAGGGGAGTGGGTGGGCAGGGGGGGGGTTGAAGAATGAGAGATGGGAATTATGCCAGGGACAATCATTCATCTTCTTCGGGCACTGCATGCCTGTCCGCCTGGTGAGGGCCACAGCATTGGCCACTTCCATTCCCTACGTCTAGGCCCGGTTGACATCGGCTGGCGGTAGCCTCCTGCCCACCGTGGGGAAGAGGATGCCCTGCCTCTCCTCCAATGCATCCAGCTCTCCATGTGTAATGTGTGGTGCTGTTCTTCCTGGGACCATCTTGGCTAGACTGAGAGTGTGTGGGGAGTGGAGTGCTTAAAACCACCTTCTCAAGCTCCCCAGCGCCAATTCTGGCCACAGCGAATCTGATACTGGCGGCAATTAGAACTGCTCTAGATTCGAGTGGGAAGAGTGCTGATCCATTAGCATGTCCTGAATTGCTCCGGAACAAGTACCCCCAATGGGAAAGCGAACCCCACGCTATTCAGTCCCAGCGTCAATACGAGAATCCCGCCCCTGTTGTACTGCTGTTGAGATGTTGTCTAGCAGTGTGTCCTCTCAGATGGACTTTAAAGATCATATGAGACTGTTTGAAAAAGCACTGGGTTATCTTCCTGGTGCCCTGTGCATTATTGACCCCTCAACATCCCTGAAACTGTTGTAGTCGCAGTGCTAATTGTTGGACTTTCCTCTGTATAATATGGCTACTGCAGTACATGTTTTTACAACACTGGCTACACTTCCAAAGCACTTCATTGATTGTCGAGTACTTGGGATGGCCTGAGGGCATAAAAGGCAATTTATAAACACATCCTTTTCTGATATTTATTCGGTAATTGGTTGTGAACTCCTATCAGCAAGATTGTGGCTAGTCTTTGAAATAATAAGGCGTATTGTGTCAAGTGATCATTGCTAACCTCCCATCTGCTCCTGCAGCAATGCCTGGCAATTGAATCAAGTCCCATTTGCCAGCTTTGGCATCAGCACCTCAAGCAATGTGGAGGCTGAAATAAATGACGCTTAAGCAGCATATTTACATCAAAACCGTTTAGCTAACACAGTTTGATTTGTGCATGGGAATATGTGCAAGAGGACTTTGTCAGAAACTTGAATTCTTTGCTCTTACCCCATCTCTGGAAACTAGCCCAGTTTGAAACACATACTACTTTCAAATACAAACTTTGTTGCCTTCTTGACACTGAGACAATATTTATTTGAGGGTTGCCCGCGGAAGTTGAACGCAGCCCGTTATCTGGACAGGGTTCAAAGTGCTCATGAATTTATTCATTCCTCATCGTAGCCAAATAAAATCAAAAATCCTGTCAAGAGATGTGTTAAAATTGGCTGTACTTCCTTCTCTGATTCCCCCCAATCTAATCTGTCAGAATCTGACTTTTCTTTTGTTCCCTTAAGTTTTTCCTTCTCTTCACTGTCAGTGAGTGAGTTAGCTTGTTATTGTCTGACAAGTCGGCTCCAGTCTTTGGGGGTCGAGGGAAGAAGGTGAGGGTTGGGGGGGGGGGGGGGGGGGGGGAGAGGGGGGGGCGGGTGGGGGGACTTTCAAACAGGCTTCATAAAAGCTGATGAATTTATTGCATGCTTGACTTTGTGCTCTGTCGAATATTCAAATTGCAAATTGAAAACAGAGGATTCTTAAAAGGGAACAAAGATGCAGAATTATAGAGGGCAGACTGTAACTGTCGCTAGAACTAGGAGATTTGAGGTAAACACTGCTGCAGGAACAGGTATGTTCAATGAAGTAGTTGGGAAATGCGCAGAGTTTTTCTCTGAGGGGAAGATCAACACATGATCATTAAATTATGTAGCCAAACCCATAAATATTTTAAGGGACACAGGTGCCATGCAAACTCTCCTTCTGGAAAGTGATTTGGTTTTCCCTCTGGAGAGTTCAATGAAAGCTAAGGTGTTAGTGAATGGGATAAGTGGAGATTATATCTCAGTTCCCTTGTATAAAGTACTATTGAAGTGATTTAGTGTGAGGTCCAATAGTTGTCAGGGTAGTTAAGAAGTTACCATTGTTGGAGTAGACCTACTTTTGGGGAATGATTTAACAGGAGTGAAGGTTGTAGCTTCACCCATGATTACAGCGAGTCCGAGGGATGATAAAGAGACAGAACAGTTACAGGAAGCAGAAAAAAACACAGTCAAAGGAAACTAGCATGCAGGTACAGCGGGTAATAAAGAAAGTGAATGGAATGTTGGCATTCATAGCTAATAGAATAGATTATAAATGTAAAGAAGTGTTGTTGCAACCATACAAGGCATTGGTGAGACCACATCTGGAGTATTGTGCACAGTTTTGGTCCCCTTATTTAAGGAAAGATGTATTGGCATTGGAGGCAGTTCGGTGGAAGTTCACGAGATTGATGTCATAATATCCACTCATGTATATAATGAGATGCAGACAGGCAGTGATTGACACACAGGATGCCCAATGAACACACAACACAGAACAACCAATCACCAGGCAGGACACCACCACTATAAAGCCCAGAGGGCATTAAGACTCTCCCCCTCTCAGGACCCAGCTACTGAGACAGTCAGAGTGCACAAGCTAGTGAACACTATTACCATGCGGTAGCTAGTAAGTTTGGTCAAGCCATTAAGAGGTCATCAGTTAGATTAGTAGAGTGTCAACCCACAGTTGAACATGTACAGCAGTCAACTAGTTAAATAAAACAGTGTTGGATCATCTCCTGTGACAGACGTCTGTTTCTGGCTTCACTGCATCCAGTTGCAGTCAACGTCGAACCAACCTGCCTAACACATCAGTTGATTCCAGAGATGAGGGGTTTGTCATATGAAGAGAGATTGAACAGTTTAGGCCTATACTCTCTAGAGTTTAGAAGAATGAGGTGAGCTCAAATTGAGGCATACAAGATGATAAAAGTTATGGATGAAGTAGACGTCGAACGGATGTTTCCTTTTGTGGAGCATTCTTGAACGCGAGGTAAGAGGAAGAAAATTTAAAACAGTGTTGAGGAGAAACTACTTCTCCCAAAGGGTTGTGAATCTGTGGAATTCACTATCTCAGGAGTGTGGTGGATGCTGGGACAGTGAGTAAACTTAAGGAGGAGTTATCAGATTTTATTGAACGGTGGAACGGGCTTGAGAGGCTACGTTGCCTACTCCTGCTCCTAATTCATGGGATCTAAGAGGGAACTACTATTGCTGATTTCACCACCCAGCTCTAGTCTGTAGCACTGTAGGTAACACAAGCACAAATATGGGGCTGGATTCTCCGGTCGCTGAACGCCGAAATTGTGTTCGGCAACCGGCCGGAGAATCTTGGTTTATGACAGAATCAGGGGTGGCGCCTCTTTCACAATGCCTGTATCGATGGCCTCAGGACGTTACCTGACTTCCGGAAGTTATATCATTAACAATGATTACAGTGAAGATCGTAGTGGAATAGTTGACGCAGTTCCTCACACAATATGGCCTATACTTCGAAGTACAATCTGACCAGGGTTCTAAATTTGTGTCTGAAATTTTCCAGCGTATAATTTGTAGTTTAGGTATCAAACGACTAAAGTCGACTGTCTATCACCCACAAACTCAGGGAGCTTTGGAGAGATATCATTAAACTCTCAAAACCATGATTAGGGCCTATTTCCAAGAATATTGCCACGAATATCCAAGCGATTTGGACAAGGGATTAGATTCATCCTTTTTTTTCAGAAACTTCTCTTTCATCAATTTTAATGATGTGGAGATGCCGGCGTTGGACTGGGGTGAGCACAGTAAGAAGTCTTACAACACCAGGTTAAAGTCCAACATGTTTGTTTCAAACACTAGCTTTCAGAGCACTGCTCCTTCCTCAGGTGAATCAATTTTAATGGACCCTAAATGTCATAGTCTTAGACCAATTCAAACGTCCTAAATGCAATAAATCCTGGTGGCAAATATTATACTTTCTTGTACCGACCATAGTGCAAACTGAGGTCACCTGGATCAGCATTGACCAGGCTTCAAAGCAAATCTTTCTTCAGTGTATGTATGGTCCAGTTCCATACTGGCCGTCAATTTACTACCTGCGCCAACAATAAAACTCTCTTCAGTTTTCTTAATTCGGTATCTGTGAAAATCTCCTTCAAAGGGTAAACTCCATTCAAAACGTCGAGGGATCAGCTACCTCTTGGTATTGTTTTGCATTTTGTTTGTTGATATTACATTGAGCAGGCTGTGGTCTGGTGGTTAACCTGCTGAAGTGTACCCAGTTTTGTTGAAGAAACAGTATTAATATTTCATTCATGCAGGGAGTCTTGCACTAAAGACTTGCACTCAAGCCTCTGAAAGACTTGAATTCTATTACCAAAGCTTCATTCTTCAGAAGTCTCAATACGTTACTTTCATTCAATTATTTACCACCCTTGCCCGCAGGCTCCATTCCTGGGACAGTCAATTAAATGGAAACAGATGCTATAGCACACAACAGGAATTGGCCTCCCAACACCTCTTATTGACAGCATTTAACCATGAGCAATATGTCAGAGGTTGGCATGAGATAGCAGGTTGTATATTGTGACTCCCCATTCCAATTACAAACTGGACAACAACATTCCTCATGCAAAGCACAAATAATTAATTTGTTTTCATCTGAGGGATGTTTAAAAATTTGCATTGGAAAGTATTTTGAGCTCCAGAAATTGGGATATTAATCATGCATTTGACACAGAGCTAAGCCCCTTAATTTTATAGACAAAAATGACCTTCACTTTCCCTTCACCCTACAAACTGCACCTCCACAAAGCAGCACTTACTTAAAACTATATACAGTAGCCATTTATGTTATTTTAAGTAATGGGGTAACTTATTTTCGTTCTGCTGGCGCCATTGTCGTTTCACATTCCAAGGGAGACGGGATTCTCCGTCCGGCCGCACCCATTTCCTGCCGGCAGCGGGATCCTCCATCCTGGCAGCCGGCCAATGGGGTTTCCCACTGTTGGCACACCCATGCCGTCGGGAAATCCGCCGACATGAGTGTGCTGCCGGCAAAGCGGAGGATCCCGCTGACGGAGAATCCAGCCGCTTGATTTTTTGTACTTTAGGATTGTGGAACTGCTGGGGACTGGAGGAGGTTGTTCAATCCCTCAGGCCTCCCATGCAATTCATTTACATCATAGCTGATCGCCACCTCACCTCTGATTACCGTCCCTCCATCCATGTCACTTTGTGTTGCTTGCTCCTTCTTGATCTCCATAAACTGTCTTGGAAACAGTACATTTATCTCCTCCTCACTGTTTGTCCATTTTAAAGGAATATTGCACAGAGGAGCTGGCACCAAGGGCTGAGTAACCAATTTGGTTTCCATATTCCTCTGTTCCCAATTCAACATTTGGCTACACTTGATATAATTCTTCCTACAATCCCATCAGATGTTACATGTCAGTAATGCAAGCAAAGTAGAAGGGGTCAGGTAAAGGTGGGGGGGGGGGGGAGGGGGGGGGGGGGGTTGGTGGTAAGTGTGGGAGGGCCCTACACTCAGTCCTTCCGCTGCTAGTATTGCCAGCATTACTTATTGTGGTGATATGCATCACTGTAGATACACAAGGGGTTAATGTAACTACACGTAGACTAGCTAGACACTAGAGGGAGCACCAGAGACATGACACACAGACACTCAACCAATAGGTCAGTAAGATAGGACACGACCAATGGGCATTCACGATACACACAGAGGTGACACTACCACAGGGTGTCATTACACCAACCCATATATAAAGGACACAGCACACATGATCTTCCTCTTTCCAGTGGAGACACTCAATGAGTACAGACACAGGGTTGATTCAACATCACACCGACCACGTGGATTGTAGCAGACTGGTTTGTCAGTCTGAGTAGTTATAGAAGGATTAACAGTAGTGGCGAATCCGAGTAGGAAAATTGTAAATAGTTTAATAAACGTGTTGAAGTTATCTCCACGTCTGAACCTTCCTTTGTCAGAGTGTACATCAAGGAAGCAGCTTATGCTACGCCAAGAGCATAACAAGACACTTATCTGGAGAAAATGCTGGAAAATCTCAACAATTTTGTTTCAAATTCCAGCATCCGCAGTAATTTGCTTTTATTACTTATCTGGAGATGGTGGTGTAGTGGTAATGTCATTGGGCTTGTAATCCAGAGGCCTGCGCTATTGCTCTGGGAACATGGGTTCAAATCCTACTGATGGAAGTTAAATTCAATCAATAAATCTGGAATTAAAAGTAGTCGAGTAATGGTGACTGTGACAACTGATGCTGTTATAAACATCCATCTGGTTCACTAATGCCCTGATGAGCGAGCCTATCTGAAACAAATGTGTAAGAGAGCAAGCCTGTGATTGGAGGAACAGCAATAGAGGCTGCAGCGTGTGGGGTCTGGGAGCTAGAGTACTGGGGAGAAATACAGAGAGAGAGACTGCAGTATGCCGGGTGTGGGAGGGCAAGTATCGCTCTGGCCTTGGGCAGTGGGGAAGGAGAGACTCATTCCTGACTAGGTAGTGGAAGGAGAGACTTGCTGCACTGGAAAAGGCTGGATGCGATGATTCAAGGGAATGGAGGGGGTGCATGAGGATGAAAATACTCACAGTCCAGTAGAGAGTGATGAGGGTTGAGAGTGTGTGAGGGACGAGGCGTGAATATGGGTGAGATATGAGAGTGTGCGTGCGTAAAGGATGAATGTGTGTGTCCAAGCTGAGGGTTGAGTATGTGGGTAAGGAATGAGTGTATATGTGTCTGTGGGGTGAGGGATGTGTATGTGTGTTTGTGAAAGAGAGGGGGCTCAGTGTGTGTTTCTGTGTGTGTATGCATGTGTGAGAGAGAGAAGGGGGGCAGGGTGAGATGTAAGAAAAAGTTGAGTTTGGCTCGCTCCCAGCCATGGTTCCTGTTCACCCCCACCCCCACACATCAACAGGCACCCTGACCCTCTCCTCTTCACACTCTCAGATTCATCTTTATTTATTACCCTTGGTGTTAATTGCAATTTATTGTGACTCATTTTGCTCAGTGACTTGTTTCTTTGCTATGTCAGCTTTAAAAAAACAATCATGTCCACTGTTGAGTCAAACTTTATCTTTCTGAAATCTGCTTAACCCCCACCCGCGCCCCATGCGAGAAATGTGCCCCGGTTACCCCCCAACCCTCCATCCCTCATGCAAAAAGGTTGGAATGGCCTGATTCAAATCAATGAAGAATATTTGGGACACTTTTTAAGGACTTTTTTAGCAGATGAGCCCCAATATGTTCAATGTTAAATGTAAAGTTATTTCCAAAGCACACAGATCAAGGAATAAGGAAAGATATATTGCATGCTTCATTACCTCAGCACATCCTAGAGCCAAATAAACATCCAGTTGAAGGGTAGTCACTTATTGTCACAGGTAGGCTTCAAATGAAGTTACTGTGAAATGCCCCTAGTTGCCACATTCCGGCGCCTGTTCGGGAAGGCTGGTACGGGAATTGAACCGCGCTGCTGGCCTGCCTTGGTCTGCTTTAAAAGCCAGCTCTTTAGCCCTGTGCTAAACCAGCCCCTCGGTTGGGTACAGTTAGCTTTGTTGGTTAAGAATGTGACAACTGCAAGGGTTCAAATCCCTGTACTGGCTGAGATAGTTGACGGGGCTTATCTATTTGTTTTATCTGATAGTGATATTCTGGTATAAACCGTGATTAGTAACTCTTGGTGAACTACAGAATAGAGTGAAAACAGAGAAACAGCCTGTAATGATGATTTACTGCAGCCACCCGGATACCCAGACATTGGACAAAAGCAAATTACTGTGGATACTGGAAGTTTAAACAAAAGAGAAAATGCTGGAAAATCTCAGCAGGTCTGGCAGCACCTGTAGGGAGAGAAAAGAGCTAACATTTCGAGTCCAATGACTCTTTGTCAAAGCTAACAGTCAGAGAATGTGGGGAATATTTATACTGTGGAGTGAGAATGAAAGATGAGTCATAGCCACAGAAACCCAGGGAAATGGGGAGCTAATAGCCACAGAAAGCAAGGGGAAAGAGTGCCCAGTGTCCCCAGAGAGGACAAAAGGTGTGAAAGGCCAAACTGCAGATAAACTAACATCAGAGGGCGAACTGTGACAGATGGAGATGTGGGGGGAGGGGAAAGGGGAAGCAAAGGGAAGAAGGGGTAAGAAAAGGTGGATAAGATGGGGGGGGGGGGGTTGTTAAATATATATTAAGAAAGACAAGAAAAAAATAAATGGTAAGAGACAGTTAAAATGAAATGGGATGAAAACAAATGGGTCGAGGTGGGGTAGAGCTAATCATCTGAAGTTGTTGAATTTGATGTTGAGACTGGAAGGTTGAAGCATGGCTAACCGGAAGATGAGATGTTGTTCCTCCAGTTTGCATTGAGCTTCATTGGAACATTGCAGCTGGTCAAGGACAGACATGTGGGCATGGGAGCAGGGTCTTTTGTTAAAATGGCAAGCAATGGGAAGGTCAGGGTCCTGAATGCGCACAGACTGAAGGTGCTCAGCAAAGCGATCACCCAGTCTGTGTTTGATCTCTCTGATAGAGAGACCACATTGGGAGCAGCAAATGCAATAGACCAGATTGGAAGAGATGCAAGTGAAACACTGCTTAACCTGGAATGAGTGTTTTGGGCCTGGGATGTTAAGCATGGAAGAGGTAAAGGGGCAGGTGTTACACCTTCTGCAATTGCATGGGAAGGTGCAATGGGTGATGGGAGAGGTACTGGGTATGTTGGAGGAGTGGACTAGATTATCTCGGAAGGAACGGTCTCTGCAGAATGCTAAGAGAGGGAAGAAGGGAAGATGTGTTTGGTGGTGGCATCATGCTGAAGTTGGCGAAAATGGCAGAGGATTATGCTTTGCATATGGAGGCTGGTGGGATGAAATGTGAGGATGAGTGGGACTCTATCCTTGTTCTGGGAGGGAGGGGAGGGGGCAAGGGTAGTGGCGCGGGAGATAGACCGCACACTGTTGAGGGCCCTGTCAACAACTGGAGGTGGGAAATCATGGTTGAGAAAGAAGGAACACATTTTCGAAGCACCATTTTGGAAAGTTGCATCATCGGAACAAATGCGACGGAGGCAAAGGAGTTGAGAGAAAGGGATGGAGTCCTTACAGGGTGTAGGGTGCGAAGAGCTGTAGTCCAGATAGCTGTGGGAGTCGGTGGGCTTGTAGGGGATATTAGTAGATAGTATATTGCCAGAAATGGAGACAGAAAGATCAAGGAAGGGAAGGGAAGTGTCTGAGATGGACCAGGTGAAAGTGAAACTGTACACAGTATGCCTGGTGCAATCCCACTGATGCCCTGCACAGTTGTAGCAAGACGTCCCTTCGTTAATACTTAATCCCCCTTGCAATCAAGACCAACTTTCCATTTGCCTTCGCAATTACTTGCTGTACCCATGTAGTAACTTTTTATGATTCATGGATCGGGGCACCCAGGTCCTTCTGTACTGCAGGATTCTGCAGTCTCTCTGCACTTAAATAACTTTCTGTTTTTCTATTCTTTCTGCCAAAGTGGACATCTTACATTTTTCCACATTAGATTCTATCTGCCAATTCTTTACCCATTCACTTAACCTATCTTTTGTGCACACTTTTCATCCTCCTCACAACTTGATTTGCTGCCAATCTTTGCGTCATCTGAAACTTTGGCGCTAATACACTCAATATCTTCATACAAATCATTAATACAGATTGTAAATAGTAAGGTCACAGCACTGATTTATATAGTACCCCACTAACTACTGTTTGCCAACCTGAAAAATACCCTTTTATCCTCACTCTTTTATCCTCACCCTCTGTCATCGCCCCCAAAACCGTAAACTCATATCTTGTATGATAATCTTTATATTGTATAGTGTTATTATCGCTGGACTAGTAATTTAGAGACCCAGGGAAATGCTTTGGGGAATTGGATTGGAATCCCACCATGGTAGATGATGCAATTTGAATTCAATAAAAAATATGGAATTAAAAATCTACGAATGACCATGAAACTGTGAATTGCGCTTTCACATAGCCGTCTGTCAGTCCAGAAGTAAAACACTCGAACACGTCAGTAACGAATATTCGTTTATTCATGGCCGGGACAAATCTCTAAGTAGTCGGGGAACCACCTTCGAGAAGTGCCAAAGTCCCAAAGTATGGACTGTCTCTTTATACAATCACAGCTTAGAGGTGGTCCCCTTAAATTCCTAGATACACCAATGATTTGGCAGGGATCCAGAACATGTACTTATATGGAATTATTATCCTCGAGGTAGGCTGGTAACTATGACATAACTGTTGCTGCTAATGGTTTTCTTATCCTATCTGTCCATCAGGTCCAACTTCCTTATCTCCTTCCCTCTCATGCTCCTGAGTCAGCTCTTTCACATTCCAATGCCCATTGTCTCAGTTGACAAGGTTTTACACACTCATCTTTGCTGTCTCTGCATTAACAGATACAGAGATCTGTTCTCATTCCATTCCCTTAACCCTTTAACATCCTTTTACTTGAGGGTCACAGATATATTTCAGAACCTTAATATTACATACAGACAGCAAGGTTATAACAAGACGATAAATGAAATCCACTTCCACAAAACCATAAGCGTGATGTCATAGATTTTTTCTTAGAATTTACAGTGCAGAAAGAGGCCATTCAGCCCATCGAGTCTGCACCGGCTCTTAGAAAGAGCACCCTACCCAAGGCCAATACCTCCAGCCTATACCCATAACCCAGTAACCCCACCCAACACTAAAGGCAATTTTGGACACTAAGGGCAATTTATCATGGCCAATCCACCTCACCTGCACATCTTTGGACTGTGGGAGGAAACCGGAGCACCCGGAGGAAACCCATGCACACACGGGGAGGATGTGCAGACTCCGCACAGACAGTGACCCAAGCCGGAATCGAACCTGGGACCCTGGAGCTGTGAAGCCATTGTGCTATCCATAATGCTACCGTGCTGCCCAATCAGACATGAAAGAAATACAAACTGTGTACATCAAACTTTATTCTTTTGTTTTGCCATTTTTAAAATGGACCTTGTGCTGAACCAATAAGATTCTTGCTGGAGGTCAAATGACCACAGGATTGTCCCTTTGTCTGGAAGCTGCCAACAGGAGTTATAAGGACAAAAGCATCCTCCTCTCATCATCGTGGATTCTCACATGCAATTGTAACGATCTTATAATCACAAAACCAGGGGACTCACAGATTAAAATTCATTATCCCTGCGGTGTTAAGAGATCCATCTCACACATGGGACTACCCCAGTCCATTTCAAAAGGGGGCCACTGAGGGATGATGGACATCATTTACATCTTGATAAGCTTATCCCTCTAGTGGAGTCAGGGAATCTGCCTAGACAATGGGCCCAAGAACCTCAATATTCTTTCAAAGCTAATGGCTGGGCCAGGAAACCCTCAGCAGGAAATAAAGGTTCTGAATTGGCAGAAGACTGAATTTTATAGGATAAGATCTGGCTAAAGTGCACCTGTAGGAAAATCTACATTAGAACAGTGGGAGTCATGCAAAATGGAAATAAAGAGAGTACAGGGCCAACATGTTCCCGTATAGGTAAAGGGTGGGACCAAAAGGTCCCGAGAACCCTGGATGCCAAGGAATATACAGGATTGGATGAGGAAAGAAGGGAGGCGTTTGGCAGATGCAGAGGACTCAAATCATTGATGATCTAGAGGAGTATATAAAGTGCAAGGGGTACTTGAAGAGAAATTCAGAGAGCAAAGAAGGGGCATGAAGAAATGCTGGCTGGGAAAATAAAGGAAAATTCCAAGGTGTTTGATAATATTCCTAAGGGCAAGGGAAACCAGGGAAAGAGTCGGGTCCATGAGGGACAAAAGTGGCGGCGAACCAAATTTGGAGCCGAAAGACAGGTAAATAAGTATTTTTCATCTGCGTTGACTATGGAGAAGGACAATTTAGGTATAGAAAGCAGGGAGGGGGACTGTGATATAATATAACAGATTAGCCTTAAGAGGGAGGAGCTGTTAGCGGTTTTATCAATATTAAAAGTGGATAAATCCCCAGGCCCAGATGAGATGTATCCCAGGCTGCTGTGGGAGGCAAGAGAGGAGTTTGCAGGGGCTCTGATACAAATTTTCAAATCCTCTCTGGACACAGTAGAGGTAGAAGAGGACTGGAGGACAGCCAATGTGGTACCATTATTCAAAAAGTGAAGTAGGGAAAAAAACAGATAATTACAGAAGATCAGAACGTGGTGTGCCTGTCCGTAAATCTCTGAAGACAGCAGGACATGTTGATATGGTCATTACAAAGTAATATGAGATTCTTGCCTTTATTAACTGAGGCACAGAATATAAGAGCAGGGAGGTTATGATGGTGCTGTGTAAAATGTCACTCGGCGACAGCTGAGTACTATGTGCAGTTCTGTTCGCCACACTATAGGAAGGATGTGATTCCACTAGCGAGGATGCAGAGGAGATTCACCAGGATCAGAGCATTTCAGCTCTGAAGAGAGGCTGGTTAGGATTGTTTTCCCTGGAGCAGAGAAGGCTGAGGGGGGCCTGACTGAGGTGTACAAAATGAGGAGAGACATAGATAGGGTAGATAGGAAGAATCTTTTCCCCTTAATAGAGGGGTCAACAACCAGGGGCATGGATTTAAGGTGAGGGGCAGGGGTTTAAGAGGGGATTTAAGGAAAACCTATTCACCAAGGGTGGTGGGAATCTGGAACTCACTGCCTGAAAGGGTGGAAGAGCGGGAACCCTCACCATTTAAAAAGCATTTAAACGAACACTTAAAACACCACAGCATACAAGGCTGCGCACCAAACGCTGGAAAATGGGACTAGAATAGATAGGTGCTTGATGGCCTATCTTCAACTTTTAATTGGTTAACTCAGCACAGCACGCTTCCCGCTTAGCTGCGGCTCAGCATCAACTCTCTTTCTACTGTGGCAGAATTTTGAGGGTTCAAGTCCATCTCTGAGACTTGAGCATGTAACTCAGGCTGATACATCCAGAGCAGTACAAAGGGAATGCTACACATTTGGAAGTGCTGTCTTTCAGATCTGGCACTAAAACAAGATTATTCTGCCCTTGTGATACTACTTGAAGAATACAAGGACACATGAAACAGGAGCAAGATAGGTCACAATGGTCAAAGGCCTCTTTCTGTGCTGTAAAAGTCTATGGGCGAGATTCTCCGGACTCACGACGGGTCGGAGAATAGCGGGCGTCGGAAATTTTTACGGCGACGCTGTTCCGACGCCCTCCCGCTATTCTCCGAACCCCGCAAATTGTCGGAGTCGCGTTTCCCGACAAACGCCTCCTTCCCGCCACTGACACGACCAGAATCGCCACTGAGAGCCCCCCCGCTATTCACCGGCCCGGATGGGCCGAAGTCCCGACGTCATGGCACCCTGTTTGGACGTCGTGAAACACACCTGCTTTTTAAATTCGTCAACCAGTCGGCCTGGCTGACGACTGCTTGGAGGAGGTCAGGGCACCACTCTGCGCACCGCTCAGCGCACCGCTCGAGTCTGGCCACAACGGGGAAGGCATCCCTGGGAACGGGAGGGGGTCCAGAGCGGGGCCAGTGGGGGGAAGACGGGGGAGGCAGTGGGGGAGACGGAGGTGGCAGTGGGGGGAGACGGAGGGGGCAGTGGGGGAGACGGAGGTGGCAGTGGGGGAGACGGAGGGGGCAGTGGGGGAAGACGGGGGAGGCAGTGGGGAGACGGAGGGGGCAGTGGGGGAAGACGGGGGAGGCAGTGGGGGAGACGGAGGGGCAGTGGGGGAAGACCGGGGGGAGGCAGTGGGGGAGACGGAGGGGGCAGTGGGGGAGACGGAGGGGGCAGTGGGGGAAGACGGGGGAGGCAGTGGGGGAGACGGAGGGGGCAGTGGGGTGAGACGGAGGGGGCAGTGGGGGAGACGGAGGGGGCAGTGGGGGAAGACGGGGGAGGCAGTGGGGGAGACGGAGGGGGCAGTGGGGGGCGAGCGGAGGGGGGGGGGTTAGGTAGAGAGTGATAGAGAGTGAGCCGTCCAACCCCGTAACAAAATGTCTGCCACCATGCCATGGTGTGCAGGTGACGAGGACACGGCCGCTGGTTCCCCTGTGGCTTCCGGCCACAGGCCACTGACGCACCCGTGAGGAGGCCATAGTTTACTGGCCGTTGGATGCAGAAAGTGACCAGGGGTTAGGCTGACCGCGTGTCAGCAGCGCGACCAGGCCACCGGGACACACTGGTATCCCATGGCTGGCGGCTGCCGAGGTGTCGACTAACGTCCGTCTAACATGTCCCGTTTCTCTGCCCCCCACCACCCTTCTGTAGGTTAGCACGATGCATGGGAACAGAACGGCTATGTTCTGCGCAGTGGTTTGGGGCAGCTCTACTGGATTTGGAGATGCAGCAGCATCCACACCCACAACCCGCAGTGGCTGCAGGGCCAGCTGCAGCAGCAGAGGGAAGGGCCGAGGAGTTGCCAGTCGTCGAGCACCATGGGGGGGGGGGAGGAGGAGGAGGAGGAGGAAGAGGAAGAGGAGAGAGTGAGGGTGCAGCCACGGCGTCAGAGGCGACGACCAAAGCCGAGGGTGTACCGTGTCCGGGTCTCTTTCCTAACAATGCCGGAGATCACCTGCAGGAGAAGACTCCGGCTGAGTAGGCAGACGGTGATACATATCTGCGAACTCCTGTCGCACCTCGCCCCATGTGGAACGGGGGGAGGACACGCGATCCCGGTAGCCATCAAGGTGACGGTCGCTCTGAACTTCTATGCTACCGGCTCCTTCCAGTCTCCGAGCGGGGACGTCTCTGGGATCTCCCAGTCATCGGTGCACAGGTGCATCCGGGATGTGACCGACGCCCTCTATGCCATCGCCGATCGCTACATCACCTTTCCCGAGGACCGAGCAAGTCAAGACTCACGAGCCCGTGGATTTGCCAGTGTGGCCGGGATACCGAGGGTTCAGGGGTCAATCGACTGTGTTCACATCCCCATGCGCCCGCCTGCTGTGGACAGGGACGTGTTCACAAACAGGAGGGGGACATACTCCATTAATGTCCAGGTGGTATGCGACCCCCACATGAGGTTCATGAACGTCTGTGCAAGGTTCCCAGGGAGTGTGCATGACTCCTACATACTAGCGCAGTCGTTCATCCCTGCGATGTTTGAGGGACGTCCCCCCCGGCTGAGGGGCTGGTTGCTAGGTGACAGGGGTTATCCGCTGAGGTCTTGGCTGATGACGCCGATACGGAGGCCTCAGACCAATGCGGAAACACGATACAACGAGGCCCATGCAGCAACCAGGGGTGTGGTGGAGCGCTGCCTTGGCCTCCTGAAGATGAGATTCAGGTGCCTGGACCGCTCCGGAGGGGCCCTGCAGTACCAGGCCGACAGGGTCGCTCGCATTGTAGTGGTCTGCTGTGCGCTGCACAACATCGCGATGCAGAGGGGAGATGACCTGTTGCAGGAGGCGGAGGGAGAAGCTAGTGGCAGTGGTGCCAGCACAGAGGAGGAGGAGGAGGAGGAGGAGGAGGACGCTGGCGGAGTGGCGGGCGCAGCACGCAGACACGACCCAGGTGCTGGTGATGTCCAGGAGGCGGCACGACGGACCCGGCAAGGACGGCGGGCACGCGACGCCATGGTGGCAGCACGGTTCACGCATCGCATGTGACGTCCCCGATGAACACCAAACCACCACCTGCATCGCTAGTCATGCAGAGGGTCACCACACAACTGCCACCACCACAACCCCCCCCCCCCCCCCCCCCCCCCCCCTCAGTGTACACTGCTCCACTTCGACATGACGCTTATCACTGGGTCCAGGCGGAATGGCACAACATTGATGGCTGTGTCAGCGGGTGTGATCAGTGCCATGTGGAATGATGACAGCCCGCTCTGCGAAGAGCTGTGAGCTCAGAATCGTTAGAGAGAGTCTGACCCATGGCAATAGCTGAACCATCCATCTTGGTGGCCGCTGAGTTCGTCACTGACACTCCATCACGTGCCCGCGTGGGCTAGCTGTGGGAGGGGGGTAGGGGCAGGGACTGCACACCCGGCACCGAGGTTTCACCACCCGTCATCCCCAGCGACACTCGGTCACCATCACGATTCCTGTGCCTGTGGAACAATCACACGGTATTACAAGTAAGGTGGAACAGTGCGTTTAATATTAACAATTATTTACAGGTGCCCTAGCCCCTACAACTAAACTGTGCCCTTCACCCGTGCCAACTTACTCAGTGTCTATCTTAGTTGCCTTACGGGCCCTACCACTACGTCTAAGTGAATCCCCAGATGATACAGCAGGAGTGGAGGAGGATTGCTGCGAATCGCCCCCCTCGACTCGTTTCTCCTTGGCCAAGCGTTTCCTGGGGCGACCCGGCCTTGATGGGCCAGGCTGCTCTGCGGGCGTCTCGGGTGACATTGTGCCACCCTGCTCTGCCTGCTGCCCACCCGATGCACCAGGGATGGGACGGGGGGAGGCCGAGAATTCCGGGACGTCCCGTGATGGAGTTAATGGGACGGGCCCCGAAACCTCCTCCTCCCTCGGGGAGCCCGGTGGCCCCCGGGCCTCACTTTGGGACAGAGGTGCGAGCGGGGAGGTTCCCCGTCGCACCACCGACACCTGGCGCTGCCAGTCCTGGAGGCCTGCAACGGTATCCACCAGGATCCGAAGGTTTGCAGAGACGGAGTCCAGGGAGTTAGACATTCCCGCCAGGGACTGTGCGATCTCAACCTGATTGTGCACGACGCCATCCAGCACATGTGTCAGGCGGTTGATGCTCTCGGCGACTGACTGCTGCGACTGGCCAATGACCTGCTGAGACTCGGCCATGGCCCGCAGGGCGCCGGCAATGTCGGTTTGGCTCTGGCACATTGCTGCCTGTGAGAGGGCAACCCTGTCCAGGGCCGAGGATGACGCGTGCACATTAATCCCAACGTCTTGCATAACCTGACCCATTGCCTCCACCGCGGATGCCACCCGTGCGGTGTCGGACTGGGTCTCTGCCATGAGCGGCACCACTCCCTGCTCTGGGACGCGGATCGACTCCTCTAACAGCGTCTGCAGAGTCTGGAAGGAAGCCCTCATCCCGTCATTGTTTCCCTGGGTTTCCTGAGGCATCGGCTGTGCGGGTGGGTTGAGAAACTCCAGGAACTCCGAAAACGTCTGGGAGCCAGCTGCATCCTGGGCCTGGTCTGGCCTCCGCGAGTCCGGGCCCTCTGTTGCTCCGACCTCCACCTGCTGTACCTGCTCATCTGTGATGTGCCAACCAGACTGTGCCCCAGGAGACTCATCACTAAATAGGCCCGCCGGGGTGTGTATCTCTGGGATGATGGAAGTGGTGGGAGAAAGCAGTGCCGCAAGCCCGACGCTCTCAATGGTTAGGTCCTCGTCCAGGGTGTGGGGCCGCTCAGCGACAGGAGGGTTGTCCCTGGCCATTTCTGGTGGTGGTGGTGGACTTCGAACCCTCTGTGCGTCCTGGTCCGCAGATTGGGTTGGGGCAGATAGGGCTGCCCGCTGATCGGGCACCCTCTGTTGTGAGGCCCCGGGTGAGGTGGCGGCAGATTCCTGTCTCCGTCTGCAGCCAGACGGCCCTGGTCGTTCGGCATCACGTCCTAGGGAAGAGAATGAGACGGGTTATTTCGATTTGCTCGGCAGGCCGCTGGACGGTCCCAGTGGGCAGGGTGTGTGAAGGGACAGAGGATGGGGAGGTGTCCCAGTGGGCAGGGTGTGTGAAGGGACAGAGGATGGGGGGGGGGGGAGGGTGTTTGTCAGGGAGGGTTGTCTCACTTGCTGCAGTTCCGCCAACCTCGCATTGCGCGATATCGCGGGTGGCAGACCCCCCAACAAGGTCCAGTGCCCTCTGTTCAAAGGTGCTGAGGGGGTGCACGTTGGGCGAACCCCCTCCAGTCTTGTGCCGCTCACGGTGGTTATGACCGGCCTTGGCCTGTTGGGGGAGGAAACATAGGTAGATCATTACAAAACGGTAGGTATCAGAAGTCCGTTCTGATACTGGCACAGTTTGGGGGGGGGCAAGTTGTCATCAGATGATTGCATCTCTCCTCGGGGCCAGAGCGCTGGGTCTGTGACAACTTTGTGAACCACCCTCAAATAACTCTGCCCCAATCCCTCTCCCCCCCCCCGGGCAGTTAAGGGGGAGGGATGGTTGTGACTAGGGGGCACCCTCATGGCACTTACCCTGGCAGACCTGGTGAGGTCGTGTAGCTTCTTTCGGCACTGCTCTGCTGAGCGAGGGGTCTGCCCCACAGCACTGACGGCAGCAGCCACGTCATGCCAGGCCTGGCGTACCGTGCTGGCAGGTTGGCGATGCCCTCTCCGCGGGCGGATGATGCCCCTCCTCTGCTCCACGGCATCGAGCAGCGCCTCGACGTCTGCATCAATAAAGCGAGGTGCAGCTCGCCTAGGCTCCGACATCCTGCCCGACAGATTCTGTGGTCGCCCGCGCCTTTTTACGGCGTCGGGCGGCGTCACATGGGCGGGTTCGTGTCGTCGTCGCGTTCCGTCGTCATCACGCACGTAATTGACGCGGCCGCGCTGCTAGCCCATTTCCAGGAAGTGAATCGGTCGGGAAATGAAGCCTTCGCGACCGTCGTAAAACGGTCCCGATTTTTACGACCGTTTGCCGACTTTCCGCGGGTGCGGAGAATTTCGCCCTATGACTTTCCCCAAAATTTGGCAGGGTGTCAGGATCTGACTGATAATCAGCATGTATCTCTCCAGATGCACATCTGAGTTTTCACTTCAGGCTTTCTATCACTTAGTGCAGAGAAAATCTGGGGGGGGTGGTTTGTGACACAACTCTGGTGGGGCAGGGCCTGGTGGAACCTGCAACTGTGACCCCACAGAAATCTGGGTGCCTTTTCTCAGGGTATCCCGATCTGCAATAAAAATAAACTTCCTCCTTCCCCCCCCACAGATGCAGAGGACCCCTTCACCACAAGCAAGAAGGCAATCCCCCCCTCCGCACACAAGTATCGGGGTCCCCTCACCCCTCTCTCCATTGGGGAGGGCACCCCCACTATGTATAAGGAGATTGTTGCCCATGGGGCTCTTCAGAGGGCCTACCCCTGGCAGTGCCAACCAGCTTGACACTGCCAGGGGCAGTCCTAACATGCCAGGAACCAGAGCCAGCCCATTGCCTGGACATGGCCCTCACCACCCTCGGCTAGACTTACCTGCACTCCTCCGGCATGGTCAATATTTTCATTTTTGAAAACTAGCACGGTGTTACGCTGGCTTGGTGGGTGATACGGAGAGGACATGTTAAAATATGCAAATCAAGCTTATGCCATTCTTGCACTTGGACCTGATCGCGTCACTGGAGGGGGCCTGGAAGATTTTGTACTGGGATCTCGCCGGCGCAAATCCCGTTTTGGGCTTGCCGTGAGGTTTAGAGGCCATTATGGGTTTTGCGCCCATGGCTGGCACAGTCACTATATCACAGCCTACTCTTCTATTGTTACAACAACCTGGGCTAGGGGATGGTCAGTTTCTGCCTCCCTTGACCCAGAGTCACAACACAGTTAAATTAACAAATAATTCTTCTAAAAATACCTAAAAGTCTTTGGTCCTTAGCTGCCCAATAATTACAAAGAACAAAGGACAAAGAAAAGTATGGCACAGGAACAGGCCCTTCCGGCCCTCCAAGCCTGCGCTGACTATGGGCTGCCCGTCTAAACTGAAATCTTCTACACTTCCTGGGTCCGTATCCCTCTATTCCCATCCTATTCATGTATTTATCAAGATGCCCCTTAAATGTCACTATCATCCCTGCTTCCACCGCCACCTCCGGCAGCGAGTTCCAGGCACCCACTACACTCTGTGTAAAAAACTTACCTTGTACATCTCCTCTAAACCTTGCCCCTTGCACCTTAAACCTTTTCCCCCTAGTAATTGACCCCTCTACCCTGGGAAAAAGCCTCTGACTATCCATTCTGTCGATGCCCCTCATAATTTTGTAGACCTCTATCAAGTCGCCCCTCAACTTCCTTCGTTCCAGTGAGAACAAACCAAGTTTATTCAACCGCTCCTCATAGCTAATGCCCTCCATACCAGGCACCATCCTGGTAAATCTCTTCTGCACCCTCTCTAAAGCCTCCACATCCTTCTGGTAGTGTGGTGACCAGAATTGAACACCATACTCCAAGTGTGGCCTAACTAAGGTTCTATACAGCTGCAACATGACTTGCCAATTTTTATACTCAATGCTCGGCCAATGAAGGCAAGCATGCCGTATGCCTTCTTGACTACCTCGCCACCTGTGATGTCCCTTTCAGTAACCTGTGGACCTGTACACCGAGATCTCTCTGACTGTCAATGCTCTTGAGGGTTCTACCATTCACTGTATATTCCTTACCTGCATTTGACCTTCCAAAATGCATTACCACACATTTGTCTGGATTAAACTCCATCTACCATCTCGCCACCCAAGTCTCCAAACGATCTAAATCCTGCTGTATCCTGTGACAGTCCTCATCGCTATCCGTAATTCCACCAACCTTTGTGTCGTCCGCAAACTTACTGATCAGACCAGTTACATTTTCCTCCAAATCATTTATATATACTACGAACAGCAATGGTCCCAGCACTGATCCCCGCGGAACACCACTAGTCACAGCCCTCCAATCAGAAAAGCACCCTTCCATTGCTACTCTCTGCCTTCTATGACCTAGCCAGTTCTGTATCCATCTTGCTAGCTCACCTCTGATCCCGTGTGACTTCACCTTTTGTACCAGTCTGCCATGAGGGACCTTGTCAAAGGCCTTATTGAAGTCCATATTACATAGATTACATAGAATTTACAGTGCAGAAGGGGGCCATTCAGCCCATCGAGTCTGCACCGGCTCTTGGAAAGAGCACCCTACCCAAGGTTAACACCTCCACCCTGTCCCCATAACCCAGTACCCCACCCACCACTAAGGGCAATTTTGGACACTAAGGGCAATTTATCATGGCCAGTCCACCTAACCTGCACATCTTTGGACTGTGGGAGGAAACCGGAGCACCCGGAGGAAACCCACGCACACACGGGGAGGATGTGCAGACTCCACACAGACAATGACCCAAGCCGGAATCGAACCTGGGGCCCTGGAGCTGTGAAGCGATTGTGCTATCCACAATGCTACCGTGCTGCCATATAGACAACATCCACTGCCCTACCTTCATCAATCACCTTTGTGATCTCCTCGAAAAACTCTATCAAGTTAGTGAGACACGACCTCCCCTTCACAAAACCGTGCTGCCTGCAGTCACCAGTTTATAAATTTTAATAAGAAGAACTATAATGAACTATGCAGCAAATACAATTGGTTAACGATGATCTAATTCCAGGCAGCACGGTGGCGCAGTGGTTAGCACTGCTGCCTCATGGCACCGAGGTCCCAGGTTCGATCCTGGCTCTGGGTTACTGTCTGTGTGGTGTTTTCACATTCTCCCCGTGTCTGTGTGGGTTTCGCCCCCACAACCCAAAGATGTACACGGTAGATGGGTTGGCCATGGAAATTGCCCCTTAATTGGACAAAATTAATTGGGTACTCTAAATTTATTTAAAAAATACTATTATCTAATTCCTAATTCCTCACTTTACCTTCGCCCACCCTCTACACAAACATACATGCATCGATACGCACACACACATATACACGCACACACACATAAACTACACACACACGACAAACACACGCACAGGGGGAGAGAGGCGTGAAAATGAGGAGGATGAAAGTCAAAAGATAAGAGTCTTTGTTTCAGATGTTCTTGGCACACTTTCCTTCAAACCAGGCTTTCAGGTTGAAATTTCTGCTTACAAACCTGTAATGATTTTCACTGTAGAATCATTCAGGTCTCTGCAGGTTCAGAGATACATCAACTCACAGCCTTTACGGAAAGAGAGAGAGAGAGAGAAGAGAGGGAGCAGCTCCTTGCCTTTAATTCTTTCTTTTTGCTATTTATTTCCTCCTCTCTCCTTATTTGCTGTTTGATAAAGTCTCACATTTGTAACAAACCTGTTCAATGTGTCTGATAGGGTAGATGCCGATAGGAGCTTTCCCCTCAGAGGGATTCTAGAACTAAGGGGCACACGTTCTTAATCAGTGAAGAGGGCATACATTTTGTGCATACCACTGCCACAATGTGAACTCAATATTATTAAAATTACATGGCTTTCCTTTCAGACTTTTCCCACCCAATTGATGCTCTGTAACCCCAAAGCTGAAAAAAAAATCTTATTAGCAATTTCCATCTGACTGAGAGGTTTCAGGCCAATCTTCATCCAACAGCCTCTCATCCCACGTACTCCCCGTGTTGGAGATCTCTACTGCCTCCCAAAAATACACAAGGCCAACACACCAGGCCATCCTATCGTTTCAGGCAATGGGACCCTGTGTGAGAATCTCTCTGGCTGTATCGAGGGCATCTTGAAACCCATCGCACAAGGTACGCCCAGCTTCTGTCGCGACACGACGGACTTCCTACAGAAACTCAGTACCCATGGACCAGTTGAACCAGGAACATTCCTCGTCACAATGGATGTCTCGGCACTCTACACCAGCATCCCCCATGACAACGGCATTGCTGCAACAGCCTCAGTACTCAACACCGACAACTGCCAATCTCCAGACGCAATTCTGCAACTCATCCGCTTCATTCTGGATCACAACGTCTTCACCTTCGACAACAAGTTCTTCATCCAGACAAACGGAACAGCCATGGGGACCAAATTCGCACCTCAATATGCCAACATCTTCATGCACAAGCTTGAACAAGACCTCCTCACCGCACAGGACCTTCAACTGACGTGATACAACAAATACATCGATGACAATATTTTTCCTTTGGACCCATGCTGAAGAATCACTGAAACGACTACACACGGACATCAATAAGTTCCATCAGACCCACCATGGACTACTCTCCAGAATCAGTTGCATTCTTGGACACACTCATCTCCAGCAAGGACGGTCACCTCAGCACTTAGCTTTACCGCAAGCCCATGGATAACGTCACGATGCTCCACTTCTCCAGCTTCCAGCCTAAACACATTAAAGAAGCCATTAACTATGGACAAGCCCTCTGTATACACAGGATCTGCTCAGACGAGGAGGAGCGTAACAGACATCTACAGACACTGAAAGATTCCCTTGTTTGAACAGGATATGGTGCTCGACTCATCAATCGACAGTTCCAACGCGCCACAGCAAAAAACCACACCCACCTCCTCAGAAGACAAGCATGGGACACAACCGACAGAGTACCCATCGTCGTCCAGTACTTCCCCGGAGCGGAGAAACTACGCCATCTTCTTCGCAGTCTTCCACACGTCATCCATGAAGACGAACATCTTGCCAAGGTCATCCCCACACCCCCACTACTTGTCTTCAAACAACCGCGCAACCTCAAACAAACCATTGTTTGCAGCAAACTACCCAGCTGTCAGAATAGCGACCACGACACAACACAACCCTGCCGTGTCAATCTCTGCAAGACATGCCAGATCATCGACATGGGTACCACCATTACACGCGAGAACACCACCCACCAGGGACGTGGTACATACTCATGCGACTCGGCAAACGTCGTCTGCCTCATACGCTGCAGGAAAGGATGTCCAGAAACAAGACCCTGCAGACGCTGCAACAACGGATGAATGGACATCGCCCAACAATTGCCCGGCAGGAATGTTCCATTCCAGTCGGGGAACACTTCAGCAGTCAAGGGCATTCAGCCTGTGATCTTCGGGTAAGCGTTCTCCAAGGCGGCCTTCAGGACCCGCGACAATGCAGAATCGCCGAGCAGAAACGTATAGCCAAGTTCCGCAAACATGAGTATGGCCTCAACTGGGAACTTGGATTCATGTCGCATTACATTCATCCCCCCACCATCTGGCCTGGGATTGCAAAATCCTACCAACTGTCCTGGCTTGAGGCAATTCACACCTCTTTAACCTGGGGTGACCCCTCTCTCTGGATCTGTAAAGACTTAATGACCTGCAAAGACTCGCATTCAAAGTATCGCCTTGCATCATTGACTCTGTCTATATATATGTTTCTGGAACCCACCTCTTCATTCACCTGAGGAAGGAGCAGTGCTCCGAAAGCTAGTGATTCGAAACTAACCTGTTGGACTTTAACCTGGTGTTGTAAGACTTCTTACTGTGCACAACCCAAAAGCCATGAATGATTGCCGACAGTGAAACCATGGGAAGCAGACACAGCTGCTCATCTTTACAAAATGGACATGTGGAGCTGCAAGGTAATTACTACAGCTATAAGCTTCCCACTGCCCCTGTTGGAATTGTTCTCTAGCTTCCAGTCAGGGGAATCTTTTCTTGGGGGGGGAGGGTTTGCAGGAGGGTGAGGGTCTGAGTGTGGACAGGGTTTGTGGTGGAGTTCTGTTAGGCAGGGGGTCCCTGTCCGGGGGGGGTTCTCCTATTACAGGGGTTCCTGGGGAGGTCCCCATAATACATAGATCCCGGGGGGGGTTTCCCTATTACAGGGGTCCCTGGGGGTGGGTTGAGTAACTCCTAAACTTGGGGGTGGTGGGAGGGGGCTCCTAGGCATTCCGGGGTTCGAGGCTGACTTGCAGTGCGGGGGGATAGCCTTGAATGGTGTCTACCATCGTGGCCCTGGTGTGGTAGACCTCACAGTGGGTCAAGGGGGATGCAAGGTCCATCACGCCAGGGCCAGGAATGTAAAGATCACAAGTGAATGTTGCCCCAGTGATTCCCAGCCATTGGGACCATAGAATCATGAGAAGGTGGAGCACAAAGCACCAGGCCGGCTAAATAGCTGCAAATTGGCCATTAAGACCCATTCACATTTTTTTCCATGCTCCCGCTGGTGTGTGGCATGGAACCTGGTCACCCCGCCAATAAGGAGTCGGAGCATGGCGTGTGACTACACTTGACATCAAGGCAGCCACCTGGAGCCGATGACCACCTCATATCCCCACGGTGCCAGGTGCACCATGATCTGGCAGATATGCTGCACTACCCCCCGGCTCAGCCGGAGTCTTCGATGTATGGCCGGTCCAGTAGGTCCTCGAATGACAGGCTCTGTCGGTACATATCAGGCCTTACGTAGTGCCTCCTTCCCACCTCAGCCTCGGTCTGTTGGGCAGCCGGCTTGCCATCCTCACTGGCTGCCTCCTGCTCCTCTGGGGCAGGCTCTGCTGCTGCATGGTCCTCCTCCTTGATCTTCTCCAGCTCATACAACCACAGTGCATCCTCCAGGGCTATGCGACTAGGAGGAAGGCCACCATTCCTGGTTGAATTCCAATGTCATTTATCTGCAGGGGATGAACGGCCAACATGTTAACATGGTGCATACCCCCGTGCCCAACAAGGTCCAACAGGCTGCATGGTGGCCCTGGTTTGCATTGCGGACCCTGCCCCCGCATGTTTCCACCCCCCCTCCCCCTCTCCGCACTTCTGGCCGTGTCAGTGCCCGGCATTGTGGAGGGCCTCTGGCGCTGCCGTCCGTCCCTGCTGCCAAGGGTACCATCGGCTGCCACTACACATGCTCGCGGTACACTACTCGGCTCCCATCAGGTGCCCCCTGTAGCGACTACTGGGGGTGTTTCACTTAGGGGGGCCGCATGACAGTTGGTCCACAGGGCAGCTAATTCTGTAAAGTAAGAGGGGATGGAGGCTAGGGCAGTTGCATGCTCCTCCTGTAGGATGTGGGTGGTGAGGGATACCACTGGTGTCCCCGCTGACTATACCTGCGGGAAGTGCACCCAACTCCAGCTCCTCAGAGACCGTGTTAAGGTACTGGAGCTGGAGCTGGATGAACTTCGGATCATCCGGGAGGCAGAGGGGGTCATAGAGAAGAGTTACAGGGAGGTAGCCACACCAAAGGTACTGGACAAGAGTAGCTGGGTTACAGTCAGGGGAAAGAAAACTAACAGGCAGACAGTGCAGGGATCCCTCGTGGCCATTCCCCTTCAAAACAAGTATACCGTTTTGGATGCTGTTGGGGGGGATGACCTACCGGGGGAAGGCCCCAGCGGCCAGGTCTCTGGCACTGAGTCTGGCTCTGGGGCTCAGAAGGGAAGGGGGGAGCATAGAAAAGCAATAGTAATAGGAGATTCAATGGTTAGGGGAATAGATAGGAGATTCTGTGGTCGCGAGCGAGACTCCCGAAAGGTATGTTGCCTCCCGGGTGCCAGGGCCAGGGATGTCTCTGATCGTGTCTTCAGGATCCTGAAGGGGGAGGGTGAGCAGCCAGAAGTCGTGGTGCACATTGGTACCAACGATGTAGGTAGGAAAAAGGGTGTGGAGGTAATAAACAAGTTTAGGGAGTTAGGCTGGAAGTTAAGGGCCAGGACAGACAGAGTTGTCATCTCTGGTTTGTTGCCGGTGCCACGTGATAGCGAGGCTAGGAATAGGGAGAGAGTGCAGTTGAACACGTGGCTGCAGGAATGGTGTAGGAGGGAGGGCTTCAGGTATTTGGATAATTGGAGCGCATTCTGGGGAAGGTGGGACCTGTACAAGCAGGACGGGTTGCATCTGAACCAGAGGGGCACCAATATCCTGGGGGGGAGGTTTTCTAGTACTCTTCGGGAGGGTTTAAACTAATTTGGCAGGGGAATGGGAACCGGATCTGTAGTGCAGCAACTAAGGTAGACGATAGTCAGGACGCCAAAGCACGTAGTGATGCAGTGGGGAAGGTAACAATGACAAAGGAGAGTACTTGCAGGCAAGGAGATGGGTTGAAGTGTGTATACTTTAATGCAAGAAGCATCAGGAATAAGGTGGGTGAACTTAAGGCATGGATCGGTACTTGGGACTACGATGTGGTGGCCATCACGGAAACTTGGATAGAAGAGGGCCAGAAATGGTTGTTGGAGGTCCCTGGTTATAGATGTGTCAACAAGATTAGGGAGGGTGGTAAAAGAGGTGGGGGGGTGGCATTGTTAATTAGAGATAGTATAACAGCTGCAGAAAGGCAGTTCGAGGGGGATCTGCCTACTGAGGTAATATGGGTTGAAGTTAGAAATAGGAAAGGAGCAGTCACCTTGTTGGGAGTTTTCTATAGGCCCCCCAATAGCAGCAGAGATGTGGAGGAACAGATTGGGAAACAGATTCTGGAAAGGTGCAGAAGTCACAGGGTAGTAGTCATGGGCGACTTCAACTTCCCAAGCATTGAGTGGAAACTCTTTAGATCAAATAGTTTGGATGGGGTAGTGTTTGTGCAGTGTGTCCAGGAAGCTTTTCTAACACAGTATGTAGATTGTCCGACCAGAGGGGAGGCCATATTGGATTTAGTACTTGGTAATGAACCAGGGCAGGTGATAGATTTGTTAGTGGGGGAGCATTTTGGAGGTAGTGACCACAATTCTGTGACTTTCACTTTAGTAATGGAGAGGGATAGGTGCGAGCAACAGGGCAAGGTTTATAATTGGGGGAAGGGTAAATACAATGCTGTCAGACAAGAATTGAAGTGCAGAAGTTGGGAACATAGGCTGTCAGGGAAGGACACAAGTGAAATGTGGAACTTGTTCAAGGATCAGGTACTGCGTGTCTTTGATATGTATGTCCCTGTCAGGCAGGGAAGAGATGGTCGAGTGAGGGAACCATGGTTGACAAGAGAGGTTGAATGTCTTGTTAAGAGGAAGAAGGAGACTTATGTAAGGCTGAAGAAACAAGGTTCAGACAGTGCGCTGGAGGGATACACGATAGCCAGGAGGGAACTGAAGAAAGGGATTAGGAGAGCTAAGAGAGGGCATGAAAAATCTTTGGCGGGTAGGATCAAGGAAAACCCCAAGGCCTTTTACACATACGTGAGAAATATGAGAATGACTAGAGTGAGAGTAGGTCCGATTAAGGACAGTAGCGGGAGATTGTGTATTGAGTCTGAAGAGATAGGAGAGGTCTTGAACAAGTATTTTTCTTCAGTATTTACAAATGAGAGGGGCCATATTGTTGGAGAGGACAGCGTGAAGCAGACTGATAAGCTTGAGGAGATACTTGTCAGGAAGGAAGATGTGTTGCGCGTTTTGAAAAACTTGAGGATAGACAAGTCCCCCGGGCCTGACGGGATATATCCAAGGATTCTATGGGAAGCAAGAAATGAAATTGCAGAGCCGTTGGCAATGATCTTTTCGTCCTCGCTGTCAACAGGGGTGGTACCAGAGGATTGGAGAGTGGCGAATGTCGTGCCCCTGTTCAAAAAAGGGAATAGGGATAACCCTGGGAATTACAGGCCAGTTAGTCTTACTTCGGTGGTAGGCAAAGTAATGGAAAGGGTACTGAGGGATAGGATTTCTGAGCATCTGGAAAGGCATTGCTTGATTAGGGATAGTCAGCACGGATTTGTGAGGGGTAGGTCTTGCCTTACAAGTCTTATTGAATTCTTTGAGGAGGTGACCAAGCATGTGGATGAAGGTAAAGCAGTGGATGTAGTGTACATGGATTTTAGTAAGGCATTTGATAAGGTTCCCCATGGTAGGCTTATGCAGAAAGTAAGGAGGCATGGGATAGTGGGAAATTTGGCCAGTTGGATAACAAACTGGCTAACCGATAGAAGACAGAGAGTTGTGGTGGATGGCAAATATTCAGCCTGGAGCCCAGTTATCAGTGGCGTACCGCAGGGATCAGTTCTGGGTCCTCTGCTGTTTGTGATTTTCATTAACGACTTGGATGAGGGAGTTGAAGGGTGGGTCAGTAAATTTGCAGATGATACGAAGATTGGTGGAGTTGTGGATAGTGAGGAGGGCTGTTGTCGGCTTCAAAGAGACATAGATAGAATGCAGAGCTGGGCTGAGAAGTGGCAGATGGAGTTTAACCCTGACAAGTGTGAGGTTGTCCATTTTGGAAGGACAAATCTGAATGCGGAATACAGGGTTAATGGTAGGGTTCTTGGCAATGTGGAGGAGCAGAGAGATCTTGGGGTCTATGTTCATTGTTCTTTGAAAGTTGCCACTCAAGTGGATAGAGCTGTGAAGAAGGCCTATGGTGTGCTAGCGTTCATTAGCAGAGGGATTGAATTTAAGAGCCGTGAGGTGATGATGCAGCTGTACAAAACCTTGGTCAGGCCACATTTGGAGTACTGTGTGCAGTTCTGGTCACCTCATTTTAGGAAGGATGTGGAAGCTTTGGAAAAGGTGCAAAGGAGATTTACCAGGATGTTGCCTGGAATGGAGAGTAGGTCATACGAGGAAAGATTGAGGGTGCTAGGCCTTTTCTCATTAGAACGGAGAAGGATGAGGGGCAACTTGATAGAGGTTTATAAGATGATCAGGGGAATAGATAGAGTAGACAGTCAGAGACTTTTTCCCCGGGTGGAACACACCATTACAAGGGGACATAAATTTAAGATAAATGGTGGAAGATATAGAGGGGATGTCAGAGGTAGGTTCTTTACCCAGAGAGTAGTGGGGGCATGGAATGCACTGCCTGTGGTAGTAGTTGAGTCGGAAAATTTATGGACCTTCAAGCGGCTATTGGATAGGTACTTGGATTAGGGTAGAATAAGGGAGTGTAGGTTAACTTCTTAAGGGCAGCACGGTAGCATTGTGGATAGCACAATTGCTTCACAGCTCCAGGGTCCCAAGTTCGATTTCGACTTGGGTCACTGTCTGTGTGGAGTCTGCACATCCTCCCCGTGACTGCGTGGGTTTCCTCCGGGTACTCCGGTTTCCTCCCACAGTCCAAAGATGTGCAGGTTGGGTGGATTGGCCATGACAAATTGTCCAAAATTCTATGATTAACCTAGGACAAAAGTTCGGCGCAACATCGTGGGCCGAAGGGCCTGTTCTGTGCTGTATTTCTCTATCTATCTATCTCTATCTATGACGCCCTGCTGGCTGGTGGTGCCTGGTTAGGGAAGGAGGGGGTGCTATGGTGGATGGTTGGGGTGTGAGAGGTGGTATGGTGGGATTCTTACTTTTTGTTGACTCTCTGGAACGTATGACTTCTTTTGTAATGTATCTTTAAGGGATATTAGCATGGCATCATTAGAAGAGAAATGTGTCATGTGACCCAGTCATAGTTTTACTTTTGCCTTGAAGTACAGCACACACACAAATCTCTTCTGCGGATGCCTTCACACTTTCTATCTATGTTTAATAATAATAATCATCTTTATTCTCACAAGTAGGCATACGCTGCAATGAAGTTACTGTGAAAAGCCCTGAGTCGCCATATTCCGGCACCTGTTAGGGTACACAAAGGGAGAATTCAGAATGTCCAAATTACCTAACAGCATGTCTTTTGGGACAAGTGGGAGTAAACCGGAGCACCCGGAGGAAACCCACGCAGATACGGGGAGAACGTGCAGGCTCCACACAGACAGTGTCCCAGCCGGGAGTCGAACTTGGGACCCTGGCGCTATGAAGCCACAGTGCTAGCCAGTGTGCTACCGTGCTGCCTATATGTAAATAAATGAACCACAATATGTTTACCCAATCCGTGAAGAATGGTTGGTGCTTTTATAACATTATGAAAAAAAAACCAACATTGTGCTCAGCAGTAAAATTAAGTACAAGTACCACATGCTGAACAGCGCTAGATTATGCTGCATGACATGAGACGATTTTTGAGAATCTGATAAGACTGCAACGGAATTGCAGCATTGGAGTGTTGAAATTGTAGTATTGTGAAGCTTTGAAGACATTGACAGCAGAGTTGGGTGTTTGTGTTCTGCCTAAAGCCAAAAGTGCAACTAAGACTGGATCACATGACACACTTCCCTTCTAGTGCTCTTTGCTGATATCCCTTAAAGGCATATTGCCGCAGTTCTGATGTAAAATGGCCACCAGGGTCCTATTTACAGATGGAATTCCAATTTCAATATTGAAAAAGGCCTAACCCTTGAATCATGTGCAACACGGTAGCATGGTGGTTAGCATAAATGCTTCACAGCTCCAGGGTCCCAGGTTCGATTCCCGGCTGGGTCACTGTCTGTGCGGAGTCTGCACGTCCTCCCCGTGTGTGCGTGGGTTTCCTCCGGGTGCTCCGGTTTCCTCCCACAGTCCAAAGATGTGCGGGTTAAGTGGATTGGCCATGATAAATTGCCCATAGTGTCCAAAAAAGTAAGGTCAGTGGGTGGGGGGGTTGTTTGGGTTACAGGTATAGGGTGGATACGTGGGTTTGAGTAGGGTGATCATGGCTCGGCACAACATCGAGGGCCGAAAGGCCTGTTCTGTGCTGTACTGTTCTATGTGGTAAACCCAGCAGGACCTGGATTTTAGGCCCAATAAAATTGGACATTTTAAATTAAGAATTGGACATTTTAAATCAAACTGCAGTAAACCTCAGGCTGGCTGATGGGAATTCAGACTTGACCCAAATCAAAAACACAACAGAGACAAACTGGCAGGACATGTCTGGACCTGCCTTGTCAATCACACGTCAGGAGATAATTGGCTTCATTCATAAGCATTAATTTGTTTTGGTTGCCCAGATCGAGTCAGACTTTCTGGCATGTAGAATTCCTGCCATTACCTTACATTGCAACAGGTTACGTGCAAGCAACATCACCAGAAAAGGACACC
The DNA here is from genome assembly GCF_902713615.1 of Scyliorhinus canicula. NCBI lineage: Eukaryota > Metazoa > Chordata > Chondrichthyes > Carcharhiniformes > Scyliorhinidae > Scyliorhinus > Scyliorhinus canicula. The sequence continues at coordinate 61,925,855 of NC_052163.1, read as the reverse complement.
TGCGAGTGGACCCCGATGCTCTGTCAAGCGGTCATCATCTAATCCATTGGGTGTTGGGACCCCCCTCCCGAGGTCTCATTGGCCGAAAGCCAGAGATGTTTCTGGAAAGGCACGGGGAAGGGTTTCATATTCAATCCCCAGATCCCGGACCGCCACTTCAGCAAAGACCCCATGAAGAGCCAATCGAGACATCTGACAGAGGCAGATGGAAGCAACATGTGATGAAGTAAGACCCTGGGGAAGTCGAGACTCTGTGAATCAAACCCGCAGCTGAACTGAGTCCATCAGTACGGGTGGTATAACGAATCTTGGGAATCTTTAGTATATGATTTTGGGTCAATTTAAGCGAAAATATTGTTGTTGTTGAATAAAATTGGTTTGACTTTATACTTGTGTTGTCCTTTATTTTCCTCGCTAATAAAGATGTCTGGATTTTACAGATATAACATTCAGTTTGGTATTTGGGAAACCTGCCGTTAGTTTCCTTTTCAAAATGGAGCTGGCTGCATCGCTGGAGCATGGGGGTGGTGTGTGTGTGTGTGTGTGGGGGGGGGGGGGGTGGGGGAGGGGGGTAAGGTTGCCAGCCCCTCAATCAAAACCAACGCTGATTATGTTTGTGTGGCACTGACGGCAGCAATTGTAACAGAAACCAAACATTTGGTAAAATTAAGTTTCGTATTAGGAAAGTATTATTGCACACATGTCCAGTGTTAGCAGCCAAATCCTACCTGAACTGGAACAGCTTTCCAATATGAGTCCAATTTGGAATGATCAGTGCTCATTGCTAATCTGAGCAAATGAAGCATCCTTATCTGAGTGCAAAAACTGATTGACATTACATATTATTTGAAAGGTAACCAGGGAGAAGTAATACAGTTTAGATGGCACTATGTAATGTATATTTTCTATCTCTTGCAATGCCTCCTTTATGTATGAGGTGTACAATTGGTAAACCATAGCAAGGATCTAGTGAAACACTGCAGGTCATCATTATCACAGCTATTTGAATTAAATATGGGCTCAAGTAAATTCCATTGCTGTAAATCTGTGAAATTAATAAATTTAATCTACCTCTTTGACCAAGCTTTTTTGCCAACTGCCTAGTATTTACTTACGTTGTTCAATGCCTAATTTTTGTCTGATTAAATTCCTGGGAAATGCTTTGGGATGTTATATTAATTAAAGGTGCTTCATAAATACAATTTGTTTAAAGAAAGAGTGAAGGAGAGTCTCAATCACATATTTGTTTTTGAAGATGGCTGAATGAAGATTGGTCCAGCTTCCAATAGAACCGAACTATTAATCAGATGATGTGGAGATGCCGGCGTTGGACTGGGGTGAGCACAGTAAGAAGTATTACAACAACAGGTTAAAGTCCAACATGTTTTTTTCAAACACTAGCTTTCAGAACACTGCTCCTTCCTCAGGTGAATCAATTCCTCATTCACCTGAGGAAGGAGCAGTGTTCTGAAAGCTAGTGTTTGAAACAAACATGTTGGACTTTAACCTGGTGTTGTAAGACTTCTTACTATTAATCAGATGAGTTAGGAAGTCAAACAAATGCAATGCCCATGCGAGGAAGGAAAATTTTAATTAGAATCATAGAATTTACAGTGCAGAAGGAGGCCATTCGGTCCATCGAGTCTGCACCGGCCCTTGGAAAGAGCACCCTATTTAAGCCCATACCGCCATCCTATCCCCGAAACCCAGTAACCCCACCTAACTTTTTGGACACTAAGGGTAATTTATCATGGGCAATCTACCTAACCTGCATATCTTTGGACTGTGGGAGGAAACCGGAGCACCCAGAGAAAACACACGCACACGGGGAGAACGTGCAGACTCCGCACGGGCAGTGACCCAAGCCGGAAATCGAACCTGGGACCCTGGAGCTGTGAAGCAACAGTGCTAGCCATTGTGCTACCATGTCATCAGAAAAACAGAAAATGCTGGATAAACTCAGCAGGTCTGGCAGCATCTGTGGAGAGAAGCAGCATTAACATTTCAGATCTGAATTACCCTTCCACAGAATCAGAAATGTTAACTCTGTTTCTCTCTTCACAGATGCTGCCAGACCTGCTGAGGTTATCCAGCAATTTCTGTTTTTATTTCAGATTTCCAGCATCTGCAGTATTTTGCTTTTATTTGAGAATCTTTACTCCCTGGGCAGGAAAGTGTTCTTACAAGCCCTTTATTCTTTCTTGAGATGTGGGCATTGCTGGCAAGGCCGGCATTTGTTAACCGTCCCTAAATGCCCTTGAACCGAGTGGTTTGCTGGGCCATTTCAGACGGCAGTTAAAAGTCAACCATTGCTTGTGGGACTGGAGTCGCAAATAGATCAGACCAGTTAAGGCCAGCAAATATTCCTCCCCTTGAGTGCATTGGTGAACCAGATGGGTTTGTACGAGAATTGATGATATTTGTCGTGCTCACCATTACTGAGACTAGCTTTCCATTCCAGATATTTTGATTGAGTTTAAATTCCACCACAGTTGCTATGGTGGTTTTGGAGGCAATGTTCCCAGACCATTAGTCTGGGCCTATGGATCACTATTTCAGTGACAATCCCACTATACCAGCATCTCCCAGGTATTTTAAGATTGGATACAAACAGCTATTTCACCAGCTCCATTTTAATTACCCCCCCCTCCCCCCACCCCAATTTAAGCTTCACCATGAGAGGAGGTTAAAATTCATCCCACAATATTTTCTATTTTCCGTGTGTCTGATCAGAACCAGAGGCAACAGCAGTGAGCAACAGGTTAAACCCCCCATTGATCCCTTTCCTGATTAATCACAGCTGTATGATGGAAATCCCAGATGTATGATGGAAGAATTTTTCTGTGTCTTTTATTTTTTGAAAGTGCTCTCAATTTAGGGACCTCTAAGTTAGTAATTAAACTTAATTTGACAGCATGATACTTACACTTGTCGTTTTGAATATCGTAGCACTCGATTTCAAAATTAAAATAAATGAAAGCACGTTAACTCATTGTTCTCTTTATAATATTACTATGGAAACTCTTCACTTGACTGAGTCTTAGCAATGATCATTGCTATACTTTAAGCACCCGCCAGATATATTAACTTATAGGAAGTGGCAGCTTGGCTCAGTTATTAGTATTCTCAGTCATAACATGCTTGACTTCAAATCCCACTCAAGGATTGGCGCATTTCTTCAGTGCAGTGTGAAGTCGTGCTGCATTGTCAGAGCTGTCTTTCTGACGATAAGGCTTAACGTGAAATTTAATTTAGTAAGTCTGCTAATTTGTGGATTATGTGTGATAATGTGAAGAAATGGTATATATGTATTGTATTTTACATCTGTTGCAATAATATTATCAAATATTTCAGGTTATGGTGCAGTGATTAGCATTGCTGCCTCACGGCGCTGAGGACCTGGGTTTGATCCCGGCTCCGGGTCACTGTCCATGGGAGTTTGCAACTTCTCCCCATATTTGCGTGAATCTCACCCCCACAACCTAAAAAGATGTGCAGGGTGGGTCAATTGGCCATGCTAAATTGCCCTTTAATTGGAAGAAAAAATTGGATACTCTAAACTTATTTTATACTTATTTATAATTCAGGTTAGGGAATCTAGACTCTATGGTTGAAAATATGCGATTAAGGTGTCATAAAAGTGAGATCATCATTCAATGTAACAATGCATGATTCTACAAAGAGACGCCTAATGGAATTTTGATAGGCTTGCTGGAGATTCCCTGGAGAGTAGATATATTGAGACACTGTGTTTGACGTCAGGTCAAAAAGTCGGGGATCTGATTGGGATAAAGATGATGTGATTAAAGGGAGGAGCCAGGTCTGCAGCAGGCAGCTTAGCATGGAGTCTGCTAGGACCTTTAAGTTGAGAAGCATCTTTTCCAAAGGCTGCCAGGTTAATCAGTAGTCTGGCACAGACAGAAGGAAGTGCAGGATCTCGCTTTCTCTTCAAGCAGTCTTCTGAAGAAAGGTCCACACAAGTGTACAGAAAGTACCCCTGTATTTGCTAGCTTTACTTATAAGTGGCCTTTGACCAGTAATCGGCATTGCTTAATTTGAGATAGAGAAGTATAACAATAAAATGGGCTTCCTTTTAATTTAAGAACTGTTTAATTGGGAATTGAAAAGCTAATTTCTGTGATGTTAATGTGTTCAATCCTATGCTAAGAAGGTATAAGTTAATAATAAAATGGGTTTCCTTTTAATTTAAGAACTGTTTAATTGGTAATTGAAAACTAGTTTCTGTGATGTTAATGTGTTCAATCCCATGTTAAGAATAGCATTTGTTTAAATATAAAAGATACCTATTGGTCAATGAAATTACTCCTGGAGCAAATATAGAACATAGAACATTACAGCGCAGTACAGGCACTTCGGCCCTCGATGTTGTGCTGACCTGTGAAACCACTCTAAAGCCCATCGACACTATTCCCTTATCACCCATATGTTTATCCAATGACCATTTAAATGCCCTTAACGTTGACGAGTCCACTACTGTTACAGGCAGGTTATTCCACGTCTTTTCCACTCTCTGAGTAAAGAACCTAACTCTGACATCTGTCCTATATCTATCTCCCCTCAATTTAAAGCTGTGCCCCCTCGTGCTAGCCATCACCATCCGAGGAAAAAGGCTCTCACTCTCCACCCTATCTAATCCTCTGATCATCTTGTATGCCTCAATTAAGTCACCTGTTAACCTTCTCTCTAACGAAAACAGCCTTAAGTCCCTCAGCCTTTCCTCATATGATCTTCCCTCCATACCAGGCATCATCCTGGTAAATCTCCTCTGCACCCTTTCCAATGCTTCCACATCCTTCCTATAATGTGCGACCAGAACTGCACGCAATACTCCAAATGCGGCCGCACAACATGACCTCATGGCTCCGAAACTCAATCCCTCTACCAATAAAATCTAACACACCGTACACCTTCTTAACAACCCTATCAACCTAGGTGGCAACTTTAAGGGATCTATGTACATGGACATCGAGATCTCTCTGCTCATCCACACTATCAAGAATCTTACCATTAGCCCAGTACTCTGTCTTCCTGTTACTCCTTCCAAAATGATTCACCTCACACTTTTCTGCATTAAACTCTATTTGCCACCTCTCAGCCCAGCTCTGCAGCTTATCTATGTCACTCTGTAACCTGCAACATCCTTCCGCACTGTCCGCAATTCCACTGACTTTAACGTCATCTGCAAATTTACTCACCCATCCTTCTACACCCTCTTCCAGGTCATTTATAAAAATGACAAACAGCAGTGGCCCCAAAACAGATCCTTGTGGTACACCACTACTAACTGAACTCCAGGCTGAACATTTCCCATCAACCACCACCCTCTGTCTTTTTACAGCGAGCCAATTTCTGATCCAAACTGCTAAATCACCCTGAATCCCATGCCTCCATATTTTCTGCAATAACCTACCATGGGGAACCTTATCAAATGCTTTACTGAAATCCATATACACCACATCAACTGCTTTACCCTCGTCCACCTGTTTGGTCATCTTCTCAAAGAACTTAATAAGGTTTGTGAGGCATGACCTACCCTTCACAAAACCGTGTTGACGATCCCTAATCAAATTATTCCTTTCTAGATGATTATAAATCCTATCTCTTATACACCTTTCCAAGACTTTGCCCACAACAGAAGTAAGGCTCACTGGTCTATAGTAACCGGGGTTGTCTCTACTCCCTTTCTTGAACAAGGGGACATTTGCTATCCTCCAGTCTTCTGGCACTATTCCTGCAGACAATGACAACATAAAGACCAAAGCCAAAGGCTCAGCAACCTCCTCCCTACCTTCCCAGAGAATCCTAGTATAAATCCCATCCAACCCAGGGGACTTATCTATTTTCACACTTTCCTGAATTGCTAACACCTCCTCTTTATGAACCTCAAGCCCTACAAGTCTAGTAGCCTGTATCTCAGTATTCTCCTCGACAACATTGTCTTTTTCCTGCGTGAATACTGACAAAAAGTATTCATTTAGCACCTCTCCTATCTCCTCGGACTCCACACACAACTTCCCACTACTGTCCTTGACTGGCCCTACTCTTACCCTAGTCATTCATTTATTCCTGCCATACCTATAGAAAGCTTTAGGGTTATCCTTGATCCTACCTGCCAAATACTTCTCATGTCCCCTCCTGGCTCTTCTTAGCTCTCTCTTTAGGTCCTTCCTAGCTAACTTGTAACTCTTGAGCGCCCTAACTGAACCTTCACGTCTTATCTTTACATAAGCCTCCCTCTTGACAAGTGATTCAACTACTTTAGTAAACCACCGTTCCCTCGCTTGACCACATCCTCCCTGCCTGACAGGTACATACTTATCAAGGACATGCAGTAGCTGTTCCTTGAATGAGCTCCACATTTCAATTGTGCCCATCCCCTGCAGTTTCCTTCCCCATCCTATGCATCCTAAATCTTGCCTCATTGCATCATAATTGCCTTTCCTCCAGGTATAACTCTTATCCTGCGGTATATACCGATCCCTTTCCATCGCTGAAGTAAACATAACTGAATTGTGGTCACTATCACCAAAGTGCTCACCTACCTCCAAATCTAGCACCTGTCCTGGTTCATTACTCAGTACCAAATCCAATGTGGCCTTGCCTCTTGTTGGCCTATCTACATACTGTGTCAGGAAACCCTCCTGCACACTTTGGAGAAAAACTGACTCATCTAAAGTTCTTGATCTATAGCGTTTCCAGTCAATATTTGGAAAGCTGAAGTCCCCCATAGCAACTACCCTGTTACTTTCGCTCCTATCCAGAATCATCTTTGCAATCCTTTCCTGTACATCTCTGGAACTTTTCAGAGGTCTATAGAAAACTCCCAACAGGGTGACATTTCCTTTCCTGTTTCTAACCTCAGCCCATACTACCTCAGTAGACGAGTCCTCATCAAACATCCTTTCTGCCACCGTAATACTGTCCTTAACTAACAATGCCACCCATCCCCCTCTTTTACCACCTTCCCTGAGCTTACTGAAATATCTAAACCCGGAACCTGAAACAACTATTCCTGTCCCTGCTCTAGCCATGTCTCCGAAATGGGCACAACATCGAAGTTCCAGGTACCAACCCATGCTGCAAGTTCACCCACCTTATTCCAGATGCTCCTGCCGTTGAAGTAGACACACTTTAAACCACCTTCCTGCCTGCCGGTACACTCCTGCAACCTTGAAAACTTACTCATGACCTTACTACTCACAACCTCCTGTATACTGGAGCTACAATTCAGGTTCCCAACCCCCTGCTAAATTAGGTTAAACCCTCCTGAAGAGCATTCCCCCCCCAGGATATTGGTACCCCTCTGATCCATGTGTAGACCATCCCATTTGTAGAGGTCCCACCTACCCCAGAATGAGTCCCAATTATCCAGGTATCTGAATCCCTCCCTCCTGCACCATCCCTGAAGCCACGTGTTCAACTGCTCTCTCTCCCTATTCCTCATCTCGCTCGCACATAGCACGGGTAACAACCCAGAGATAATAACTTTGTTTGTTCTAGCTCTAAGTTTCCACCCTAACTCCCTGAATTCCTGCATTACATTCCTATCCCTTTTCCTACCTATGTCGTTGGTGCCTCTGTGGACCACGACTTGGGGCTGCTCCCCCTCCCCCTTAAGGATTCCGAAAACACAATCCGAGACATCACGGACCCTGGCACCTGGGAAGCAACACACCAACTGCGAGTCTCTCTCATTCCCACAAAATCTCCTATCTATCCCCCTAACTATGGAGTCTCCAATTACTAATGCTCTACTCCTCTCCCCCTTCCCTTCTGAGCAACAGGGACAGACTCTGTGCCAGAGACCTGTACCCCATGGCTTACCCCTGGTAAGTTCCCCCCCCCCACCAGTATCCAAAGCTGTTACTAAGGGGAACGACCACAGGGGATCCCTGTACTGACTGCTTCCTCCCAGCCCCTCTCACCGTCACCCATCTATCTTCATTCTTCGGAGTAACTACATCCCTGAAGCTTCTATCTATGACTACCTCTGCCTCCCGAATTATCCAAAATTCATCCAACTCCAGCTCCATTTCCCTAACACGGTTTCTGAGGAGCTGGAGATGGGTGCACTTCCCACAGGTGAAATCAGCAGGGACACTGACGGCGTCCCTCACCTCAAACATTCTGCAGGAGGAGCATTGTACTGCCTTCCCTGCCATCCCCTCTAGATAAAAATCAAGAAAAAGAAAGGAAGAGCTTACCTGGTATTCACGCAACTCCTTAGGTTAGAGGAGGTGGAAAGGTGGGGGACACTACAAGTTTAGTGCCTCGGGTTTAGCAACTGCCCAACTGAGAAAACAACTACACACCTTCCCAGAAATCCCCACAGCCGACTTCCGGTTTTCTGCTACTCTGAAACATAAAAAACAACTCCGAAAACAAAGTTAGTTAAAAAACAAAGGCCGCTTCTCCTGTAATGTAAGTTTTTAAAGCTGGAAGCTTACCTTCCCGATAGACCCCTGGTTACTGCTCTCGCTGCTACCCCTGAACAACTGTAGGCCGCTTCTCCTGAAAGGTACGTTTTTAACGCTTGAAACTTACATTCCCGACAGCCCCCTGGTTACTTCTCTCACTGCTACCGCTGAACAACTGAATATCCCTGCAAAATAGCCCAGCAAGCTATTCAACTGACACCAGAATACCCAGCCAATGAGGAACGACAATAAATTACCATTTCTCAAAACACGAGAACAATTTAGATAAAAAGTTTGATTGATTATTTTGGTTTAGTATATGGAAATCAGGTCATTTGGAGGTCCTCTCACCTCTGATGATTGTTGCTTCAATTCCAGAGACTTGGATGCATTGGGCATCATTTTCAAGGCTTTCCCGTCAATGGAATCTTTCTGTCCTGTGACAGTGACCCCCCCCTTGGCGGGTTCCCCTGTGGCAGGACAGGTGAGCCATGCAAAACACCGCGGACAACGGCGGGAGTAGAAGAATCCGCTGGTAGCCTATGGCGAGCCATCTCCACTGGCAGAAAATACGCCGAGGGTGGGGACTGGGAAATGTGTGGAGTCTGCAACTTTCTCCCCGTGTCTGCGTGTGTTTCCTCTGCGTGCTCTGGTTTTTTCCTACAGTCCAAAGATGTGCAGGTTAGGTGGATTGGCCATGATAAGTTACCCTCAGTATCCCAAGATGTGCTGGTTGGATGGGATAGGTCGGGTGAGTGGGCCTAGGTGAGATGCTCTTTTGGAGGGTCGGTGCAGACTTAATGGACCAAATGGCCTCCTTCAGTACTGTAAGAATTCTATAGTTCTATGGATGGACATGAATGATCTTTTGGCATTATGTTGAAGATGAGTAGGGGATATTCGTTAGTTAGTACAGAACTTGAGTATTTCTGAAAAAGTGGCATACTATCAAAGCTTTTCACCTTGCACTCATCATGAAAGTTTTGAAGAACATCAATAGTGGAGGGAACAACAATTTCTACCACATGAGTAGAGAATGTTGATTGGTTGGCAAGTGGACTGTGGTGGAGGCGTTGCCATGGAGAATGCATTGAAAAGCTAACTGCCAATTAGGAAAGTTAATGGAATGTTATCATTATTATGAGGGGAATTGAATACAGAAGTCGGGAGGCTTCAGTTGTACAGGGCACTAGTGAGACCACATTCGGAATACTGTATTAGTCACCTTATTTAAGGAAATATGTAAATGCATTGGAAGCAGTTCAAAGAAACGTTACCAGAATAGCACCTAGAATGTGTGGGTTGTCTTATGAGGAAAGCTTGGACAGTCCAGGTTTATATCGCTGGAGTTTAGGAGAGTAAGGGGTGAATTGATTCCTGAGAGGTCTTGACAGAGTTGATGTGGAGAAGATGTTTCCACTTGTGGGAGGATCTAGAACCAGTGGTCACTGTTTATAATTAAGGTGTTAGCCATTTAAAACAGAGATCAGGCAAAATATTTTCACTCAGATGGTCTTTGGAACTTACTTCCTCAAAAGGTGGTGGAATCAGAGTCTTTGAATAGTTTGAAAGCAGAAATGGATACATTTTTGGTAAGCAAGGGGGTGATAGGTTATTTGGGGTTGTTGGAGTGTGGATTTCAGGTTAATACTACTATCAAATCTGCCATGATCTTGTTAAATGGTGAAGCAGGTTCAAGGGGTTGAATGGCCTACTCCTTGCTCCTTGGGCAGCATGGTAGCATAGTGGTTAGCACAACTGCTTCACAGCTCCAGGGTCCCAGGTTTGATTCCCATCCTCCCCATGTGTGCGTGGGTTTCCTCCGGTTGCTCCGGTTTCCTCCCACAGTCCAAAGATGTACAGGTTAGGTGGATTGGCCATGCTAAATAGCCCTTAGTGTCCAAAATTGCCCTTAGTGTTGGGTGGGGTTACTGGGTTATGGGGATAGGGTGGGTGTGTGGGCTTGGGTAGAGTGCTCTTTCCAAGAGCCGGTGCAGACATGATGGGCCAAATGGCCTCCTTCTGCACTGTAAATTCTATGATTCTAAAAACTTTTATGATATATTTGCATGTTTAGTTCAAATACAAGCCTGGCAGGTTGACTCTGGTCAAGGCGTTGCTTTGGGGAATGAACCAGGAAATGGCTGACCCACAAACTTTTGTTTAGTTGAAAAAGATGCAAAATGCATGGACATGTTCCATCTGTCTGCAAAGGACAAGGCCTGTGTGTGGATACATGTGACTTCTACCATGTACATATGTGAGTCACACTGTGAGCCTGATTGATAATCTTAGATTAGTTTTCAGTGTCATTCTTAGCACAATTAGGATTGTTTAGTAAGTGTTGTCCAAACATGTTGGCCACAATGTTTTGAGTTTTGCAAGCACAGGCTGGTTGGGTACAGTCTGTGCTTAGCCTGTTGCAAACAGCCAAAAGGACATGTTGTTCGATATAATCCACTAGTCATTGTGGCATAAGGGCTGGAATTCTCCAGTCATTGCGATTCAATTTTCCCACCGAGCCAGTGGGTTTCATGCCACCGTGGGTGGTTATGATGGGAAATCCCATTGACAATTGGTGGGAAGATAGAATCCTGTCGCTAGCAAATGGCGTGCTGCTGGGAAACACACGGCTGGGAGAGCGGAGAATCCAGCCCAAGGTCTACACACCTGGCATCACACTGGAACTGAAATTAATTTACCACATTACTCGCGTGCAATAGGAAGAAGGTCTTCCTGGATTGACAGCAGCATCCATGGGCATGATTCTCCGTTGGCCGATGAGTAAATCGGGAAGCGCGATTAGGCGGAGAATCGGTTCTAATTCTGATCTCATGTTGGGTGCCAATTTCACGGCAATTCACAATTTTCCATAGCCTCAACAGTGGCGTCAATGCATTCCCAAACGCCCGTACAGTAAACGCCGTTGTGAGGAATATAAGAAATTGTCTTTTTTTTGCAGTGATGTTATTAAAACTTGGGTTTTATATACATACAGAAAGCATGCCTGCTCGAGCTGTGATTAATGTGTCATAAAAGTGAGGTCATCATTGATTGCAGGTGAAGTGTTATGTTAATAGATCTTGAGAACCATTTATTTGTTTACAGATAGCTGGCTAATTGAATATTTGTTACGTTTGAAGGACTCCTGGGATGTAGATAATTTATGGGGTATTGTGTTTGGTCCTGATGAAACAAGTCAAGGGCAGTCTTGTCAGAAAACACCAAAGAATGGTTTCAACTTGGGCATTGATGATGTAGTTAATGGAAGAAATCAGGTTTGTCTAAAAAGTTAGTTGGTCCTAGAACTCTCATCTGAACAGAGGGATTTCAGTTTTGGTCCTGAAAGGTTCTCTCTCCAAAGATTCTGCACAGAGAAAAGCAAATATAAACCTGGTTGTTGACTTTATTTATGAGTGGTATTTGAAATATATTGGTTTCCTTAATTGGAATATAGTGGCAGGTTTAGAAAGTAAGTTAAGGTTTTCTCTTTTGCTTAGGAACTGTTATAACTGTTAACTGCAAAGCTATTTCTTTGTTGCTAATATGTTTAATTCTGTGTTTAAATTCAAGATTTGTCTTAACCTAAAAGATACCATGGCAGGATTCTCTGTTGGCCGACGCGTAAATTGGGAACGTGATTAGGCGGACAATTAGTTCCGATACTGATCTCGCGCTGGGTGCTGATTTCACGGCAAATCGCAATTCTCCATAGCCTCAACAGCGGCGTCAATGTGTTCCGGAACGCCCGTGCAGGAAACGTCGTTTTTGTATCATTAGCAGGCCCAACCCGGTATTCTCCAGGGCCTCCACGATGCTCCGCCTCCGATGGGCCAAATTTCCGACAGCGCAGTTCACTTGTGCTTTTAAAACCGTGAAACAGGCATCGTGGCTGAAGAAGGAAAGAGAGGGGGCACGGACGCATCGCAACATTGCTGTGCCGCTGGCCAGGGGGCTTCTGCCAGGGCCGGGGGGTGGGGGGGGGGGGGGGGTGGGAGGCAGTAGCGGGGGTGGCCAGGAGGTGGACTGTGGGGCTGGGGTGGACGGACATGGAACACCATTGCCGCAGCCGCAAGGCAGCCATACAACTGCGCATGCTGCTGACAGCCAACTGTGAACTGAGGGTCACAAGTTGTATGGGTGTCACCCCAGGCCATCCCCCTGGGTGACTTCTGGCCCCAGCCGACCCATCAATGGGATGGGCATGCTCCAGTGCAACCAGTGCCATCTTGTTGGCTGGGTTGAATGTGTGTAATGTGTATATGCGGCTGCAGCTTGTCAGCCTCCTGAGTGTCCATCAAAGACCCGGCGAATCCTGCATCATTTTTCATTGGAATCGATTGTGTCCCACGTGGCACCGGTGCTAGCCCCTCCACAGTTACTGAGTCAGTCCAGGTTCCGCGCCAGATATGCTGTCATGAAAGTCCACAGTTCCTGCCCCAGTGTCAACACTTTGTCTCAGGAACAGAGACTCCAGCCGCATGGGGCAGTTTTATCCCTCCTTTGGTGCAGTAACATTTCCTCAGTTTAAGATTTGCACATAGTTGGATTCTCATCTGGGATCTTAACACTGCTATTGCATAGTAACAGCATGAAAAGGTTAGCTTCAGCTTTTGCTCAAATCTTTGAAACACCTTACCTTTTCCAGGGTAATCTGAGGTAGACTGGACATTTCTCAGGACTAAAAGTGGTGGCCCTAGCCCAGTTCATGAGTTTGTGCGATATACAGCGAGCAACACGAGTAATCTTCTCCACTAAAAAGAAGCAGCCAAGTCAAGCCAAAAAGACAATCTGCTATCGCGCAAATAATGTGGAAAATGAATTGTAGGCCGATATTTGTCCTTTCACCAACAACACTAAATCAAAGTACCTGGCCATTTTCTCATTGCTGTTTGTGGGATCTTACTGTGTGCATATTGGCTGCCGTATTTTACATTACACATTACAATCGTGGTTGCACTTCAAAAGTATTCCACTGGCTGTAAAATATTTTTGGATACACTGAAAGGTGCTATATAGTTCTCTTTTTCTTTAACATCTTCTAATGCTGGGCCATGTTTGGGGGCAGGACTTAGAATTTCTGGCCAGTTCCGGGATTCTCACCAGGGTGGAGAGTCTCTTTATCGTGGCAAAATGCCTGGCCAAAATATGTGCTCAATATCTCTGCCGTTTCCTCATTCCCTGTGATCATTTCTCCCGTCTCTGTTTCAAATGGACCAATGTTTACTTTAGCTACCTTCCTCCTTTGTATATTCTTGTAAAATATCTTAGAACCTGTTTTTATATTCCTGGATAGTTTACTGTCAAAATCTATTTTTTTCCCCTTCTTATCAACTTTGTTGGTTTCTAAAACACTCCCAATCCTCAGACATGTTGCAATTCCTTGCACATTATAAGCATCTTCTTTTAGTCTGATACTATCCTTAACATTTTGAGTAAGCCATGAATGGATATTTCTTGCCAATCTGTATTCTCTCAGCAAGCGAGTGAAGACAGTTTGTCTGATGACTGCCGAGATAGTCTATTCAGTCAGCTCAGTTATACGCAATATCATTCAAAAGGCTTAAATCATCAAATGATTGCCATTTACTCAGACAAAACCTAGCCTTTAAACAAAGCTCCCAAAGCACTGCATCTGTCAAAGGATAAAAAGGATGACTATTTGTTCGTACTTTCGACCATGTAAATCAAAACATCAGTCAGCAGTTCTATGCTGCAACCTTTCTAAATTGGCAGCTCTTTGAGTAATCATTTCCTTTGAGTGTTGGGGTAACAGCACAGAGATGGAGCACTGTAACTTTGCTTAACATTGTCGAATGCAAGTTTTCAGTCCTGAGTGATCGACCAAATACAGCAATAACTGGGTTTTTAGGAAGATGAAGGTTCCACAACTGTCACGGCAGAATAAGAAGCATCTCCAACAGCTCCCTTCCAAGAGCTTCACTTTGACAGGTCTCTGATGGAAATTACGGGCTCGATTCTCCATTTGGGAGATTATATTGTCCCGTGGGAGCTGAATCACTTCTGGTTCACGTTGTCGCTAGGAGCGATACCCAGAAGCCATTCTCTCTCCCCAGACATGCAAATCTATGCATGGTGTGGATTGCAAAGGATTCTATCGTGAATCCCGCTAATGGGCCACATTTTGAGTGGGTGGCCTAACAGCGAGGTCTGGCAGCTGGCTCCCCTTCCCCCGCAACACAAATCCTTCACCCCCCCCCCCCCACTGACAAGTATGGGTATCCTACCCCACCTTCACCCACCATGAGAATTTCTCAGTTCTCCCCTGCCATAGTATGCACACATGAGGGTTCCCCAACCCTTCCACCACCCCCCCCATCAGAGACCCCCACAAGAGGCCCCCAACAGACTCCCCATCAGACCCCCTAAGCATACCTTTCCACCAGAGTCCCCTTACCAGTGACTCCAACAGAAGCCCCCCCATGTCGGAGACACCCATCAGAGGCCCCCCAAAACAGAGACCCTCCACCAGAGACCCCCACCAGAGATCACATTAGAAACGCTCATCAGGAACCCCTCCATCTGCGATTCCGACAAGAGACCCCCTATATCAGAGACAGCCCACCAGAGGCCCTTCATAATAGAGACACCCACCATCCCCCTGATCAGTTACCCTACCTGGAAGCTGAAGAGCAGTCCGGACAGAAACAGTGATGAAAACATGATCTTTCGTTCACCTGTCCCTTACACCTGCTGCCTCAGGTGGATGTCTGGAAAGCAGCAGCTGTTATTTCATAGAAAGCCAAAACCACATCAGAAGAATGTAAACACCCTCAGATCCTTTGATGTCTAAGACTTCTATTCGCTTCAAAGAAAAATAACTTTCACTAGCCTGTAATTGACAGCTTTCAGGCAGCCAAATGTCTGGACTGTATCATTTAATTTCCCTTCATCCTTGATTGCATCTCAAGCAACCTGGTGTGAATCTAAGCGCAATGTTTATAAACATCTAGAGAGGTCCTGACCACACCAAAAGCAGTTCCTAGTTCACAGTTCGTAGAATTTACAGTGCAGAAGCTGAGGTAAAGAGGAAATGAAAACACTTAACTGCTAAATGTTTATAAACATTGTGGTTAGGTTCAAATCAGGCTACTTGAGATACATTCAAACATGACGAGAAATGAAATGAAATTAAACTAAACAATCTAGACATCAAAGCATGACCCCAACCTTCCTGTTGGTTGACATTTTAAATCAGCAGCTTGCTCTCATGCCCACATGTCCGCCCTTGGCCTCCTGCGATACTCCAATGATGCCCAACACAAACTGCAGGAGCAGCATCCCACCCTTTGATTGGGCACATAGCAGCTCTCGGAACTCAACATTGAGTCCAACAACATTTAGATTGTGACCTTTCTCCTCTGTCTTAAATCCTTTAAAAGAAGCTATCCCATACACTTATTGTTTCAATGCAAAAACCCTCCCTTCCCCTGCCCCCAACCCCCCCACAACCACCCACCTGTCCCAGAGAAGGCCATCAGTTTCTTGTTCTTAAGGTTGCTACATCTTGTTGCAATCTCTCCCAGCTACAGTATAATGTCCAACACGTTTCTCTCGCTCTTTAGTTCCGATGAAGAGTCAAACGGACTTGAAACACTAACTCTGATTTTTCTCCCTACAGATGCTGCCAAATCTGCTGAGGTTTTCTAACATTCGCCGTTCTTGTAGCTGAATCTTAACTTGGTGAAGATTTCCTACAAAAATAAAATACTGCAAATTCCAGATGCAGAGAGCATGAGGAGCAAAGAGTTTGAAAGAGGGCAAGAGGAGCCTAGAGTTTGAAAGAGAGCAAGAAGAGCCAGAGGTTGAAAGAGTGTGAGATGTCGAGAGTTTAAAAGAGAGCTAGAGGAGCCGGGAATCTGAAAGAGCGTGAGAAGCCAGGAGTTTAAAAGAGAGCAAGAGAGCGCGAGGAACTGGGAGTTTAAAACAGTGCAAGTAGCCGGGAGTTTGAAAGAGCGCGAGATGAGCCAGGAGTTTGAAAGAGAGCAAGAGGAGCTGGGCATTAAAAAGAACCTTAGGAACCTGGAGTTTGAAAGAGTGAGAGGAGCCGAAAGTTTAAAAGAGAGCAAGAGGAGCTGAGAGGTTAAAAGAGTGCGAGGAAGGGCAGCACGGTGGCACAGTGGTAGCACTGCAGCCTCACGGCGCTGAGGTCCCAGGTTCGATCCCAGCTCTGGGTCACTGTCCGTGCTGGCTGGGCCAGCATTTATTGCCCATCCCTAATTGCATGGCCATTTAGGAGGGGAGGGCATCACTATGTGGGACTGGAGTCACATGTAGGCCAGGCTGGGTTAGGACGACAGATTTCCTTCCCTGAAGGACATTAGTGAACCAGATGGGTTTTTATGACAATTGGCAATAGTTTCATGGTCATGGTTATACTTTTAATTCCAGATTTTAATTGAATTCAAATTTCACCATCTGCCATGGGATTCGAAGCTGGGACCCAAAGCATTACCCTGGTCTCTGGCTTACTAGTCTAGTGACAATACCACTGCACCACCACCTCCCACAAGGTGCCACCTGACAGATTGGTGAAAATAGTAAAAGCCCATGTGATACTCCTGGAGTGGGGATACAGGGTAATAAATTGGCTTTGGAACAGGAAACAAAAATTAATGATCGATGGTTGCCCTTGCAAATGAAACGTTGTTTCAACTGATGTACAGGGCTTGGTATTTATTACCGATTTGGACATGAACGATTTTTTGCAGATGATGCAAAGATTGGCTAAGTGGTGGATATTGTAGAGGATAGTTATAATCTCTTAAAATGGGGCAGTATGGTGGCACAGTGGTTAGCACGGCTGCCACAGGGCACTGAGGACCCGGTTCACTGTCCATGTGGAGGTTGCACATTCTCCCCGTGTCTGCGTGAATCTCAGCCCCACAACCCAAAGATGTACATGGTGGGTGGATTGGCCACGCTAAATTGCCCCTTAATTGGATTTTTTTAGATTAATAAATAACCTCAAAAATTATACAGATGGGTTGGTGGAGTGGGTGATAAAGTGGCAGATGGAATTTAGCACAGAGAAATGTGAGGTAATGCATTTGGGGAGGTCAAACTGTTATAGGGATTGCACAAGAAATGGGAATTATACTAAGAGGGGTAGATGAAGTGAGAGATCTTGGCCTACAGGTACACAGGTCCCTAAAGGCAGCAGTCAAGTCGACAAGGTTGTAAAGAAAGCATATGAAATGCTCTCCTTCATTGGCAGATGTATAGAATATAAAAGTAAGGATTTAATGTTGGAATTGTATAAAACACTGGTGATGTCAAAACTGGAATATTGTGTGCCATTCTGGTCGGCACGTTACAGGAAGGACATTATTGCTCTGGAGAGCGTGCAGAGGAGGTTTACAAGAATGTTGCCAGGGCTAGAAAAATGTAGCTACGAGGAGAGATTTGATAGGTTGGAGTTATTTTTCTTGGAACAAAGAAGGCTGAGGGGTGACTTA
This sequence comes from Scyliorhinus canicula, assembly GCF_902713615.1. Classification (NCBI taxonomy): domain Eukaryota; kingdom Metazoa; phylum Chordata; class Chondrichthyes; order Carcharhiniformes; family Scyliorhinidae; genus Scyliorhinus; species Scyliorhinus canicula. Next base: position 61,907,938 of record NC_052163.1, on the reverse strand, counting down.
AGTCAGGTGCACAAAATTGTGAGGCGAAGTGATCGAGTGAACACAATAAACTTGCTTCCCTTGGTGGAGAATTCTAGAACCAGGGGGCATAGATTCAAGATAAGTGGCAGAAGGTGTAGAGGAGACATGAGGAAGAAGTTTTTTTATGCAGAGGGTAATGGGAGTCTGAAATTCACAGCCCGAGTTGGTGGTGAAGGCAGAGATCCTAAACTCTTTTAAAAAGTACCTGAATGTGCACCTTAAGTTCTGTCAACTACTGGGCTATGGACCAGGTGCAGAACACCAGGAAGAGCATCAGGGGGGGTTGGCAGGGGAGAGGGTGGGGTCAAAGAAAGGGGAGCTGGGGGGTGGGGGAGGGGGGGGGACTTGCCGAATTAGACGGCAACAATTTGTAAATAGACAAACATACGACAAAGCCTTTTTGCACTGTATAATAAATGAAAATGAACGGCAATGTACATAATTTTGAAAGTGCCAATAAAAAGATTTTTTAAAAAGGAAGGTGGGATTAGAAAGGGCACTTGGGAGTCCTCGGCCCGACATGGACAAAATGGGCCGAATGGCCTCCTTCCGTGCTGTAACTTTTATACGGTTCTATGTTTGATATAGAAATAGGAAGTACTGGAAATACCCAGCAGGCTTGGCAGCATCTGTGGAGAGAGAACTTGAGTTCAGGTCAACATTGACCTGACCGTCTAAATATTTCCAGCATTTTCTGTTTTTGTTTAAGAATTACCACAATCAGGTAGAGTACGAGTGAAAGCCCAGAGATGTTTGGGCAGCTCATTTAAGGAGGATCAAATGACATCTGACTACTAATGGCCACTGACTGTATTCTGGGCATCACTCGTATAATAATATAATCAATCATAACACTTCCATGCATTTAACATGATTATAATTTTTTATACCTATTGCTACATTTTTTATACCTGACAGGCATTAATCAGTATACTGAGATTGACCAAGCCCTTCTATGCAGCATTCTCAATGAACAAAGCTGTACTAGACTCTCATTATACATGCACACAGCATCTTCAATTCAAAGGAATTAACAAATCCACGTCAATTTAAAACATATTTCTCCTTAATCCAATTGGAAATTATGCATTGAAGAGTTTCCAAATCCTGCAATGACAACACAGGAAATTCCAATGGGGATTTTCCTGCATTGTCAAGATGAATGGGGTGAATTCCTGGTGAGTACCTCTGGAGCCAAGTGCTAAATTGCTTTTCAGCTGCCTTGCCTTATCAGTCAGCAGAGCAACCATCTATTTCACAGCCTTTGATATATGATTGAGAACAGAAATTTAACATGTTTCTTTTTTTTAGTGCCTCTTGTTTTGGCAAAAATTCAATCTTGTTGACAATTTGTAAATGACCAGATAGTAACAGGCATTTTATTTTGGAAACAGGCCAATCTATCATCAATTATCTTTGTATTAATGTTATCCATAAACTAGCTGTTGGTTAATTAAATCCCTCTTCTCCTTTAGCCTCTTATGTTGATTCAGTGGAACAGATTATGCCATCCATACAATTGGCATAATCAGGCAGCTGAAAATTGAGGTGGGAGGGATGTTAAATTCAGATTCCCCACCCGATACCAGCTGGCTGCCATTTTGTTCGGTGCAGGTGGTTCACGATCCAACGTTCACTCGAAGCGAGGTTGGGTTCAGCCTCGAGATTGGCTGCTTTATATTTGAATTTCACAGAGATTGATACTTTCAGTGAGGCAGGTAGGTTCCTGAAGCATGGGTGCAACTTGTCACTTGAGTCAGTTTGTGAAACCTTGGGGAAGTCTGTTGTGGAGTCGGGAACCTTTTGACAGGCAAGTTTAAAAGCTCTTTCTAATTACATTCAGTGGCTTATCATAGAATTCTGTCCTTAAAAGGTAATGTCTATTAAGTTGACCAGCATGGTGTAAGTGGTTCCAATGATTGGGGTTACTTCCCAGTGGATGTAGTTCTCTTCTGCATTCAATAGTATTGAGAATCTGATTTTAATATGTAATTTGGACATAGTGATGTTTTTTTTTACAGTGATTTAATATCCAGGCATCTGTTGAGCCTATGAAAATGATTGAAAAGATGGAAGACTTCTTTGATTGGAGGTCCGTCAGTTGAGCCTTTGAAAAACTGAACAGATGGCTGGTCACCACCTCAGGCAAATTCAAAGACTCTATCGTACTGAGCTCGAGAAGGTTTGTTAGTTATGTTGCATACTTCAATCATACTTTGAATGCTTGGCTGAGTTCCAAACCCCACTAATAGATTTAGCTAATTAGAATGGTGAGCTTTGTTTGATTGACAGATTCATGAACATGCAAGATGATTAAATATTTTCAAGAGGTGTTTGTGCGGCTACTTGTTTATTTTTATGGATTTATGAGTATGTGATAAGGGAGTTTTCTCAAGGGAAATATTTGATTGTGCATTTGATTGACAGTTTTATGAGATTCTAAGAGGAGAATTTTTTTCAAGTGGAGTTCAAATTGATTTTTTTGTTTAATTTTGAGAGCATTTCAAAGACTCCCCAGTGTTATTATGCAGCTCATGAGTTCTGTCCATAGTGGCCCTGGGTGTGAGTGTGGAGGGGGCTTGGGAGACATGAGGAGGTATGGAGGGGGCGTGGAGAATGGATTGGGGATGGGTGAGTGCTCTTGGAAAGGGAGTCTAAAATTAATCAACAGAACTCAGTCAGTATTCCAGTGAGTGGAGGCAGGCCTCCTAACCTGTGAACCTTGGCATCTGCCTGCTCCCATTCCCACCTCAGGCCTGCATCAGCAGGTGACAACCTGGCTCCAACTCACTCCCAACTCCCTGGTGGAAAAATAACATGTGTGCAGGTTCATTCCGAACTCAGGAACATGACCTCGGGAAATAGCCCGTCTCACGATTCCAGAGTCAATGATAAAAATCTGATCCAGTAAGTCGATCTCTGAGACAGTAATGTTTCAGATGAACTGATCTTGGTGACCAAAGGTTAGGTGGGGTTACAGGGATAGGGTAGGGGATTGGGCCTAGGTAGGATGCTCTTTCGGAAGGTCGGTGCAGACTTGATAGGCCGAATGGGCTCCTTCTGCACTGTTGGGCTTCGATGATCTATGACTGTTGTGGAACCTGGTTCTTGGGTTAGGGCACCAGAGTCATTTGATGGCATCTGCCTTAAACAATTAGCCTGCCAATGTTCGCCAGGCTGTCACATGAGGAATGGTCACTTGGAAGGATGTACAGGCTGTTCCCTGGAACCTGTGAACCCAGGACCATGTGTGAATTGCCAGAGGAGAAAACTCAATGGAAAAATTGATGGGATGGGGAACAAATAATTAAGCAACATTAACTGAAAATTTAGCCCCATGCTTGTGTGCTCTGTGTAAATTATAGTGACAAAGATGCTACATCCGTCCATCTGATATGTTCTGTTAGATCCAAGATCAGCAGCCACACATAAATAGGAATTTAGAAAAGCACAAAGAGGTTTCTTACAGGCTACAGTCAAACACCACCACTCCCAGAGGATCTCCTTCCACGTGAGGGGGGACTCGTGTTAACGGGAAACCCCGCCCCTTTACCGGGGAAGTTCGTATTCCCCAGAGGGCATGGGAAACCTATTGGTTCCTATCGCGTGACCTCTGCTGGGGTTAGACCATGTTCCTTCGTTCTTCCTTTCCTCACCTCTTGCATCCTTTGTATTTTCGTTTCTTCCCCATTCTATTTTTAAATTGCGAGGGTGCCTGATTTTTAACAACTGACTGGAAGCACCTTGTCCCCACTTCCCATCTCATCAATTCTGTTCTAGAAAATTATTGTCAGATGTTTCCTTTGTGTGGTTCCCTCTGTGTTGATCTCTCAGTATCGCGTCCTGGTCAATCCACTAAGAGGCACAATTGAGCAGGACAGGGCAGTGCTGAAAACCCTACTCCTGTCCCAGTGACTTTGAATTAGTTCACTTTACTTGATCCCAGCATAATTGTTAACTCTCTCTTACTAAAACTCTCAGGGCTGGATTCTCCAATTTTGAGACTCTGTCAGGAGGAAGTATCTAGTTTTACAATGGAAACGACAGCGCCACCCCCGCACCGATGTTCCGCCCGGTGAGGGGGCTAGCAGCGGTGCCACGGAAAACTCCCAACGTTCCCGACATAAACGGCTGGAGAATTGCCGGGTCTGTGGCTGCACATGCGCATGGCAACGACCAAATAGTGTGCCTGTGTACCCCTGCTCGCCACCCCCGGACCACCCTCAGGAGTCCCCCCAGCCCTCTCCGAAGCCCCCCCTGCCAGCAGCATGGCTCCCCCCCCCTACTGTGGTAGCGCTGGATACAGACCGCAGCCGCCACGTCGGGTTTATGAAAACGCAGATCATACGCAACCCGGGTGGTTGTGAACTCTGCCCATCGGGGGCGGAGCATCGGGGGAGGGCCTTAAAGCTGTCGTAACGGCGTGCGGTGCGCTCTTAGATGACACCAATTTGGAGGGGACGGAGCATGCAAAAAACGGGGCCGGCTCTGATTCGATCGCAAACGGGGATTCTCCGCCCAATCGCTGAAAACAATTTTGGCATCAGGCAATTGAGAATCCAGCCCTCATTCTCTGTCTAATTGCTCCCATCTCTGTCGATTCTCACATCACATGTTAAACTAGGCAGGGATTTTGTAGATACCAGAATTTGGCTAAACACAATTTTGTGTGCTTTAGGTTTTGATATTTATCTGCATTAATATTTAGTGGGTATCTAATGCAGTTGGGAAACCTTTTTCGAAAGAAAATCTATTGCCAGAAACTGTTGCAGTTGTGTTTTGATCAATGTCTGTCTGCGGTTTTGAGGTATTGATCACAGCTGTCCTTGCAGAAATCATTATGCTCTGAAGAAGTAGTTCTGCAGTGAACAAAACCTCGGGGGGCATTTTCCGTTGGCCAATGCCGGAATCTGGAAACGCGGTTAGGCGGACAATCAGTTTTGATGCCAAAATCATACCGGGCCGGTTTCACGCCAAATCGCAATTCTCCGGTGCCTCGTTAACAGCGTCAATGCGTTCTACTTCGCAAGTACAGTAAATGCCATTGGCATATTATTAGCGGGCCTGACCCAGTATTCTCTGGGGTCTCCGTGATTCTCCATCTCCACTGGTGGGAATTCCCGATGGCATGGTTCACTTGTGCTTTTAAAAATCGAGAAACAGGCGATGTGGTTGATGATGGAGAGAGAGGAGTTAGGATACGCAAAGGCACAACCGTGGGCTGCCGGGCTGGACACTGGTCGGGTTGGGGCGATCGGGGGAGGGGCACTATGAAGCCCGTTGGACCTGGTTGGGCATGGGAGTATGCACCATGTTAACATGCTGGCCTTTCACCCCCTGCAGACAATGGATATTGGAATTCAACCAGCAATGGTGGCCTTCTTCCTAGACGCCACAGCCCTGGTGGATGCACTGCACTTTATGAGCTGGAAGCTAAAGCAGCCGAGCCTGCCCGAGAGGAGCAGGAGACAGCCACTGAGGATGGAGAGCCGGACACCCAACAGGCCGAGGAGGAGGAAGAGGTGCAAAGGAGGTGCTGCATGAGGCCTCGTGTGTACTGGCAGCGCCTGTTATTTGGGGCCCTGCCGGACTGGGTATGCTGTTTAAGACTCCGGCTGCTAGAGCATGACTCACCTGGCACGGCGGGGGAATGGGGGAGGACACCCGCTCCTGGTGGCCATCAACGCGACGGTTGCCCTGAACCTTTACGCCACAGGTTCCTCCCAGGCGCCGAGTGGGGACCTGTCCAAGACTTCACAGAGCTCGGTATATCTGCGCAGTCACGGAGGCACTATATGCCCCTATGGCACAATATATCCATTTCCATGTGGACCCAGCCCACCAGGATGTCCGAGCAGCAGTGTTCGCCACCATCGTCGAGATGCCCCGGATCCAGGGGGTGATCGATGGGATGGTTAGCTTATCGCCCTGTGAGCAACTGCAGATGACAGGCTGCTCTGCTCACACCAAAAGGGGTTCCACTCGAATGTGTAACCGGTGTGCGACCATCAGATGTGCGTCTGCACCCGATACCCGGGCACGACGACTTCATCCTGGCACAATCGACGGTTCCTGGCCTCTTCGAGGCGCACCCTTGGCTCGGGTGTGGCTCCTGGGCGACAGGGGTTATCCGCCTATCCGTAGGCCACAGACCGACAGGGAAACCTGCTACAATGATGCCCATGCAGTCACCAGGGAATGATAGAGCAGTGCTTCGGTATCCTGAAGATGCAGTTCAGGTTCCTGGACCGCTCTGGAGGGGACCTCCAGTATGGCGCTGAGAGGGGCAACGTGCTGGCGTAGGAGGATGAACAGCAGCTGATGAGGAGGATGCGGGAGAGGGCAAGGATGGGTGGGACAACTTGTGCGGCAGGGCCAAAGCGCACGGGATTCTCTGATCGCCTCCAAGCTCACCGACGGGGGGGGGGGGGGGTACTGGCCAGGAGCACGGACATGACATCCTAAATACACCCCCCGCCTGCAACTCTTTCTGTGATATATACCTGCTGCGCTATGGGGCAGTAACAGCGGGTCTGGTTCATGGGATGGAAGATGATGACAAACCGCTCTGCGATGAACTCTGGTGCTCCACATCGTTTGACAATGTCTGACTCCTGCCCGTGGGGAGCACTTTCCACCATCCACTTGGGTGATCCCTGCATGCGAGCTGGCCATTCCATCACACGGTCCCATCGAACCTCCTGAGGTGGCGGGGATCATGATGGTGGGAGTGGGGCGGGGGGAAGAGTGGGAGTGGGGGAGGGGGGTGGGGGAGGGATGGGAATGGGACACCGGAATGGTGAACACTGGTACGGTCCCTGAGCCCACATCCAATGTCAGCCCATTGACACCCACACCCCGCCCCCCGACTGTGGCCAGCTCAGACTAGCCCACCCCTCACACCACTTGGATAGAGCACCGAGGCAGGTTATAACATCGAGCACAGGTGTTTAATGTGCAAACATATATACATATACGCGCCCTAGCTCCTATCTTTAAACTGTGCCCTGCACTCGTGTCTAACTTTCTGGCCTTACAGGCCCTAACTACATCTAGGTGGAATACATCAGGAGGTGGTCTGCTGTGATTCCCACCCTGTGACCTGGCTCCCCTTTGGCGGGCACCCTCTAGGGCGTCCAGGCCTGGATGAGCCGGGCTGCTGCACAAGTGTTCCAGGTGGTGTGGTGTTGCCCTGTTCTGCCCGCTGCCCACCAGATACGGCAGTGACAGGAGGGGGGGGGGGGGGGGGGGGGGGGGGGGAGATCGGGGTGCTGCAGTGTTCCAGTGTCTCTCCTGCGGGAGTCACCGGCGCGGCCCCATCACTTCCTCCTCCCTCGGAATACCCGATGCCCCCTGGGCTATTCCATGGGACGGGGGTGTGAGCGGAGCTATCCCCTGAGATTCTCCTGCCACCTGGTGCTGCCAGTCCTGGAGGCCTGCTGGCGGCTCAACCAGGATCTGCATGCTCGCCGCGGGGATGCTCGCGGCCATGGAACGCAGGGAGTGGACCATGTCCGTCTGGGACTGCGCCACATCACGCTGCAGCTGTGCCACCACCTTGTGGATGTGTGCTACATCAGCTAGTGACTGTGCCATGGCCCGCTGTGACCGGGCCATGATCAGGAGCACCACTGTAATGTCCAGGTGATTCTGGCACATGGCTGCCTGTGAGAGGGCAGCCCTGTCCTGGGACTAGGCCAGCGCCTGCACAGAATGTCCCAGGTGTCATAATATACACCAGTATATAATGGTGCAGACACACACACTGATTGGCACACTGCAAGACCAATCAACACACACAACACCGCAGCCAATCACCAGTTAGAGCACACTCACTATAAAGACAGAGGGCACTAGTTTTCCCGCTCATTCGGGATGCAGCCTCTCAGAAGGACAGAGCTCACAACTTACAGCACAGATCTTCACCATGTGCTGAGTGCATAGACTGGCTAGGATAGGCATAGGTCTTTAGTTTAATCTAACATAGTGTCGACCCACAGTGAAAGTATGTTCAACAGTTTCTAGCTTAATAAAATAGTGTCCAGAAATAGTGTCCAGGTCTCCTTCCAGCCTTCTCCTGCTCCCGGCAGTTATGGTCAGCCTTTTCCTGTTGGGGGTGGGTTACGGGTATGTGGGACGGGGGTTAGTGCCAGGAGCACAGTGCTGCCTACTCACCCTGGCTGCCCTGAGGAGGTTGTGCTGTTTTCTCCGGCACTGCTGGTCAGTCCAGATGGTGTTGCTCTTGGCGCTGACGGCCTCTGCCACCTGTGCCCAGCCACAGCGAACAGTGGTGGCTGGCAGCCTCTTCCTGGGCCGGGGTACAGAGTCGCCTGCCTCTCTCCCACAGCGTCCAGCAGTGTCTCAAGCTCAGTGTCCATGAACCTCGGTGCCGTTCTCCTTGCTGCCATCTTGTTGGCTGGGATAGAGTGTGTGGGGAGTGAAGTGTGTATGTATGGCTGCAGCTTGTCAGCCTCCTGAGTGTTAATCGTGAATCCGGTGAATCTGACACCATTTCTCATTGGAATCGATTGTGTTCCACATGGCACTGGTGTTCGCCGCTCACCGGTCGCTGCATCAGTCCAGGTGCAGCGCCAGTTTTGCTGTGGTGGAATCCATGAACCCTGCCCCGGCATCAACACTTTGGGCATGATTCGCCAGAAAGATCTCTAAGTGTTGTAGCGCTGCCGACAACGTTATTCGATATTAATTGTTCCACTTAACGAGGCCTTATGGGTTTCTCGCCGCAAATGAAGGCTCATCAGCTGATTCACCGGCACCGCGCTCGTCAGCCCCCCACTAACAAGGCCGAGCAGCATTTAAGCTGCATTTGCTCAGCCAACTCCAGCCAGCTCACAACAATGGTGCCGAGGAGACCAGCCTCATGGTTCAGAGACGCAGACCTGAGGAAGCTGCTAGACGCTGTGGAGGCCAGGAGGGTTGTCTTGTTTCCCCCAATGATCTAGGAGGGTCAGCCACTGCTGCGTGGTACGAGGTGGTGGCGGACGTGAGCTCGGGGAGTGTGAACAGAAGGACTGGCCTTCAGTGCAGGAAGGTCAATGACCTAAACCGGGCAGCACGTGTGAGTAGACACCCCCCCACCCCCGAGACCTCCCCCCACTCCCCCATGGGAGTGTCCATGGGGACAACCCGATTGATCTTCTGTGGGGCTTGTGGAATGCAAGCACTCCTGCTGAGGGATGGAGGGCTAACATCGAGGCTCGTTAAATTGGACTGATAAAAACTATCTAGGATGGGAACCGGCATCTTTGGAGGTTCCGGCTGGGACTGGATTTTGCTTTGTAGCCTTGCATGTCTTTAACTAAAAAAACCTTTAAGTTTGGACCTTCTGTGATGATAATAATGGGCAAGGAAGGTGCGTTCATAACGCGGTCAAACAAGTTGAGTGTAAACCTGTAAAAATCCTTCCAAACACACCAATGACTGGCAGTAAGCCATGGTTGATGCGGAGTGATATCCCGCGAGCTATAAGCCCCCCGCGACAGGCTGGCGGCCTGTCCTGGGAATAACTAGCTATGGAAACAGATGAAAGTCTGCCTTAGCGCACCACTCGGTACGGGAAGAGAATTGGAGTAATGCTGATGTTTTTTAATTGATGGAGATGATCGATGGGTAAAGGAGAACAAATCAAGTCATGCATTATTATGGCTTCAGTGAGGGGGACAGAAACCAAGCGTAACCTACATTTAATTGTTTATTTTCTCAAAATGGCTCTTCCCGTAAATGAATTCAGTGTTTTGAAATTTCCCAGCATCCACCCATTCTCAACCAGCAATTAGATGAGGGCTTATGTATCCTCTTGTAAGGTTCACTATTTACATTATTTGAGTCAGCATCGTCTTTGTTGGGTTGAATTCAGTGGAATGAAGGCACACAGAGAGTGTATGTAACTCTCTGAAATACGATTAACCACCGTGAGGCTATTTAACACGAGGTAGGCACAAAACACTGAGGTATTAGCTACAAAGTAAAAGACATTACGAAACCTCTGCTGCCCTATATATATTTCATTGGCAAGAAGTGATTACTATGCCTCAAGTCTTTTTCTTTACAGTCAGTGCTCAGCTGGCTAGATTATTAGAACCTCTCCACTCAGGAGCGAAGCCCTCTGATCACAAAATGTGATATTAAGCCAGAGCAGGAAGGCAAATTCACATTCGCAAGACTGGACTAACAGAGGATAAAATACGACAAAGAAAACAAAGTCTGACGTTCTGCTGAAAGATGCAGTTTGAATCTTTTATATGTCCTGCCGACTGTGTGCTCAGGGCTTCAGGCTGGCCTTGGCTGGGCTACTCAATAACATGATGATTTAAAAAAAAAACAATAACTTCCAGTTTACTCCCAATTGGCACATGAGATCAGGATGATACGTTTCACAGCGTTTCTCTGAAGTCTGCATTTTCCTGTTGTTTCTTATTCCGGTTCTCAATATCTTGCCTTCAATGATCTGTTTATGTTCTTAAAAGTTGATCTAACTGTGTGCCGTGTGAAAAAGGAATGTGCATTTATCTGGCGTTTTTCAAACAACCCAGGACATCCCAAACACGTAACAGCTAATTTGGTGCTTTTGAAGTGTGGCCGCCGTTGTCATGTGGCCAATCTGTGCCCAGCAACCATGGCAGCCAAATTATGCCCAGGAAGACCACAAATGCAGTAATGAGATAATGACCATTTAATTTAGCAATGTCGGTTGTGGGGCAAATATTGGCCAAGACACCAGGAAGAACTTTGCTGTTCTTCTTCAGAATGGGATTTACCATGTCTATCTGAGAGGGCAAACTTGACATGGTTTCAGCTTTCATTTGTAAGTCCGACAGTGCAGCCCTCGCCCAGTACTGCACCGGGAATGTTGGCTTTCATATTGCGCTCAAACTTTGTGTCGGAATTTCACCCACAAACCTCTGACTGAGAGGCAGGAAATTTACCAACTGAGCCATGGCTGACATCTGTGTACATGATAAGAGGACCTGGAGGCAGTAACCACCACTTAGAAGAGTGGGTGAGCAGAGGACCCAGAGGCAGTCAGCAGCACTCATGCAGTTTATCGTTAATTGCAAGGTTGTATTAGTTATATTAAGGTTGACTAACAGCCGGAAAGACTGTTGGGAGTAGCAGTGTTTAGTAATTATAAATTAATGAGAAAAATTGGGTTAATTAGCACCCCAGTAAAAATGAAACAGGTAATATGTTGTGACTGCAAAAGGCGGGACTGCTGGACACCAGTGAGATCCAGGGAAAACATTTCTGCAGTAAGTGTCTGCGGCTGTGGGAGCTTTGAATCAGAGTCATTGAGCTGGAGGCTGAGCTGCAGAAACTGCAGTGCACCAGGGTTGAGGAAAGATACCTGGACACTTTGTATCAGGTGGCAGCCACACCTCTTAAGATAGGCTGCGGGATTCTCCGTCGGCAGGATCCTCCGCTTCGGCAGCAGCGCACCCATGTCCGCGGGTTTCCCAACAGCGTGGGATGGCCACAATGCGAATCCCCATTGGCCGGCTGTCAGAACAGAAAATCCAGCTGCCGGCAGGGGCACGCCACATCAGAAAACAGGGCTGGCGGGATGGAGAACCCCGAACCGGGTCTTCTGATTTGGCCAGCAGTCATGGACAGAATTGTGTGATGACGAGTGAGGAACCCAGAAGGTAGAAGTAGAATTATCCAACAAGTTCAAAGTTCTTGCAGCTGGCATGGATGAAAGCAGTGGCTCCAGGGTGGATCAATGTAGTGGTAGTTGGGGACAGTAAAGTCAGGGGGATAAACACAGTTCTCTGCATGAGAGAGTGAGTATCCAGGCTATGTTGCTTGCCCTAAGCCAGGTTTTGGGAACACCTGCTCTGGGCTGGAGAGGAACTTGCAGTGAGAGGGGATCCAATGGCCGTGGTCCATGTAGGTAAAAACGACAGAGATAGAATGAGGAAAGAGGTTCCGCAGAGGAAGTATTAGCGGCTGGGGGATAAATTAAAAAGCAGAACCTCAAAGGTAATAATCTCTGGATTACTATCAGAGCCATGAAAAAACCTGTGTCGGATAATTCAGATCAGACAGTTCAATGCTTGACTCAAAGTTTGGTGGAGATTGAAGTCGACAAGAGGATAATCTTATCCTCTTTAAAAATGTTGGAGAGTATGGTGTTCAGAGTAGAGTAGGGGACTTCTTTGCACTCATCATTGGCATCAAGGATCAAGGGTTGGGGCAGAGGCACTCGCGACCTTTGCCTGCTGGTTCTTGGCAAGTTGTAGATGAAGAGTCATGAGGCGCTCGTTGATGCCTCGAGGGAGCTAAGAGAGTTGGGTGACTAGTTTGTTCTTGATGGCGAATCTAATGCCATATGTCCTGGGCTGATCCTCGGGTTTTCCTCTCCAGAGGAAGGTGTAATCACTGCCATCTTCCCCTAACTGCCCTTTGCCTGCTCTTCAGGTCCCTTGCTGGACAGTGACGTCAAAGTGTCTGAGTTAATGGGAAAGAAGGGTAGTTTTCTGTTGCAGCCAATTGTTTTGGTCATTATCCATGAGGGTTTGTACATTCCAGCTTCTGAAATTGAATTTAACTTTGATTTTCTCACCCCAGGTAGATGAGCCGCTGGATGCAGTTTTCCCATCCAGGTTGGAGAAGGAACAGACAATTTAAGGCACCTTTTCAAATCCTTCCCCCTTTGTGGGGTGAGCAGAGTGGATCCTGAAGAGAGCTTCTCAGTCGTGTAGAAAGCTGCTGAAACAAGCTCCTCTTCCTATTCCAAGAGCGAATCAACTGAATCAAATTCCACCGCCTACCTGCCAGTTCGAAGATAGAGGGCTGGATTCTCCATTTGAGAGACTAAGTCCCACACGCCAGTGTGAAAACGGTGGTGTTTTACGCCAGGAAAACCACCATCGATTCCCTGCTCCGAGAGGGGATGCTAGCAGCCAGGTAGCAGAGAGCTCCCACCTCTAGCTGCAATACGGCTGGGTCCGTGGCCGTGCATGGCGGCGGCCTGCAGCGGCTTTGCCGTGCTTCACGGCGGAAACAGCCCACGGATCCGGACTGCAGAAATAGCCCCCACTTCGGTCCCTCACGCACCCCAGACCCCTCCCCCTCACAGTGCCCCCAGCCTTGAATAAGGCCCCCTTGCCTGTGGATCGGCCCTCCCCCGACTGTGGCGGTGCTGGACTGAGTCCGCAGCCACTAGGCCGAGTTTCCGACGGGTGAGACACCCGTGTCCCGCGCCGTCAGGAATCGGCCAGTCGGGAATGGAGCATCGCAGGGCAGGCCTCAGGCAAGTCTGAGGCTGTGGATACAGCATGCAGCATACTCCCAGAGAACGCCGCTTTTCAGACGGGGAGCATCGTGAAAGCGGCGCCGCCCACTATTCTGTTGTCATGGGGGATTCTCTGCCCTGTCACCGAACGCACTTTCAGCATCGGGGATTGGAGATTCCAGCCCAGGGACTTCCATATCTTATAATCCCGTCCTCGTCACCTTCCACCTGTTGTCACAGGGCTTGTTTGTGTGGAGGGTGGGTTGGTTCCCCTCTAGGTACATACCTCGTGCAGACTCTGCACAGACAGTGACCTAGCCGGGAACCGAACCTGGGACCCTGGAGCTGTGAAGCATTTATGCTAACCACCATGCCACTAGCTGCCTTGTGGCTCACCTCCGGGACTCCCGGGGGAACAGGACATCCCTCCTGGCCTCCGCCGAGTTCGCATCCCCGAATCTTGGGGCTGGTCTCCTTGGCGCCAATGTTGTGAGCTGGCTGGGGTTGACTGTGCAAGTGCATGAGCGCTGCTTGACCTTATTAACAGGGGGCTGACAAGTGCGGTCCTGGCGAATCAGGAAGCCCGTGAGGCCTCGTTAAGTGAACCAATTACCGTTGAATAGTGTTGCCGGCCTCATTGGACCAAGCGCCGGGAAAGACACAGTAATTCCCGCTCGATACAGCACTTGCCAATTTTTCCGGAGAATCGTGCCCCAAGTCTCAAAATGGGAGGATTTTGCCCAAAGTGTGGGTGTTTAAAAACTCAGAGTTAATGTGTGACTGTGTATACCATCACAAGGTTTGAGCAGAAGCAAGCTCAACCAAGGGGTGAGGTAAAATGGCAAATAAAAGGGGAGGAGGATATTTCCCTTCCAAACATTTCCTCATATCATTATAATTTTAATTGTACTTCTTTCAATTTAGTATATTGTATTCGCTGCTCACTATAGTCTTCTCTACACTGGGAGTCTTAAAGCAGGTTCAGTAAACACCTCCATTAAGTTCAGTAGGTGGGCCCCCATGCCACCAGTCTTTCCCCATTTTGAGTCTCCATCCTTGCTCTGTCCTTGGCCTGCTACCCAGTTCCAATGTAGGTCAACAGCAGTTCGAGGAACAGCACCTTATCTTTTTTTTAAAATTTAGATTAGCCAATTATTTTTTCCAATTAAGGGGCAATTTAGCGTGGCCAATCCACCTACTCTGCACATTTTTGGGTTGTGGGGGCGAAACCCATGCAGACACGTGGTGAATGTGCATACTCCACACGGACAGTGACCCAGGGCCGGGATTGAACCTGGGACCTCGGCACCCTGAGGCAGCTGTGCTAACCACTAGGCCACCGTGCTGCCTAGCACCTTGGGCGCGATTCTCCCAAAACGGGAGAAATCGTAAGGCTGGCGTCAAACCCAGGCGGGTTTGACGCCAGCGCGCCCCTTCCTGACCGGGAACCGATTCTGGTCCCCGGTCGGGGCTAGCAGCCCGATGCCGCAAGCTCCGGCATCACGGGCTTAACGAATTTCGTTAAGCCCGCTTGCCGGAGTTAGCGCCGGCTGACGCGTCATATGACGTCAGCCGCGCATGCGCGGATTGGAAGACTCCAACCCGTGCATGCGCGGATGACGTCATCGCGTATTTGCGCGAAACCCGCGCATGCGCGGGCCGTAATGCCCCTCAGCCGCCCCGCGAATGGATACTGCGGGGCGGCGGAAGGACAAATAGTGCGCGGGCATCGGGCCCGCTGCCCGCGATCGGTGCCCACCGATCGCGGGCCCATGGCACCCTTGGCACGGCCGTGGTACTGCCGTGCCAATCGGTGCCATGGTTATAAAAAGCGAGTTGTTCCCGCCGTTTTTACGAACGGCCAGACCAGGTCTGTTTGCCGTTCGTTAAAAACAGCGTAAAGGGCTGGGATTTCGGCCCATCGAACAGCTGTGAATCGCTGCCGGCCGTAAAAAAACGGTGGCAGCGATTCGTGTCGGGAGTTGGGCGGGGGGGGGGGGAGAATAGCGGGAGGGCGGGAAAAATGTCGGGAAGGCCCTCCCGCTATTCTCCGACCCGTCATGGGGGTCGGAGAATTTTGCCCCTTATCTTTTGATTGGGTACTCAGAACCCTTCCAGTCTCAACACTGACTTCAATAATTTCACATCATAATTATTACTCTCACCTTCTTTGGACAGCTGTCAATGATATTGGCTGGGATTCTCTGACCTGTCGTCAGGGTGTGGGGGGCGCGAGAATCAGCCACGCCGCCCCGACATAGGCTCGGCGATTCTCTGGCACCGATTTTCGGGCGCCCGCGGGATCGCCGCTGCGCCGGTCGGGGGCCGTTGAAAGTGGCCTCCCGGCAATTATCTGGGCCTCGACGGGCCAAGTGGCTGCCGGGTTCAGCTGAGTCCCGCCGGCGTGGGTTACGTATGGTCCCACCCGGCGGGACCTCGAAGTTCGGTCTGCGGGGGCCGTCCGGGTGGGGTGGCGGGGGGATCTGACTCCTGGTGGGGGAGGGCTCCACAGTGGCCTGGCCAGCGATTGGGGCCTATCGATCGGCGGGCGGGCTAGTTCCGTGGGGGCCCATGTTCCTCCGCCTCGGTCCCCTGTAGGGCTCCGCTTATTGCCTGGGGGCCGGCGCGGAGACGGGAACCCACACGCTTACGGGAACACGCAGCGGCTATGGCGGCATGCGCGAACTCGTGCAGCCGTGGCAGGCATGCGCGGACTCATGCCGGCCTAGGCGCACCGGCTTTTGGGCGCAGGAGCTGCGCACACCACCCTGTGTCATCCTAGCCCCCTAGGAAGGGGTGGATAGCTGCCAGTTGAGGCCAGTTGATGCCACTTTTCACGCCAGTGTCAGAACTTGGCTGCAGGATTGGAGAATCCCAGCCATTATTTATCGCAAGGGATATAGAGTAGAAAAATAGGGTAGTCTGGCTTTGCTGCATTGCAGTATGCTCAAAAGGGCTTCATAGACAATGAAGTACTCTTGAAGTGCAGTCATTGTTGTTAGTAAGCTCACTGCCAATTTGTCCATGGTATGATCTTACCAAGCATCTCTGACCTTCTATTTGTTTAGTAGGAGCCATGATAATTGAGTTTTAAATGATAAATTGTTTACAAAAACTCTGAAGACAAGTATCCTGTAGTCTCCTGTACTGCCTGGTGTAAAATGTCACTTATTGACAGGAACCCATATCAACAAAACAGCCAAATGCTGTACAGGATTTGCAGCATCTACTGTGCTTAGAATTTAATGACCGTGCTGGGCATTCTTCCCCTTCCTGCTGTAACTGCGGCGGAATCTCCGTTCATGTGTATCAAAAGGGTTTCATTCAAAGTAACAGCAGTGGAACAGGAGAAGTTTTGAAATAATTCCTAGTGCCTGGTACCTTGCTGTCCTCACATTATGTCTTCAGTCAATCCAAGTTATATGCGCTCACTGAGAAGTGCAGGAATCGATTTTAACACTGTGTGTGCGGTAACCAGCAAAAAATAATCCAATAAATAATTCATTCTAAACAGAAATGCTTCTGCCTTTGACACAGTTGTGTCGAAGCAGGGCTACGTTCCGAGAATCTCCTGTTGTATCAAAGACAATTACAGCACTTGACAAGTTGTGAATTTACCTTTGCAGCGAGTTGCGAACAAAGGCGGGTGGGATTCTGCTCTCAGCTGGTAAAACCAGGCAAGTTCTCCTCAAGTTTCTGTTCTCGATAGCAAAGTTTAGCGCATAAGTATAAAACCAAATGCTGCCGATTCCGGAATCACAAGCTATCTACAGCAAAATGCGTGTGGCTCCCACATGTTTAGTCTGTAACTCTTCTTGCCGATCAGTCATGGCTCAATTGGTAGCACGATAGTTTCAGCAGCAGAAGATCAATTTTTAAAAATACTTATTCACGGAATGTGGGCATTGCTGACTGGGACAGCATTTAATTTCCCTTGAGAAGGTGAGCTGACTTCTTGAACTGCTGCCGTCCACGTGGTGCATCCAGTTTTATTCCTTACAGACATTTTTAGCGTTTGTGGGCCCAGAGTTGCATATAGGTCAGACCAGGTAAGGATGGCAGATTTCCTTCCCTAAAGGCCATTGCTGAACCAGTGCGGCAATTCATTGTCGTCAATCGAATTTCAATTCCAGGGTTTTTAAAAAATACAAATCCCACCACCAACCATGGTGGGATTCAAACCTAGGACCCCAGAGCATTATCCTGGGGTTTTGGACAACTTAATCAATGACAATACCACTCCACCACAGCACCTCCCTTGTGGGAAGTCAATCTGACTTCAGAGGGGATTGAGCCCGCAGTCTAGGTTTAAGGTTTTAATGCAGCATTGAAGGAGCGCTGCAGCTGTCGGAGGAAGTTTGTTTTCATTTCAGAAATGAAGCAATGACCTGTCTGCTACCTCAGGCAGATGTAAAACAACGCGTGGCATTAATTGAAGACAGGAGAGATCACTTGGTGTCTTATCCAACATTTATCCTTCAACTGGGACCTAAAAGAGATTTTTGGCTTAATTGTTTTTAGTGTTTGTGGGAGATGGCTGGATGGATATCGGCTGTCACGTTGTCTATACTGCACAATAACTCGACACTTCCAAAGTAATTCCTTGGTTGTAAAGCACTTTGCGAACCCCTGTTCCAGTGGGGCGTGGGGAGAAGGGTGGTGCGGTTATGATTGGTGGTATAAAAATTGAGGCCTTTCTTTTCCTTTAGTGGGCGTGAACTTTGTTACATCACTGGTGAGGGGCGTGGAAAATCGGGAAACGGGATCTCGCCGGCGAGAATCTAATTTCCCGATTCTCGTGGGATTTTGCATCTATGTCTCCATTCTCACTGACGACGGCAAAATTGCCTGCATTAAGTCCACAGATGTGGGCTGACCTGTCGAATGTTTCCAACATTTTCTGATAGTTGGGGGGGGGGGACTTTGAAGGGTCAACTGACTGGGGCGTGTTCTTGTTATTTCTGGTACCTAGGTTGATGCCGGATGGTGTGTCCAGCATGTCTTGCTTTCAACATTTAACAACTTACCAGAGAATGTCAGCAGCAGTTCAGATTCAGCCGTATGGTGCAGGTTTGGAGTCACATGTAGGCCCGTCTACTGTTATCCAGGTAAGGATGACAAATTGCTTTCCCTGAAAGTGATTACTGAATCAGATGGGTTTTTCCAGTAATTCCATAGCGTCATGGTTACCTTTGCTGATAGGGGGCGTGATTTACTGGTCTCGCCGCACCCGTCCTGGTGGCATGCCAAGGCTGATGAAAATCGCAAGAGGGCTCTCAGTGAGATTCTTAACACTTGAGGCGTTTCCCGAGATTCATCCGGGCCTCGGATTCATTAACATATTCAACACACTAACAAATTAATATCAGCCGTATGACTCATTTAAATATGCTTGCGCCGTATACACCCAGGCCTGGGAACTAACGGCCATGCCAGCAAGGTTTGGGCCAGAAGCCATTTAGTACTAGTCCACATAAATGTGAACCAGGCCTAACAGCACGTGG
Organism: Scyliorhinus canicula; assembly: GCF_902713615.1. Taxonomy (NCBI): domain Eukaryota; kingdom Metazoa; phylum Chordata; class Chondrichthyes; order Carcharhiniformes; family Scyliorhinidae; genus Scyliorhinus; species Scyliorhinus canicula. The sequence goes on along the minus strand of NC_052163.1, from coordinate 61,889,158 downwards.
ATGATCCCCCAGGCGTTTGGAGTCCACTGGGTGATCGGGGGACAGGCATGGTGGCCCCCTGGCTCTTCCTCTGGCACCTGGGCATCTTGGCACAGCCAGATTGGCACATTAGCACTGCCACCCTGGCACTACCAAGGTTCCAGGGTGGCAATGCCAGGTTGGCAGGGGCACTGCCTGGGTGCGCAGGTGCCAGGATGGCAGTGCCTAGGGTCCGGGGAGAAACTACCCGAGGCCCAAAACAATGACGAAGTATGGTTGAATAGTGGTGTGGATCTCACCCACAAAACTGGCAAGAACGACCCTGCCAAACTGTGAGAAATGTTTTGGGGACCAGCATGCTGGCACCGTAGAGCACCTGGCTCTAGCCGGCTGCACTTTTGGGGATGGTCCGGGACTCGCAAGCCGGCCAAAGGAGGGCACTATTTTGCAGGATGGGTCCACGTGCAGCCGGCGCCATGAATCGCTCCCACTGGGCCGGTTTCTCTGTTCACCAACGGCGAAATCGCCGGAGAATACCCGCTTCTAACAAAATTGGAGGTGGCGCCGCTTTCACGATGCTCTGCCTCCTCTGTATCGGTGGCCTCAGGATGTTGCCTCAGGCCCACCCCTTATGCTCCGCTCCCAACCGGCAGAGTTCCCGATGGCGTCGGTTTCATCGGACCGCGGCGTGGCAGCTGCGACTCAGTCCAGCACCATTACAGTCAGGGCGGAGCCGATCCGCGAGCGGGGAGGACTTTGTCAGGGGCTGGGGGCACTCTTGGGGATGGTCCAGGGCTTGCAAGCCGGCCAAAGGAGGGCAGTATTTTGCAGGGTTGGTCCACGTGCAGCCGGCGCCATGTTGCAGGTCTCGGCCGCTGCAGGCCGTCACCATGCGCGGCCACGGGCACAGGAATTCTCCCGGCCATATCGGCAGCTAGAGCCAGGTGCTCTACGTTGCCAGCATGCTGGTCCCCAGCCAAATGGAGGATTAGTGGCCGTTTTACCGATTTACCGATTTCCAGTCATAAAACACCACCGTTCCCACACTGGCATGTGGACATAGCTTCAGAATCGAATAATCCAGCCCACTATCTTTTAATTCCAAGCTTGTTAACTACAATAATTCAAATTCTACTTGCTACCACAATGGGATTTGCACTTAGATCACCAGTGCATTAGCCTGTGCCTCTGGGTTATGAACCCAGAACATAACCCCACTCCACTCTTCCTGTTCTGCCTGTGCTCTCTCAGGTTCAAACATCCGATAAAGGTGATAAGATCATAAGAGATCGGTGCAAGAGTAGACCATTCAGTGCATCAAGCCCATTCTGCCACTCAGTAAGATCATGGCCAATCAGAAAAACCACAAAAGATGGATTCCTGGAGTGAAAGCGTTCTTAACTCCCAAAAACTCCTTGAGAAAGTCCATTGTTGCCATTAATGGCTGCCACTCGATTTGAGGACGATCTCTACTCAGGGTCTCGAGTTTCTGCCATCGCTCTTCAGGTGGGCTGAACAGGTTGATTCTCAGCCTGTACGGATCCTTGGGCAAGACATCCCATGAGCTCATGGGATCGGGTGTGCAGGATTCCCTCACTTTTCTTTCCTTCTTTGCTGGCAATGCCTCATCAATAAAGCACTTGGACTCAAAACATGGTGTTGTTTGATGGACATGTTGCCATCATTTTGAACAGTTGGAAGCGAGGTCCTCCCAGTCATTATTTTTTATTTATTAGTGGCACAAGTAGGCTTACATTAACACAGAAATGAAGTTAAGTATGGGCTGGAGCAGGGGGAAATATTTAGATACATGCAGGTTTGAGACTTTGCCAGAAAGGAGATACAGAGCTTCCTGGCAGAGCCGGCTTCCACATTGCTGGAGGAGGTGCTGATGACAGAGGGACTGGAGAAGGGGGTCATATCGGCGGTTTACGGTTTATTTTGGAAGAGGAGAAGGCGCCGCTAGAAGGGATCAAGGCAAAGCGGGAGGAAGAGTTAGGAGGAGGGGTTCTGGTGTGAGGTGCTCCGGAGGGTGAACGCCTCCACCACGTGTGCGAGGTTGGAGCTGATACAGCTGAAGGTGGTATACACAGCACACCTTACAAGGGCGAGGATGAGCTGGCTCTTTGAGGGGGTAGAAGATGTATGTGAACTTAGCAGCGGGGGGGGGGGGGGGGAACCACATTCATATGGTTTGGTCCTGTCCAAAGATGGAGGATTACTGGAAGGAGGTGTAATCTCGAAAGTGGTGCACATGAAACTGCACCCGGGCCCTCGGGAAGCCATATTCGGGGTGTCGGACCAGCCAGGGTTGGAAACGGGTGTGGAGGCAGATGTAGCCTTCGCCTCGTTGATCGCCCGAAGGCGGATCCTGTTAGAGTGTAGATCAACCTCTCCACCCTGTGTCCTGGCGTGGCGGGAGAACCTGCTGGAATTCTTAATACTTGAAAAGGTGAAATTTGAACTAAGGGGAAGGATGGAGGGATTCTACAATTCATGGGCGTTATTCATTATGCACTTTCGAGAATTAGATCACATCGAACATTAGGGGGTTGGGGGTTGGGAGGGTTGGGGGAAGGGGGACTGTATGCGTTAATAGTGACAATGGGTGATTCCTGCTTCCTCTTTGTCATTTGTTTATGTTCACATGCGGGCTAATATTTAGGGGTTTGGTGGGAGGATGGGATCATTGTTATTGCTATAGAGATTGACATTACATTCGTTACTGATTATTGTTTATTGTTGGGTGTAAATTTGGGAGAAAATGTGAAAAAGGAGAATAAATTTTTTTTTTTTAAACACTGCAATGAAGCTGATGTGATAATCCCCCAGTCGCCACACACTGGCGCCTGTTCAGGTACACTGAGGCAAAATTAAGAATGTCCACTTCACCTAATAAATGTCTTTTGGGACTTGTGGGAGGAAACAAGAGCACCCGGAGGAACCCACGCAGATACAGGGAGAATGTACAGACTCCGCACAGACAGTGACCCAAGCGGGAATTGAACCTGGGACCCTAGTGCTGTGAAGCAACAGTGCTAACCACTAGAACATAGAACATAGAACATTACAGCTCAGTACAGGCCTTTCGGCCCTCGATGTTGCGCCGTCCATTGAAACCCCTCCAAAGTCCCTCTACACTATTCCCTTATCGTCCATATACTTATCCAATGACCATTTGAATGCGTTTAGCGTTGGCGAGTCCACTACTGTTGCAGGCAGGGCATTCCACGCCCTTACTACTCTCTGAGTAAAGAACCTACCTCTGACATCTGTCCTATATCCATCTCCCCTCAATTTAAAGCTATGTCCCCCTCGGGCTGGACATCACCATCCAAGGAAAAAGGCTCTCAATGTCCACCCTATCTAATCCTCTGATCATCTTGTATGCCTCAATTAAGTCACCTCTTAACCTTCTTCTCTCTAACAAAAACAGCCTCAAGTCCTTCAGCCTTTCCTCATATGATCTTCCCTCCATACCAGGCAACATCCTTGTAAATCTCCTCTGTACCCTTTCCAATGATTCCACAACCTTCCTACAATGTGGCGACCAGAACTGCACGCAATACTCCAAATGCGGCCGCACCAGAGTTTTGTACAACTGCAACATGACCTCATGGCTCCGAAACTCAATTCCTCTACCAATAAAAGCTAACACACCGTACGCCTTCTTAACAACCCTCTCAACCTGGGTGGCAACTTTCAGGGATCTATGGACATGGACACCGAGATCTCTCTGCTCGTCCACACTACCAAGAATCTTACCATTAGCCCAGTACTCTGTCTTCCTGTTATTCCTTCCAATATGAATCACCTCAGACTTTTCTGCATTAAACTCCATTTGCCACCTGTCAGCCCAGCTCTGCAGCTTATCTATGTCCCTCCGTAACTTGTAACATCCTTCTGCACTGTCCACAACTTCCTCGACTTTAGTGTCATCTGCAAATTTACTCACCCATCCTTCTGCGCCCTCCTCTAGGTCATTTATAAAATTGACAAACAGCAGCGGCCCCAAAACAGATCCTTGTGCTACACCACTAGTAACTGGACGCCAATCAGAACATTTCCCATCAACCACCACCCTTTGTCTTCTGTCAGCTAGCCAATTTCTGATCCAAACTGCTAAATCACCCTGAATCCCATGCCTCTGTATTTTCTGCATAGCCTACCGTGGGGAACCTTATCAAATGCTTTACTGAAATCCGTATACACCACATCAACTGCTTTACCCTCATCCACCTGTCTGGTCATCTTCTCGAAGAACTCAATGAGGTTTGTGAGGCACGACCTACCCTTCACAAAACCATGTTGACTATCTCTAATCAAATTATTCCTTTCCAGATGATTATACATCCTATCTCTTAGAAACCTTTCCAAGACTTTTCCCACAACAGAAGTAAGGCTCACTGGTCTATAGTTATCTCTTCTATCTCTACTACCCTTCTTGAACAAGGGGACAACATTTGCTATCCTCCAGTCTTCCGGCACTATTCCTGTCGACAAAGATGACTTAAAGATCAAAGCCAAAGGCTCAGCAATCTCCTCCCAAGCTTCCCAGAGAATCCTAGGATAAATCCCATCCGGCCCAGGGGACTTATCTATTTTCACACTTTCCAGAATCCCTTATACCTCCTCCTTGTGAACCTCAAGCTCTTCTAGTCTAGTAGCCTGTATCTCAGTATTCTCCTCGACAACTTTGTCTTTTTCCTGTGTGAATACAGACGAAAAATATTCATTTAGCACCTCTCCTATCTCCTCAGACTCCACGCACAACTTCCCACTACTGTCCTTGACTGGCCCTACTCTTACCTCAGTCATTCTTTTATTCCTGACATATCTATAGAAAGCTTTAAGGTTTTCCTTGATCCTACCTGCCAAAGACTTCTCATGTCCTCGCTTGGCTCTTCTTAGCTCTCTCTTTAGAGCCTTTCTAGCTAACTTGCAACTCTCAAGCGCTCTAACTGAACCATCACGTCTCACCTTTACATAAGCCACCTTCTTCCTCTTGACAAGTGTTTCAACTGCTTTAGTAACCCATGGTTCCCTCGCTCGACCACTTCCTCCCTGCCTAACAGGTACATACTTATCAGGGACACGCAGTAGCTGTTCCTTGAACATGCTCCACATTTCCATTGTGCCCATCCCCTGCAGTTTTTCTCATCAACCGATGCATCCTAAGTCTTGCCTCATCGCATCATAATTGCTTTTCCCCCAGATATGACTCTTGCCTTGCGGTATATACCTATCCCTTTCCATCGCTAAAGTAAACGTAATCGAATTGTGGTCACTATCACCAAAGTGCTAACCTACCTCCAAATCTAACACCTGTCCTGGTTCATTACCCAGTACCAAATCCAATGAGGCCTTGCCTCTTGTTGGCCTATCTACATACTGCATCAGGAAACCCTCCTGCACACATTGGACAAAAACGGACCCATCTAAAGTACTTGAATTATAGTGTTTCCAGTCAATATTTGGAAAGTTAAAGTCCTCCATAACAACTACCCTGTTAATTTCGCTCCTATCCAGAATCACCTTTGCAATCCTTTCCTCTACATCTCTGGAAATTTTCGGAGGCCTCTAGAAAAGTCCTAACAGGATGACCTCTCCCTTCCTGTTTCTTAACTCTGCCCATACTACCTCAGTATTCGAGTCCTCATCAAATGTCCTCTCAGCCACCGTAATACTGTCCTTGACTAACAATGCCACCCCTCCCCCTCTCTTACCACCTTCCCTGAGCTTACTGATATATCTGTTTTACTGTGCCGCCCATGGTTGAGAAGGCGGACCCTTCATGAATAACGTCAGCCGGTACTGGAATTGAACTGGAGAGGTTTTACTCTGCATCACAAACTAGCTGTCCAGCCAAGTGAGCTAAACTGGTCCCCATGAGCTAAAAGGGCCCCCATTAATGTCAATGCTGCTGTGCTTCAAGACGAGTTTTGGAATAAACTCCACGAGGGCTATGGGGAAACTATGGGATCTCTCCGTAGGAACCATGGAGTAGAAGCTTCCCAGATAGGGGGCGGAGGCCACCCACCTGGAGCTCGTTACAAATGAACATAAAAATCGGCCCAAAACAGGATCTGGTGTAGTTAGTTCTCCCAGCAAAGACTATACTGGGAGTGAGTTGCTGCCTTAGAAATTCGAAATAGTTAAATAAACCGCTTACCGCTGACTTCCTCAAGTTACAAAACTGGCGACAAGGGAAAAAGAAAACTCCCACATGCTTGAGGAACCATATAGCTGTTCAGAAGTCTGCTGCCCCGGAACATAACAGTTAAGGATACCACTATTCAGGAAATTGAAAGCTTTTGATGAAGTCCTGAAAGACTGGTTCCTTTTTACCTGCTGCACAACACCGCATGTGACGACGGGAAACACCACTGTGGAATTTTTGATGGGTTGATGACCTCAAACCTGGTTGATTCTCACATTTCTGAACCTCGGTAGGAAAGTGAAGGCGCAGCAGGAGATGCAAAAGAGGCACCAGGACGTGAAATTACCAGGGTTGCAATTTCACTCAGGGGCTGCAGCCTCTGCCCACAATTTTGGTAATAGGGGACTGTGGCATCCTGGCTTCATGCTGGCCCAAAATCCAAGTTCAGGAAAAGGTCAGCAAAAGCATTGGATCACCTTAAGGAGGGAGAGCCAGCACATCACGATGCCCAACCAACAGAACTGACGTCTCTCCCATGCCAGGAATTGCCCCTCAGCCTAGAGGTTCAGCCATCTAGATCACAGCCCCCGGTTCAGAAGGAGGATGACTCTGGATCGGAGATTGACACGGAAGTATCTGTACCAGTGGACGATGCTGTGCCCAAGACGGAGGTCCTGGTGATAACACTTCGGAGGTCGGCCAGAAAATGGTGGCCGGCAAATAGATAGGCCCTGCCCGATCCAGAGCCTCCACAGGCGGAAGCACAGTCTCAGGCAAAGTGGCACAGAAGGATCCAACCATTAGCGGCTGAAAGGTAATTTTGAGATTTTGGGGCGTTGGGGTGTTATGACCCCCATGAGGACTACAGGGAAACTATTGTTGATCTCTCCATGGGACTACCTTCCCAGATAGTGTTTGGAGGCCACCCAGCTGGAGCTGGTTACAAGCAAATATAAAAACCAGTCCAAAGCAGGGCCTGGTGTGGTTAGTTCTCCCAGCAAGGTCTGTGCTGGGAGTGAGTTGCTGCCTTGAACAGAATATAGCTAAATAAACCTCTGGGGCAGGATTCTCTGTTCCTGATAGTTCCTGATAGTAAGTATTAACGCTGGAGCAGAATCCGTGAAACTCCACGACAGCAAAACTGGCACCACACCTGAACCAAGTCAGTGACCGTTGAGGGGCTAGTACCGGCACCACATGGAACACAACGATTCCAATGGGAAATGTGCGGGATTTGCTGGGTCTGTGATTGACACTCGGGAGGCTAACAAGCTGCAGCTCCTTATATACGCTTCACTCCCCATACGCACCATCCCAGCCAACAAGATGGTATTGGAGCATGTCCATCCTGCTAATGGGTCGGCTGGGGCTAGAGGGTACCTAAGGGAGTGGCCTTGGGGGACACCCACATGACCCATGGCCCTAAGTTTACAGAGGACTCTCAGCGGTGGTTGCAGCCACATGGCTGCTTTGAAATGGTTTTCCATGCCCATACACCCCCAACACCACAGCCCATTTCCTGGCCACTCCCGCTATTGCCCCGGCTCTTTCAGAAACCCCTTGGCCAGCGGCACAACTGTTCGGAAACTATGGCGATGTTAGACCCTTTCCTCATCCCCTCTCTCTCCCTCAGCAGGCACAGCACATTTTTCACTAATTTTAAAAGCATGAGTGAACCTCGCCATCGGGAATTCGCCCCAGTGGAGTCGGAGAATTGCAGAGGTCCCAGAGAATACCGGGTCAGGCCCACTAATGATATACAAACGGTTTTTACTGTACGTGTGGAGTGGAACGCATTGACACCGCTGTCGAGGCACCGCAGAATTACGATTTGTCGTGAAACTGGCGCCGGCCACGATTTTGGCATCAAAACCGATTCTCCGCCCAATTGCGCCTCGCGATCCTGCCGTTGGCCGACGGAGAATCCTGCCCCTGTTCTCTTACTGCTGGCTTCCTCAAGTTACTAAATGTTTCAGTGTGTCTTTGAAAAATTTCCTTTGTCCTCCCCAAAACATTGCCCAGTTAAGAACTGACAAAACAGGACCTGGCAGAGAAACATTTTTCAGCTATACGGACACAGTGTCCACTCCATCTTTTTGGTTTTGCAGGAATTTTACCCGAATGCTTGTGGAGCTTAATGTCAAGAAGGACACAAGCATTTGTGTCATTGTCTCATTGAATCTGAAGGATAGGCGGAGGCATTGCTGATGGAATTTCCCCAGCACTCTTAGTCCAGCTCTCAGCAGTACAGGAGAATGCTGACAACAATGGCTCTGTGCACTATGATTTCTGATGACTTGCGATGGTCTTTATTGTCAAACGCTCAGTGACGTAGCAGTCTGCGCTGGCACAACTGATCATGTGTTGGATCTCCTCCTCAATGGAGGTCTTGAGACAGCCCAAAGGTTCATATGGAGGTTCACTTCACTTCAAGATGTTCCCATTGGGCAAGTGTCAATGATCATTTCTCCTCTTCATATCTACAACATTTTCTGTCTGCAGGCTATAGTGAGAGACAGTGATCATATTAAAATTGGAATTGGATTAATGTAAATCTATTAATCTTGAGGCGGGATGTGCACAATAAATGAATATGTTGATATGGTTATTTTGGATTATATCTCAAGTCCTACTCATATTTTTATGCCTCTTTTGTCACTTCTTTACTAAAAACCAGTGCAGTTTTGCCAAAAGCATGGATTTATACGGTGCCCATTTGGAGGGATTTTCTTCAAATTAAATCCTAATTTTCACCTGGAAAGTATGGACAAAGTTCTGGAGCAATCTTTGCAACTGAAGATGTAATTGTCCACATTGGTACTAATGACATAGGTAGGAAGAGGGAAGAGGTCATAGAATCATAGAATTTACAGTGCAGAATGAGGCCACTTGGCCCATCGAGTCTGCACCGGCTCTGGTCCTTGGAAAGAGCACCCTACTTAAGTCCACACCTCCTCCCTAACCCAGTAACCCCACCTAACCTTTTTCTTTTGAAATGAAATTAAATGAAAATCGCTTATTGTCACAAGTAGGCTTCAATGAAGTTACTGTGAAAAGCCCCTAGTCGCCACATTCCGGCGCCTGTCTGGGGAGGCTGGTATGGGAACTAAGGGCAATTTAGTATGTCGAATCCACCTAACCTCCACCATCCAGTAGAGGGCAGCAGAGCGGAGCTACTGATTGGTTGTTCTGGGGAGATTTGCATACGTGCAGTGTGGTCAGCCTAATTTGGAGGTGTACCTGCGATAGAGACCCGAGGAGTTCGAGTGCAAGCAAGCATCCAGCAGAGGGCAGCAGAGCGGAGCTACTGATTGGTTGTTCTGGGGAGATTTGCATACGTGCAGTGCGGTCAGCCTAATTTGGAGGTGTACCTGCGATAGAGACCCGAGGAGTTCGAGTGCAAGCAAGCATCCAGCAGAGGGCAGCAGAGCGGAGCTACTGATTGGTTGTTCCGGGGAGATTTGCATACGTGCAGTGCGGTCAGCCTAATTTGAAGGTGGTTTGTGAAGGGGCTGTTGTCAAGTGACAATTTAACCCGAAACAACCGTGGTTGTCGGGAAGGTAAGTTTCTCTCTTTAAAAACTTACCTTGAAGGGTGACATCACAGCAAAGCAGTGACCTGATTGGCTGGCAAGGAAAGTGTTCCAATTAGCAGTTGCTGGGAGAAATTTAACTCTTCGTGTGTTGGTGAGTATTGTGATCAGTAAGTAAAATCTTTATTCCTTTCACTTATTAATTATTTGATACAATATTTGTAATCAGTTAAGGTAAAGGGTAAAAATGGCAGGAGATCCCAGACCCGTGTTATGCTCCTCGTGCGCAATGTGGGAGTTCAGGGACGCGGCCGATGCCCCTGACTCCTTCATGTGCGGGAAGTGTGTCTGGCTGCAGCTCCTATTAGACTGCATGACAGCTCTGGAGCTGCGGATGGACTCACTTTGGAACATCCGCGATGCTGAGGAGGTCGTGGATAGCACGTTCAGTGAGTTGGTCACACCGCAGATTAGGATTGGTGACGGAGACAGGGAATGGGTGACCAAAAGGCAGAGAAAGAGCAGGAAGGCAGTGCAGGTGTCCCCTGCCGTCATCGCCCTCCAAAACAGGTATACCGTTTTGGATACTGTTGGGGGAGATGGCTCACCAGGGGAAGGCAGTAGTAGCCAGGCTCATGGCACTGTGGCTAGCTCTGCTGCTCAGAAGGGCGGGAAAAAGACTGGCAGGGCATAGACTGTCATAGGGGATTCAATTGTAAGGGGAGTAGACAGGCGTTTCTGTGATCGAAAACGAGACTCCCGAATGGTATATTGCCTTCCAGGTGCTTGGGTCAGGGATGTCTCCGATTGGCTGCAGGACATACTGAAGGGGGAGGGTGAACAGCCAGTTGTCGTGGTGCATACAGGCACCAATGATATAGGTAAAAAAAGGGATGAGGTCCTACAATCAGAATTTAGGGAGTTAGGAGATAAGTTCAAAAGTAGGACCTCAAAGGTAGTAATCTCAGGATTGCTACCAGTGCCACGGGACAGTCAGAGTAGAAATTCAAGAACAGTCAGAATGAATACGTGGCTTGAGAGATGGTGCAGGAGGGAGGGGTTCAGATTTTTGGGAAATTGGAACCGGTTCTGGGGGTGGTGGGACCATTACAAACCGGATGGTCTACACCTGGGCAGGATTGGAACCAATGTCCTAGGGGGTGCTTTTGCTAACACTGTTGGGGAGGTTTTAAACTAATGTGGCAGGGGGATGGGAACCAGATTAGGAAGTTAGAGGTCAGTAAAGAAGCAGCAACTAAAGCCAGTAAGGTACGAGACAATAAACTCAATGTGACTAAGGGGAAGAGTAGACAGGGAAGAGATGATGAACGCAAAGTTGGTCTGAGGTGCATTTGTTTTAATGCGAGAAGTGTAGCAGGTAAGGCAGATGAACTTAGGGCTTGGATCAGTACCTGGGAATATGATGCTATTGGTATTACTGAGACTTGGTTGAGGGAAGGGCAGGACTGGCAACTGAATATCCCAGGGTATAGATGCTTCAGGAGGGATAGAGAGGGAGGTAGAAGGGGTGGAGGAGTTGCATTACTCATCAGAGATGATATCACTGCTGTGATTTAGGAGGGCATGATGGAGGATTCGAGCACTGAGGCAATATGGGTGGAGCTGAGAAATAGGAAGGGTGCAGTAACATTGTTGGGACTTTACTACAGGCCTCCCAAAAGCGAGCATGAAGTAGAGAAATATGCGGACAGATTATAGAAAAATGTAGGAGCAATAGGGTGGTTGTGATGGAAGATTTTAACTTCCCCAACATTGAATGAGATTCGTGTAGTGTTGGAGGCGTAGATGGAGCAGAGTTTGTAAGGAGCATCCAGGAGAGTTTTTTTAGAGCAGTATGTAAATAGTCCAACTCGGGAAAGGGCCATACTGGACCTGGTATTGGGGAATGATCCCGGCCAGGTGGTTGATGTTTCAGTCGGTGATTACTTTGGGAATAGCGATCACAATTCCATAAGTTTTAGAATACTCATGGACAAAGATGAGAGTGGTCCTAAAGGAAGAGTGCTAAATTGGGGAAAGGCAGTGTATAACAAAATTCGGCAGGAGCTAGGGAATGTGGATTGGGAGCAGCTGTTTAAGGGTAAATCCACATTTGAAATGTGGGAGTTTTTTAAGGAAAGGTTGATTAGAATGCAGGACAGACATGTTCCTGTGAAAATGAAAGATAGAAATGGCAAGATTAGGGAACCATGGATGACGGGTGAAATTGTGAGACTAGCTAAGATGAAAAAGGAAGCATACATAGGATCGAGGCAACTCAAAACTGATGAAGCTTTGGAGGAATATCGGGAAAGTAGGACGAATCTCAAACGCGCAATAAAGAGGGCTGAAAGGGGTCATGAAATATCTTTGGCTAACAGGGTTAAGGAAAATCCTAAAGCATTTTATTCGTATGTAAGGAGCAAGAGGGTAACTAGAGAAAGGATTGGCCACTCAAAGACAAAAGAGGGAATTTATGCGTGGACTCAGAGGAAATGGGTGAGATTCTTAATAAGTACTTTGCATCGGTATTCACAAAGGAGAGGGACAAGACGGATGTTGAGGCTAGGGATGGATGTTTAAATACTCTCGGTCAAGTTGTCATACGGAAGGGGGAAGTTTTGGGTATTCTAAAAGACATTAAGGTGGACAAGTCCCCAGGACCGGATGGGATCTATCCCAGGTTACTGAGGGAAGCGAGGGTCGAAATAGCTGGGGCCTTAACAGATATCTTTGCAGCATCCTTGAGCACGGGTAAGGTCCCGGAGGATTGGAGAATTGCTAATGTTGTCCCTTTGTTTAAGAAGGGTAGCAGGGAAAATCCAGGGAATTATAGATCTGTGAGCTTGACTTCAGTGGTAGGCAAACTGTTGGAGAAGATACTGAGGGATAGGATCCATTCACATCTGGAAGAAAATAGACTTATCAGTGATAGGCAGCATGGTTTTGTGCAGGGAAGGTCATGTCTTACAAACCTAATAGAATTCTTTGAGGAAGTGAAAAAGTTAATTGATGAGGGAAGAGCTGTAGATGTCATGTAGATGGACTTTAGTAACGCGTTTGATAAGGTTTCCCATGGCAGGTTGATGGAAAAAGTGAAGTTGTATGGGGTTCAGGGTGTACTAGCTAGATGGATAAAGAACTGGCTGGGCAACAGGAGACAGAGAGTAGTGGTGGAAGGGGGGGTCTCAAAATGGAGAAGGGTGACTAGTGGTGTTCCACAGGGACCGTGCTCGGACCACTGTTGTTTGTGATCTGCATAAATGACCTGGAGGAAGGTATAGGTGGTCTGATTAGCAAGTTTGCAGATGATACTAAGATTGGTGGAGTTGCAGATAGCGAGGAGGACTGTCAGAGAATACAACAAAATATAGATAGATTGGAGAGTTGGGCAGAGAAATGGCAGATGGAGTTCAATCTAGGCAAATGCGAGGTGATGCATTTTGGAAGATCAAATTCAAGAGCGGACTATATGGTCAATGGAAGAGTCTTGGGGAAAATTGATGTGCAGAGAGATCTGGGAGTTCAGGTCCATTGTACCCTGAAGGTGGCAACGCAGGTTGATAGAGTGGTCAAGAAGGCATACAGCATGCTTGCCTTGATCGGACGGGGTATTGAGTACAAGAGTTGGCAGGTCATGTTACAGTTGTATAGGACTTTGGTTCGGCCACATTTGGAATACTGCGTGCAGTTCTGGTCACCACATTACCAGAAGGATGTGGATGCCTTGGAGAGGGTGCAGAGGAGGTTCACCAGGATGTTGCCTGGTATGGAGGGTGCTAGCTATGAAGAAAGGTTGAGTAGATTAGGATTGTTTACGTTGAAAAGACGGAGGTTGAGGGGGGACCTGATTGAGGTCTACAAAATTATGAGAGGTATGGACAGGGTGGACAGCAACAGGCTTTTCCCAAGAGTGGGGGTGTCAGTTACAAGGGGTCACGATTTCAAAGTGAGAGGGGGAAAGTTTAAGGGAGATGTGCGTGGAAAGTTTTTTACGCAGAGGGTGGTGGGTGCCTGCAACGCTTTACCAGCGGAGGTGGTAGAAGCGGGCATGATAGCATCATTTAAGAAGCATCTAGACAGGTATATGAATGGGCGGGAACAGAAGGAAATAGACCTTGGAAAATAGGCAACAGGTTTAGATAAAGGATCTGGATCGGCGCAGGCTGGGAGGGCCGAAGGGCCTGTTCCTGTGCTGTAATTTTCTTTGTTCTTTGTTTAACCTGCACTGCGGGAGGAAACCGGAGTGCTGGAGGAAACCCATGCAGACACGAGGAGAACATGCAGACTCTGCACAGACAGTGAACCAAGCCAGGAATTGAACCTGGGACACTGGAGCTGTGAAGCAACAGTGCTAACCACTGTACTACCGTGCCATCCTGCAAAGATAGTTCAATGAGGTAGATCAGGGAGCATATCACAGGTGTATTCAGGGAGGACACATTGGAGGGATCTTGCAGTGAGGCATTGTGGATGGAGCTCAGGAATAAGAAGCGGGAAATATTGGGAGTGTACTATAGACCTCACAACAGCCTGCAGGAGACAGAGGAGCAGTTGCATAGTCAGATACTGAAAAGGTGCGAACAAAGCAGTTTGTTGTGATGGGTGACTTTAACTTTCCTCATATTGACTGGAAATTCCTTCCAGCAAGGGCTCAGATGGAGAGCAATTTGTTAGATGTGTCTAGGAGGGTTTTTTGACACAAATATGTTGACAATCAGCAAGGAGGGGGGCATGCTAAACTTGGTATTGGGGAATGAGCCAGGGCAGGTGAATGATGTTTCAGTGGGGGAGCATTTTGGGCTTAGCGACCATAATTCCACACGATTTACGGCAGTCGTGGATATGGAGAAGAGTGGCCCACGGGTGAGAGTGCTTATTTGGGCGAGGGCCAATTACATCCAAATTAGACAGGAATGTGGATTGGGAATGGTAAATTGAGGGCAAATCCACTTTTGATATGTGGGAGGCTTTTAAAGGCCAGTTGATTGAAGTGCAGGACAGGCTTGTCCCCGCAAAAATGAAGAATAGAAATGGCAGGATTCAGGAACCATGGATGACAAAGGAAATTGTAAGCTTAGTCAAAAGGAAAAAGGAAGCATAGGTCTAGGCATCTAAAAACTGACTGTGCCCTTAAGGAGTACAGTGAAAGTAGGAAGGAACTTAAACATAGAATTAGGAGGGCTAAAGGGGGTCATGAAATATCTTTAGCAAACACGGTCAAGAAGAATCCCAAGGCTTTTTGTGCATATATTAGGAGCAAGAGAAAAAGTAGGCCCACTCAAGGACACTGGAGGAAGTTACGCATGGAACCATAGGAAGTGGGTGAAATTCTTAATGAGTAGTTTGTATCGCTATTCAGCAGGGAGAAGGTTGACAGATGTTGAGGTAAGGGATAGGTGTGTGAACGCTCTTGAAAATGTCAATGTATCAAAGGAGGAGGTGTTGCGTATCCTAAATTACATTAAGGTAGCCAAATCCCCAGGGCCAGATGGGATCTATCCCAGGTTACTGTGGGAGGCAAGGGGAGAAATAGCTGGGGCCTTAACAGATATCTTCACACCCTCTTTGACCACAGGCAAGATTCCAGAAGACTGGAGGATAGCCAATGTTGTTCCCTTGTTTTAGAAAAGAAGCAAGGACAATCCAGCAAATTATTGGCCGGTGAGCCTGATATGAAATTGAATGAAATTAACATTAGTGGTGGGGAAGCTTTTGGAAAAGATACTGAGGGACAGGATATATGCACATTCGGAGGAAAATAGACTAGTTAGTGACTGGCAGCATGGTTTTGTACAGTGAAGGTCATGTCTCACCAACTTGTAGTTTATATGGACTTTAGTAAAGCATTTGACAAGGTCCCACATGGCAGACTGGTACAAAAACTAAAATCACATGGGATTCGGGGTGGGCTGGCTAGATGGATTCAGAACTGGCTTGGTTACAGGAGACAGAGTATTGGTGGGAGGGTGTTTTTCAGAATGGAGATCTGTAGCTAGTGATGTTCCAGAGAAATCAGTGCTGAGACCTCTGTTTGTAGTATATATAAATGATGTGGAGGAAAATGTGGGGGTCTGATTAGTAAGTTTGCGGATGGCACGAAGATTGGCAGAGTTGCTAATGGTGCCGAGGATTGTCAGAGGATACATTAGGATATAGATAGATTGGAGACTTGGGCACAGAAATGGCAGATGGAGATTAATCTGGACAAATGCGAGGTGATGCATTTTGGAAGATCAAATCTTAGGTATAAATTATACTGTAAATGGCAAAACCCTCAGGAACACTAACATACAGAGGGATCTGGACAGGTCCGCAGTTCCCTAAAAGTGGCAACACAGGTGGTCAAGGTGATTAAGAAGGCATGTGGTGTGCTTGCCTTCATCAGCCGGGGCATTAAGTACAGGAGTTAGGAAATCATGTTGCAGCTATATATAACCTTGGCTAGGCCGCATTTGGAATATTGCATGTTGTTCTGGTCACCATATTATCACAAGGACGTGGAAAGTTTGGAGAGAGTGCAAAGACGGCTCACCAGGATGTTGCCTGGTCTCGAGGGTGTTGGCTATGTGGAGAGGTTGAATACACTAGGATTGGAGGATGAGGTGAGACCTGATAGAGGTATACTAAATTATGAGAGGCATAGACTAATGGAACATAACACATAGGAACTTAGGAATTAGGAAATTAGGAACAGAAGTAGGCAATTCAGGCCTTCGAGCCTGCTCCACCATTCAATCAGATCATGGCTGATCTCTTCCTGGTCTCAAATCCACCTCCCCACCTGTTGCCCATATCCCTTTAACCCGTTTTGTTAAAATCAAAAATATATCTAACTCTTTCTTGAAAACATTTAATGATTCAAATTCCACCGCATTATGCGGCAGTGAGGTCTAAATCTACCGCCTCTCAACCTATATCTGTGACTGTCAAGTTCATTAGAACTGTCACGACAGCTGTCAAAAGAAACAGGCAAAAGGAATTGTCAAAAGAAACAGTCAAGCCATCAAGCCATTTAAAATCTTTAAATAATTGGAAATAAATTGCAGTGATAAAAAAAATCAGTGCTTGCCATTTCGCTCTATTGTTGGCATAAGCAGAGGGTTGTCATTATTAGTGCTGCATGACTGATTTCACAACTCTCCATTATCACAGTGATATGCCTCTCAGTTCACAGTTTGATTGACAGCTCCAAGTGATTGTAAACTCTGATGTGGGATTATGAATTCCAATGCTTGTTTTTATAAGATTTTTTAAAAAAGTTAAATGTAGTAAATGGGTTTGCCAATGGTGCATACTGAGTGAATTGGATAGTAGGTATAAGGAGAAATGGTGGGAGTTGGGGGAGCGGGGTATGGGTTGACATGAGTTGGCAGAGGGGCCATAACATGCCAGTGGATAGGTAGAGGGGCATATGTTGGTATGGAGGATGTGAGGGGTCACAGGGCATGGGGAGAGGGACATTCTTGGCATTAATGTGACAGGAGCATGTGGCAGCATGGGTTGGCACAGATGGGAATGGGGAGTATCAGGGAGTTGAGGGGTGATGGCTGGAGGGATTTCATTTGCCTTATTGTTTTTTTTTTAATCTTGCACGCAGTGTTGGTGCACCAAGGTTGATCTCCCATCCAGCCTGCCACTGCACCCGTCAACCTTCACACTCATTCCTGGGTCTGACTCCCAATCTCATCCAACCCACAATATCCGCCTGATCCCCCATCCTCAACCCCCTCCCACAACGCCCCTGGATCGTAAACCATCAGTCCAACATTCTGGTGCACTTCCCTCCCATCACGTGCTCAGAGTCGAGTATTGTCCCCCCTTGGCCATCCCGACACCACTGTGAAAATTCAGGCATTCGAGTGGGAACAGGACACTTGGACATTGGGACAAAGATGGAACTCGTGAAGAAGGGAATCCAGCAAGGAGAACATTGAATAGAGTTATCAAGTCCGCACTTTATAACGGGACATGTTTGTTCAATTGCTCTGCGTTTGATTATTTGAGTCTGTTGACAATTGATGTTCACGATACTTGATTGGTTAGGCCTGGGGTAGTCAGAGAAAATTAAACGTAGGTGAGATTCTCCATTGCGGTCCGCCCCACTACCGCTGCTCACAAGGATGGTGAATTCGGTGCACAGCCAATTCTCCCTTTTACTGCAGCGGGACTGGTGAATCCCACTGCCGTGAACGGACGAAGAATCCCGCTGTCGTGAACAGATGGAGAATCCCGCTGCTGTGAACAGACGGAGAATCCCACTGCCGTGAACGGACAGAGAATCCCGCTGCCGTGAACGGATGGAGAATCCCGCTGCTGTGAACGGATGGAGAATCCCACTGCCGTGAACAGACGGAGAATCCTGCTGCCGGGAACGGATGGAGAATCCCGCTGCCGTGAACGGACAGAGAATCCCGCTGCCGTGAACGGATGGAGAATCCCGCTGCTGTGAACGGACGGAGAATCCCACTGCCGTGAACGGACAGAGAATCCCGCTGCTGTGAACGGATGGAGAATCCCACTGCTGTGAACGGATGGAGAATCCCACTGCCATGAACGGATGGAGAATCCCACTGCTGTGAACGGATGGAGAATCCCGCTGCCGTGAACGGATGGAGAATCCCGCTGCCGTGAACGGACGGAGAATCCCGCTGCCGTGAACAGACGGAGAATCCCACTGCTGTGAACAGACGGAGAATCCTGCTGCCGGGAACGGATGGAGAATCCCGCTGCCGTGAACGGACAGAGAATCCCGCTGCCGTGAACGGATGGAGAATCCCGCTGCTGTGAACGGACGGAGAATCCCACTGCCGTGAACGGACAGAGAATCCTGCTGCCGGGAACGGATGGAGAATCCCGCTGCCGTGAACGGACAGAGAATCCCACTGCTGTGAACGGATGGAGAATCCCACTGCTGTGAACGGATGGAGAATCCCACTGCTGTGAACGGATGGAGAATCCCACTGCCATGAACGGATGGAGAATCCCACTGCTGTGAACGGATGGAGAATCCCGCTGCCGTGAACGGATGGAGAATCCCGCTGCCGTGAACGGATGGAGAATCCCGCTGCCGTGAACAGACGGAGAATCCCGCTGTCGGGAACGGACGGAGAATCCCGCTGCTGTGAACGGATGGGGAATCCCGCTGCCGTGAACGGATGGAGAATCCCGCTGCCGTGAACAGACGGAGAATCCCGCTGCCGTGAACAGACGGAGAATCCCGCTGCTGTGAACGGACGGAGAATCCCGCTGCCGTGAACGGATGGAGAATCCCACTGCCGTGAACGGACGGAGAATCCCGCTGCCGTGAACGGATGGAGAATCCCGCTGTCGTGAACGGACGGAGAATCCCGCTGCCGTGAACGGATGGAGAATCCCGCTGCCGTGACCGGATGGAGAATCCCGCTGCCGTGAACGGATGGAGAATCTCAGCCAAAGAGTAGAAAGAGCTAGAAACCAGAGCAAAAGCAGAGGGCAAATACTCCAACACTGTAAATAAAGCCTGTTTCGCACATGTCAGCTCTGCGCTGTACTGAGATATTACTGTCGTCAATGAGGAGACCCGAAAAGGTATGTCAAAATGATTAATTTCCAATTCATAATTATTAACTACAACAACTAAGAAACGTTCCAAGTCCCAACCGGGACCATCCTGAGATATTGGCTCCTTCCTGGGCTGGCATTTATCTTGGGGTACACGTGGATGACGTCCCGGTCACCGGAGCCACCGAAACGGAGCACCTCAGCAACTTGGAAGAAGTCCTCTCCAGTTTCCTGAGACAGGCATCTATCTTAACATGTTTTAATTGAAATTTACAAGTTTTGTGCAAAACTCATTTGCACATCAGGCATCTATCTTAAGAGAGGAAAATGCATTTTTCACGCAAAAGAGGTCATGTACTTAGGAGACCGTGTCGAACAGGATGCTTGCATCCAGGAGAAGGGAAAGTGCGTGTAATTAAACAAGCCCCCATGCCTGAGAATGTGATCGAATTGCAGTCGTTCTGAGGGATCTTGAATTTTTGCGGGAAATTTATCCCTAACTTGCTGACCATCCTCGCACTGCTGCATGCGCAATTGAAAAAACTTGGGCTTGGAGAGCGCTGCACGAAAAAACGTTCGCCAAGGTGACTGTCATCATCGGGATTGTTGACCCACTATGACCCCTCAAAGCCCCTTTGGATCATCGGTGATTCCTCCCCATAAAGAATCGGGTGGTGTTATCCCAGCATATGGATGATGGACAGAGAGACCGATTAAGAAACAATTTAGTGTGGCCAATGCACCTACTCTGCACATCTTTGGGTTGTGGGGGTGAGATCCACACAGATGCAGAGAGAATGTGCACACTCCACAAGAACAGTGACAGTTCACTGTTAGCTTGTAATCCTCACACAGGCAGACGGTTTTGTCTGGTTTCAGTACCGGGACAACAGGTGAATCATAGAATTTACAGTGCAGAAGGAGGCCATTCGGCTCATCGAGTCTGCACCAGCCTTTGGAAACGGCACCCCACCAAAGCCCACACCTCCACCCTATCCCCACACTTCCACCCTATCCCCGTCACCCCATCTAACATTCTTTGGGCACTAAGGGCAATTTAACATGGCCAATCCACCTAACTTGCACATCTTTGGACTGTGGGAGGAAACCGGAGCACCCGGAGGAAACCCACGCAGACACGGGGAGAACCAAGCCGGGAATCGAACCTGGGATCTTGGAGCTGTGAAGCAACAATGCTACCCACTGTGCCACCGTGCTGCCCTGGTGCTGCCCAATCTGCAAATTGTACCGGCTGGATGATTCCAAGCCTTTCCAAGCAGTTAAGCTCATTCTCTAGCTTTGTCAGTAATACAAAAGGAACTGGGCAGGCTCTGAGATACTTCGGGTAGACCTCAGGGTCTATTTGAATCTTGGACATGGCACCTTTGATTTTACCCAGGCCCTCCTGGAAAATCTCCAGATACTTCCCCAGGACTTTGTATAATTCCCCAGTGCCCATCCTAAAAATCCACTGCCAGTTCAAATGAGGCCTCTGCCGCCAATCACTGTCCAGCAGACTTGGGCCGGGGCACTGTACTGTTATCAAGGGAAACCTTACGGATAACTGTTCATAGGAAACTGGGGTCATTGTTGTACCCACGATGGCTATTGGTTCACCTCCGTGTATGTTGCCAACCTCCCCTCGGTGTCTTCAATGCTGGATTCCTGGCATGGTAACTCAGATGGCTGGGCCCTCCACCCAAGCTCATGCTGCGGCAACAACGGTACACCCATTGGTGGGACATCTCGACAGGTGGGCTGATGTCTAGTTAAGTGGTCCAATTGTTTTTTAAGGGTCCTTCCTTGGACTCAGACCCAATACAAGACCGAGCCAGTTCGGTCCAGTATCACTCCTGGGAGCCACAACGCGCCATCACCAGAATTCCGTGCATAAATGGTGTCCCTGACGCAAAACGCTCACTTTGGTGTCTTTAAGCCACTGTGCCTCTTCTGCGACTCCTGATGCAGCTCACCCTTGGTACCGAGGTTTGGAAGATTAAGACTCAGTTGAGTCTGAGTTGTTGACTCATCAAAGGTTCAGCCAGTGCAATCCCGGTGGTTACATGGGGCGGTATACGGTAATTGTATAGGAAGTGTGCCAAACCGCGTGCCCATGCACCCCATCAACTGATTTTTCAATTCCCGTTTAAACGTCTGGACCGCTTGCTCTGCTAGCCTGTTAGAGGAAGGATGATACGGCACAGTCTGGATGTGCCGAATACCATTCTGCTGCATAAAAATGGCAAACTCCTCACTGATGAAAGGAGTGCCATTGTCCCTCACCAGTACTTCCAGGATTTCATGGAGACAGGAAGATCACTGAGCTTCTCGACTGTGACCTTAGGCGTAATGGAAGACATCCTACAGACCTCCAGCCACTTGGGAGTGGGTGTCCACGATTACTAGGAACATGGACACAATGGCGAAATCTGCATGGAGATGAAGCTATGGATGACCCAGCCATTCCCAAGGATGGAGAGGAGTAGCTGACGGAAGTTACTGAAATTCCCGGCAAGCCGGGCAGTTTTTTTTACCATTCTCTCGATGTCCCCATTGATACCCGTCAATCAAACATAGCTCCAGGCTAACATTTTCATCTTTGATGCCCCCGGATGGCCAGCTGGCAAATCTTGGAGCAGGGCTTCCTGTCCCTTTGGGAGCACCCCAGAATATCACGGCATCCTCCAAACTAGGTTCGGAGAACTTCTGAGCGAATCGCAGAGACACTGGAAGTTCTTCCTTTGTACCGCCATTGGGTAACATAAGGAAAGTTTCACCAACACCAGGCCCCACTGTAGCCACACACGCACTCGAGCAGCCGAGACCGGTAAGGTGTCCATAAAGTTCAAGGTTGCAATCCCCTCATGTGCAGCAGGTGGAGATGGGGCCCTCGCGGACAATGGCAGATGGCTTAGGGTTTCTGTGTATGATCCTGCTATCCTGATAGTGTTGAAAGGTGTACTCATAAGCGGCAAGCAGGAGCGCCCACCGCTGGATCCTGGCCGACTCAATAGGTGGGATGCTCTTGCCCTCCAGGAATAGTCCAAGCAACTGTTTGTGGTCCGCCATGATAGCAAAATGCGTTCCATACACGTACAGGTGGAATTTCTTAATTCTGAAGACAACGGCCAGACCTACCCTCTCGATCTGTGCATAATGGCGCTTGGCATCCACCAGGGTCCCCAAGGCGAACGCAATTGGGGCATCCCGTGCTGTCATGGGCCAGCACCACTCCAATGTCATAAGGAGAAGCATCGCACATTAAAATCAGGGACCTGGTGGGGTCATAGTGCACGCCTTGTCACGGCTGCGAATGCTTGTTCTGAGAAGTGCCCCTGAACCATTTCTGATCCTACCGCAGCAACACATGCACTGGGGCCAATAGTGAGGCCAGGTTGGTGATAAAATTGCCATGATAATTAACGTGGCCCAAAAATGGCCGGATCTCCGTGTCATCCGCAGGGTGTGGGTCCCCTTAATATCCCAAACCTTATGCTCGACTGGGTGTAGTCAATTACTGTCCACATGAGGTAGGTCATCTCTTTGGCATGGAATACACACTATACACACTTACTGCTTCAATCAGGTGTCCACATGGACAAAATGGCGGAGTACTTCCTGGACGTTCGTCATGTTGCTCCATGGCAGCACTTCCGGTGGCTAGGCGAATCGACAGGCGAGTCCGGAGTTTCCGTAAATCCTCGTCAATATAATAACTCAGAAGGAAGCTGTCGGTAATGAGATGAATTTATTTACATATTTGCAATAGTCTGCGTAATGCAGCATATTGGTGTATTCTAGGAGCGTTTCCAGCTACAAATCTATTTCTACTCTTAGTGCCAGCTAAAGATTAGGCAGGACTCCTTACAAAGGGACTTTGGGGAAACTGAAGCAGATTGTCCAAAGGGTGTCGCTGCCTGAGATGGCCTCAGTTTGTCAGGGATAAAGAAGGTGACATTTGTTTGGCCATTGTACTGGCTGCAGGGAAGATTAATGAGAAAGTGGATAGTTTTGGCAAAATCACAGCACGTGCTCATGTTCTCTCTCATTCACACTCTCGCACACGCGATTATGAGCTGCCAAAGAATCTTGGCTTTCATTAGCAGGAGCAACGTCGCTTTAGCTCCAGATTGAATGGCATGAAGGAATAGTGCATAGCTATTCACAAGTGAAATTTTGGGGCTGGGTACACTTTGGGGTCTTGTGGAGAACTCATTGTCAAACTCTTGCCCCTCTAGGGTGATGAGATCCATCAGCTGGCAAGTTGAGTATGAGTCCCTTGTCTCTGGGAAAGGAAAGCGAGTCAAACTTGTTTTGTTCAGCGCAACTGGAATTGTTAAGGAATTCTGCAGGTCACACTGTCCTATTTTCCTGAATAAAGAAGGGATGATGAAAGGAGTGGGAAAGATATTTGGCAATAATGGTAATGGAGAAAATCCCAGTGCAAGCGCTCCCAATTGGATTTGACTTGCCTGCCAAATCTCTAATCCTAGGGGACCTGGCTGTTCATTTGGTTTACGGCCTTTTGCCAAATGGAGCTCATTTGTAGTTGTTGGTTTCTTGTTCCGACACAATGTATATTCTTTGGGGATCCGTTTCTCCATACAAAATTAATTACTTGTGGTTCAGCATGAATGCTGCAATGTTGCAATAAGCGAGGTTTCACTAATTAGAAGATATGTTCTTACTCAGATGCGTGCAGCTCAGCAAACCTGATGCAACTGTTAGCTGGTGTATCATGCAGAGATGGACATGGAACTGTGCTCAAAGAATTGTCATCTTTGTTGAGGCTGTTATATTACAATATTTATACAATACAACATCTGGAGGGATTTCTTTTTGTATATATTTTGAAATTATTCCAATTAAGCGGCAATTTAGCATGGCCAATCCACCAACCCTGCACATCTTTGTGTTGTGGGGGTGAGACCCACGCAGCCACGGGCAGAATGTGGAAACTCCACATGGACAGTGACCAGAGGACAAGATCGAATCCGGTCTTCGGTGCCATGAGGCACCAGTGCTAACCACTGTGCCACTGTGCCACCCTTACATCTGGTGGGGAACAGAATGATAAACTAAGTTTGAATGAATTTTTTTCTTATTAAGAGGGACTCGCAGGTGCGGAGGCAGGCTTTGACCTTTCCGCACCTACCGCCCCAGGGGCGACAGGTCGAAAATGGGAGTGGGGGAGAGGAAGGTATTGGAAATCTATAAGGAGCTCATAGAGTGGGAGGGAGCCCCGATAGGGGAAGTGAAGCAAAAGTGGGAGGAAGAGCTGGGTAGGGAGTTGGAGGCTGGGCTATGGGAAGATGCCCTGAGGCGAGTTAATACTTCCTCGTCGTGCGCCAGGCTTAGCCTGATACAATTCAATGTGGTCCACCAGGCTCTCATGACTGTAGCCCGGATGAGCGGTTTCTTCGAAGGGGTGGAAGATAGGTATGGCACATACCTGGGTGGGCCTATGAATCATGTCCAGATGCAGGGGCTGTTTAGCACAGGGCTAAATCGCTGGCTTTGAAAGTAGACCAAGGCAGGCCAGCAGCACAGTTCGATTCCCGTATCAGCCTCCCGAACAGGCGTCAGAATGTGGCGACCAGGGGCTTTTCACAGTAACTTCATTTGAAGCCTACTTGTGACAATAAGCGATTTTCATTTTCATTTCATGTTTTGGGCATGTCTGAGGTTTAGGGGATTTTGGCTGGGATTTCGTTCACTTCGTATTTTTTAATACCTGTGGCTAAAATTGTTAAAATTATAAATGCCTTAATAAAAACATTTAGAAAAAAAAGACCAGTTTGGACAAGTTGTATTGACACCCTTAGGGCGAGATTCTCCCATATGGGGAGAAATCGTAAGGCTGGCGTCAAATCCGGGCGGGTATGACGCCAGCCCCCCCCTTCCCGACCGGGAACCGATTCTGGTCCCTGGTCGGGGCTAGCAGCCCGACGCCGTAAGCTCCGGCATCACGGGCTTAACGAATTTCGTTAAGCCCGCTTGCCCGAGTTAGCGCCGGCTGACGCGTCATATGACGTCATCGCGTATTTGCGTGAAACCCGCGCATGCGCGGGCCGGGATGCCCCTCAGTACTATTTGTCCTTCCGCCGCCCCGCAGTATTCATTCGCGGGGTGGCGGAAGGACAAATAGTGCGCGGGCATCGGGCCCACTGCCCGCGTTCGGTGGGCACCGATCGCGGGCCCATGGCACCCTTGGCACGGCCGTGGTACTGCCGTGCCAATTGGTGCCATGGTTATAAAATGCGAGTGTTTACGGCCGTTTTTACGAACGGCCAGACCAGGTGTGTTTGCCGTTCGTAAAAACAGCCGTAAAGGGCTGGGAACTCGGCCCATCTATCAGCTGTGAATCGCTGCCGGCCGTAAAAAAACGGCGGCAGCGATTCGTGTCGGGAGTTGGGCGTGGGGGGGGGGGGGGAGAATAGCGGGAGGGCGTCGGAACAGCGTGGCCGTAAAATTTTACGAGCCACGCTATTCTCCGCACCGTCGGGAGTGCGTAGAATCTCGCCCTTAGTTTCCGCGTTTTACTGGTTTCCAGGCCATGCTGGATGCATTGCAGATTAAAGTAAAACACGCTCAACCTGACTGAATTAAATTTAAACTTTCAACCATCTTAGTCATGGTGGAACTCCCAGGTCGGAGCTGTGAGCATTTAACTGACACCTTCAGTCAGATAGTAGCAATTATTTTCATCTCAGCCCATTTTAAGTGGAGACGCTGGGATAATACTTGTCAAAATCAAGTTAGCTTTGATATGCCATGCCTAAACATCGTGAAGGGGTAGGGTTGACTAAAGTGAAGCGGTTTAAATAGGACATACTTAAATCGCTGACCATCCTACAGAGTCCCGTGGTTCCATAAGGTTCTGTTTCGATTGGAAAATAGACAATGTGACTCCCTTATTAAAAAAAGGGGGCAACTACAGGCCAGTTAGCCTAACATCTGTTAGAAGCTATTATTAAAGATGTTATAGCAGGGCACTTACATGAATTCAAGGTAATCAGGTAGAGTCAACATGGTTTTGTGAAAGGCAAATCATGGGTTGGTGCCCCGTCGCCCGCTGCCGGTAGTGGAAGACCTGATGCAGTAAAGAATCAATTATCTGCAAAAAAATGGAATTGGCAGCCGGTGCCCACAAAACCCCATTAAAAGACCCTTCCAAGATATCGTCCCTCCTGACTTCAGTAACAGACTCCTTAATTAATAATGCAATGCCAGCTCCTCTTTTACACCCTCCCTGTCTTGCCTGAAGATCCTATACCCTGGAATGTTGAGTTGCCAGTCCGGCACCTCCCTCAACCATGTCTCTTGTGATGGCTACAACATCTCGACTCCAGGTGTCAATTCACATTCTTAACTCACCTGTCTTACCTCTGATGCTCCTAGTATTAAAGTAGAGACCATCTAGCCTCGCCTTACTCTCTTGAAACTCAACATCTTGTTCCCCTATTGCATTAGCACCCCCCCCCCCCCCCCCCCCCCCCCCCACCAAACCATGTAAATCACTCCCAACAGCGCTCGGAAACCTGCCCGTAAGGATGTTCATCCCATCCTCTTTTTCGCTGCAGGAAATAGTTAGCTCCTTTTGATGTGGTGAGGAGCTGTCAATCATAGCAAGGGTGTTTATAAATGTGGTGGTTGGCATCAAAGCAGGGTACTTGTGATGTATTCTGTGCCTGACCCACAAAATTGCCAGTCACAGGCTAGTGAAAATATTTCTCAGTGAAATTAAATGGGTATTTTGCATTTCAAAGGCTGTAGGGATTTGAAGCCCCTTCAAGTGTTCTGGGCTTTCTAGGAAGCCTCTGACACTTGTAACAGCTGGTCACCCTCATGCGTGGGCAGGTGAACTGTTATTACCCTGGTGGGTAATATGTATTATCCTTGTTGGCGTGGGGCAGGGAGCAGGATTAGCGTTCTGGGAGTGAGGCAGCCTGTTGCCAGAAGTCAGAATTGGACCGCCTGCTTACATTGGTGGCTATATACCGGATTCCGACAGAATCCGGCAAGGTCCCCCCTCCCCCCTCCCCCCAATGCATATATTTGCATGGTTAAGGAGATCCCAGCGTCAGCAGAGTCCAGTCCCGATTCTCCGCTCGCGGAGAATCCCGGCAGCTATCTTTTTGAAAGTCCAAGCTCGACCTTTCAACGTGCTGTACAGATAATTTTAGACAGGTTTTTGCTGGGATTTTAGAAACAAAAGGCCATTCAGCCCATTTAGTTTGTTCACCATTCCATGAGATCATGGCTGACATTTATCATAACTCCATCTCCCCAAAATGAATCTGTAACCCTTAATGTTGCTGTGTGATAAAAATCTATAAATAACAGTTTGGAAATTTTCAATTCAGCCACAGCCTCAAAAGCTTTTTGTCTGAAGAATTGTTTCCTGAAATCATTTGGGCAGCACGGTAGCATGGTGGTTAGCATAAATGCTTCACAGCTCCAGGGTCCCAGGTTCGGTTCCCGGCTGGGTCACTGTCTGTGCGGAGTCTGCACGTCCTCCCCGTGTGTGCGTGGGTTTCCTCCGGGTGCTCCGGTTTCCTCCCACAGTCCAAAGATGTGCGGGTTAGGTGGATTGGCCATGCTAAATTGCCCGTAGTGTCCTAAAAAGTAAGGTTAAGGGGGGGGTGGTTGTTGGGTTACGGGTATAGGGTGGATACGTGGGTTTGAGTAGGGTGATCATTGCTCGGCACAACATCGAGGGCCGAAGGGTCTGTACTGTTCTATGTTCTATTACTGACCTGCCTCTTATTTTAAGGATACGCCCTTTTATTCTGCACCGCCTTACGGAAGAAACAGTTTCTCTCCGGAGAACCCTTTAATCATCCTGAACACCTCAATCAAGTCACCCATTAATCTTTTATTCTCAGGGGAGTAAAGCTCGTCCATGCAATGATTCTTCATAATTTAACCCATTTAGCCCTAGATATTATTCTGGTGAATATGTGCGACATCCGCTCCAAGGTGCTGTTCTGAGAACTGAACGCTGTACCTATTAAGGTCCAACCAGACCTTTATATAGGTGCACGGTGACACAGTGGTTAGCACTGCTGCCAGGGACCCGGGTTCAATTCCGGCCTTGGCTGACTGTGTGGAGATTATACGTTCTCCTCGTGTCTGCATGGGTTTCCTCTGGGTGCTCCGGTTATCCCCCACAGACCAAAGATGTGCACGTTAGGTGGATTGGGCATGATCAATGTGCAGGGTTACGGAGATAGGGTAGAGTGGCACAGTAGTGCAGTGGCTAGCACTGTTGCTTCACAGCTCCAGGGTCCCAGGTTCGATTCCCAGCTTGGGTCACCGTCTTTGCGAAGAGTGCATGTTCTCTCTGTGTCTGCGTGGGTTTCCTCCCACAAGTCCCGAAAGACGTGGGGCGCGATTCTCCGCTGCCCACGACGTGTCGGAGAATAGCGGGAGGGCCTTCCAGACATTTTTCATGGCCTCCCGCTATTCTCCCCTCCCCTCCGGCCACTCCCCGACACGAATCGCTGCTCGCCGTTGTTTACGGCGAACAGCGATTCTCCGCAGGCCGATGGGCCAATTAACGCCCATCCTGAACACCTCAATCAAGTCACCCATTAATCTTTTATTCTCAGGGGATGAGCTTTTAGATAATTTGGACATCCTGAATTCTCTCTCTGTGTACATCTCTCGTGAGGTGTTCAGGATGATTAAAGGGTTCTCCAGAGAGAAACTGTTTCTTCCGTAAGGCGGTGCAGAATAAAAGGGCGTATCCTTAAAATAAGAGGCAGGTCAGTAATAGAACATAGAACAGTACAGGCCCTTCGGCCCTCGAGTTTATGGCCGTTTTCACGGCCGTGATCACACCTGCTTTCAGCGTTCGTGAAAATGGACATAAAGTGCCCGTCCCGGACAACCATGGCACTGATTGGCACGGCCGCACCACGGCCGTGCCAAGGGTGGCATGGGCCTGCGATCGGTGGGCACCGATCGCGGGCAGCGGGTCCGATACCTGCGCACTATTTGTTCTTCTGCCGCCCCGCAGGATCAGTCCACGGGGCGGCTGAGGGGCATGACGGCCCGCGCATGCGCGGGTTTTGACGCGTCTGCGTGATGACGTCATCCGCGCATGCGCGGGTTGGAGCCGTCCAACCGGCTCCAACCCGCGCATGCGCAGCTGACGTCATCGTGCGTGTCAGCCGGCGTGACTCTTGCCGGGCGGAGTTAGCAGCGTTTGCTAACTCCGCGTCGCCGTGATTCCCCCGGCCCCGATACTAGCCCCGCCCGGGGGGGAGAATCAGATCCCGGGACGGAGCTCCGAGGCTGGCGTGATACACGGCCAGTTTCACGCCAGCCTTCAGGGCATGCCGGATTTGCGGAGAATCGCGCCTGTGCTTTTAGATAATTTGGACATCCTGAATTCTCTCTCTGTGTACTCAAACAGGCGCCGGAATATGGCGACTCGGAGTGGGCCTAGGTAAGGTGCTCTTTCGGAGGGTTGGTGCAGACTCGAGGGGCCGAATGGCCTCCTTCTGAGGTATTCTCTGGAGAGCAGAATTTCCCAGATGTTCACAGTACTTTGAGATAAGGGTCAAGCTTCCAGGACACTTAAAATTATTCCTTGAGCATTTCCACAGGCATTTAGTGACGGAGGCACCACAATTGACCTGTTTTTCCCCGGAAGGAAAAAGATGCAACCAGAATGTCTAGTCCCGATCCCATGACCTTGGAAGGAGAATGCAGATGTGTAGATGTTTTCTCAAGGCCGTATGAGATTGAACTCTGATAACCCATTAACCTGGCAACACTTGCTGTCGAGATCACAAATTCTTTAAAAAAATTATTTTTGGACATTGGTGATGCTGATTAAGCAGTATTAATTGCCTGCTGAGGGCCCCTTGAGGGCATTAAGAGTCAACGTGTCAGCCAAACCTAGTTGGGCTCGTAAGTTCTCACCGCCGATTGACACTACTGAACCCTGGATTGAGGCCGAGACAGCTGGAAATACAGCTCCCTATGGCGGTGTGAAGAAAATAGGGATACGCAAGAGGCCAGAATCGGAGGAATGCAGAGACCACAGAGGGTTAGGTAATAGAAGAATGAAAGAAATAGAAGCAGGAGTAGGTTTTTCAGCTGGCTGAGAATGCTCTGCCATTCACTGCCGTCACAGCTAATCTGATTGTTGCCTTAACATTCCTGCCTCTTCCCCCTCTTCCTCCCCGCATAATCTTTAACTGCCTCGTCAATCACAAATCTGCTCAGTTCAGCTCTGTCCAATGATGCATCCTCCACTGCTCACTGGTGAAGAGAATTCCAAACACTAACTGTAGGATAAGGGTGTTCAGTCAGGCAAGGTTTAATGTGGGACTGGAGGTACCGCCCTCGGTATGACGTAGAAACATAAGAACATAAGAACACAAGAACTAGGAGCAGGAGTAGGCCATCTGGCCCCTCGAGCCTGCTCCGCCATTCAATTAGATCATGGCTAATCTTTTGTGGACTCAGCTCCACTTTCCGGCCCGAACACCATGACCGTTAATCCCTTTATTCTTCAAAAAACTATCTATCTTTACCTTAAAAACATGTAATGAAGGAGCCTCAACTGCTTCACTGGGCAAGGAATTCCATAGATTCACAACCCTTTGGGTGAAGAAGTTCCTCCTAAACTCAGTCCTAAATCTACTTCCCCTTATTTTGAGGCTATGTCCCCTAGTTCTGCTGTCACCCGCCAATGGAAACAACCTGCCCGCATCTATCCTATCTATTCCCTTCATAATTTTAAATGTTTCTATAAGATCCCCCCTCATCCTTCTAAATTCCAACGAGTACAGTCCCAGTCTACTCAACCTCTCCTCATAATCCAACCCCTTCAGCTCTGGGATTAACCTAGTGAATCTCCTCTGCACACCCTCCAGCGCCAGTATGTCCTTTCTCAAGTAAGGAGACCAAAACTGAACACAATACTCCAGGTGTGGCCGCACTAACACCTTATACAATTGCAACATAACCTCCCTAGTCTTAAACTCCATCCCTCTAGCAATGAAGGACAAAATTCCATTTGCCTTCTTAATCACCTGTTGCACTTGTAAACCAACCTTTTGTGACTCATGCACTAGCACACCCAAGTCTCTCTGAACAGCGGCATGCTTTAAATGAAATATGAAATGAAAATCGCTTATTGTCACGAGTAGGCTTCAATGAAGTTACTGTGAAAAGCCCCTAGTCGCCACATTCCGGCGCCTGTCCGGGGAGGCTGGTACGGGAATCGAACCGTGCTGCTGGCCTGCTTGGTCTGCTTTAAAAGCCAGCGATTTAGCCTTGTGAGCTAAACCAGCCCCTTTAATATTTTATCGTTTAAATAATAATCCCGTTTGCTGTTATTCCTACCAAAATGGATAACCTCACATTTGTCAACATTGTATTCCATCTGCCAGACCCTAGCCCATTCACTTAACCTATCCAAATCCCTCTGCAGACTTCCAGTATCCTCTGCACTTTTCGCTTTACCACACATCTTAGTGTCATCTGCAAACTTGGACACATTGCCCTTGGTCCCCAACTCCAAATCATCTATGTAAATTGTGAACAATTGTGGGCCCAACACGGATCCCTGAGGGACACCACTAGCTACTGATTGCCAACCAGAGAAACACCCATTTATCCCAACTCTTTGCTTTCTATTAATTAACCAATCCTCTATCCATGCTACTACTTTACCCTTAATGCCATGCATCTTTATCTTATGCAGCAACCTTTTGTGTGGCACCTTGTCAAAGGCTTTCTGGAAATCCAGATATACCACATCCATCGGCTCCCCGTTATCTACTGCACTGGTAATGTCCTCAAAAAATTCCACTAAATTAGTTAGGCATGACCTGCCCTTTACGAACCCATGCTGCGTCTGCCCAATGGGACAATTTCTATCCAGATGCCTCGCAATTTCTTCCTTGATGATAGATTCCAGCATCTTCCCTACTACCGAAGTTAAGCTCACTGGCCTATAATTTCCTGCTTTCTGCCTACCTCCTTTTTTAAATAGTGGCATCACGTTTGCTAATTTCCAATCCACCGGGACCACCCCAGAGTCTAGTGAATTTCGGTAAATTATCACTAGTGCAACTGCAATTTCCCTAGCCATCTCTTTTAGCACTCTGGGATGCATTCCATCAGGGCCAGGAGACTTGTCTACCTTTAGCCCCATTAGCTTGCCCATCACTCCCTCCTTAGTGATAACAATCCTCTCAAGGTCCTCACCTGTCATAGCCTCATTTCTATCAGTCGCTGGCATGTTATTTGTGTCTTCCACTGTGAAGACCAACCCAAAAAACCAGTTCAGCCACATGATAGTAGACCCTGTGAGATAGAGTCTGGAAGGAGCCTGCATGAAGACAGTATCCATGCACCTGGCAGGATGTTGGCTATGTACACAGTTAAAGGTTACCAATAGACGGTTTATGTTTCACCTTACAAGCCTCCAGATTTTTCCGTGAAATACCAAACAACTTTTCAACACTAGCAACCCACTGAGAGTAGAAATTCCTCCTCATCCCTGTGAATCAACCCTCTTTTGGACTGATCTGGTTAATATTATGCTTCACCCGATGCAGGTGTTTATGTATTTACATTGTGTACCTTGTGTTGCCCTATGATGTATTTTCCTTCATGTACTTAATGATCTGAGCTGCACGCAGAAAAATACTTTTCACTGTACCTCGGTACATGTGACAATAAATAAATCCAATCCAATCCAATAATGGGAAATCTCTTATTTCAAAACAGATAGATTGGCCATGCTAAATTGCCCCTTAGTATTCAGGGGCATGCAGGGTAGGTGGGGATACAGGGATAGGGTGGGGTGGACGGGGGAGTGAACATGGGCAGAGTGCTCTTTCAGATGATCAGTGCAAACTTGATGGGCCTTCTCACTGTAGGCATTCTATGATACAGAAACTGCGTCTCAGCACCCTAGGCAAAGTAATCTTAAGGTCTACCTTGAAAATGAAAGGCTCTTTTTGTTTTTGCAGCCCCATTCTCTCCTCAGATGAGCAGAACGCTTTTATCCCCTCATCTAGCTGGGTAGATTTCGTAAATGTTTTTGCTTTCTTGTAATATAATCTCCCATGGGTCAGAGCGTCGTTACCCATGACTGGCTCTCACTCACTTAATTCTCCAGTAAGTGGGGTCACTGCCTTTTCAATTAGACAAAAACCTTAGACAGCAAGGGGAGGGATCTGAACTTGAGTTCTGAGTTTTGCTTTGATACCAATGAAAATTAATTAAAAACCTTAATTACTGACTCCCCCACATCGTAAAACACAGAGGTGTTTGGGGAAGAAGTGGGAGTCGGGGAGGGAAGCTCTGTTTCACAGTCAGGCTTTTGGTGCTCTCTGGTTTGCATTCAGTGTTTCTCACTCAGTCTGATCTAACAAGGGCACAGAATGTGCTCTGGGTGGGGGCTTCAATGTCCATCACCAGGAGTGGCTCGGTAGTACCACCACAGACCGAGCTGGTGGGTCCTAAACTGTTAAACAGTCTAACTGTTGGACTAAGACTGAGGCAATCGATGAGGTAACCAACAAGAGGGAAAAACATCCTCACCAATCTGCCTGCCGTTTATGCATCTGACCAGGACAGTATTGGCAGGAGTGACCACTGCACAGCCCTTCCGGACACAAAGTGCCATCTTCACACTGAGGATGCCCTCCATCATGTTGTGTGGCACTAACACCATGCTAAATGGGATAGGCTTCGAACAAATCTAGCAACTCAAGACTTGACATCCATGGGACGCTGTGAGCCATCAGCAGCAGCAGAATTGTATTCAACCACAATCTGTAACCTCATGGCCTGGCATATCCCCCACTCTACCATTACCACCAAGCCCGGGGATTGATCCTGGTTCAAAGAACAATGCAGGAGAGCATGCCAGAGGCAACATCAGGCAGACCGAAAAAACGAGGTGTCAACCTGGCGAAGCTACAACACAGGACTACTTGCATGTCAAACAGCATAAGTAGCAAGCAATACTCAGAGCTAAGTGATGCCAAAACCAATGGATCAAATCTAAACTCTGCAGACCTGCCACATTCAGTCATGAATGATGGTGGACAATTAAACAACTAACTGGAAGAGGAGGAGGTGCCACAAATATTTCCATCCTCAATGATGGAGCGTATCAGCACATCAGTACAAAATATGAGGCTGAAGCATTCACAACAATTATCAGCCTGAAGTACCGAGTGGGTGATCCATCTCGGTCTCCTCCAGAGGTCCTCAGCATTACCTGCCAGTTTTCAGCTAATTTGATTGAGTCCACATGAAATGAAGAAATGGCTGAAGGCACTGGATATTGCAAGGGTGCGATTCTCCAGCCTTGTTACGCTCTTGCTCAAATGAAACAAGGCCGGTGAATAGCGGGAGAGGCCAAAAAACGGGAACTGCGCAAGGCGGCAAATAGTTTGCGATGAACCGGCCCGCTCCCATAGGCAAAATCAGGATCTCACCGTAGCGTGGTAAGAAACCACTTAAGCCCTATTTTTGAGAACTACCCCATATCCAACGGCCTCCTGTCTTTCAGCGGCCTTCTCAGCACGTGGTCACGCTAGCACCGATTTTCCTTTCGAAAAACGTGAACCTGACAGAAGGGATTCTGTGGAGAGCCAAGGAGGTGAGTAGCCATCTTTGCTCACAGACGAAGAGTCCGGAGGCGCTGGGATTGTCACCCCAGTAGTCAGCGGGGGTGGAGATGTTTGGTTGGGGTGGGGGACCTTCCACATGGGTGGGCCGCCATAGGAGGGTTGGGGGGGAGACGCTGGGGGGCACCCGGGGAGCAACCGCTTGCAGCACCACCATGCCAACACCTGGTTCATGTGCACCCATTCTGGGGGCAACACTTGTCTCTGCCCGTCTGCCCCACCAATCACCCATAACTCCCACCAACTGCTGAGGCCTCTGGCCGTGCATCTGAAGGCTATTGCTAATAGGGAATTGGTAATCATGGTTAAGTGAGCACTTCACAAATTGTAAGTGGATTTGGGTGGGTGGGTCATGTCGCATGTGTGAGTCATTGACTAGCATCCCAATCACACCTTGATGCCTGGCACTGTGTCTGAATACTGCAGGAAGCAACACCACACACACAGCAGCCAACATGCGAACACTCAGGGGCTGGGACACAGCTCTGGGGAAATGTCCTAGGCTTGAGGGTGGGTGAGTGCCACGGGGAGGGGGAAATGCCTGGAACGCTGGCCAAGGGTTCGGAGGTTGGCCCACATTGCGGAAGTAAGTGACAGAGGCATCATGCTGGTTACACAAGGGTGTTTAATGTGTAATACAAGTCGCCACTCTCCCATGATGCCGCCCCTCACCCCCTAACCCACACCCTCCTCCTCACCCCCCTACCTACCATCCTCATCCCCTCCCCCAGTGTCCTCAGTGATCCTCAAAGTGCTGTGCCTTCCTAGCTCTACTGCTGTGTCTAGGTTTCTCCCCAGGATGCACATTTTCTTTTTCTAAATTTACAGTACCCAATTCGTTTTTTCCAATTAAGGGGATATTTAGCGTGTTCAATCCACCTAGACTGCACATCTTTGGGTTGTGGGGGCGAGGCCCACGTAAATATGGGGAGAATGTGCAAACTCCACACGGACAGTGACCCAGAGCTGGGGTCGAACCTGGGACTTTGGTGCCGTGAGGCAGCAGGGCTAATCCATTACACCACCGTGCTGCCCGCCCCCCCCCCCCCCCCCCCCCCCCCCCCCCCCCCCCCGGGATGTACATCTGAGGGGGAGGCAGCCAGCTGCTTACCACATCCCAAGG
This sequence comes from Scyliorhinus canicula, assembly GCF_902713615.1. Lineage (NCBI taxonomy): Eukaryota > Metazoa > Chordata > Chondrichthyes > Carcharhiniformes > Scyliorhinidae > Scyliorhinus > Scyliorhinus canicula. Next base: position 61,853,146 of record NC_052163.1, on the reverse strand, counting down.
CCTTTGATGCCCCTGGTGGGCGTCCTCTGGGGGCTCTGTGGCCAAAGGCCCAGGCTCACTTGACAGCAGCATATGCACAGCTGGGCCGCTCTGTCCCGTGTGCTGACTTCAAGAAGTGGCCTCATCAGGGCCGTGGAACTCGGAGGAGCTGGTGACCACCGTCCCCATTTCATGGGACAGGTCCGGGTTGGCACTCAGTGGCCCCTTCTCCTGGTCAGTGCCATAGAGCCCAGGGGTTCCCCTTGCGACGGAGGAGCAGCTGGCTCGAGCCCCTGATGCCCCTGCACATCTGGCTCTGCCAGTCCTGCTAGTTCCCCATGGTCCACATGATCGTGTCGATGCACTCGACGATGCTCCTCAGTGATTGGGACATGCTCTGCAGCGTCTCGGCTATTCCCATCTGAGAGCGGGACGTGTCCCGCAGAACTTCATCAAGGTCAACCTGGCACTGGATGACATCCCCCATCGAGGCAGACATTCCGTCGAGACCCTCAGCCATGGCTGTCACTGACAGTGCGACACCTTGGACACCTTCACTAATGGTGCTGACGTCATGCACCAGGCTCTTCACTGCTATCGCTACCATAGCAGTGTTAGCCTCGGTGCCACGCATTTCCGGTGACATCTCCTGCATCTGTAGCCTCTGGGATTCCTCCAACCATCTATGGATCTGCTGGAGTGATGCTGACATCTCTCTCTGAACGTCCCGAGCGCACCCTAACGTCTCCATCAGCTCCGGGTGCCAGAGGCTCAGCATAAGGCTGGGTCCTGGGATCCAGTAGCCCTCCGACTGCTGTCTCGCCTGCAGGTTCCTGCCTCCACCTGATGTACATCAGCAACAGTGTGGTGCTCACCAGATTGTGCCCCCGAAGCCTGTCCACTAACATGTTCCATTGAGATGTGTGTATCTGTGCTGGTGGGGGATGGGGATGACAGCTGTGCCACGACTAAAATGGTGGCATCCTCAGAGCTCTCCTCCTGGTAGGAGGGAGGGTTTCAGATTTCTGGACCATTGGGATTTGCCCTGGGCAGGTAGGAGCTGTACAAGACGGACAGATTGCTCTAAACTGGAGGGGCACCAATATCCTGGCTGGAAAGTTTGCTAAAGTCACTCGGGAGAATTTAAACTAGTTTGGCAGGGAGGTGGGAACCAGAGCATTAGCTTAGAAGGTGTAAAAACTGAAGGGGAAATAGAGAATAAAAATAAGAGAACATCATCACCCTCAGGCAGAGCAAAAAAGGTGACAAGTGTGAGAAGGGAGGTGGTCAATGCAGGACTAAGGGTGTTGTACCTAAATGCACGCAGTACACGGAACAAGGTAAATGAGCTTGTTGCGCACATTGAAATTGAACGATACGATGTTGTGGGCGTCACAGAGACGTGGCTGCAAGGGGATCAGGGCTGAGATCTAAATATCCAAGGATATGTGTCCTATTAAAAGGACAGGCAGATGGGCAAAGGGGGTGGGGTTGCAATAATCATGGGGGACTTTAATATGCAGATGGACTGGGAAAATCAGGTTGGTAGTGGACCCCAAGAAAAGGGATTTGTGGAATGTCAAGAGATGTTTTTTTGGAGCAGCTTGGGACAGCCTACTAGGGTTCAGGCAATTCTGGATTTGGTGATGTGTAGTGAGGCAGACTTGATTAAGGAACTTAAGGTGAAGGAACCCTGAGGGAGCAGTGACCATCATAATATGATAGAATTTACCCTTCAGTTTGAGAGGGAGAAGCTGGAATCAGATGTAACGGTAATATAATTAAATAAGGGTAACGACAAAGACACGAGGGAGGAGATGGCCAGAGTTGATTGTAAAGGGAGCCTAGCAGGGAGGACAGTGGAACAGCAATGGCAGGAATTTTGGGGGGTTATTCGGGAGGTACAACAGATATTTATCCCAAGTGTTTTGTTACCTGTAGAATGGTAATCTATGCTACTCAACTCAGTTACAGTAGACCAGGGGTGGGCAAACTACGGCCCGTGGGCCGCATGCGGCCCGCCAAAGGTCTTTATGCGGCCCACCAAGATCAAGTCATATGAGGCGCCCAGAATCATAACCGGGTGAAGTGCCATTTTTGAAAAGTAGAGAAAAAGAGGGCTAAAGGCAGGATGCCGCCGGGGGAAGAGCTGAGGTATATGCCGCACGCTAATTGGTTACAACCGGGACTACTACGACCGTCCTATTGGTCGCACCCAACTATACCCACCAATAAGACAGCCCCGCTCATCTACCCCACTACGCTCGCCCGCACCGTTGACTCTGCTAGGCTCATGGCTCGGATGTGCTTCTGTTGGCTTCCCGTGCGACCACACTCTGGCTCAGTCCATAGAGCTTGAAAAAAAAGTTTTTTTGTAAGGACTTTCAACCCTATTTGCACTGAAAATACTGGCAATTTCATGTTTGAATCTGTTAGACTCGTATATTACAAGGTAGTGTTATCTGCAATAAAACTAGTGTCCTGGCAGATGCCAAAGAGATAAGACGTGCCCGTTATAAGCTCTTCATATACAAGCCTTTAGTAAAGAAAATTAATTGCTTTTTTTTCTTTAAACTGAGTTACTTTGTTTTTCAAATAAATGTGTTTCATGTAAAGTTTCTACTTTAAAATATTAATTAATAAAAATTAATTGCTTTTTTTTCTTTAAAAACCTTTTATTTTGGCTATTTTAAATATTAATTATTTTACTTAATATACTATGCGGCCCTTTAAAATTGTGAATTTCTGAATGTGGCCCTTGCACGGAAAAGTTTGCCCACCCCTGCAGTAGACACTCTGGAAGAAGGCTCGAAGTTGTCCAGAAGTTTGATAGAAGGTTTATTGAGCAACACAACTTAAATAACTGTGTGAGCTCTCACTTAAAGAACTGCACTAGTAAACACAGTTAAAACTTTTCTATGCTCTGCAACTAGGCCTAACCACACTAGCAGCCCTGAGCTACATTTCTGTTCCTGTTCTCCGCACAGTCACATCAGCCAAAGAGAGGGGGAGGGCTGTATGCATCTCACTTTTATACACGCCAGTTCTGCCCCCTGGTGGTCTTTCCATTACCCATCAGCCCCTTCTGTACATACCTATGTAAGGATCACTAAGGAGGAAACATGTTAAGTGGAGAACAAGGCATCCATGGCTGACGAGGGAAATCAAGGACAGCATAAAAGCAAAAGAAAAAACATATAATGTGGCGAGGATTAGTGGGAGGCCAGAGGATTGGGAAGCCTTTAAAAGCGAGCAGAGGACAACTGAAAAAACAATAAGAGGAGAGAAGATGAAATTTGAGTGTAAGCTAGCTCGTAATATAAAAAAAATAGGAAGAGTTTTTTTCAATATATGAAAGGTAGGCGAGAGGCAAAAATAGACATTGGCCCACTGAAAAATGAGGCCGGAGAAGTAATAATAAGAAACAAAGAAATGGCAGAGAATTGAGTAGTTACTTTACATCAGTCTTCACTGTGGAAGATGCCAGTGGGATGCCAGAGTTCCAGGACAATCAGGAGGCAGAGGTGAATGCAGTGACCATCACTAAGGAGAAGGTTCTGAACTGAAAGATCTGAAGGTAGATAAATCACCTAGACCGGATGGACTACACTCCAGGGTTCTAAAAGAGATAGCTGGGAAGATTGTGGAGGCATTAGTGGTGATCTATCAGGAATCACTGGAGGTAGGGAGGGTCCCAGAGGACTGGAAAGTGGATAAAATGTAACACTGCTGTTTAAGGAGGTAGGGAGGCAGAAGACGGGAAATTATAGGCCGGTTAGCCTGACTTCGGTCATTGGTAAGATTTTAGAGTCCATTATTAAAGTCGAGATTTCGGAGTACTTAGAAGTGTATGATGAAATAGGACTGGTCAACGGTTTCGTCAAGGGGAGGTCACGTCTGGCAAATATGTTAAATTTCTTTGAGGAGGTAACAAGGAAGTTAGACAAACGAGAACCAGTGGATGTGATTTTTTTAGATTTCCAGAAGGCCTTGGACAAGGTACCGCACTGTTGCACGTTTTACTTGAGTGTATTACGCGTTTATTGGAGTGTATTAACACGCCTCCGTTTAAAGGCCGTGTGCTTAACACTACTACAGCTCTGTGTATGTAATTCTGCTCAGAGTCGCCAGGTGCCGTATTTAGACACCTCACAAGTATATCAAGGTCAGGTTCAAAGTATTAAAACTGTACACCGATTAGTAAGTTCAAACGATTGATATTTATTATAACCAATATAATAAATACGCATGCATACGCTCAAGACTAATACTTATTTCTACTATTAAACGACTAAATACTTATCTAAGTAGGAACCAGCAAGGTCAGGGGACAAGGCCTTTGTTCCTTTCTGGACTGCATCTTCTGTTCACTAATAGTCGGCTAAAGTATAAGCAATGCCTGGGTCACGTAGCGAGCGTTGTTTTGGCACTTACTGAACGATGGCTGGTGCTCAACGGCCGGTGATGAAAGACGGTGTCTGGAGGCTGGGGTCGGAGTCAGGATGCAACAGCCTAGGCCGGAGTCTGGAAGCAACAGCAGATCTGGGCCGGAGTCTGGGAGCAACAGACCGAATCATGTGCTTGACCTTTTTATAGGTCCGAGAGGTCCGTGCCCTTTGGGGTGGGCTCTTTCACCTGCTAGGTATCGATTGGGTCTTCTCCCAATCGATATTTTCCAAACCCCCCAATCTGAGGGTCTCTTCTCGATGGGCGGGGCGGTCTCTAGGGTTCTTTGTGATGGATACTTCTGGTGCCGTTTCGTCTGGGCGTCCACTCAAAGTATCCATTCAAACCCAAATGTTTCTATTGTGTGGGCCTAGATCTGGATCACCTCATTACTATGCAAATCGTTGTTGCCATTTACACCTTAAGCTGAGATCCTGCACCTGGCCATAAACTGGTTTTGTACGTGCAGAATGCTAATTAGCCTTCTGCAAACTGCTTGTCCTTACTAAGACTGTTTTCTCCCTGCAGCCTTAGCAGTTCTCCATTTTGGTAGCCCAGTGTCCATCTTAGGTGGCTACAGCACAGAAGACTGTTAAATAAGTTAAGAGCTCATCGTGTTAAAGGATAAGATCCTGGCATGGATAGAGGATTGGCTGACTAGCAGAATCATGGAATTTACAGAGCAGAAGTCTGCACTGGCCCCTGGAATAGCACCCCACTTAAGCCCACACCTCCACCCTATCCCGGTAACCCCACTTAACCTTTTTGGGCAATTTAGCATGGCCAATCCACCTAACCTGCACATCTCTGGACTGAAGGCAGAGTGTGGGGATAAAGGGGTCTTTTTCAGGATGGCAGCCAGTGACTAGTGATGTGCCTCAGGAGTCTGTGATGGGACCTCAACTTTTCACAATCTAGATTAATGATCTGGAAGAAGGAACTGAAGGCACTGTTGCTAAGTTTGCAGATGATACAAAGATCTGTAGAGAGACAGGTAGTATCGAGGAAGCAGGTAAGCTGCAAAAGGACTTGGACAGGCTAGGAGAATGGGCAATGAAATGGCAGATGGAATACAATATGGAAAAATGTGAGATTATGCACTTTGGAAGGAGAAATGAAGGCATAGACTATTTTCTGAATGAGGAAATGCTTAGGAAAGCAGAAGCACAAAGGGACTTTGGGAGTCCTTGTTCAAGGTTCTCTTCAGGTTAACATGCAGGTGTAGGCAGTTGGGAAGGCAAATGCAATGTTAGCACTTATGTCAAGAGGGCTAAAATACGGGAGCAGGGATGTACCTCTGAGGCTGTATAAGGCTCTGGTCAGACCCCATTTGGAATATTGTGAGCCGTTTTGGGCCCCACATCTACGGAATGATGTGCTGGACTAGGAAAGGGTCCAGAGGAGGTTCACAAGAATGATCCCTGAAATGAAGAGCTTGTCATATGAGGAATGATTGAGGACTCTGGGTCTGTACTCGTTGTAGTTTAGAAGGATGAGGGGATCTTATTGAAACTTACAGGATATTGTGTGGCCTGAATAGAGTGGACGTGGAGAGGATGTTTCCACTTGTAGGAAAAACTAGAACCAGAGGACACCATCTGAGACTTAAGGGACGATCCTTTAAAACAGAGATGAGGAGGAATTTCTTCAGCCAGAGTGTGGTGAATCTGCGGAACTCGTTGCAGCAGAAGACTGTGGAGGCCAAATCACTGAATGTCTTTGAGACAGAGATAGATAGGTTTGATTCATAGGGGGATCAGGGGTTATGGGGAGAAGGCAGGAGAATGGGGATGAGAAAAATATCAGCCATGATTGAAAGGCGGAGCAGACTCAATGGGCCGAGTGACCTAATTCTGCTCCTATGTCTTATGGTCTTATGGTCTCTCAGGTGGTCTCCTGGGAGGCAGGAGAGGGAGCCACCCGGAATGGGTCAGCGTAGTCGGCTGGAGGACCAGCAGGAGAATGGACATGTGGTCAGTGAGAGGGATGCGTCAGTCAGTAAGGATAACAACTCACTTTTGACAGGTCCCCCTGGTGGAGCCTGGTGGTTCCTCACCTTTGCAGCTTCTGCCAGCATTCGTGTGGGTGACCGATTTGTCCTTGGCCACCCCAGTCACCTCCAGGGCATGCTCCTCGTAGGGCATGAGGATTCTTAAGTCTGGCACCCTCCACCAGTCTGGGCCCTTTCCTGACGATTAATAATAATAATCTTTATAGTCACAAGTAGGCTTAAATTAACACAGTAATGAAGTTACTGGGAAAAGCCCCTAGTCTCCACATTCCGGCGCCTGCTTGGGTACACGGAAGGAGAATTCAGAATGTCCAATTCAGCAAACAGCATGTCTTTCGGGACTTATGAGAGGAAACCGGAGCACCCGGAGGAAACCCACGCAGACACGGGGACAACGTGCAAACTCCACACTGACAGTGACCCAAGTGGAAATCGAGCCTGGGACCCTGGAGCTGTGAAGCAACAGTGCAAACCACTGTGCTACTGTGCTGCCCTTGCTGTGCTGAGCTTTATGGGAGGCTTTTTCTTGAGGACACAGAGAGGGTGTCGTTAGCAACATGCATGGTTCACAGTGGTGGGAAGGGAAGGTATGAATGAAGGATTGAAGGGGAAGGAGGTGGTGGTAGGGTTGGGGATCGCATGGAGAGTTGGGGAGTGCATGCTCCCTTTGGAAGGAGGGTGGGGAGCTTTGGTGTCTACTCACTCGTGCTGCCCAGTGTAGGTCACTGGAGGCCAGTCCTCCTGGTCACACTCCCCGAGCTGACACCCACGCCACCTCATCCCATGCAGCTCTGGCTGCCCTATGGCTCACCCTCTGGGACTTTTGGAGCAAGAGGGACATCGCTCTTGGCCTGCAGTGCGTCTAGATGCCTCCCCAGGTCCGTGTTCCTGAATCTTGGGGCCGGTGCCTGGGTGCCATTGTTGTGAGCTGGCCGGGGTTGGCAGAGTACGTGCAGCTTAAGTGCTGCTCGACCTTGTTAGCGGAGGACTGGTGAACGCGGTCCTGGTGAATCAGCTGGCCAGCACTCATTTGCGGCCAGAAACCCGTGAGGCCTCATTAAGCGGACCAATTAACGTTGAATAGTGTTACCAGCCTCGCTGGTCTGAGTGCTGGGAAGCTCGCAGCAATTCCCGCTCGTTACCACACTGAGAAATCTTTCCGGAGCCCCAAATCTATGAGCCCTGACAACATTCTGGCAAAAGTACTGAAGACTTGTGCTTGCGAACATGCCGTACCTCTGGCCACGCTATTCCAGTACAGCTACAACACTGGCATCTACCCAGCAATGTGGAAAATTGCCCAGCTGTGTCCTGCACACAAAAAGCAGGTCAAATCCTACCCGGCCAATTACCAGCCTATCAGTCTGCTCTCAATAATGAGTAAAGTGATGGAAAGGGGTCACCAGCAGTGCTATCAAGCGGCACTGAACAATAACATGTTCACTGACGCTCAGTTTGGGTTCCGCCAGGGTCACTCAGCTCCTGACCTCATTTCAGCCTTGGTTCAAACATGGACAAAAGAGCTGAATGCCAGAGGTGGGGTGAGAGTGACTGTCGACATCAAGGCAGCATGTAACTGAATATGGCATCAGGGAGCCCTAGCTAAACTGGAGTCAATGGGAATCAGGGGGAAAACTCTCCACTAGTTACAATCTTTCCTGGCACAAAGGATGATGGTTGTGATTGCTGGAGGTAAATCATCTCAGTCCCGGGACATCACTACAGGAGCTCCTCAAGGTAATTTCCTGGACCAAACCATCTTTAGCTACTTCATCAGTGACCTTCCTTCCATCATTAGGGGATGTTCGCTGTCAGCGCCATTCGCGACTTCTCAGATAATGAAGTAATCCATGTTCAAACGCAGCAAGACCTGGACAATATCAACCTTGGGCTGACAAGTAACATTTGTGCCACAGAAGTGCCAGGCAATGATCGTCTCCAACAAGAGAGAATCTAATCATCGCCCCTTGACATCGCTAAATCCTCCACAATCAACATCCTGGGGGTTTCCATTGATCAGAAAGTGAACTGGACTAGCCATATAAGTACTGTAGTTATAAGAGCAGGTCAAATTCTAGGAGTCCTGCCATGAGTAACTCACCACTTGACTCACCAAAGCCTGTCAACCATCTACAAGGCACAAGTCAGGAGTGTGCTGAAATACTCTCCACTTGCTTGGATGAGTGCAACTCCAACAACACTCAAGAAGCTCAACATCGTCCAGGACAAAGCAACTCGTTTGGTTGCTCCCCCTTCCACAAACATTCAAACCTTCCACCGGTAACCATCAGTGGCAGCCGTCTGTCCATTCTACACGATGCATTGCAGTAACTCACCAATGTTCCTGAGGCAACACCTTCCAAACCCATGATCACTACCATCTAGAGGGACAAGAGCAGCAAATACCTGGGAATCCCACCACCTGGAGGCTCCCGTCCAAGTCACTGACCATCCTGACTTGGAAATATGTCGCTGTTCCTTCACTGCCGCTGGGTCAAAATCTGGAACTCCCTCCCTCACAGCACTGTGGATGTACCTACACCACATGGACTGCACAGGTTCAAGAGGTGGCTCTTCACCACCTTGGGGGGGGTTTAAACTAATTCAGCAGGGGCATGGGAACCTGGATTGTAGTTTTGGGGTACAGGAGATTGAGAGTATAGTGGTCAGGAGCACAGATTTGACTTCGCAGGAGGGTGCCAGTGTTCAGGTAGGTGGTTTGAAGTGTGTCTACTTCAATGCCAGGAGTATACGAAATAAGGTAGGGGAACTGGCAGCATGGGTTGGTACCTGGGACTTCGACGTTGTGGCCATTTCAGAGACATGGATAGAGCAGGGACAGGAATGGTTGTTGCAGGTTCCGGGGTTTAGGTGTTTTAGTAAGATCAGAGAAGGGGGCAAAAGAGGGGGAGGTGTGGCGCTGCTAGTCAAGGACAGTATTACGGTGGCGGAAAGGATGCTAGATGGGGACTCTTCTTCTGAGGTAGTATGGGCTGAGGTTAGAAACAGGAAAGGAGAGGTCACCCTGTTGGGAGTTTTCTATAGGCCACCTAATAGTTCTAGGGGTGTAGAGGAAAGGATGGCGAAGATGATTCTGGAAAAGAGCGAAAGTAACAGGGTAGTTGTTATGGGAGACTTTAACTTTCCAAATATTGACTGGAAAAGATATAGTTCGAGTACATTAGATGGGTCGTTCTTTGTACAATGTGTGCAGGAGGGTTTCCTGACACAATATTTGACAGGCCAACAAGAGGCGAGGCCACATTGGATTTGGTTTTGGGTAATGAACCAGGCCAGGTGTTAGATCTGGAGGTAGGTGAGCACTTTGGAAACAGTGACCACAATTCGGTGACCTTTACGTTAGTGATGGAAAGGGATAAGTATACCCCGCAGGGCAAGAGTTATAGCTGGGGGAAGGGCAATTATGATGCCATTAGACATGACTTAGGATGTGTTGGTTGGAGGAGTAGGCTGCAAGGGTTGGGCACACTGGATATGTGGAGCTTGTTCAAGGAACAGCTATTGCATGTTCTTGATAAGTACGTACCAGTCAGGCAGGGAGGAAGGGGTCGAGTGAGGGAACCGTGGTTTACCAAAGAAGTGGAATCTCTTGTTAAGAGGAAGAAGGAGGCCTATGTGAAGATGAGGCATGAAGTTTCAGTTGGGGCGCTTGATAGTTACAAGGAAGCGAGGAAGGATCTAAAGAGAGAGCTGAGACGAGCAAGGAGCGGACATGAGAAGTCTTTGGCAGGTAGGATCAAGGAAAACCCAAAAGCTTTCAATAGGTATGTCAGGAATAAAAGAATGACTAGGGTAAGAGTAGGGCCAGTCAAGGACAGTGGTGGGAAGTTGTGTGTGGAGGCTGAGGAGATAAGCGAGATACTAAATGAATACTTTTCGTCAGTATTCACTCAAGAAAAAGATAATATTGTGGAGGAGAATGCTGAGACCCAGGCTATTAGAATAGATGGCATTGAGGTGCATAGGGAAGAAGTGTTGGCAATTCTGGACAAGGTGAAAATAGATAAGTCCCCGGGGCCGGATGGGATTTATCCTAGGATTCTCTGGGAAGCCAGGGAAGAGATTGCTGAGCCTTTGGCTTTGATTTTTAGGTCATCATTGGCTACAGGAATAGTGCCAGAGGACTGGAGGATAGCAAATGTGGTCCCTTTGTTCAAGAAGGGGAGTAGAGATAACCCCGGTAACTATAGGCCGGTGAGCCTAACGTCTGTGGTGGGTAAGGTCTTGGAGAGGATTATAAAAGATACGATTTATAATCATCTAGATAGGAATAATATGATTAGGGATAGTCAGCATGGTTTTGTGAAGGGTAGGTCATGCCTCACAAACCTTATCGAGTTCTTTGAGAAGGTGACTGAACAGGTAGACGAGGGTAGAGCAGTTGATGTGGTGTATATGGATTTCAGTAAAGCGTTTGATAAGGTTCCCCACGGTCGGCTATTGCAGAAAATACGGAGGCTGGGGATTGAGGGTGATTTAGAGATGTGGATCAGAAATTGGCTAGTTGAAAGAAGACAGAGAGTGGTAGTTGATGGGAAATGTTCAGAATGGAGTTCAGTTACGAGTGGCGTACCACAAGGATCTGTTCTGGGGCCGTTGCTGTTTGTCATTTTTATAAATGACCTAGAGGAGGGCGCAGAAGGATGGGTGAGTAAATTTGCAGACGACACTAAAGTCGGTGGAGTTGTAGACAGTGCGGAAGGATGTTGCAGGTTACAGAGGGACATAGATAAGCTGCAGAGCTGGGCTGAGAGGTGGCAAATGGAGTTTAATGTGGAGAAGTGTGAGGTGATTCACTTTGGAAAGAATAACAGGAATGCGGAATATTGGCTAATGGTAAAATTCTTGGTAGTGTGGATGAGCAGAGGGATCTCGGTGTCCATGTACATAGATCCCTGAAAGTTGCCACCCAGGTTGATAGGGTTGTGAAGAAGGCCTATGGTGTGTTGGCCTTTATTGGTAGAGGGATTGAGTTCCGGAGCCATGAGGTCATGTTGCAGTTGTACAAAACTCTAGTACGGCCGCATGTGGAGTATTGCGTACAGTTCTGGTCGCCTCATTATAGGAAGGACGTGGAAGCTTTGGAACGGGTGCAGAGGAGATTTACCAGGATGTTGCCTGGTATGGAGGGAAAATCTTATGAGGAAAGGCTGATGGACTTGAGGTTGTTTTCGTTAGAGAGAAGAAGGTTAAGAGGTGACTTAATAGAGGCATACAAAATGATCAGAGGGTTAGATAGGGTGGACAGCGAGAGCCTTCTCCCGCGGATGGGGGTGGCTAGCACGAGGGGACATAGCCTTAAATTGAGGGGTAATAGATATAGGACAGAGGTCAGAGGTGGGTTTTTACGCAAAGAGTGGTGAGGCCGTGGAATGCCCTACCTGCAACAGTAGTGAACTCGCCAACATTGAGGGCATTTAAAAGTTTATTGGATAAGCATATGGATGATAAGGGCATAGTGTAGGTTAGATGCCCTTTAGTTTTTTTTTCCATGTCAGTGCAACATCGAGGGCCGAAGGGCCTGTACTGCGCTGTATCGTTCTATGTTCTCAAAGGCAACTATGAATGGGAAGTAAATGTTGCTCGAGCAAGCGACGCCCACGTAAATGAATTTAAAATATTTTGCATATAGGCGTGAGTATAGGTGTGTGTGTGTGTGTGTGAGTGTGTGTGTGTGTGTGTGAGTGTGTCTGTGTGTGTGTGAGGTGAGTGTGTCTGTGTGTGTGTGTGTGTGAGTGTGTGTGTGTGAGGTGAGTGTGTCTGTGTGTGTGTGTGTGGGTCTGTGGGTCTGTGTGTGAGAGTGTGTGTGTGTGTGTGTAATCTGATTATATGTGTTTACATGTGTGTAATTCTCTGCTGTCTGAAATGTGTCAGTGTATAATCAGGATAGGCGGGAAACTGTCCAACCTCCGACACCTCCAGGCTAGAACCAAGACCACCCGAACCTCTGTCATCGAGCCGCAGTACTCAGATGATGCCTGTCTGTGTGCACATTCTGAGGCAGAGCTACAAACCATCGTTAAAACATTCACCGAGGCATATGAGAGAATGGGCCTCAGACTAAACATCCTGAAAACAAAAGTTCTCTACCAACCCACACCAAACTGCTCCACACCTGACCATCAAAGTCCATGGTGAGCCCCTTGGACAATGTGGATCATTTTGATGTGAGCAGACATCAATGATGGAATACAACATCGACTCCAATGCACCAGTGGAGTCTTTGGATGCCTGAGGAACAGAGTGTTCGAAGACTGACACCTCAAAACCAAATTCAAGCTCATGGTCTACAGAGCAGCGGTGGTCCTCATCCTCCCGTATGCATCAGAAACATGGACAATGTACAGCAGACACCTCAAATCCCTGGAGAGATATCACCAATGCTGCATCTGCAAAATCCTGAAAATCCACTGGCATGATAGGCACACCAATTTGAGCATCCTCTCTCAGGCTAGTACCCCAGTATCGAGGCACTGGTGATGCTCAACCAGCTGCGTTGGGTTGACCACATTGTCCGCTTGCCTGACACAAGACCCCCGAACCAAGCACTCTACTCCGAGCTCTGCAATGGAAAGTCATCACGAGGAGGGCAGAGGAAGCACCATAAAGACACTCTGAAAGCCTCCCTAAATAAAAGCAAACATTTCCATCGACATGTGGGAATCACTTGCCTTGAAGCGCACAAACAGGGAAGAAGCATCCGCGAAGGTGCCATTCACCTTGAGCGTCACAGGGTGAAGCATGAGGAGGCCAAGTGTAAAGAGCAGAAAGAGAGCGCAGAATCCAGAGCGTCCCACTCACCTCATGAGGCATCACCTGTCAAACTTATGGCAGAGTGTATGGATCCCGGATTGGGCTATTCAGCCACTGCAGAACCCATTATCCCGGAGTTGAAGCAAGTCATCCTCGACCCTGGGAGACTGCCCAAGAGAATCATAGAATCAAAGAATTTAGAGTGCAGAAGGAGGCCATTTTGCCCATTGAGTCTGCACAGAAAGAGCTTCTTACAGGTATATTTCTTAAACACCCATTTCTTAAAGGTACTCCAAGACCGACTTAAGACCCCACATTCACCCCACATAATCCAGTAATCCCACCTAACTTTTTGTTGGACACTAAGGGCAATTTAGCATGGCAAATGCACCTAACCTGCATATTTTAGGATTGTGGGAGGAAATCGGAGCACCCGGAGGATACCCACGCCGGCACGGGGAGAACATGCAGACTCCGCACAGGCAGTGACCTAAGCCGGGAATCAAACATGGGACCCTGGAGCTGAGAAGCAACAGTGCTAATCACTGTGCTACTGTGCCACCCAAGATAAGAGTATATGTGTGTGTGAGTGTGTATGTGTATTTGTATGTGTGTTTACATGTGTGTGCATATGTGTCTGTGCATATTTGTGTGTGTGCATGTGTCCGTGTGTCTATGTATGTGTGTGTATGTGTGTCATTGTATGTGTGCATATGTATTTATGTGTGTGATGTATTTGTGTCTGTGGATGTGTGTGTATTTGTACGTGTGTGTGTGTGTTGTCATGTGAGAGTATCTTTAAGAAATGGGTGTTTAAGAAATATACCTGCAAGAAATGGGTGTTTATCAGTGATGTTAGAGTGTGGGTGGAGCTGGGCTGTATGTCAGCTTTTTACTTTCGTTTTAGGCTGTTTGCTGCAGGGTGTGTTTTAGTTTTGTTTTCAGACCTGGATAGCTGCAGTCACGGCCAGAAGGTGTATGAGTCTCCCTCTCTGTAATCTAAAGACTCTAAATCGATCCTTTGGTGATTTAAAACTAATAACTGCACTCAGTGATGACTTTAACCTGATGTGCTTCTGTTTAAAGGTTTTTAAAAGTCTTATGGATGTTAAAAGGACAGCTTAAGGATTACTTAGTGTTGTATTCTTTGGGGGTTATATTTGAATTGATGGTTGCTAAGATGTTCACTGTATGTTTTAAAAAGGTTAACTTGAGTTCATAGAATAAACATTGTTTTGCTTTAAAAAATACTTTTCCATTTCTGCTGTACCACACCTGTAGGGTAGGCCATGTGCTCCCCATACCACAATCAATTAAAAGTTGTGGGTCAGGTGAACTCCATGATCCACTTTGGGGTTCTCTAAACCTTGGCCCACAACAAATTGGGGACTCGAGGGGGATAAAAGTCTATCTATTGGGTTGGCTTAGTGAACTTAAAGACAGTGAGAGGTGAACATATTGTGGTTGCTTTTCAGGTGTGGTATTCTAGTTTGAGTGGGGAGTGTTTTGTGGACAATGGCTCTTTCAGAAGCTCTGAAGATTTTGGGGGTGGAGACGGTCACACGCAGTACCTTACGGACAGAGACTAAAAGCAGACTGTTAGATTTGGCATAACATTGCAGTTAACAATACCTGACAAAATGTGAAAAGATGAGGTAATTATGGCGGTGGCTAAACATTTAAAGTTGTCTGAGATAGTTTGACTCATTGGAAATGGCAAAAATTCAGTTACAAATTAAACAAATTAGAAAGAATTAAAGCAGCTTGAATACGAAAGAGAGGAAAAAGAAAGAGAGAGAGCGGAAAAAGAAATAGAAAGAGACAGAGAGGAAAAAGAAAAAGAGAGAGAAGAAAGGAGAAAAGAAAGAATAGCCCTCGCAGAACAAAAAGGAAGAAAAGTGAGATACAAGTCAGGGAAAAAGATAAAGAGAGAGAGTTTGAACTTCAGAAAACGGCCATGAAACATGACAGTCTGTTAAAAATGGCAGACGTAAATGGAAACGTACAGTTGGATGATAGTGATGAGAATAGTGAGAAAGAGCGTCAAAGTCGAAGGCTTGGTGGGGATCTATTTAAATATGCCCAAGCATTGCCAAGGTTTGATGAGAAGGTGGTTGAAGCCTTTTTCATTTCATTTGAGAAGGTAGCTAAACAAATGAAATGGCCACAGGACATGTGGGTATTACTGATTCAAACAAAGCTGATAGGTAGGGCTGGTAAAGTGTTTGCATCACTACCGGAGGAGGTATCTGGGACGTAAGAGGAGGTGAACAAATCCATCTTAGGTGCATATGAACTGAAGCCTACAGACTAAAGATTTAGAAATTTAAGGAAAAAATTTGGTCAAACATACATGGAGTTTGAAAGGATCAAACAGAGTAATTTTGATAGATGGATAGGGGTTTTGAAAATAGATCAAACGTATGAAGCTCTCAGAGAAATTATACTTTTGGAGGAGTTTAAAAATTAAATTCCAGATGAAGTGAGAACCAATATGGAAGAACAGAGGCTAAAACTGCGAGGTTAGCAGCAGAAATGACAGATGATTATGAATTAGTTCATAAACCAAAGCTTGGTTTCCGACATCAGTTTCAGCCTGTGAGGGATAGAGGGATTGAGAAATACTCAAGTGGCGAAGGTATAGGTGATCTGATGGGAGATAATAAAGAGAGTGTACCTCAGATTAACAAAGAAATCCAGGAGGGTGGAAAAGAAATGAAAAGTTTCAAATTTTTCACTGTGATAAACTAGGCCATGTAAAGTCACAGTGTTGGTGGTTGAAGAAAAGCACTGGGAAGGCTGATGTGGTAAAACAGGATAAAACAGTGAGGTTTGTTAAAGTGGGAAAGGAAAGCCCAAGTGAAGCGAAGGAAGTGCAAATGATTGTACAGCATAATAAAGAGGTGGTTGATAAGAAGATGCCAGATCTCTTTCAAGAATTTACTTGTGTGGGTAAAGTTTACTCATGTGTATCAGGAGGAGTAGGAAAGAAGTCACAATTTTAAGAGATACGGGAGCTAGTCAATCTTTAATGGTAAGAGATGAGGAGTTATGTAGTTTGGGAAGAATGTTGCCAGAAAAGGTGGTAATATGTGGAATTCAGGGTGAGAGGAGTAGTGTTCCATTATATAAGGTAAGGTTGGAAAGTCCAGTGAAGAGTGATGAACTGGTAGTAGGAGTAATAGAGAAACTATCTTGTCCAGGAATACAGTTTAACTTGGGTAATTATATAGCTGGAATGCAGGTGGGAGTGATGCCTACTGTGGTTGATAAGCCAATGGAAAATCAGACAACTGAAGTGTTGAAGGACGAATATCCTGGGATTTTTCTGGATTGTGTAGTAACAAGGTCGCAAAGTCACAGGTAAAGACAAGAGGAGAACTCAAAGAGTGAAGATGAAGTTGAAGTGCAATTATCAGAAACGATTTTTGATCAGATGGTTGATAAAGAACAAGAACAGGTGGAGGATGAGGGCAGATATTTTTAGTTCAGGAAAATTGGCCGAGTTACAACAGAAAGATGTAGAAATTAAACGAATATATCAGAAAGCATATGCGGAAGAGGAATCTAAGTGTATACTAGAGTGTTATTACCATAAAAATAATGTCTTGATGAGAAAATGGAGACCTTTACAGTGGGCAGAAGTTTATCAAGTAGTATTGTCGGTAGGGTATAGAAATGAGGTGTTGCGAACTGGACATAAGGTACCAGTGGGAGGTCATTTGGGAATAAGGAAAACTCAAGCTAAAATCCAGAAACATTTTTATTGACCTGGACTACATAAAGATGTAGTTAAATTTTGTCAATCATGTCACACATGTCAAGTGATAGAGAAACCTCAAGCAGTGATAAAACCAGTGCCCTTAATACCCATTCCAGCATTTGAGGAACCTTTTACAAGGGTCCTAATTGATTGCGTAGGACCGCTTCCTAAAACAAAAAGTGCGAATCAATATCTTTTGACGATAATGGATGTGTCTGCTAGGTTTCCAGAGGCCATTCTGGTACATAATATTACAGCTAAAAAGATTGTGAAGGAGTTACTTAAATTCTTTAATCGATATGGACTACCCACAGAAATACAATTGCATCAAGGATCAAATTTAACCTCAAGGTTATTCAAAGACGTTATGGATAGTTTAGGAATAAAACAATTTAAATCAACTGCGTACCATGCAGAATCGCAGGGAGCATTAGAAAGGTGGCATCAGACATTAAAGACAATGTTGAGGGCTTATTGTCACGATTATCCAGAGGATTGGGATAAAGGAATTCCATTTGTACTGTTTGTAATTAGGGATGCACCTAATGAGTCAACCAAATTTAGTCCTATTGAACTAATTTTTGGTCATGAGGTAAAAGGACCACTTAAATTGATTAAGGAAAAATTGGTGAGTGATAAATGGGAATTAACATTATTGGATTACGTGTCAAATTTTAGGGAATGATTAAATAGAGCAGGTGAATTGGCTAGACAACATTTGAAAGTTGCACAAAATGTGATGAAACAAGTCGCGAACAAGAAATCCAAAGTTTGTAGTTTTGCCTGTGGAGATAAAGTTTAGTATTGTTACCAGTGGTAGGTGAGCCTTTAAAAGCTAGGTTTTGTGGACCGTATCAGATTGAAAGGAAATTAAGTGAGGTGAATTATGTGGTTAAAAACAACAGATAGAGGGAAGATTCACCAAGTGTGTCATGTGAATATGCTTAATAGGCACTTTGAAAGGGAAGGAGAGAAAAAGGAGGAGGTTTTAATGATTCTAACTCAAAGTGATGAACCAAATCCAGATGACTGTGAATTTGACATATCTCAAATTAAATTGGAAAACAAGGATGTTCTTAAAAATTGAGATAAATTGCTGAGTTACCTTCCAGAGGAAAAATGAACTGACCTGAAAGAGTTATTCATATAACATAGGCAAGATTGTGGAGATAAATTGGGAAGTACTAAAATGGCTATACATGTTGTAGATGTGGGAAAGGCTGTTCCAATCAAACAACATCCATATCGACTTAACCCTTTACAATTGGCACAGGTTAACAAAGAGATTGAGAGTATGCTTAAAAATGGCATAATTGAAGTGGGTTGCAGCCAATGGAGCTCACCCATAGTGATGGTACCAAAACCAGATGGTAAACAATGGTTGTGTGTGGACGATAGAAAGGTTAATGCAGTTACAAGAACTGACTCTTATCCTATCCCACATTTGGAGGATTACATTGAGAAAGTGGGACAATCAGCTTTTATTTCCAAACTGGATTTACTTAAAGGTTACTGGCACGTACCTTTATCCGAAAGGGCGAAGGAGATTTCAGCTTTTGTGACTTCAGATGGTATATTCCAATTCAAAGTTTTGCCATTTGGCATGAAAAACGCCCCAGCCACATTTCAACGGTTAACTAACAAAGTTGTTTCAGGATTACCCAATTGTGCGGTATACATCGACGATCAGGTAAATTTCAGCCAGACATGGAAAGAACATTTAAAACATCCGATGGAGTTATTTGATCGATTTCAGGAGGCGGGTTTGGTGATAAACCTATCCAAAAGTGAATTTGGAAAAGCTCAAGTCACTTTCCTTGGCCATACAATCGGACAGGGTCGAATGGTCACACGGGATGTGAAACCAACAGTTATTGAAGAGTTTCCGAGACGAAGGGAAATAATATGATTTCTTGGTATGAATGGATTTGATCGAACATTTGTGCAAATGTTTCGTAGTGTGATTGCTCCACTGATGGACTTGCTGAAGAAAAGTCAAAAATTCCAGTGGACAGCAGAGTTTCAACAGGCATTTGACTGCCTGAAAGCTGTGATAACCAATGCTCCTGTATTGGAACATTACAAGGGACTCTGTGATCAGATTGAACTAAAGTATCTGACTTTAAAGAGAATGCCGAGGCGTAGAGAATGGACGGATTGTGCAAAGATCTTCTTATTCAATGAGATGTCAATCGAGATGGATTCCAGTTGGAGTAAGAAGAACAAAAAAAAATGGACTATATTATTATACCTGTTTGCGTGTGTTGGTTTTTGAAAAAAAAAAGTATATTTACTGTGTGCATTTCTTAAAGATAGTGAAAAGGTGAAAAATTAAACCATCTTGAAGTTGATGGTTATTTTTTTTCTTGGGGAGAATGTGTCATCTGAGAGTACCTTTAAGAAATGGGTGTTTAAGAAATGTACCTTTGAGAAATGTGTGTTTATCAGTGATGTCAGAGCGTGGGTGGAGCTGGGCTGTCTGTCAGCTTTTTACTTTCGTGTTAGGCTGTTTACTGCAGGGTGTGTTTTATTTTTGTTTTCAGAGCTGGACACAGCCAGAAGGGGTATTAGTCTCTCTCTGTAATCTAAAGACTCTAAATCGATCCTTTGGTGATTTAAAACTAATAACTGCTCTTAGTAGTGACTTTAACCTGAAGTGCTTCTGTTCAAAGGTTTTTTTTTAAAGTCTTATGGATGTTAAAAGGACAGCTTAAGGATTACTTAGTGTTGTATTCTTTGGGGGGTTATATTTGAATTGATGGTTGCTAAGATGTTCACTGTATGTTTTAAAAAGGTTAACTTGAGTTCATAGAATAAACATTGTTTTGCTTTAAAAAATACTTTTCCATTTCTGCTGGACCACACCTATAGAGTGGGCCTTGTGCTCCCCATACCACAATCTGTTAAAGGTTGTGGGTCAGGTGAACTCCATGATATACTTTGAGGTTCTCTAATCCCTGGCCCATAACAATGTGTCTATGTGTGTGTGTCTGTGCATGTGTATTTGTGTCTGTGTATCTGTGTATATGCGTGTATGTATATGTGTGTGTGCCTGCATGTCTATATGTGTGCGTGCGACAATGAGAGCGTGTGTCTATATGTGTGTGTATGTGTGCATGTGCACGTGTCTGCATGTGTGTGTGCATGTATGTGTGTGCTTGTGTCTATTTGTCTGTGTATTTATGTGTGTGCATGCATGCATGTACATTTGTGTGTCCATGTGTCTACGTATGTTTTTGTGTTTGCGTGTGTCTGTGCATGTATGTAATCTTTATTTGTGTCACAAGTAGGGTTACATTAACACTGCAATGTAGTTACTGTGGAAATTCCCTAGTCGTCACACTCCGGTGTCTGTTCGGGTACACAGAGGGAGAATTCAGAATGTCCAATTCACCTAACAAGCATGTCTTTCACGACATGTGGGAGGAACCAGAGCGGCCGGAGGAAACCCACGCAGACATGGGGAGAACATTCAGACTCCGCACAGACAGTGACCCAAGTGGGAATCAAACCTGGGTCCCTGGTGCTAACCACTGTGCTACTGTGCCGCCTATTTGTGTCTTTGTGTCTGTGTATGTGTGTGTGTGTGTGTCTATATGTGTTCATGTGTCTATGTGTGTCTGTGTATGTGTATTTGTGTCTTTGTATCTGTGCATATGTGCATGTGTTTATATATGTGTGTGTGTGTGTGTGTGTGTCTATGTGTGTATATGCATGTGTGTCTGTGTATGTGTATGTGTATAGGGGCAGCACGGTAGCATGGTGGTTAGCATAAATGCTTCACAGCTCCAGGGTCCCAGGTTCGATTCCCGGCTGGGTCACTGTCTGTGTGGAGTCTGCACGTCCTCTCCGTGTGTGCGTGGGTTTCCTCCGGGTGCTCCGGTTTCCTCCCACAGTCCAAAGATGTGCGGGTTAGGTGGATTGGCCATGCTAAATTGCCCGTAGTGTCCTAAAAAAGTAAGGTTGGGTTACGGGTATAGGGTGGATACGTGGGTTTGAGTAGGGTGATCATTGCTCGGCACAACATCGAGGGCCGAAGGGCCTGTTCTGTGCTGTACTGTTCTATATGTGTCAATGCATGTGTATGTGTGTATGTATGTCTGTGCATGTGTCTATGTGTGTGTGTCTATGTGTGTGTGTTTGTCTGTGTGTGTATTTATCTGTCTGTGTGTCTGTGTGTGTGTGTGCATGTGTGTGTTTTTGAGACCTGGGCTGTACTGGCAAGACTGGGTTTCTGAAGATGGAAACCACAGTGAAAGCTTTTATTGCAAGCTTGTGCAATAGAGCTCTTATAAAAGGTCAGTCACTGTGAGATTTCAACTTTACAGTGGATTCTAATGAAGGTTCCACTGGGACTAAGGAAACATTTTGTTCTAATGAGAGGCTTTTAATAACTGATTACAAAATTCTTCTGCACTGTTAGCCAAAATGGAAGCAAAATGAAGTAACTCTTGGTCTGAAAATAGGCAAACACTAGTCTTCTAGACTGTTACTGAGCTTGCAACTCAAAGTCTGTCGGTTCAATAACGCCTCATAAATGACAGACTGGAAATAGAACCCAAGAAACAAAACTAGCAAAAAAAATTATCAAAAAATATCTGATCTACACGTGGCTCCGGCCACACATTGGGGGGATATTATGGACGCGGTAAATATAGCATGCGGGGTGACTGAGCTAGGTGGAATGGGAAATGCTGATTCCCTGAGAGCAGGCTAAGATTCAGAGATAAACATCAGCAGCCTGTTTGCAGCATGCCGTGCCTCATGATGGCTGTGCCCGTGCCTGGGTTGTGTTACGTATGAATTTCATGAATATTCATCAGCGCAAGTACTTTAATAAAATCCTCCCTTCAGGACAAAGTTCTCTTCACACATCTTCTCTACTGAGTAGTACTGCACTCCTGTATGCTTCACCCAATGTCTTTGCCTGTGTATTTACACTATTTAAATGTGTGTCCTGTGGGTTTTTTTCATGTATGGAACAAACTCTGGACTGTACACAGAACAAGGGCTGGGATTCTCCAATTCTCCAAGTTCTGAAGCCGGCGTGAAAAGCGCCGCCAACCATTCTGGCATCAACGTTCCCCGATAATGAGGAATGCTCCCCTTCCTAGGAGGCTAGTTCGGCGCCGGACTGGTCCCCGCAGCTCCAGCCAGCGTGGAACGGCCGGCGCGAGTTCGTGCATGTGTGCTACCGTCGGCGTGATTCCACGCTAGCGTGGAACGGCCGGCGCGATTCCGTGCATGCACATGGGTTCCCGTCTCCGCCCCAGCCCCCGGGCAGTATGGCGGAACCCTACAGGGGCTCGCCGCGGAGGAACATAGGCTCCCATGGAACCAGACCGCCCGCCGATCGGTCAGCCCCGATCGCGGACCAGGTGATGTGACCATCAATTCACAGCATAGTAGCATTGTGGATAGCACAAATGCTTCACAGATCCAGGGTACCAGGTTCGAATCCCGGCTTGGGTCACTGTCTGTGTGGAGTCTGCACATCTTCCCCGTGTGTGCGTGGGTTTCCTCCGGGTGCTCCGGTTTCCTCCCACAGTCCAAAGATGTGCAGGTTAGGTGGAATGGCCGTGATAAATTGCCCTTAGGGTCAAAATTGCCCTTAGTGTTAGGTGGGGTTACTGAGTTATGGGTTATGGGGATAGGGTGGAGGTATGGGCTTGGGTAGAGTGCTCTTTCCAAGAGCTGGTGCAGACTTGATGGGCCGAATGGCCTCCTTCTGCACTGTAAATTCTATGAAATGACGTGGTTGGAAGTGAACAGTGGTTTTAATAGTCTTTCAACAGAGCCTGCCTACGACGAGATGAACTGGCAGGCAGGCTCACGACTGCCAAGCTTTATACTTCCGGTTAGTGGGAGGAGCCATGGGCGGAGCCAAGGGTGGAGCCCAGTACAAACTCCTCATCTCCCCCTATGGGCAGAGCCGCGCAACTGCTCGTATACCGAGCTTACATAGACACAGTACATCAGATATAATAACTGTGAATTACACGGACTGTGATTCACCACACCAGGCCACCGTGGAGGCACCCCTGGGGTTGGATCCCACCGCCCCCCCCCCTCCAGAATGGCCCCCGCAGACACACCTTCCAGGTCCTGTCGTGTGGGACCTGAGTAACCCACGCCAGCGGGACTTGTCTGAACTCGGCGGCCACTCGGCCCATTGGGGCCCGGAGAATCGCCAGGGAGCCGCTTTCAACAGCCCCTGACCGGCGCGGCGGCGATCCCGCGGGCGCCCGAGAATCGGCATCAGAGAATTGATAAGCCGGCGTCGGTGCAGTGCGACACGATTCTCGCATCCCCCCGGGGATTCTCTGACCCTGCGCGGGGTGGGAGAATCCCGGCCAATACTTTTCACTGTACCTCGGTACACCTGATAATAAAACAAATCCAATCCAAAAGAATCTCATCAAACTCTGTTTGCTTCTGCTTAAAGGTGGAGTGGACCAGTCGGCCTTGTACTGTCTGAGGTCGACGGTTTTACTTTGCTCGATAGCATGATGGAAGGGATATCTCTGGGGTTTTTTTAAGTCTGTTTATAAAAGCTCAATTCAGGTTTCCAGCCACTGGATTAAAATTCATTATTTGGCATAGAATAAATTTTAATGAAAATTGAAAGAACTATCCAATTAATCCCACTCCCTGCCATTTCCCCCACACAGTACATCATATATAATAACAGTGTGAATTACACGGACTGTGATTCACCATACCAGGCCACCGTGGAGGCACCCCCGGGGTTGGATCCCTCCACCCCCCCCCCCCTCTCCCGCCCCCTCCAGAATGGCCCCCGCAGACACACCTTCCAGGTCCTGCCGTGTGGGACCTGAGTAACTGCATTTTCACCTTTTCAACCATGTATCCCGTTTTCCTTTGAAAGGCAAAATTGAATCAAATTTTACCAGCCTTTCAAACAGAGCATTCCAGATCACAACTCACCGTGTAAAAATTAATTTTCCTTATCTTCGTTATGATGCTTTACCCAATTGTCTTAATCATGTCCTTTGTGTTAATATTGATATTTCAATCAGAGAAAACAGTTTCTCTTCCAAAACCACCATTGTCTTGTCCAGAAAAAATACCTTTGATTATGGAATCCACGTCTCAGTATATGCACAGTCTCGAAGTATGCACAATCGATTTTGGAGTCAATGGAAGACCCTAAGAACTGGACAAATTCTCTAGAATTATGCATTTGCTGTCCAAATCCATCGCAATAACAGTCAGAGGCACTGCCCACCACTGGAGTGACTCCCAACCTCGGGGAGTGGGAAAAGAAGGATTAGTCAAGGAATAATTAGCAGATTAAAATGTTGGCTCTACTTTATGAAGTCAATTCTCCAGATACTTCACACTTTATCCTGTTACCATATGATGATTCCTTTATACAGGATCCCCCCCCCCCCCGGCTTATCATGTGCTGATGTACATATCTATTGTAATTGAAAGTAAAATTTAAAGCAATATTTACACTGAACTTTCTGTAAATATTTTTTGACCATCCCCTCAGAACTGTGTGTATTTACTATTAATATTGCACCTGTTTAAATACTAATTCAGTATCCCTTGGGCACTGTGGCCCATGTAGTTATTTCCTCCATTCTGGCCAATTTAGTTTTCACTCATTCTGGGAATATAGGCACCATGGGCTTAGTTGGCATTTGTTGCTTGTAACTGGTAGTATGCGAGAGGCCGATGATGAACTGCTAGAAGTAGGACTGCTGGAACTGCTAGAATGTCTAGAAGTATCTAGAGCTCGCTTTGACACAGTGCTAGCACTATGCTGTTACAAGGAAAGGTTTACTGCTCCCATGTCTTCCAGCATGCCAGCTTCAAGGTCCTTGTTTTGAACCTCCCTACTATTTCCTTCTAGTTGAACTCCATGACCTTCTTCACTGGTTTGTCTCGGTTTTCAGTTTATCTCTTGAAAGACGTGAGGGTCGTTTTATTTTCCTGGAGTCTGTTTTTTTTTACGGCTGTCTATCTGAATCTAATGAGAAAAATTACCAGGCGAGGATTGTTTAATTAAAAATAATGATTCTTTTGCATTTCAATGAGCGTGTGCTTTCCATAAACTACTTCACAACAATATTGATGAGGAACCATTTTATTACTTTACAACATGTCAACACTGTGGTAATTTTAAAGAGCATTTAATTAGCAGGTTTTAAAAGAAGAATCCATTTTGGGATGTGGGCATTGCTGGCAAGGCTGGCATTCATTGTTCCATCACTGGCTGCCCTCGATCAGACGGTTGGAGGGTATCTACGGTCCCCATGTTGCGTGTTTCTCGACGGCGCGCCGTTCACAGGAGGTGGGATTCTCTCCTCCTCCATGCCGCCGGGAAACCCGCGAGTAGGGGTGTGCTGCCAGCAGGAAACAGCCGAGGAATTCAGGCCAGTTTTAGTTTTCTTCTTGAACCATTGTCCATGTGGTTTGAAGTGCTCCAGCAGCGCCGGTAGGAAGGGAGTAGGAGGATGTTTACCAAGTGTCGATGAAGGAATGTCAATATATGTCCTACATTCATCTGAAGTCAAGAATAACAATTTCCAATTGAGCTACTATTTTTCCATGCCAGCAAATTTTACACAATGGTCCTAGGCCTATAGGCTAGTTGTAGGCTTGAAGCTTTTTAATAAGTATCTTACATAATTCTTTCAACTTCTTACTCAGTCCTATGTACGAATAACACAGACACTGAAAATGATCGAGAGCAGGCTAAACATAAACAGAACTCAAGCCATTCCATCATCATCCGCCAGGTAGTCTGGACTTCAACTCATTCATCAGTAGCTTCATGGCTTGTTATCTTGCAGAACATACCCAGAAGCTGCTGCTCAGTTCTTGTTGGCCTAGAAACGGAATGTCGCTCTCACTATCATATTCTTGATAAACAGTAATTCAAATGTTGAGAAGAGAGACATGTCACCGAAGCTTTTTGTCTTGCATTCATCAGGACAAATACAAGAATGCCAAATTTCGAACCATCACAAAAGGTTTATACCATCAAAGAAAAGGGTACTGATTGGTTGGCAAGTTGACTGCACGCCCTTGCCATGGAGAATATAACGGCCACCCCAAGCTGCCGAGTAATTCACAATATTTGGCACAAAGCTAGAGCTTGTTGCTTTTACATAGAACAGTACAGCACAGAACAGGCCCTTCGGCCCTCAATGTTGTGCCGAGCCATGATCACCCTACTCAAACCCACATATCCACCCTATACCCGTAACCCAACAACCCCCCCCTTAACCTTACTTTTATTAGGACACTACGGGCAATTTAGCATGGCCAATCCACCTAACCTGCACATCTTTGGACTGTGGGAGGAAACCGGAGCACCCGGAGGAAACCCACGCACACAGGGGGAGGACGTGCAGACTCCACACAGACAGTGACCCAGCCGGGAATCGAACCTGGGACCCTGGAGCTGTGAAGCATTTATGCTAACCACCATGCTACCCTGCTGCCCCTGCTACCCTGCCTTTTGTGTGAAGAGAACAGCTCCCTACGTGTTAATGCATGTTGTTTCTAATCAGATCATTGTTTGCTCTGTATTGCACAAACTTGCAAATGGGCCAAAGTCCACCATTTAGTTCCAATCCTGGAGTATGCAGTATGTGTTTCAGTGTGTGTGTGTGTGTGTGTGTGTGTTGGGGGGGGGGGGGGGGGGGGGGGCGGTGGGGGAGAGAAATAAATAAGATGGAACCAATCCAAAGATGTGATACATGATGCTGCCGAATCATTTTGGGAAATACACCAGTGTCGCGCCCTTGATCTGGTGTAGAACTTTCTGAGGCAGAGCTTTGCAGCGGGCGGGAAAAGTGGCACTGAAGCTGCAATGGTGGATTCTGGGTCTGTACTCGGAGTTTAGAAGGACGAGTGGGGATTTTATTGAAACTTGCAGGATACTGCGAGGACTAGATAGAGTGGATGTGGAGAGGATGTTTTTGCTGGAAAAACTAGAACCCAGGACACAGCTCCAGAATGAAGGGACGATCCTTTAAAACTAAGATGAGGAGGAATTTCACCAGCCTGAGGGTGATGAATCTGTGGAACTCTTTGTTGCAGAAGGCAGTGGAGGCCAAATCACGGAGTGTCTTTAAGACAGAGATTGATAGATTCTTGATTAATAGGGGAATGATTGAATGGCGGAGCAGACCCGATGTGGTGAATGACCCAATTCTGCTCCTATGTCTTATAGTCTTATGGTTTTATGGTACTGCTCAGAACTTAGAAAACAAGTTCCAACGGGCAGCTCCCACGACATCACACTGGTGAAGCGGGCACTTGTTCGGCCCACACCACCCGCAACTTCATTTGTTAGAGATCAGGGCACCACATTTAGAGGCCCCTTGACAATGCTCCCAGGTACTGCACTGGCATTGTCCCCAGCACTTCTCCTAGGCACTGCCCCGGCACTGGCAGTGCCAGTGTACTGCTCAGGCATGACCGTTTGCCCGCCTGAGCGATGTTCCTCTGCTCTGGTGGGTCTGCTCACAAGTGCACGCTGTGGTAGACCACTCATAATGTGTTGGGGGTGGGGAGATTGGATGGCTGCAGGGGAGGATTTTCAGGTGTAGAGGTTTAATAATCAGATTTAAATTCATTATAATGAAGTTCCCAACATTGAATATCGGGAATCCTGCTATGTTACTGGTGTGAGGCAGGGTCAAGTGAGGCGGGACCTCACGTCGACATATAACGTGATTTGGGCCCCTCGTAAGATTTCACGCTTCCCTTGCCACTCGTACCCAATCCGAACGATAACACAAAATCACAGTCTTGGAGTGGGAATCAATACAGGAAAGGAAAGAGAGAAATAGATTGACCATGTCCTACACAATAAGAAATGGACCAATGGGAATTGACAGAAACAAATACCAGTACCCCTCCAGCAATGTCAAAACATGAAGGAGCCATCCGTACAAACTATAAAAAAGGTTTATTTCCAAGACAGTATTCTCGCTTTCCAGGGCAATCCCACATTGGAGCAAGCTAGCAAAGGAAATAGCCACTGCCCCATCATTGGAAATCTTCAAGGTCAATCTTTCTTTTTGTAACCTTTCATGATCAGGACTACCATCTCAGCAGGTTATGCCTGGCTTAGTTAGCGCTGCCCACATAAATGTTGGCTCAGTATAGATATTAGTCTTTCATCCTAAAACAACTAACGCAGGAGCTGAAGCAGAAAGGTGCCTGATCTCTTTCAAATTAGCCGAGGAAGCAATTGTCTCAAAAATGTAATCAACGGTTCACCAAGCTGTTTCCGTTGCTGATATGCATGGCTACACGAGTGGTATTTGCCACTAACAGGATTCTGCCATCAGTCTGAAAAGACGTTCGGCCCACCACACAAATAATAATAATAATCTTTATTATTGTCACAAGTAAGTTGACATTAACACTGCAATGAAGTTACTGTGAAAATCCCCTTGATGCCACATTTCAGCGGCTGTTCGGGTGCACTGGTGGAGCATTCAGAATGTACAATTCACATAACAAGCACGTCTTTTGGGACCTGTGGGAGGAAACCAGAGCAACCGGAGGAAACCCACACAGACACGGGAAGAACGTGCAGACTCTGCACAGACAGTGGCCCAAGCCGGAAATAAAACCTCGGACCTGTCATGATATGCACTCATTCACATAATGAGATACAGACACGCAGTGACAGCCACCCAGTACAGCCAATCAATACATAGGACAGAACACAACCAATCATCAGGCAGAACACTAGAAGGTGGTCTCCCACTATAAAATACACAAGGCATCAGCACTCTGCCTCTTTCCACTGGGGACAACTGTAGCGACAGTCAGGGTGTTTATATCAGCACCTTCTGCACGTGGCTCAAAGCTAGTCTGGTCTAGTTAGTTATAACAAGCAGACTTAGATTAGTAGAGTGTCAAACCCACAGTGAACTGTGTGCACAGCTCAACATGTTCAATAAAGCGTATTGAACCAACATCACAGTTTGGAGTATACTTTCAAGAACAACTGAATCCAGTTGCAGTCTGTGTTATCCCAGGGTGAATAACACGACATGGTACCAGTAGTCTACTTTCTCTAAGTAGTTTAACTCGAGTGATTCCGTGACGACCAACAAATGCCTTCCAGCGGCATGGAGAAGATCCAGGCCTCTCCACAGCTACGGATCTCCGGCAATCTCGGCGCCAACTGGCGGGTCTTCAAGCAAAGGTTCCTTCTCTACATTGAGGCCTCAGTTCTCGAGGATGCGTCCATTGCCAGAAAAATGTCACTGCTCCTGTCGACTGCGAGAGACCAAGCCATCCAGATTTTCAACTCGCTTAATTTTACCGGCGGCCAGGACAAGACCAAATTCAACCGTTTTGGAGAACTTCGACAGTCACAGTGAAGTTGAAGCAAATGAGAGCTTTGAGCACTATATCTTCCAGCAATGCCTTCAGGATAAGGATGAACCTTTCCAATCCTTTCTAACTCATCTCCGTACATTAGTGCAGTCCTGCAATTATGGTGACACCACTGATTCCATCATCAGGGATCAGATTGTGTTTGAGGTGCTCTCCGATTCCTTGCGGGAGCAACTCCTTAAAATTAAGTACATGACCCTGCCAGTTGCAATCGAGACGTGTACAGTGCACGAGCATGCGAGAAATCGGTACTGCCGTCTCAAATCGGCAGAATACGAAAAGTTTGCCTCCCATGAGGCAGAGTGTACAGGCCATCTCCCGGATGCAGCACCTCCACATTTACAAAAGCAGCCATTTTGCATTCTCTACCCAGGGCCCGACGCATGCGCAATGCGATCGGGAACACAAAGCGGCCGAAAACCGCACCGCGCATGCGCAACGACGCACTGAGCGTCATGAAGCCGACGTCATGATGTGTGCGATCTGTGGCACCGCCCATTTAAAAAAAACTGCCCTGCAAGAGGCAAACGCTGTTTAAACTGTGGGATAAACTTGTTTTTTTTTCTTTGGAGCAGAGAAGGCTGAGGGGGGACCTCATTGAGGTGTATAGATTATGAGTGGTAAGGACTGGGTGGATAGGAAGTGGCTGTTCCTCCTAGTTGAAGGGTTAATAATGAAGAGGCATCATTTTGAGGTGTGAGGTAGGACATTTGGAGGGGGTTTGAGGGAAGGTTTTCCACCCAAAGAGTGGTGGGAGTTCAGAATGCACAGACTGGGAGAGTAGTAGAGGTGGGAAACCTCCAACCCTTTAAAAGTACATGGATGAGCACTTGAGAGATTCAGGGCTATGGGCCAAGTGCTGCTAAGTGGGATTAGCCTGGATTTAGTGTAGTTTTGTCAGTACAGATGTAATAGGCTGATGGGCCTCTTTTGCACTGTACAACTCTATGAATCATTCATGATTGCAGGACATTCCAAAGTGTTTTACAACCCAAAAAATACTTAGGAATTATAGTCACGGTTGTAATATTACCACCTGGCACATCCAGCACCATGAAAAGGGGGACAAAGAGTTGGTTAAAGAGGCCAGACATCTGTAAGAAGCAAACACCTAATTTATGTTCGGATTAGTGGGGATAGAGAAACAATGGCCTAATTTCTCTGTTCTTTAACCTATTTATCCTCTGCTTCCTTGCTCTTGGCTGGTAACTCATTCCATTGTCCAATCGTCATTTTGGGTGAAACAATTCTGCCTGCCTTCTGTGTTTTTCTTGTAACTTGTTTAGTTTTAATCTGCATCCTGCGGTATTTGAATTATTCACCACCGTGAATAATTGGCTCAGGTCAATTTGATCAATTTCCTTCTAATCTTCAAAGTTTTTCTCCCAAAGAAAACAAATCCCGCTTGTTTAAACTTTCCTTGCAAAATGGTATTTTAAATTCACCATTCATCTCTGATTTTATCCTATCGGGGATTTTTCTAGAGCAGACGCTGTCCCTGACTGTGTGCAGGATCTCAATTAACCTGAGCCATCAAGATCACAGAATCATCCCAGTGTTGTGGGGGCGCGGTGGGATGAATAGACTTTATTAACAACAATTTATTCGGGCAATCAACAGTTATTCTTAGGGAGTTTTGAACTTATGTAATGCAGTACGATATAGCAGACTAAAAAAGAATAATTTCACAAAGATGTCAAGTATTAATATACCCCTGTGATCAAATGGACATGAACAATGCTCACTAAATGCTGAGACAACGCCGCCTGCGAGAAGTCAAATAATGGGTCAATAATATTTTTTCAGTCTACCTTGTTTGTAGTGACTTTAACAACTTGCTCTTAAAACACTATCTGTATGGAGACATGATAAAGGTTAACAACATATTTTCGTAAATAGACCGAAGGACCAGACACATTTTTGAGGTCTAACACCAGATAGGAGGTTGTGGAGGGATCCACAGAAAGATGAAGAGTAGATAAAAGTGGATCACATTCACTTTGCCTGGGTGGACACACGCAACTTGTTTAATATTAGGGGCTGTTTAGCACAGGGCTAAAGCGCTGGCTTTGAAAGCAGACCAATGCAGGCCAGCAGCACGGTTCAGTTCCTGTACCAGCCTCCCCGAACAGGCGCCGGAATGTGGCCACTAGGGGCTTTTCGCAGTAACTTAATTTGAAGCCTCCTTGTGACAATAAGCGATTTTCATTTTCATTCATAATGTAAAGTTTGAACCAGGTAATGCTCAAATTTAGCAATGCCCATGCCTACGTGACCGGCACTGTTTTAATGTTACTTGATTTCATTTGTTGGGCAGAGTCTGCTCCAGAGGCGTTTCTCTGAAGTTGTGCTCTTCCAACGCGACGGCGAGTAAACAATAGTTCTCTGCCTGACTAGTGTACCTGCTCCTGGTCGCTATCGAGTGACTCTCATCCTCCTGCATGGATAGCCAGTGACAATAGAATTAGGCATGGTGGTGATAGTGCCCGCAGTTGAGTAATCAACCAACCCAATGGTGAGGTTGAGAAGAGTTGAACAGAGTGTTTATTTAGCGAATCGCGAGTAAAAGAAAGAACCTGCATCTTTATAGTGCTTTTCACAAGCTCAGACTGACTCAAAGTGTTTTACAGCCAGTGAAGTATTTTTGAAATGCAGTAATTAAGCACAGATCTTGATGAGGAGGACTTCCTGAGCCTGTGGTCTTAATCCGGAGAAGGTCAGAGGTGGTGTTCTTTGCTGATGAATATGCAATGTTTAGCACCGTTCGTGAGTCCTCAGATACTGAAGCAGTCCATGTCCAAATGCAGCAAGACCTGGACAATATCCAGGCTTGGGCTGACAAGAGGCAAGTAACATTTGTGCCACACAAGTGCCAGGCAATGACCATCTTCAACAAGAGAGAAATTACCTATCGCCCTTTGACATTCAATGGCATCACTGAATTCCTCCCCCACCCACCTATCCCACTATCAATATCAGGAGATACCACTGACCAGAAACAGAACTGGATTAGCCATATAAATACTGTGGCTACCAGAGAAGGTCAGAGGCTAGGAATTATGCGGCGAGGGACTCATCTCCTGACTTTCCAAAGCCTGTCCACAATCTACAAAGTTCAAGTCAGGGGTGTGATGGAATACTCTTCACTTACCTAGATAAGTGCAGCTCCAACAATGCTCAAGAAACTCAACTACATCCACGACAAAGAGGCCTGCTTGATTGGTACCCCTTCTATAAACATTCAATCCCTCCACCTCCGATGAATGGTGACAGCAGTGTGTACCATCTCCAAAATCCACTGCAGGCATTCATCAAGGTTCCTTAGGCAGCACCTTCCAAACCCACAACCACTACCATCTAGAAGGACAAGAGCAGCAGATACAAAAGGGGGGTTATTGGGTTACGGGGATGGGGTGGAAGTGGGGGCTTGGGTGGGTCGATGCAGACTCGATGGGCCAAATGGCCTCCTTCTGCACTGTATGTTCTATGTTATGTTAGATACATTGGAACCCCACCACCTGGAAGTTCCCCTCCAAGTCACTCACCACACCAACTTGGAAATACATCGCCGCTCCTTCACTGTCACTGGCTCAAAGTCCTGGAACTTACTCCCTAACAGCACAGTGGGTGTACCTACACCTCAGGGATTACAGCGGTTCATGAAGGTAGCTCACTACCATCTTCTCAAGGGCAATTAGGGATGGGCAATAAATGCTGACCTCAGCAGAAACGCCCACACCCCGTAAATTATTTTTTTAGAACGGCCCGATGATGGCCTGTGAGTCATCTGATTGGTTCGTATTTCTGTAGACCTTTCCCAAAAGAGGCTATTCAGGTCCCTCACCGGTTTTCTAGTTGGTGACCAAGACCTCTCTTCAATCCCTCGCAACAAGATTCTAATGCAAAATTCTCTG
Organism: Scyliorhinus canicula; assembly: GCF_902713615.1. Classification (NCBI taxonomy): domain Eukaryota; kingdom Metazoa; phylum Chordata; class Chondrichthyes; order Carcharhiniformes; family Scyliorhinidae; genus Scyliorhinus; species Scyliorhinus canicula. Next base: position 61,819,857 of record NC_052163.1, on the reverse strand, counting down.
GCCTTGCCGTAGTGTGTTTCTCGGTGGCAGGAGGCAGCCTGCCGTTGGCCAACGACGGCATCTTCTGGTCTCACCGCTGTCAGTGGGATTTCCCATTGCATTGAATCAACCCCATGCTGCTGGGAAACCTGTGGCGGGGTGCAGCCACTGGCCCAGCCAGCGCCATCCACAACCTGTGCATGAATATCAAAAAGCACACAAGAAAAAATATAAGACAAAACAAAATCCTAGCAATTGGGAGAGATAAAGCAAGTAATAAAAGGTGACAAAACAGATTGTAAGAGCTACAAGAAGTGAATATGAAAGGAAATCTACAAATCGTCAAAATCAATACATGTTTTTACAATAATATTAGGAAAAACAGCGTGATCAGAGACAATGGGCTCGATCGTACGGCTGAGACGGGGGCGATGAGGCCGTTAAGTCTTGCGAGAGGCATTACCCGGGCATTTGCAACCCTGGGCCGACTCCTGAAATCGAACAAACTCTCAGAGAGTCGTGAATACCGCCCAGTCCATCACACGAACCTGTCTCCCATCCATGGACTCCATCTACACCTCCCGCTGCCGGGAGAAAGCGGGCAGCATAATCAAGGATCCCTCCCACCCGGCTTACTCACTTTTCCAACTTCTTCCATCGGGCAGGAGATACAGAAGTCTGAGAACACGCACGAACAGACTCAAAAACAGCTTCTTCCCCACTGTCACCAGACTCCTAAATGACCCTCTTATTGACTGACCTTATTTACACTACACCCTGTATGCTTCAACCAATGCCGATGCTTATGTAGTTGCATTGTATATCTTGTGTTGCCCTATTATGTATTCTCATGTATTTTCTTGAATTTTGTTTAATTCCCTTTTCTCCCATGTACTGAATGATCTGTTGAGCTGCTTGCAGAAAATTACTTTTCACTGTACCTCGGTACACGTGACAATAAACAAATCCAATCCAATCCAATCCAAGACGTAGCAATTAGGATCTCGCCCTCACTGGATCCACATTTGCATATTTAAGTGAGCAGTTGACCTCACTTAAATATGTCCGCGCTGAAGTCTCCCAAGGCCCGGAACAAATACCCTCTCCTAAGTAGTAAGGGCGTGGAATGCCCTGCCTGCAACATTATTGGACTCGCCAACACTAAGGGCATTCAAATGGTCATTGGATAGACACACAGACGATAAGGGAATAGTGTAGATGGGCTTTAGAGTGGTTTCACAGGTCGGCGCAACATCGAGGGCCGAAGGGCCCGGACTGTGCTGTAATGTTCTATGTTCTTAAGGGCAGCCGTTTAGCGTCGTTTAACACTGGTCCAGACAAATGTTGACCAGGCGTAACGGCATCTCGGGGGGGGGGGGGGGGGGGGGGGGGGGGGGGGGGCTCCCAGATCATTGAGCCGCCCGGTTGGTCGGGCTCTGGACATGGGATGCCCTGGCACTCCCATGCCACTTGGATACCTTGACACTGTCAACCTGGCATCTTGGCACTGCCACCTAGGCATCCTCTCAGTGCCATCGGGGCCCCCAGGCACTGACAGAGTATCAGGCTGGCAATACCAAGGTGCCCGGGTGGAAGTTTGCCCATGCCATGGATCATGTCCAGTGATAACCTGCCCTTATGAAGTGAGGGCGGGGAGCTCGAGGACCTTCGAACAAATAATTTGGGGGAGGGGGGTCTTGAGGCCACAGTGGGGGGTTGAGAGATTGTGACGCCCCAATCTCTTCCGGTACTGATGAGCTGAGCTAGTCAGTGCAGGAAATGGAGGTAAGTGCGGCCTTGGCGGGATGCTCCTCGACGAGGCCAGAAAGAAGAGTCCCATTTGATAGCAGGCACTGAGAAACACCCACTGAACATGCCCAAAACCGGACTCTGTTTTTTCCCATAAATCGCGCCCAACATCAGCTCCTTGAAAGTCGATAATAAAATAAATAAATGACGGACATGCTGAATAATTACTTTGCATCAATATTTACAGCAGAAGAAGAGGTCAGCATGCTGAAAATCCCAGGGAATCTAATATTGAATAAGGAGGGGAGGGCTCGCCAAAAAGGAAATAATGGTCATAAATCATGAATCACACAAAAGGCAAATTCCCAGCACAGATCATTGTCACAAGTAGGCCACATTCCGGCGCCTGTTAGGAGAGGCTGGTACGGGAATTAAACCGTGCTGCTGGCCAGCCTTGGTCTCCTTTAAAAGCCAGCGATTTAGCCCAGTGTGCTAACCAGCCCCGGGTTTTCAAAGGAAAGCGGTGACACTCACCCCAAGTATAAACTTCCAACATTTCTTCTATTTTGGAACTGTTCCTTTGAATAGGTATTCTGCACATGACAGTGCACTATTTAAGAAAAGTGAGAAAGAGAGAGAGAGAGAGAGAGTAGTAACCAGGGAGTTATGGACCATTTAGGCTAACCAGAGAATCGATAGAATTCCTATAGTGCAGATTGAGGCCATTCACCCCATCGAGTCTGCATCGACAATCTGAAAAAGCACCCTCCCTAAATCCACTCTTCTCCCCCCCCCCCCACCCGCCCACTCACCCGCCCGCCCCATGACCACACCTAATCTACACATCCATGGACTTTTGGGAGGAAACCGGAGCATCTGGAGGAAACCCATGCAGACACAGAGAGAATGTGCGAACTCCACATAGACAGTCACCCAAGGGTAGAATTGGACATGGGTCCCTCTGATGCAGTAGTGATAATCACTGTGCCACCGCGCCACCCCAACACATCTGTTTTCTGGACGCTTCTTGAGTTATGAATAATTGAGCGATTGAACACCTTGTAAATTTTTACCTGACCAGAGTGAACCAGCATAGATTTGTAAAGAGTGAACCATGTCTCACTAGAGTCAAGGAATGTTTATGGATACTATTCATATGGAGCTTCGGGAAGATAATTTCTGAGCGACAAGAGACAGAGTATGGATATTGCGCTAGTTCTCCAATTGGTAGGATGTGACTAGTGGCATCCTGTAAGAATCTCCGTTGATCTCACCATATTTAGTGATGAAAGAGATGATGGGACGGAGATAGGTTGGACACAAGGAGAGGCAGCATTGTAAGCATTGTAGATGGAAGTGGCATGGTAGCACAGTGGTGAGCTCTGTTGTTTCACAGCACCAGCGATCCGGGTTTGATTCCCGGCTTGGGTCACTGTGCACGTTCTCCCCGTGTCTGCGTGGGTTTCCTACAGGTGCTCTGGTTTCCTCCCACAAGTCCCGAAAGACATGCTCGTTTGCTGAATTGGACATTCTGAATTCTTCATCTGTGTACCTGAACAGGCACCGGAATGTGGCGACTAGGGAATTTTCACAGTAACTTCATTGCAGTGTTAATGTAAGTCTAGTTTTGACGCTAATAAAGATTATTATTGTTAAAGCATTAAATTACAAACAGATAAGAACAGCTTAACTGAATGCTCAAAATTGTCGCAAGTGGATTTCAAATATCAAAGTCATTTTTGATGGTTAAAAGCTTGAAACAGCTGAGATCCAATGAGTCTTGGGAGTCACTTAACATAAATTGTTAAACTATCATGGACGGATGCAGGATATAACTAAAAAGGTGAACGGAATTCTGGGGCGAGATTCTCCGTTTCAGGGACTATGTCCCAACGCCGTCGTGAAAACTGTGGCCTTTTACATTAGCGGCCACGCCGTGCTCCATGGCGGACTCGGACCGCAGAGATGGACTGCGTAAATAGTGCCCCCAATCAGCCGCGCGCCCAACACGGACTGCCCGCCCAAAAATAGCTTGGTCCCACGTGAGGCCTCCCCTGCCCTTAGATCGACCCGCCCCCAACCGTGGCGGCTGTGGACTGAATTCGCAGCCACAGCCGATCGGTGGGCACCGATCGCGGGCCCATGGCACCCTTGGCACGGCCGTGGTACTGCCGTGCCAATCGGTGCCATGGTTTTAAAAATCGGCACTTTACGGCCGTTTTTACGAACGGCCAGACCAGGCGTGTTTGCCGTTCGTAAAAACAGCTGTAAAGGGCTTGGAACTCGGCCCATCGGCCAGCTGAGAATCGCTGCTGGCCGTAAAAAAACGGCGGCAGCGATTCGTATCGGGAGTCGGGCGTGGGGGGGGGAGAATAGCGGGAGGGCGTCAGCCTAGCGTGGCCGTAAAATTTTACGAACCCCGCTATTCTCCGCACCGTCGTGAGTGCGGAGAATTGCGCCCTTAGTGTGGTTAACTTCCGTCCTCACTGAATCTTCCCACCCATCTTAAAGATGGGATCCTCCTGGCTTGAATCAGATCAACTGCTGTGAAACCATTTTTTCATTGAATTCATTGAAATACTCAGATGACCCCCCGGGTGGGCGATTCAGATGATTCGAGCCTCAGGCATGGCATTTTTCACGGGGTGACAAAAAATGTTCTTCGTGCCTGAAATTTGCGTTCCAGATTGTGCCGCCGGGGCTGGCGGGATCTGTAGCGGTTTTCTCACTAAAAATGACCAACACATTAGGGAGTGCAGGATTAGGGGAGTTAGACATTTGTTGGTCAATGGTATTCAGGGATATGTGGAGATTAGTCTCTGATCAGCCATGATCTCATTGAGTGATAGAATAAGCTCCAGGGGCCAAATAGCTTACAGCTACTCCTACGTTCCTGCGGACAGAGGTGTAAATATGTGCTGGCGCAATAAAACAGAAAATGCTGGAAAAGCTCAGCGGGCCTAGCAGCATCTGTGGAAAGTGAAACTGAGTTAACGTTTCAAGTCTGTGTGATTTCTTCAGAGGGAATAGTGCTGACACACTTGTGTTTAAATGTGAACCATTTACATGTGCTGTAATTTATATAAATCATCACAGACGCATCAGACTGTTACATCTATAGAGGAGAAATATATATGCAAATGCATGCAATGTCTACAATTTAAATGGCTGATTACTCAGATGGATGCACACAATTGCAAACTGTAAGCTCAGAAGCTCAACATGTTGGGAGGAATTGAGCACCCAAACGAGATGATTATTCCGCGTAGTTAAATTGTAGATTAAATGAGAACATGGCTTAAAATATGGCAACAATTCCAGTAAATATCTCGGCCTGTCACTCGTGGTTAAACTAGCAGATTCCACGCACATAAAGCAGAAAGAGGCAAATCAAACCAACTGGTCTATGCCCAAGTTTATGCTCCCACTCTGCTTCATCCAAATCTATCTGCACAGCCCCCTAGCTTTCCCTTAAAGTACCTTTGCTTTTCGCCTCAGCAGTTGCATACTGTGTGAGGAGACTATATGGGCTGGGGGGGAGGGGATTGTAGGGAGGGGAGGAGGTGGTGGGATGGGTGAGGACAAGAACCAATCTTTGCTGTGTTGCCTTCTGTGTTTGAAGGATTGTGAAAGACTCTGTGGCTCGCACACAGAGCAGGACTGACTTTGCATGAAGGCTGAGGAGTAACTATAGGACAAAAAGCCCAGCATGTTGTCAGCACAATTAATGAGAGAGACAGCAAGACATTTTTGGAAAGCAAATGTGGAGTTGATTCCGCATTCTGTTGTGCTGTGGGTGGAGCAAAACCCGCTGGGTTCATCGCTCAGCAGGGTGGGCCATTTCCCCATCCTCTGTCTGTATTACTTACCAGGAGCAGAAACATCTCTTATATCTTCACCCATATTAAACACATGATGTTCCTCTGGGTGTCTCTCCCTGTGATACTTCCACAGTCCTCAAAAAGATCATCAGTTGTAATCTTTGGCAATTAATCAGGTCATTATATTTATCTATTTCCCCAAGCTAATGAGATAATTTGCCTGTAGATGATGCACTGGCCATTGTGGGACAAAGAGTTTATCTGTTATCAGATGAACACTGAAATCATAGACTTGTCCGCAAAGCTCAGATTCCAGTGTGGATCCTGCTACAATCAGATATGTTGGAAATCTGTACATGTAATAAAGAAATTCCACGGGAAATTGGGAATGCTAAATAATAATTGTAGTTCAAAGTCAAATTCTGAACTTGTGTTACTTAAACATTGTTTAATAATATTTATAATATAATATTTACATATGGAGGGCAAAATTGTCAGCTGTTCACGCTGGCAGGATCTACTGCTCTCGCCGATGGCACACCTGCTCCATGTGTTTCCCGGTGGCATGGGTGGATTCAATGGGAAATCCCATTGATAGTGGCACGACCAGAAGATCCCGCCACTGACCAATGGCGGGCCACCTCCTGCCGCCTAGAAACACGCTGCGGGAAAGCCAGGGGGGCAGCCATGTTCGATTCCAGCTTTGGGTGACTGTGGAGCTTGCACATTCGCCTCGTGTCTGCGTGGGTTTTCTCCGGATGCTCCGGTTACCTTCCATAGTCCAAAAATACACAGATTAGGTGGATTGGCAATGATAAATTGTCCCTTGGTGTTCAAAGGTTAGTTGGGGTTATGGTGAGGGGGTGGGGGAGGGGTCCTAGGTAGGATACTCTTTCGAAGGGTCAGTGCAGATTCAATGGGCTGAATGGCCTCCTTCTGCACTGTAGGGATTCTATGATCATGGACATCTTAATGAAATGTAATCTTATTCATGGTATTGGCTGCTACGGGATGTCCAACAGTATCTTAGCAGCACTATTCCTCCTCAGGCAGAGAGACACTGCATCCATTCAGCACCTGCTGAAGGATCTGACCTGCACCCCTCCACCCAAGGCCGTGCCCAACCACTGCAGCATTAATCTGTATATATTACAGATACAAGCCGTGTGGGCAGCACAATAGCACAGTGGTTAGCACTGTTTTTCACAGCACCAGTGTCCCAGGTTCGATTCCCGACTTGGGTCATTGTCTGTGCGGAGTCTGCAAATTCTCCCTGTGTCTGTGTGGGTTTCCTCTGGGTCCTCCAGTTTCCTCCCACAAGTCCTGAAAGACATGCTTGTTAGGTGATTTGGACATTCTGAATTCTCCCTCTGTGTACCCGAACAGGTGCCGGAATGTGGCGACTTAGAGCTTTTCACAGTAACTTGATTGCAGTGTTATTGTAAGCCTACTAGTGACAATAAATATTATTATTATATACATCTTGTATATATACACTGGTAGTTCATGGGGAAATGCTCCTTTACAAATTTGATTGAGTTTTTTGAAGGGGTAACCAAGAAGGTAGATGAGGGTGGTGCAATTTGATGTTGTCTACATGGACTTTAGCAAGGCCTTTGACAAGGTACTGCATGGTAGGTTGTTGCAATAGGTTAAATCTCACGGGTTGTTTTTCAAACTGGAGGCTGTGACCAGCGGTGTGCCTCAGAGATCGGTGCTGGCTCCACTGTTTTATTTATAAATAATGATTTGGATGAGAATGTAGGAGACATGGTTAGTAAGTTTGCAGATGACACCAAGATTGGTGGCATAGTGAATAGTGAAGAAGGTTATATAAGATTGCAACAGGATCTTGACCAATTGGGGCAATGGGCTGATGAATGGCAGATGGTGTTTAATTTGGATAAATGTGAAGTGATGCATTTTGGTAGATCAAATGAAATGAAAATCGCTTATTGTCACGAGTAGGCATCAATGAAGTTACTGTGAAAAGCCCCTAGTCGCCACATTCCGGCGCCTATTTGGGGAGGCTGGTACGGGAATTGAACCGTGCTGCTGGCCTGCCTTGGTCTGCTTTCAAAGCCAGCGATTTAGCCCAGTGAGGGCAGGACCTACTCAGTTAATGGTAGGGAGTTGGGGAAAGTTACAGAACAAAGAGATCTAGAAGTACAGGTTCATAGCTCCTTGAAGGTGGAGTCACAGGTGGACAGGGTGGTGAAGAAGGCATTCAGCATGCTAGATTTTATTGGTCAAAATATTGAATACAGGATGTGGAGCAATGCCCACATATCTCTGGTCAATTTAGCCTGCTTTCAGAATTATGACAACTTGTACAGCGGGCGGAATTCTCCACAAGGCCCGACGGCGTCGTGAAACCTGGAGAGGTTCACGACGGCGTCGGAAGCCTCTCCCGGCCCCCTATTCTCCCCTACCCGGGGGGATAGGCGGGCCGTACCGGGAAACTCAGCGGCCGGGCCTTGTCCCTGGCTTCAAGGCCCGGCGCGCCAAGAATGATGCCGCGGCGGAGCCTAATGACGTCAGGCGCGCATGCGCGGGTTGTACAGCTCAAACCCGCACATGCACGGTTGCCGTCTTTCCCCTCAGTCGCCCTGCAAGATGTGGCGGCTCGATCTTGCGGGGCGGCGGAGGGGAAAGAGTGCGTCCCCTTGAGACGCCGGCCCGACGATCGGTGGGCACCGACTGGGCGCTGCCAGCCCCCTCCCGAGCACGGTCGTGGTGCTCGATCCCCGATCCGCCCTCCCTAGGCCCCACACTTACCTGGTGCGCCATGTTCACGACGGCAGCGACCAGGTGTGGTTGCCGCCGTTGTGAACAGGTCTGGAACGGCATGCCGCTCGGCCCATCCGTGTTGGAGAATCGCGGGCCGCCGTGAAAAACTGCGGCCCGCGTTTCTCCGAGCGGTGTGTTGGAAAACCGGACATGCCATTTTGGGGGGGGGGGTGGGAGAATAGCGGGAGGTGCGGGAGCGGACCTCCCGCTATTCTCCCACCCATCGTGGTTGCGGAGAATCGCGGCCAACATGTCTGGAAGTTGTACAAGACATTGGTAAAACCACACATGCAAAATATTGTGTTCCGTTCTGGTCACCCTACTATAGGAAGGATATTGTTAAACTAGAAAGAGTGCAGAAGAGATTTACGAGGATGCGACCAGGACTTGATGGTCTGATTTATAAGGAGAGACTGGATGGGTTGGGACTTTTTTCCTTGGAGTATGGGAGGCTTCGGGGTGACCTTATAGAGGTCTATAAAATAATGAAGAGCATAGATAAGGTAGATAGTCAACATCTTTTCCCAAAGGTAGAGAAGTTTAGAACTAGAGGGCATAGGATTAAGGTGAGAGGGGAGAGATACAAAAGAGACCAGAGGGGAAATTTTTTCACACAGAGCATGGTGAGCATCTGGAATGAGCTGCCAGAGGCAGTGGTAGAGGCGGGTACAATTTTGTCTTTTAAAAAGCAGTTAGATAGTTACATGGGCAGGGTGGGGTTAGAGGGATATGGGCCAAATGAGTGGGACTAGCTTAGTGATAGAAATTCGGCGGCATGGACAAGCTGGGCCGAAGGGCCTGTTTCCATGCTGTAAACAGGTAATGCTAAGAAATATGCAAGTCCTCATGTGGACTGAAGCGGTTCAAAAAGGCCACCTTTATCAGGGCAAGTCGGGATGGGCATTAAATGCCACCCTTGCCAGTGATGCCTACATCTGTCTGGTCAATTTGGCCTGCTTTCAGAATTATGACACAAATAAAAATTTGCTTGTGGACCATAAAGCAAAATCTAGGCAGTGGAAACAAATCTAATAGCTGCACATTTGTAAATATTTCATAGCCAACATTCATTACAAATTAATAATGCATGTTACTGATGGTATTCTTTGCAAACTGTTTATATTTCAGTGTAGCAACCTTACTAATTAGTATGGTGACATAAATGGTTGTTGATTAAATACATGTTAAGTTGTTATTGGGCTTAGTGCTTTGGAGGTCAAATGTGCAATCGAAATGTTAATTAAAAATCCTATAGAATCTCTCCAACTCATTAAATTTCTTGAGGTTCGTCAATAATCAAAGGGAAACTTCCCTGCAAATAAATTCTCCACTGGGCTGTGGGAGCTCATTATTACACACGGAATAGGAAGTAGTGTCAGTGTATTTGGGTCAATACTTCAGCAGCATTCTCCCACTGAATGAGCCAGAGCTGGTTAACAATGTGTGGGTTCCGGACAGTAAGAACATTCAAGGCCTATCCATGTTCCCCTCGATCATCTCCCCCCTCTTTTAAAAGGCTTTTAATAGAATCCCTATGTGCAGAAGGAGGCCATTCGGTTTATCAGGTGTGCACTGACCGTCTGAAAGAGCACCCCAGTTGGCCCACAGTCCTGCCCTAACCCCGTAACCCCACCTAACCAGCACATCTTTGGACTGTGGGAGGAAACCGGAGCACCCAGAGGGAAACCCACGCAGACATGGGGAGAACGTGCAGACTCCACACAGACAGTGACCAAAGCGCTGTGAGATAGCAGTGTTAACCGCTGTGCCACCAAATACTCTCCCCATCCCCTGTAGTGGGTTCTCCGGTCTCGTCCGTGGTGGGACAGGTTTGGCGTTCCAGTCAAAACTCCATTCATTTTCAGTGGCACCGGAAAATGCCTGCTGCGAAGGAGGAGGAAAGGTTTTGGCCGATGGGGGGGATTTTCTGGCGGTGCCCTGCCCGAGACAGGAAGTTCCAGCCTGAGGTTAACGGACCTTTAAATGGCCCGACAAATTTCTCATCCTGCCCACGGTGATTCCTGTGGCAGATGGGACCGGAAAACGTACCCTGATTTTTCCATGGCAAATTTATACATAAAACCATCACATAGACCAAAGGACATTACAGCACAGGAACAGGCCCTTCAGCCCACCAAGCCTGCACCGATCCACATTCCTTATTTAGACCTACTACTTATTGCCCAAATGATCTGTATCCCTCCATTCCCCGCTCATTCATGTGTCTACCAAATGTTGTAGGAATGAAACCAGACTCCCTCCGGAGGATCCAGAGTGCTGGTTGAGTTTGTGCAGGGATGTTTGGGTATTGGGACACCTGCTGTAATATGCCTGATGTACCATCAATTCACTACACGATGATGAGAACGAGTGAGCATAGGCTTTATTATCCAAGAACTTGCCTGCTTGTGACTGCTGTAACTACTGAGCGCCGCCCCCATTCTGCACAATGCCTTTAGGGGTTTGTGGCATGCCATCACTTGAAAGGACGTCTGTGAAGTGATCCAGCCTCAGGCCAGGATTATTGCCGCTGCCCCCTAATGCACGATCAATTATTGCGAAAGCAAGATTAGAGAATAATCGAAGGCTTTGTTAGACAAGATGTGTTCCCCAGCAGCTCGTAACAGAAAATGGCTGGAGCTGGGGACGAACACCTCTTTTACCATCCACTGGGCGGAGCCAGCAGACAGGGATTTACCCACATATCTCTAATACAGTAGTACCTCCAACACAAGTACCGTAATACATATAGTACGGTCTACCCCCCCCCCCCCTCCCCCCCGTGGCGTGACCCCACGGAGAGCAGATCTTTAGCAGAACTGGAAGCTCCTAGCGGCCGGTGAAGCGAAAGAACCTCGGATCAGGTTTCACTTGGGCCTGGAGCAGAACACAGACCAACGCAGCTCTGCAGAGCTGATGTCTGCAAGCTTTCTATTTGGCTATATTTATGTGGTTATAAATACAGCGGTCAATATGGTCGCCTTCCTTGATCCTAATTATGTTTGCTCTAGAGTCGCCAGGTATCTTTCGATACCGCCACAAGGTTCAAACCCGAATACTGATCAAAGAACCAATGCGCCAGTTAGTTAGTTCAAAGTCAGTACTATTTATTCATACACACAGTAATATCTACTCATGTGCAAAATACTACAAACTAAACTATCTCTAACGCTAACGCCTATACTTAACTTCGGGTGCCCACTCAGTCAGAGGAACAATGGCCGTTGTTCGGATCTGAGGCTGTTGGGTTCGAAGAGGTAACAGGAGAACAGCTAAGGTCGTCCGTCTGATAGCGAGCATTGACCTTGGACTTACTTGCTTCAGGTGCAGCTGGTGGGCGGGTCTCTCCGCTTCGAGAGCCAAGTCCAAGAGAGCGATTGTCTCCCGGGGCCTTCTTCTTATACTTGAAGGGGCTTCGCGCGCTTTTGGGCGGGCCTTGAACTTGGCCCCAATTAATTGGGCCGTATCTTGATCACTCGTATTGATCTTGACCAATAAAGGGGTGGGTGCCCTGATGGCTGGGTGTGTCCTCGGTAGCCGTTGGCCTTGCTTTGTTTGTGTCTTTCTGGCGCCGGGATGTCTGCAATAGCAGCGGTTACTTGAATGTCATTCCTTTGTTCCCGGAGATGGGCCATCAATATGCTAATTGACCTACAGTTTCAGTCTCGTCTGGGGGTTGCCTTCTCAATACGCATACAGGCTCTGTGCCTGCTTGCTTTCCTAACATTGTCCATATTTCCCTACTGTCACTACGATCATCTATTTTGTATTCTGGAAGTGGCCATCCCAGATGGTTACACTATCCGTGTATATATATAAATGTTCACATCAGCCGGATCTTGATGACTCAACACACAGTGTGTTTGCACAACCCCTTATGTGCATTTGTGCATTTGGCACCTTTATATCATTATAACACACACGGTAACTGATGCAACCATCAATTCACACAAAACCAGGATTAGAAGTAAACTGTGGCTTTAATCAACTAGAACAGTGCCTGCCTGTGACTGATCTGTTAGTGGGAGCCGCCTCGAGGGCGACTGCGTTTTATACCTCCCCTCAAGGGGTGGAGCCAGTGGCGGAACCCACATAGGCCCCAGCATGCTACATTATAGGTAATACCATACAATGGTCCACAGGTGGAGCCCATATGGGCAACAGCGTAATACAGATAAGCACATGGTGAATTGTTACAGCAATACATTCATCACATTAACATGAAGTTTGGAGCTTCCACCTGTACCTATTAACCAGCTCACACATTATTGAAGAAAGGAGCCCTGGCCCTGAGACCTTTAGTCAACCACACCCTGAGACTGACTGAGAAATCATTAACGTCCGTGTACCAATGTGTGATGTAGAGAAAAACAGGATATTTGCTACTTCCATCACTCAAAGAACAAAGAAAAGTACAGCACAGGAACAGGCCTGTTGGCCCTCCAAGCCTGTGCTGACCATGCTGCCCGTCTAAACTAAAATCTTCTACACTTCCTGGGTCCGTATCCCTCTTTTCCCACCCTATTCATGTATTTGTCAAGATGCCCCTTAAATTTCACTATCGTCCCTGCTTCCACCACCTCCTCTGGCAGCGAGTTCCAGGCATCCACTACCCTCTGTGTAAAAAACGTGCCTCGTACATCTCCTCTAAACCTTGCCCCTCGCACCTTAAACCTAGGAATTTACCCCTCTACCCTGGGAAAAAGCCTCTGACTGTCCACTCTGTCTGTGCCCCTCATAATTTTGTATACCTCTATCAGGTCGCACCTCAACCTCCGTCGATCCAGTGAGAACAAATCAAGTTTATTCAAACACTCCTCATAGCTAATGTCCTCCATACCAGGCAACATCCTGGTAAATCTCTTCTGCACCCTCTCTAAATCCTCCACATCCTTCTGGTAGTGTGGCGACCAAGAATTGAACACTATACTCCAAGTGTGGCCTAACTAAGGTTCTATACAGCTGCAACATGACTTGCCAATTCTTATACTCAATGCCCCGACCAATGAAGGCAAGCACGCCGTATGCCTTCTTGACTACCTTCTCCACCTGTGTTGCCCCTTTCAGTGACGTGTGGACCTGTACACCTAGATCTCTCTGACGGTCAATACTCTTGAGGATTCTACCATTCACTATACATTCCCTACCTGCATTAGACCTTCCAAAATTACCTCACATTTGTCGGGATTAAACTCCATCTGCCATCTCTCCGCCCAAGTCTCCAAACGATCTAAATCCTGCTGTATCCTCTGACAGTCCTCACTGCTATCCGCAATTCCACTAACCTTTGTGTCGTCTGCAAACTTACTAATCAGACCAGTTACATTTTCCTCCAAATCATTTATATATACTACGAACAGCAAAGGTTCCAGCACTGATCCCTTCCGGTCACAGCCCTCCAATCAGAAAAGCACCCTTCCATTGCTACTCTCTACCTTCTATGACCTAGCCAGTACTGTATCCATCTTGCCAGCTCACCCCTGATCCCGTATGACTTCACCTTTTGTACCAGTTTGCCATGAGGGACCTTGTCAAAGGCCTTACTGAAGTCCAAAGCGACAACAGCCACTGCCCTACCTGCATCAATCATCCTTGTGACTTCTTCGAAAAACTCTATCAAGTTACTGAGACATGACCTTCCCTTCACAAAATCATGCTGCCTCTCGCTAATACTCCCATTTTTTGCTTCCAAATGGGAGTAAATCCTGTCTCGAAGAATTATTTCCAGTAATTTCCCTACCACTGACGTAAGGCTCACTGGTCTGTAGTTCCCTGGATTATCCTTGCTACCCTTCTTAAACAAAGGAACAACATTGGCTATTCTCCAGTCCTCCAGGACATCACCTGAAGACCGTGAGGATCCAAAGATTTCTGTCAAGGCCCCAGCAATTTCCTCCATGCAAGGAGCATGCCGGTCCTGAATTCCTTTCAACTGACATTTGAAAGCCTCCCACATGTCAGATGTTGATTTACCCGCAAACATCCGCCCCTAATCTAGGTTCTTCAGTTCTCGCCTAATATTGTTAAAATTAGCCTTCCCCCAATTTAGCACATTCACCCGAAGACACTCTTATCCTTGTCCACCAGCATTTTAAAGTTTACTGAATTGTGGTCACTGTTACCAAAATGGTCCCCTACTGAAACTTCTACCACATGGCCGGGCTCATTCCCCAATACCAAGTCCAATACAACCCCTTCCCCAGTTGGACTATCTACATATTCTTTTCAGAAGCACTCCTGGATGCTCCTTACAAACTCTGCCCAGTCTAAGCCCCTAGCACCAAGTGAGTCCCAGTTAATATTGGGGAAGTTGAAGTCTCCCATCACAAGCATCACATTGCTTTTACTCCTTTCCAAAATCTGTTTTCCTATCTGCTCCTCTATCTCCCGCTGGCTGTTGGGTGGCCTGTAGTAAACCCCCAACATTGTGACTGTACCCTTCTTATTCCTGATCTCTACCCATATAGCCTCGCTGCCCTTTGAGTTGTCCTCCCATAGTACAGCTATGACATTCTCCCTAGCCAGTAGCGCAACTCCGCTACCCCTTTTACATCCCCCTCTATCCCGCCTGAAACATCTAAATCCTGGAACGTTTAGCTGCCAATCCTGCCCTTCCCTCAACCAAGTCTCTGTTAAGACAACAACATCATAGTTCCAAGTACTAATCCAAGCTCTAAATTCATCTGCCTTACCCTTCTTGCATTAAAACATGTGCACTTCAGGCGACCAAACCTGCTGTTTTCAGCAACATCTCCCTGATTGCTCATCCTCAGAGCCATACCGGCCCTATTCCTTAGTTCTCCCCCAATGTTTTCACCTTCTGACCTATTGCTCCGGTATCCACCCCCCTGCCATACTAGTTTAAATCCTCCCATGTGACACTAGCAAACCTCGCACCCAGGATATTTATGCCTCTCCAGTTTCGATGCAACCTGTCCTTCTTATACAGGTCACACCTGCCCTGGAAGAGCTCCCAGTGGTCCAGATAATGGAAACCCTCTTTCTTACACCAGCTGTTTAGCCACGTGTTTAGCTGCTCTATCTCTCTATTTCTCACCTCACTGGCACGTGGCACAGGGAGTAATCCCGAGATTACAACCCTTGAGGTCCTGTCTTTTAACTTTCTGCCTAGCTCCCTGAACTGCTGCAGGACCTCTTGCCCCTTCCTGCCTATGTCATTAGTACCAATATCGACAACAACCTCTGCCTGTTTGCCCTCCACCTTCAGGATGCCAGCTACCCGTTCGGAGACATCCTGGATCCTGGCACTAGGGAGGAAACATACCATTCTGGAGTCTCTTTCACGTCCACAGAAGTGCCCATCTGTGCCCCTGACTATAGAGTCCCCCAAGGCTATTGTCCTTCTGCGCTTTGACCCTCCCTGCTGAACATCAGAGCAAACCGTGGTGCCACTGCTCTGGCTGCTGCTGTTTTCCCCGATAGGCTATCCCCCCCCGAAGGTATCCAAAGTGGTATACCTGTTCAAGAGGGGGACAACCACAGGGGATTCCTGAACTGACTGCCTGCCCCTTCTGGTGGTCACCCATCTCTCTGTCTGCACCTTGGGTGTGACCACGTCTCTATAACTCCTATCTATGACGCGTTTCGCCACCTGCTTGCTCCTAAGTGCATCCAATTGCTGCTCCAGCTGAACCACTCGGTCTGTGAGGAGCTGCCATTGGTTACACTTGCTGCAGATGTCGTTGACCGGAATGCTGGAAGCGTCACAGATCTGTCACATCTCACAGTTGGAGCACTGCACCCCGCTGACTGACATTTAAGCACTAATTAATTAATTTAAAATAAACACTTGAATTATTGCTAGATTGAGTTACAATGAACTATATGGGTCTGACGCTAGATGATTTTTACTGTAAAATTAAATGCTAAATACCAATCAGTGCCCTCACTGCCCTCAGGTTTAGTTGCTCCACTATCTACTTAATTGATTAGATTTGTTTTGCAATATTATTTTTTTCAAATTTAAGAGATTCCCAAAGAGCCAATCAGGTCACAGCTTTACTGTGATGTCACTTCAGTTCCCCCCCCCCCCCCCCCCCCCCCCCCACAAAATTTGGAAAGGTAATAAAAATAAAAATCACTGACCTTCCCAGGATTTTCTCTGGATCTCTCCCTGCAGATTAACAGTTACAGGCCAGAAGAAAGATCAAACCAGAAGTGATCAAGCACCTTCTCCCATTCTGCACCTCACTGCACCAAATTACTAAATTCCAATTCCCACTCTGGATGTGTCTCACTCACTTAGGATGTGTCTCCTTCACCTGCGCAAAGCTTACTGAGCGCGCTTTCTGTCTGTCTTTTATACAGAACTCAGGTAACCAGCGTGACTCACTACTTAAGCTTCAAACAGAAGATTACAAGGTACTCCCTTATGCCACCAAACAGGCCTCAGTTGACTGACAGATAACTGCCTCTCAGCAATTAGGGTGGGGGCAGCTTCGAGTGAGATCTTTCCCCTGCCAGGCCCCTTTCCCCTCAGCCCCTTCCCCTCAGCCCTTTCCCCTCAGCCCACTGCCCTAGGCCCTCTCCCCTCAGCCCTTTCCCCTCAGTCCTTTTCCCTCAGCCCCTTCCCCTCAGCCCTTTCCCCTCAGCACTCTCTCCTCAGCAATCTCCCCTCAGCCTTTTCCCCTCAGCCCTTTCCCCTCAGCCCTCACCCCTCAGCACTCCCACCTCACCCCGTACCGCAACCCACACCACCCTCCACCTGCCTAACCATGACGGTGTATTGTGTGTTGCAGGGCCACACGGTGACCAACCTGGAGCACCCGGTGGATACCGCCCACATCCAGTGCCTGGACGGCCAGCCGACGCAGACCAACCGGGCACATCACGCTTACACCGCCCCCGGCCTGCGCCTGGGCGGCCAGCCCACATGGACTCCAGCAGCGATGGGGAGGGCATCTCCAACAACAGCCCTCCGGCCCAGTCCAGTGACGACACAACAACACAGGACACCAGGCGCCATTTGCGTGCAGCTGTTTTCACAGGGGTGGGAGAATCACGTCCTGGCATTGGAGCGGCGTGGCGCGATTCGGTGTCGATTCTCCCACCCAGCGGGGGGGTCGGAGAACCTCTCCAAGAATCCCTACAGTGCAGAAGGAGACCATTCTGCCATCGAGTCTGCATCGACCTTCTGAAAGAGCACTCCACCCAAGCTGACTTCCTCACCCTACCCCAACCAATAATCCTTAACCTAACCTCCACATCTTTATTTTTGGACATTAAGGGTAAATTTATTATGGTCAACCCACCTAACCTGCACATCTTTGGAATGTGGGAGGAAACCGGAGCACCCGGAGGAAACCCATGCAGACATGGGCGAAGGTGCAAACTCCACACAGACAGTCACCCAAGGCCGGAATAGAACATGGATCCTGGGAGCTGTACAGTGCTAACCACTGTGCCACCATGCCACCCTATGTGAAAGTTCATTCACTGTTCATCGGAAGGCATAAAACCTGATCAGTCCCATGACAATGTGAGATTGACATATGCTCTAAAATAAAGGCTACTAGCTTGACGTTATACAACAAAAAGCCTGCTTAATCGCTCCATTCAAGGCCTTAAACACTCACTCTCTCCGCCATCATGCATAGTGGCACCAGTGTGTAGTAGGTACAATGTGCATTGCAGCAACTCACCAAACCTCCCTCTGCAGCACCTTCCAAATCCACATCTCTCCCTCCCAGAAGAACAAGAGCAGAAGATACAAGTTCCATTCCAATCGCTCATCATCCTGGCTGTTCCTTCGCTGTCGCTGGGCCACAACCTGGAACTCCCTCCCTAACCGCACTGTGGGGTGTACCTACACCATAGGGACTGCAGCAGCTCAAGAAGGCAGCTCACCACCCTCTTCTCAAGGGCAATTAGCACTAGGCAATTAATACTGACCTTGCCAGTGACATCCACATCACACGGATTAATGAAAAATAGGAACAGAATTTGAGCCTATGTCACATTCTAGCCCATTGCTAACTCTAGGGCTGCTCGCTGTCCCGTTGCATGCCGCAGTTCTCATTCGACAGGATAGGTTTGGTGGAAGAAGTTGTCACTCCTGATGTGGGAAATTCAAACGGCCAGGAGGTCCCTGCCAGCTGGCGAAGATTATTCTCAGCAGCGTACAGGCAGCAGATGTGATACACAGCCCACATGCTCAACTACACTGTTCATGTGGGCTGTGTATCACATCTGCTGCCTGCTGGCTGCACTGCAGGGAGAGATTAATCCTTCATACTTGGTGACTCCAGGGCCAAAGGAGTGTTGGCGATCTTAGATTGCTGCAGGAATCCTGGCCACAGACACTGTAGTCCGTGCGGAATGGCTGGGATTCTCTGTTTGCTTCTCAGTGAAGAATGACAGAAAATGCAGGTAGTGAGGTCTCGTGTTTCCTCATCACCCCAGCACACCACTGCAGCATTTTGTTCCTTTGTTCTTGAGATGTGTGCCAAACTGATTACTGTTGACTGGTTGCTCTGAGAACATGATGATGTTCCTTCGCTACCTGTCATAATATGCACCCATGCACATCATGAGGTAAAAGCAGGCAGTGACAGACACCCAGTGAGCCAATCAACATACAGAATCACCAGACAGAACACCAGAGGGGGCTTCCGACTACAAAACACACGAGGCATCAGCACTCCGCGTCTTTCGACTGGTGACAACTGTAGTGACAGTCAGGGTGTACAAATCATTCAACACCTTCTACACGTGGATCAGAGCTAGCCTGGTCTAGATAGTTAGAGTTAGTTTACTTAGAGTAGCAGAGAGTCAACTCACAGGCAGCTGTGTGCTTCGTTACTGAAGTTCAATAAATCTTATTGAACCAACACCTACGTTTGGTGTATGCTTTATCGTTTATCTGCATCATGTTGCAGTCTGTGTTACCCCAGGGTGAATAATACGACACTGCCCACTGCAGTCCTCTTGGTCATTCTGTTCCCAAATGGCGTGAGATAGGAAATGCCAGGGAGCATTTCCTGTGACGGTGAAGGAACAGTGATATAAAAGTAAGTCAGATGAGTGTGATTCAGATGGAACTCGAATTATTGCTCCTGTCCTTTTCACGACATTGATTCCAGGGGTGAAGGACTTGACTTATGAAGAGAGATTGAACAGTTCAGGCCTATATTCTTCTAGGTGCTTCATTAGACAGCACCTTCCAAACCCACGACCACTACCATATAAAAGGACAAGAGCAGCAGATACCTGGGAACCTCACCACCTGGAGGTTACCCTCCAAGTCACCCACCACCCCAACTTGTAAACATATCGCCGTTCATTCATTGTGGCTGGGTCAAAAGTCTGGAACTCCCTCCCTAACAGCCCTGTGAGTGTACCTACTACTTGGAGACTTCAGCAATTTAAGAAGGCAACTCATCACCACCTGCTGAAGGGCAGCTACGGATGGGCCATAAATGCTGGCCTAATCAGCGATGCCAACAACCGTAAAGGAAAATATTCTCCAGTGTTTGGAAGAATGAGAGGAGAACTAATTGAGGGATATAAGATACTCAAGGGGATTGACAGGCTAAACATAGAGAGGACATTTCCCCTTGTTAGATATTCTAGAACAAAAGGCCATAGTTTTAGGCTCGGGGCGGAAGATTTAAAACAGAAATGAGAAGGAATTACATCACTCAAATGGTTGTGGAATTCTCTACCCCAGAGTGCAGGGCATGCTGAAACATTAAACAATTTAAGTCAGAGATAGATAGGTTTTTAATTAGTGGTGGGATGAAGGGTTATGTAGAGCAGGCAGGAAGTTGGAGATGAGCTGATATGAGATCAGCTATCATCTGTTTGAATGGCGGAGCAGGCTCGAGATACTGAATTGCCTACTCCTACTCCTAGTTCTTCTGTTCTTACCTTTTCAGTGCTACAGGCTGTAATAACTGTCAGAGTAAACTTGGCAAGACTGCATTTCTTACCTTAACTCAGGTTTTGCCAAGACTTTAGATCTCTGAAAAGTCTGTCTTCCCTCAGCCTTCCTTTCGTCTCAAATGATCAGCCTTTAACATCCATGCTTTGTGTCCCAGATTTGCATACCGTTTCACCGAGCACAACTGAGGGAGCGCTGCACCATCAGAGGTGCCATTTTTCAGACTAGATGTTAAAACGAGGACCCATTCCCCTCTCCAGTGGGTGTGACAGATCTCATTGTGCTATTTAAAAAAAGGGTAAGGGACCTCTGCCCCGGTCTCTCAATCAATATCCGGGGAACAGATTTTTTCGTCATTTCCTCATTGATGTTGTGGGAACTTGTGCGCAAATTGGCTGTATTACAACAGCGACTACATTTCAAAAGTACATCATTTGTTGTAGAGTACTTTGAGATATCCTGAGAAAAGTGTGAGAAGAATTAAAGTTTTTCACTACAGACATTGCTTATTCATTTGCCTTGTCTTCCGTCTCTGTTCAAACCTTGATGGTTCCTGTACCCTTTGTCTTCAGCCATGATTCTCAACGAGGTGTAAAATCCCGTTCTTTACTGTGAATTATGTGTCATTGACACCAGATTGATTAATTGATTGGTTTGATTTATTGTTACGTGTCCCAAGATACAGTGAAAAGTATTGTTCTGTGTAAAGTCCAGACAGATCGTCCCATACATGAAAAAAACATAGGACATACGTAAATACACAATGTAAGTACATAGACACAGTGTTATGGGTCAGGGTTTAGAGAATCCCAAAGTGTATCATGGAGTTCACCTGACCCACAACTTTTAATAGATTGTGGTTATGGGGAGCACACAGGTCCACTCTACAGGTGTAGTACAACAGAAATGGAAAAGTATTTTTTAAAGCAAAACAATGTTTATTCTATGAACTCAAGTTAACCTTTTTAAAACAAACAGTGAATATCTTAGCAACCATTAATTCAACTACACCCCTCAAAGGATACAGCACTAAGCAATCTGTATGCTGTTCTTTTAACATCCAAAAGACTTAACAAACCTTCAAACAGGAGCACATCAGGTTTTACATTCAACACTGAAAACATTTATAATTCCGAATTCACCAAATGATTAAGATAGTCTTTGGATAGCAGAGATCAACAGTGCAGCTCTTTGGTTTTACGTCAGATGCAGCTAACTGTAAAACACAGACACACCCAAGCTTTTTCTCAAACTGAAACTAAAAAGCAGAAGTAGAGCTCAGCTCCACCCACACTCTGACATCACTCCAGTAACATGAGCAGCTCCATTTCTTAAAGGTACATTTCTTAAACACCCATTTCTTAAAGGTACTCTCACATGACAACAGGCATCGGGTGAAGATTATGGTGAGTAGTACTACTCAGTAGGGAAGATGTGTGAAGAGATCAGTTTTGTGTTAATAGTGGGGAAGAAGCTGTTGTTGAACCTGCTAGTATGTGTTCTCAGACTTTTGTATCTCCTGCCCGTTGGATGAGAGAATAACCCGGGTGTGAGTGGTCTTTGATTATGCTGCCCGCTTTCCCAAGGCAGTGGGAGGTGTAGGCAGAGTCAGTGGATGGGAGACGGTCTCGTGTGATGGATTGGGCTGTGTCAACGACTCTGTAGTTTCTTACGGTCTTGCGCCGAGCAGTTGCCATGCCAGGCTGTGATGCAGCCAAATAGAATGCTTTCTATGGAAGTAGTGAAGTATGCAGAAGACCAATTTTGCCGAGCTTGCAAAAATGTTTTCACATCGAATATGTTTCAAATGTTTGACTCGGTTGGAATATTACACCATTGCTGAACATTAATTGCTCGTTTCGAGTTCAAAATTGAAAGATTTATTGTGCTATTAGCACGTCATTTGACTGGGCTCATTTCCTGAAATAGGCCACTCTTACAAGCTTGCTTCATTGCCCATTATGGTAATTTGATGTCACAGTCGGTGTACATTGCGTGAGATCTCCAATTTCGGATGATTTTTACGCTCAAGCAGTTGATGCAGGAAAACAGAACACTTTGCAATTTGAGGCACTTGGTCTAAGTGTGACAAATGATGAAACACAAGTTTTATTTTCCATAAAGGCTGCTTTCTGAATTTGGCCAAAAGATTGAATTATTTTGCTCCCATTGGTTTAATTAGCAATCCTGTTTCTAATAGTGATTCTTTGATTGAAAAGAATTGGTTTCTTTCATTGCGATGACTTAATACACACGTGCAAAGTATTCTCGGCTCCCTGGATACTTTGGAGGGGTTATTTTTTAAAGTTAGTTTTTAGTAACGAATTAAATGTTTTGACCTGTTTTGTCTGGGATTCTCTGCACTAAGAAATATTCCTATCAATGGCAGTTGGAGAGGAAACATATTTGTCATGCTATAGTGGGGACGTTGATCTCAGAGCACAGGAACACAAATCAGATCCGGAATTCAACAGATATTGGGATTCTATTTTCCCACCGGCAGCGCACCCTTGTCCGCTGGTTTCCCAGCGGCGTGCGATAGCTTCAGTGAGAAATCCCATTGGCAAGGGGCAGGAGGAGCTAATCCAGCGCCAAGCGAATGGCAGGCAGCTGAAAAGCACACAGCGTCTGGGTCACCGGGGAATCCAGAAATCAGTCTTACAATGGGCAACCAACCCATTACAAGCTTTGCATTATGGTTACAGTTAAGGGTCTATTTTATTCATATGCACCTATTTTGCTATTTACATCAATAATAATAATTTTTATTAGTGTCACAAGTAGGCTTACATTAACACTGCAATGAAGTTACTGTGAAAAGCCCCTAGTCGCCACATTCCGGTGCCTGTTCAGGTGACTGAGGAAGAATTCAGAATGTCCAATTATTGGTGGCTTCAACTCACAATCTTTGGGTTATGTGTTTTTTCCACTGCTGTGAGGGATAATGAACAGCTTTGAAAGCAGACTAGGGAAGGCCAGCAGCACGGTTCAATTCCCGTACCAGCCTCCCCGAACAGGCGCCGGAATGTGGCATCTAGGGGCTTTTCACAGTAACTTCATTTGAAGCCTACTTGTGACAATGAGCGATTTTCATTTTATTATTATTGAGACTGATAAGTGGCCCCAAGTTAATATGGATTTCCTTGAAGACATAGCATAAAAACGTACAGCATTCTGATTTGTAGGGCATCATTCTGGTCAATAGACTTATAGAATTTACAGTGCAGAAGGAGGCCATTCGGCCCATTGAGTCTGCACTGGCTCTTGGAAAGAACACTCTACCAAGGTACACACCTCCACCCTATCCCCATAACCCAGTAACCCCACCCAACACTAAGGGCAATTTTGGACACTAAGGGCAATTTAGCATGGCCAGTCCACTTAACCTGTGCATCTTTGGACTGTGGGAGGAAACCGGAGCACCCGGAGGAAACCCACGCAGACACAGGGAGAATGTGCAGACTCCACACAGACAGTGACCCAAGCCGGGAATTGACCCTGCGACCCTGGAGCTGTGAAGCAATTGTGCTAACCACAATGCTACCATGCTGCATTGACTTTTAAGAAAGACCTTGGGTGGAATTTTATGACAGAAACCTCAGCTTTCAAGCGATTATTTTTAAAGGGCGCTTCGATTTAAATTATTGTAAAAAGTAGGATCTTCCCATGGACATGGAGACCTCGATCCCCCCTCCCCCACCTTCCACAACCAGCCCCTCTACCCGCAGGCTTAGGCCAAACCCGTTTCCATGGACAGGGGGAGACCCCGCACCCCTACGGACTCAGGGAACCCCCACAGTTATGGTCGGTGGCACTGTGGCATAGTGGTACAGCTCTTTTACAGCGCCAGGGAGCCGGGTTCAATTCCAGCCTTGGGTGATTGTCAGCGTGGAGTTGCACTTTCTGCTCGTGTCAGCATACGTTTCCTCCAGATACTCCAGCAGTGGATTGACCATGCTTATAGATTATCCCTTAGTGTCCAAAGAGGTACAAGGTTGATTGGGTTATGGGTTTACGGCGATAGGGCGGGGAAGTGTGCTTAGGTGAGGTGCTCTTTCAGAGGATCGGTGCAGATGGACTGAATGGCCACCTTCAACGCTGTAGGAGCTCTATGATTCTATTCTACCATTATATCACACAGGACCCCTCTCCAAGAACTCCACAATGCCCAAGTATACAGTACACATGTTGTATACAGCATACAGATTGTATACAGTGCACATGTTGTATACAGTGCACATGTTGTATACAGTGCATTGGTTGTATACAGTACACATTTTGAATACAGTGCACAGGTTGTTTTCAGCATACAGGTATGCAGGGCACAGGTTGTATACAGTGCACATGTATACAGTGCACATGTTGTACACAGTGCACATGTATACAGCATACAAGTTGTATATAGTGCACACGTATACAGTGCACATGTTGTATACAGTGCACATGTTGTATACAGTGCACATCTATACAGTGCACATTTATACACTGCACATGTTGTATACAGTGCACATCTATGCAGTGCACATTTATACACTGCACATGTTGTATACAGTGCACATGTATACAGCATTATGATTGTATACAGTGCACATGTATATGGCACACAGGTTGTACACAATGCACATGCTGTATACAGTGCATAGGTTATATACAGTGCACATGTTGTATACAATGCACATCTATACAGTGCACATATTATATACAGTGCACAGGTTGTATACGGTGCACAGGTTGTATGCAGCATACAGATTGTATACAGTGCACAGGTTGTGTACGGTGCACAGCTTGTATACAGTGCAGTGGCTCTATGCAGAAGATGGTGTAGACAATAATAATAATCTTTCTTAGTGTCACAAGTAGGCTTACATTAACACTGCAATGACGTTACTGTGACAATCCCCTACTTGGCGCAATCCGGCGCCTGTTGGAGTACACTGAGGGAGAATTCAGAATGTCCAAGTCACCTAACAGCACATCTCTCGGGACTTGCAAGAGGAAACCGGAGAACCTAGAGGAAACCCACGCAGACATGGGGAGAACGTGCAGACTCCGCCCAGACAGTGACCTAAACCGGGATTCGAACCTGGCACCCTGGCGCTGTGAAGCAACAGTGCTAACCACTGTGTTATTGTGCCGCCACAGGTTGCATAGGTGCACAGTTTGTATACAGAGCACAGGTTATATAATGTGCACAGGTTGTTTACACACACTTATTGTATACAGTGCCCAGGTTGTGTACAGTGCCCAGGTTGTGTACAGTGCGCAGGTTGTGTACAGTGCCCAGGTTGTGTACAATGCCCAGGTTGTGTACAGTGCCCAGGTTGTGTACAGTGCCCAGGTTGTGTACAGTGCGCAGGTTGTATACAGCGCACAGGTTATATACAGCGACCAGGTTGTATACAGTGCACAGATTATATACAGCGACCAGGTTGTATACAGCACATAGGTTGTATACAGTGCATCTACAGTCCACCAATAGTGAATATTTATGGTGGCTTTGTCCTGCTTGGTGCCAAACCTTTTGAGTTTTGCAGCTGCATCCATCCAGCCAGAAGGTGCATTCCATCACCCTCCTGACGTATGCTGGACATTTTTCAAGGAGTCAAGCTACTTAACGTTGAATACCTAACTTCTGATCTGTTGTAGTAGCCAAGGCATTTATGCGGCTAGGTTTCGGGTCAGTGATGTCCCACAGCATGCTGATGGTGGGGTCTCAATGGTAGTAATGCCATTGACTGTCAAGGGGAGTTTATTGTGCTCTCGCTTGTTGGAGATGTTCAGTGCCTAATACATGTATGGTTTGAGCGTCACTTTCATGCTCAAACCTGGATGTTGTCCAGGTCTTCCTGCATGCTGGCATAATTTCTTCCTAGTGCTTTGTGTATAGATACTAAAGTAGGCTGATTAATGCCATGGAGACTGGGTTTGGGTCATTAGTAAATAGGTGCCATTTGGGTCCAGACAATGAATTAGCCATGACAGGACATTGCAATACAAACAATCCAGAATGTCACTGGCCCATTTTCAATGTACACATGGATTAAGGGATGCGATTGACCTTGAGTTCTGTTGCTTTTGGCTGTGATTGAAATACATGTATGCATAGAACACAATGAATCCCTGATGGAACAGTGGCTTCACACCAGATCCTAACCACTCTAATACTTTCTGCCAAAATGATCAGCAAAATTGGAGCCTGCCTCACTAATATATGAATGGTCTCATCACAAAATAAACTGGAAGAAGCTCATGTAACTGAAATAAGACTTTCCCTTGAACATTCTGCAGACTCTTAATCATCTCCAATCAAACTGCTTTGTTTCTGCTAAAGAAGTAGGTAAATGACTATTTGCCTGGAATCAATTCATGATCACATGTATGTCAGCTGATAGCACACATCCTTTCCTCTGAGTCAGAAGGTTAAGGGTTCCAACCTGCAGTCAGAGCTCATAATCTGAGGTAATTCCGCAGTGCACTCTCCAGGGAACGCTGCCCTTTGAATGAGATATTAAACTGAAATCCCATCAGCTGTTCAGGTGGACATTCCAAATCATGGCACTATTTGAAGAAGAGCAAAAACTTCTCTCAGTGTCCAACATTCCTTCAGGTTGGCTCAGCTCAGTTGGCTCGTGATGCGGAGGGATGCCGATAGCATGGGTTCAATCCCGTACCGGCTGAGGGTAGCCATGAAGACACTCCCCCCCCCCCCCAACCTTCTCAACCTTGCTCTCTCGTCTGAGGTGCGGTGATCCTCAGGTTGAATAACAACCAGTCAGCTCTCCCCCCTCAAAGGAAAGAGCAGCCTCTAGGACTATGGAGACTTTCATTAAACAGTACCAACATAACTTCTCCAAATAACACAACATGGGGTGTACAGAGCTGAGAGACGTGCCATATAAATTGAAATCTTCGCGTTGTGGGCATGACAACTTGTCAGTATTCCAAACGCAGTCGCTATGTCCATTCTGAAGGACTGAGTGCTTACCTTTGTGACCCACAATGTAGTTGGGAGCACAAACAAGGCTGCACTCGAGTGAAAGGAGCACATATGTACAAGATAGATATCTATGAACCGAAACGCACTGCGAGGGGTCACTAAGGGGAAGTTCCAATTATTGAACCCAAGTGACAAACATCTCACAAATATTCCCTATGTCATGAGAGGTGTTTTATTCCCAGCTCCAGCTGCCCCCGGTTGGGAATTCCATTTATTCCACCCGTTTACATGGTGCAGTAATAAAACAGACAACTGAAAGTTTCACGATTTTAAAAAAAACCAGTGAATCAATTACATGTTAGTTTGTGTCTTATTTTATTTTCCTTGCCTCTCCTCCTACCCCACACCTACCCTGACATTACCCATCGGTTGGCTATTTTTTGTAGGAACTTTGTAGGAACATGGGGGGAAATTGGAAAATGTTGTTTTCTCTTTATAAATTATTAAAAGGGCTGTCTGAACTAAACACTACAATATTTTCTCCATTTATTGTTTTTTTTCTTCATTAAGGGCCAATCCACCTAACCTGCACATCTTTAGGTTGTGGGGTGAAACCCATGCAGATACAGGGAGAATGTGCACACTCCACACGGACAGTGACCCAGGGCCGGGATACGAACCTGGGTCCCCTCCATTTATTGTTGATTTCTTTAAAACCATTGCCTTAAAGGTAAGATAAAGAAAGGCCTTTTTTTATTCACTCAAGGTTGTGAGCTTCATGGGATCCTGGCATCGCTGGCTAGGCCAGGATTTATTGCCCATCCCTAACTACCCATTGAGAATATGGTGGTGAACTGCCTTTTAAACCACTGCAGTCCATGTGGTGTAGGTACCCACAGTGCTGATATGGAGGGACCTTGACCCTGAGACAGTGAAGGAATGGTGATATACTTCCAATTCAGGATGATGAATGGCTTGTTGGGGGTCTTGCAAGTGGTGGTGTTTCCATGTATCTGCTGCCCTTGTCTTTCTGCGTGAGCAGTTGTGGGCTGGGAAGGTGCCTTAAGGAGCCTCGGTGAGTTCCTGCAGTGCATCTTGTCGATGATAGTGTACTTCAATGATGCAGGGGGGAAGGTTTCTGGATGGGGTGCCAATCAAGCAGGCTGCATAGCCCTGAATGTTATCAAGCTTCTTGAATATTGTTGGAGCTGCACTTATCCAGTTAACAACACCACAGGATGTCCCAAAGCACTCCATAGTAAATAAGGTGATTTCAAAGCGAACTCACTGGGCTGGATTGTCCATTTGGGAGACTTAGTTCTCCCATTGGAGTAGAATCATTCCTGGGGCTGGATTCTCCGCCCCGATCCGCCGGTGGGATGCTCCGTTACGCCGGCTGGTCAATGAGGTTTCCCAATGTGGGGCAGCCCCCATGCCATTGGGAAACCCCCGGGCGTCGGCAAAACGGAGAATCCCGCCAGTGGAAAATCCCATCCCTGGTCTGCGTTGGTGCTCGGAGAGGTGCCCAGGAGCAATTCACTCTGTGATACTAATTCATGCATGATGGGAAACTCCCGGGATTCCATTTGGAATCCAGCTATTGGGCTGTCATTTTGAGCTGGAGGCCCAATGCCCACCTCCGGTTACTGGCCCCTCTTCCTCGCAATGAAAGTCCTGCCCCCCCCCCCCCTTCCTGTTGACAAGTAGGGGCATCCTTCCTCCCATCACCGTGGGAATGATGGTTCACTCCCCACACTCGCACACTTAAGCGTGACCTGACCTCCCATATTGACCCGCTTTAGAGACCTCCCATCAGGCCCCTAATATCAGATACCCCTATATCAGAGACCCCCCACATCAGTCACCCCTGCCTAGAAGCTAAGGAATAGTCCAGGCAGAAACAATGAAAAATTATTACTTTTTCACTTACCTGTCCCTTACACCTATTACAGGCAAGTTTTTTACACAGAGGGTACTGGGTGCCTGGAACTCGCTGCCGGAGGAGGTGGTGGAAGCAGGGACGATAGTGACATTTAAGGGGCATCTTGAAAAATACATGAATAGGATGGGAATAGAGGGATACGGACCCCGGAAGTGTAGAAGATTGTAGTTTAGTTGGGCAGCATGGTCGGCACGGGCTTGGAGGGCCGAAGGGCCTGTTCCTGTGCTGTACTTTTCTTTGTTCTTTCTCCTTTGTTATTAGGTCAGACAGAGCTATAGAAAGCAACAGCTGTTACTTCATAGTCAGCCAAAACAAATTACAAGGCTTTAAACCCACTCAAATCCTTTGATTTGTGAGGCTTCTATTCACTTTAAAGAGAAATAGCTATTGGTCGGCTGTAATAGTAGATGGTGAAATGTGAATTCAATTAAAAGTCTAATGATGACCATTAAATTATGACAATTGCCATAAAAACCCATCTGGTTGACTAATATCCTCTAGGGGAAAAATTCTGCCGTCCTTACCCAGACTTGCCTACATGTGACCCCAGACCCACAGCAATGTTGATGACTCTGAGATGCTCTCTGATATGGCCTCAGTTCAAGGGCAATTCGGGATAGTTTTATGACACTCTAAGCTAGTGAACGGTGAAGGGCAGCATGGTAGCACAATGGATAGCACTGTTGCTTCACAGTGTCAGGGTTCCTAGTTCGATTCGCAGCTTGGGTCACTGTCTGTGTGGAGTCTGTACATTCTCCCTGTGTCTGCGTTGGTTTCCTCCGGCTGCTCCAGTTTCCTCCCACAAGTCCCGAAAGACGTGCTGTTAGGTAATTTGGACTTTTTGAATTCTCCCGATGTGTACCCGAACAGGGGCCGGAATGTGATGACTAGGGGTTTTTCACAGTAACTTAATTGCAGTATTAATGTAAGCCTACTTGTGACAATAAAGATTATAGAAATGTAAAAAAGTCCAGCCCCCCCTTGACCCGGAGTCGCAACATAATTAAATTAACAAATAAATCTTAGAAAAATGCCCAAAGTCTTTGACCCTTGGCTGCCCTATAATATCAGTCACCAGGTTTTTAGATTTAAACACGATTACTTTGTATTTATAACAAGAACTGCAATTAGATATGCAGCAAATGCCACTGGTTAACCAGCATCTAATCTCTAATCCCCCACTTTAACTTGCTCCCCATCATCTACACACACACACATACACACCCACACACATATACATACACACACACACATACACACCCACACATATACACACACATACACACCCACACATATACACACACACACACACCCAGACAAATACAAACTCACACACACATACACACACACACATACACACACACACATACACACACACACATACACACACACACACATACACACACACACATACACACACACACATACACACACACACATACACACACACAAAGACACACACACACACAGAGGGGAGGAGGAGGGTACAAAAAAAAGATAAGTAAGGATAAAAAGTATTGGTTTCAGATGGGTGTTTCCAACTTCAGATCTTTGTTTTCAGTTGAGATTTTACTGTACATTCCTTCAGGTCTCTGTAGGTTCAAGAAAACAGCATTCACAGCCTTTCTGGAGAGAGAGAGTGTCCTTCCTAATCTTTGCTTACAACCTCTATTGGTTTTCCTGTAGATTCATTCATTCAGGTTCTCTGCAGTTCAGGAATACAGCACTCATAGTCTTTCTGGTGAGGGAGAGAAAAGCAGATCCATGTTGTTTTGTGCCTAGGAATCAACTGCTCCCTCAGATCTCTGAGAACCATCCCACTGGGATAGGATCCAATCACTACTTATTACCGGGCAGAGTACGGCCTTTTGGCCAATTCATTGGCCACTGGCCAATCAACCAAACCATGTTCCACCCCATCTCTGTCTCTCTGGTGCCGAAATGTCTGAAGCCCCTGTTCAAACTAGCAGAGACCAGCAGTGGGTTTATCCTGTAACTTCTGAATTCCTCATCCTTTCTCTCCTTGACATGTCTATTAATCACCATGGATCAAAAATGATCACGGCAACAAAAAAAAGGGGAAATAAGGGAATAAACAGGAAGAACCCTTATAATAGGCAACAAATGCTGGCCCAGCCAGCAACATCTATATCCTGTGAATAAATAAGAAATTGAAGATTTCAAAGTGAGTATAGCTACATATTAGCACATGATGAAATAACCCACCAAAAATGTATAACACGATGAGCACTATATATAGTGCACCTCAATATTACACATGCTGCAAACAGACTATTATTTTTGTATCTTCTCCGCAATGTGATTTATCCTGTTGTAATAAACTTGGCTGCTCCGGGAGGGAATTCCTCTGCCAAATACAAGCTGTGAAGATGTAGCGAGATGGTGTAAATTCTGATCCAGAGTAGAACAAATACTCGCTGCCAAATGTCACAGCCAAAGTTCCGTCTATTAAGCAATGTAAAACTTTTCAGTTACAAATGAAAGTTTACAATCTCGGCTGTTTCACTCAGAGACCTGAAAACCCAATTACCTGCTAATCCCCAATCCCTTCCAAGTCAGGGCTCTCAAATCCAATGAGAACTTCCAACTGCACCTGTCAGTCAAACCTGCTCCTGCAGATCGCAGGTATTACATTCAATCTCTGATAATGGACTGATTCAATCTGGCAGGTTGGAGGGAGGGAGGCTGAGCTCAGTGTGTGGGTATTAGCGCTTCTCCAAAACGCACGTCTTTTGGTGATTCAGGATTCAGCGACAGTGGCAAAGTTTGTCTACAGTTAGCTCTGCTGCGTTCTCCAAAAATTAGTGTGGCACATTTCAAACTGAGTTTGATAGCTTTTTGGTCGGTAAGGGTACTAAAGATGTAGGTTCTTACATCATCATCTTAATGATGGTCAACATGCCCAGAAATAATGGCCCAGATATTGCCGTTTTTGAATTGTGGGATACCAGAGAATGACTGGAGATGTGTTTCGAGCCCCCCCTCTGAAATGCTAATGCTGTGAATCTGTGGCAATTGCCCGCAAATTTGAATTTCCAATGGGTAATTCCCCTGTTTCCCAGGACCCTCTAAAAAAGTCTCCAACTCTGTGCTGTAGGTGGAGGCATTTGATGCTACCCACTTTACCCAGGAAAGGTTAGACAGAAAAACTCTGTGTGGAGTTTGCACATTCTCCCCGTGACTGCGTGTGTCTCCTCCAGGAGCTCCAGTTTATTCCCGCAGTCCTAAGGTGTGCAAGTTTGGTGGATTGGCCATACTAAATTGCTCCTTCGTGTCCAAAGGTTAGGTAGGGTTTTGGGGATAGGGTGAGGGTGTGGGCCTAGGTGGGGTACTCTTTCGGAGAGTGGGTGCTGATTCAATGGGCCCAATGGCCTCCTTCTGTACTGTAGGGTTTCTATGATTCTATGAAAACCTAGCCGAATTCCTGTGTAACTATACAAGTAACCCCTCGGACACACCCTCTCGACCCTCCTACTATCTTCCCTGATCCTCCCCCACTCTTATTATTCCTGACTCCTCCGGCTACCCCTGATCTGCCCGACTCCTACCCAATCTGTCCTGACTCACCCCCATCACCTGGCTCCTCCCAGACCCCCCGACTACCTCACCAAATCTCCTCACTCCCCTCGACCACACTGACTAGCCCCACTAATTGATTCCTGACTGACCCGTGTCTCACCCCTGACCCCCCTCAACTCTGCGTGACCTGCCCTGACTAGCCTCCATCACCGAACCCACCCTTGACCACCTGTATCGATTCCTTACCCCCGAATACCTCTGGCCAGACCTGACCTGCCTCTCCCTCTGATACTACAATTACACATTTAAAAAAATATATATTTTTATTGGCTTTTCTCATATTTATAAACAGTTGTTACTTAGATACATTACATTTTTCTTGCCCGCGCTAATTTGCTTTATTTTATAGAGAGGTTTGTTTCGTCCTTCATTTGACTAACTGTACGTACATTTTGCTGCCCTCTGGATTGGTCTATGATATCCCCCCTTCCTCCCTCCCCCCCCCCACCCCACCCATTGGTTTCAACGCCCTTCCCCTTCTTTTGTGGTTTCCCCATTCCTCCCCCCCCCCCTCCCTGGGTTGCACAGTCCTTTGGTTCTTCATCTTTTTTTCCCCCTGGCTTACTCCTCGTTGCTGGCCTCGAACAGGTTTCGGAACAGGCCGACAAACTGCCCCAAGTATCCAGGAAGCCTTCCTCTGACCCTCGGGTGACGTACTTAATCTTCTCCAGGTGGAGAAATTCCGAGAGATCAGCGAGCCAGTCTGCAGCTTTGGGCGGTACTGCCGATCGCCAGCCGAGCAGGATTCTCCGGCGTGCGATTAGGGAAGCGAAAGAGAGGGCGTTGGCCCCCCTTCCCCATGTGTAGCTCCGATACCCCGAAGATTACCGCTATTGGGCCTAGCTTCACCCTCAGCCCCACAACCTTGGACATTGCCTTGGAGAAGGCTGCCCAGAACCCAGCAAGCTTGGGGCAAGCCCAAAGCATGTGGATATGGTTGGCCGGGCCCCTCTGGCACCGTTCACATTTGTACTCCACCTCCGGGAAGAGCCTGCTCATTCGGGTTCTGGTCAGGTGCGTTCTGTGCACCACTTTGAGCTGCATTAGGCTTAGCCTTGCACAGGAAGAGGTGGCGTTCACCCTGCTCAGTGCTTCACTCCAGAGTCCCCATCCTACCTCTGTCCCCAGTTCGTCCTCCCATTTTTGTCTGGTCTCGTCCAGTGGTGTCCGGGCTCTGTCCAGTAGCTGTCCGTATATTTTCCCACATAGCGCCCCCCCCCCCCCCCCCCTTCTCCCTGCTTGTGCCTATCAGGTCCTCTAGTAGTGTGCTTTCTGGGGCCTCGGGGTACCCTACTGTCTCTTTGCGGAGGAAGTGCTTTATTTGGAGGTGTCTCAATTCCTGTCCTCTTGCTAGTTTCCACTTCCTCGTCAGTTCGTCCAGTGTCGTCAGTCTGCGCCCTACATAGAATTCCCCGATCATCAGTGTGCCCCTGTCCCGCCTCCATCTTTTGCAGGTGGTATCTAGCATGGCTGGGGGGAATCTGTGATTGCTGCATATGGGGGCCATAGGGGTCATTTTGGTTATCCCGAAGTGCTATCTCAACTTGGTCCACGTCCTCAGCGTGGCCGCTACCACTGGGCTCGTTGTGTACCTTGTTGAGGAGGATGATGCGACCATCAATTCACTCGAGACACAAGAGGAAGTAAACTGTGGCTTTAATAGACTTACAACTGAGCCTGCCTGCGACCAGAAGAACTGAGGGCAGACTCACAAGACCGTAGCACTTTATACTTCCGGTAGTGGGAGGGGCCATGGGCAGAGCCAAGGGTGGAGCCCTGTACAAGCTCCTCATCTCCTCCTGTGGGCAGAACCGCGCAACGGCTCACAGACAGAGCCCACAAGGACACAATGATATATCATGTGAATTAAGCATTATATATTCACCACAGAGGATGGGAGTGCTGCTGTGGCCATGGCCCAGAGGGTCATTCCTTTACAGGATTCCTCCTCCATTTGTACCCAATCTGCGTTGGGTTCTTGTACCCACCCCCTCACTTTTTCCGCCGTTGCTGCCCAGTGGTAGTATTGTAGGTTTGGTAGAGCCCAGGCCCCCTTTGACTTTCCCTCTTTGCAGTATTGGTTTGGGAATTCTCGGGTTCTTTCTCCCCCACCCACACAAACACCATGATTAGCCTATCTATTGTTGTGGAAAAAGGCCTTGGGGAAGAAGACCGGGATGGATCTAAACAGGAAGAGGAACCTTGGCAGTACGTTTATCATGATCGTCTGCACTCTTCCCGCCAAGTAGAGTGGGAGTGAGCCCCACCTTTGAAGGTCTCTTCTTACTTCCTCCACCATGCTGGTCAGGTTCCACTTGTGGATCTGTGTCCAGTCTCTGGCTATTTGGACCCCCAGGTAACGGAATCTGTTCTGGGCCGTTTTGAACGGGAGCCCATTCAGCTCTGTCCCCCACCTTTTGGGTTCACTGGGAATGTCTTGCTTTTGCCCAGGTTAAGTTTGTAGCTTGAGAAGGTTCCAAACTCTTTCAGTATTTGCAGTATTGCCTTCAGACCCTTCTGTGGCTTTGAGACGTAAAGGAGCAGATCATCTGCATAGAGTGGAACTCTGTGCTCTCTGTCTCCTCTCCGGATTCGCTTCCAGCTTTTCGCGTCCCACAGGGCTATCGCCAGGGGTTCGATCGCTAGCACGAACAAGAGTGGGGACAGGAGGCAGCCCTGCCATGTTCCTCTCAGCAGCTGGAAGTATTCAGAGCTGGTGGTGTTAGTTCGGACGCTCGCTTTGGGAGCGTTGTACAGGAGCCTCACCCAGGCGGTGAATCCCGCTCCTAGCCCAAACCGTTTCAGTACCTTGAGGAGGTAGCTCCATTTGACTCTGTCAAAGGCCTTTTCTGCGTCCAGGGAGACGATCATCTCTGGTGTTCTCTCCCCGGGGGGGTCATTATCACATTCAGCAGCCTCCTGATGTTCGCTGTGAGCTGACAAAGCCCACTTGTTCCTCTGCGACCACCTCTGGTACACAGCCCTCCAGCCTTTTGGCCAGGACCTTTGCGAGTATTTTCGCATCCACATTCAGCAGTGAAATGGGTCTGTATGCTCCATATTCTGTCGGGTCCACATTCTGTCGGCGGTGTATAGTCTCCGGTTGAAGGTCTCAAATGCCCGATTGACCTCCTTTGGTTCTGTTACCAGTCTGCCTCTGCTATCCTTAACCTGCGCTATTTCCCTTTTGGCTGCCTACTTTCTCAGCTGTTGAGCCAATAGGCGGCCAGCCTTGTCTCCGTGTTCGTAGGTCCCCCCCGTGTCTGGCGGAGTTGGTACACTGCTTTCCTAGTGGATAGCAGGTTAAAGTCCATTTGCAGCTTTTTCCTCACCACCAGCAGCTCTACGGTCGGGGCCTCAGAGTACTTTCTATTGACTTCCGGAATGGAGTCCACTAGCTGTTGCCTGGCCACCCTCACTTCCCTATCTCTGCTTGCCTTGTAGGCTATGATCTCTCCTCTGATCACGGCCTTCAGTGCCTCCCAAAACATGGAGGGTGAGACCTCCCCGTTTTGTACAATTACGCATTTAACCATTCGCTCACACACACATTCACTAACACACTGAGAAGTTTGGGATATTTAAACTCTGACTTAATAGAAAGCAAAAGCTCGTGTTGTAAAAAGCGAAGTGTCTTCTGTGTGATTCTCTCCCAGGTTTCCTGCACTGAATGACCTTCCATCAGAAGATTGTCCAAAAGAATCAGAGGAAAGCAAAAGGATATGTTGTTTTGTGTGACCTGGGTTGGAAACGGGTTTTCCAATCCTAATGGAAAGATTACGGCCAATGTTGATATTTTCAACAGCCGTATTGAATCACAGTGGAGAGGTCTTGTGAGAGAGTGGGAAGCGCCCCCTCTCTCTCCTTCTCCCCCCCCCCCCCCCCCCCCCCCCCACGCTC
This sequence comes from Scyliorhinus canicula, assembly GCF_902713615.1. NCBI lineage: Eukaryota > Metazoa > Chordata > Chondrichthyes > Carcharhiniformes > Scyliorhinidae > Scyliorhinus > Scyliorhinus canicula. The sequence continues at coordinate 61,783,237 of NC_052163.1, read as the reverse complement.
CCCCATTCTGAGTCACAAACTCTGGGTTCGAATCACACTCTTGGACTTCATGGCGATTGTAGTCTAAGAAGAGTCCTGAATAGGTATGTAAAATGAAGTTTATTTCCTACTCCTAGTGAGGAAATACACCAGGCATAGAGAACCCTGGTCTCAGCAGGACTATCCGAAGATTTCAAAGAACAAAGAACAAAGAAAATTACAGCACAGGAACAGGCCCTTCGGCCCTCCCAACCTGCACCGATCCAGGTCCTGGCTCCTATTTTCCAAGGTCTACCTCCCTCTGTGTTCGCCCGTTCATATACCTGTCTAGATGCCTCTTAAATGTGCCATCATGCCCGCCTCTACCACGTCCGCTGGTAAAGCGTTCCAGGCACCCACCACCCTCTGCGTAAAAAACTCCACGCACATCTCCCTTAAACCTTCCCTCTCTCACCTTGAAATCGTGACCCCTTGTAACTGACACCCCCACTCTTGGAAAAAGCTTGTTGCTATCTACCCTGTCCATACCTCTCATAATTTTGTAGACCTCAATCAGGTCCCCCCTCAACCTCCGTCTTTCCAATGAAAACAATCCTAATCTACTCAACCTTTCTTCATAGCTAGCACCCTCCATACCAGGCAACATCCTGGTGAACCTCCTCTGCACCATCTCCAAAGCATCCACATCGTTCTGGTAATGTGGCAACCAGAACTGCATGCAGTATTCCAAATATGGCCTAACCAAAGTCCTATACAACTGTAACATGACCTGCCGACTCTTGTACTCAATACCCCGTCCGATGAAGGCAAGCATGCTGTATGCCTTCTTGACCACTCTATCAACCTGCGTTGCCACCTTCGAGGGAACAACGGACCGGAACTCCCAGATCTCTCTGTACATCAATTTTCCCCAGGACCCTTCCATTGACCATATAGTCCGCTCTTGAATTTGATCTTCCAAAATGGATCACCTCACATTTGCCTGGATTGAACTCCATCTGCCATTTCTCTGCCCAACTCTCCAATCTATCTATATTTTGTTGTATTCTCTGACAGTCCTCCTCGCTATCTGCAACTCCACCAATCTTAGTATCATCTGCAAACTTGCTAATCAGACCACCTATACCTTCCTCCAGGTCATTTATGCAGATCACAAACAACAGTGATTCGAGCACGGATCCCTGTGGAACACCACTAGTCACCCTTCTCCATTTTGAGACACTCCCTTCCACCACTACTCTCTGTCTCCTGTTGCCCAGCCAGTTCTTTATCCATCTAGCTAGTACACCCTGAACCCTATACGACTTCACTTTTTCCATCAACCTTCAATGGGAAACCTTATCAAACACCTTACTAAAGTCCATGTATATGACATCTACAGCCCTTCCCTCATCAATTAACTTTGTCACTTCCTCAAAGAATTCTATTAGGTTTGTAAGACATGACCTTCCCTGCACAAAACCATGCTGCCTATCACTGATAAGTCTATTTTCTTCCATATGGGAATAGATCCTATCCCTCAGTATCTTCTCCAACAGTTTGCCTACCACCGAAGTCAAGCTCACAGGTCTATAATTCCCTGGATTTTCCCTGCTACCCTTCTTAAACAAAGGGACAACATTAGCAATTCTCCAATCCTCCGGGACCTCACCCGTGCTCAAGGATGCTGCAAAGATATTTGTTAAGGCCCCAGCTATTTCGACCCTCGCTTCCCTCAGTAACCTGGGATAGATCCCATCCGGTCCTGGGGACTTGTCCACCTTAATGTCTTTTAGAATACCCAAAATTTCCCCCTTCCGTATGACAACTTGACCTAGAGTATTTAAACATCCATCCCTAGCCTCAACATCCGTCTTGTCCCTCTCCTTTGTGAATACCGATGCAAAGTACTCATTAAGAATCTCACCCATTTCCTCTGAGTCCACGCATAAATTCCCTCTTTTGTCGTTGAGTGGGCCAATCCTTTCTCTAGTTACCCTCTTGCTCCTTACAATCGTATAAAAGGCTTTGGGATTTTCCTTAACCCTGTTAGCCAAAGATATTTCATGACCCCTTTTAGCCCTCCTTACTGCGCGTTTGGGATTCGTCCTACTTTCCCGATATTCCTCCAAAGCTTCATCAGTTTTGAGTTGCCTCGATCTTATGAATGCTTCCTTTTTCATTTTAGCTAGTCTCACAATTTCTCCCGTCATCCATGGTTCCCTAATCTTGCCATCTCTATCACTCATTTTCACAGGAACATGTCTGTCCTGCACTCTAATCAACCTTTCCTTAAAAGACTCCCACATTTCAAATGTGGATTTACCCTTAAACAGCTGCTCCCAATCCACATTCCCTAGCTCCTGACGAATTTTGTTTTACTCTGCCTTTCCCCAATTTAGCACTCTTCCTTTCGGACCACTCTTGTCCTTGTCCATGAGTATTCTAAAACTTACGGAATTGTGATCGCTATTCCCAAAGTAATCACCGACTGAAACATCAACCACCTGGCCGGGATCATTCCCCAATACCAGGTACAGTATGGCCCCTTCCCGAGTTGGACTATTTACATACTGCTCTAAAAAACTCTCCTGGATGCTCACAAACACTGCTCCATCTACACCTCCAACACTACACGAATCCCATTCAATGCTGGGGAAGTTAAAATCTCCCATCGCAACCACCCTATTGCTCCTACATTTTTCTATAATCTGTCTGCATATTTGTACCTCTACTTCATGCTCGCTTTTGAGAGGCCTGTAGTAAAGTCCCAACAATGTTACTGCACCCTTCCTACTTCTTAGCTCCACCCATATTGCCTAAGTGCTCGAATCCTCCATCATGCCCTCCTTAATCACCGGTATGGGACAATTGGGCGCGGCCGTTTTGGCACAGCCGTTTGGACGCAGCCGTTTGGGCGCCATGGGACAATTGGGCGCAGCCAATTTGGCGCAGCCATTTGGGCGCAGACGACAGAAATTTTTTTAGTTTTTGTGGCTAGTAAATTGTTGCAAGTAAATTGTTGCAAGATTCAGTATCATTCGAAGGAAGGACTTAAAAGCAAGCTTAAAACTGTAAATTAAAAGATGAGCTTTAAAAAGTTTTTAAACTAACTTTATTGTAAATTAAAAACCTTAAATTAGTTCATTTAGTTAAAAACCTTAAATTAGTTCATTTAGTTTAGTTCATTTGGTAATTATGAGCAAGGCTCCTCAAGTACTCGATAGCATCCATGTTTTCAAATTTAAGAACAGTTTCATGTATTCTTTTATCTTTATTGTAAATTAAAAACCTTAAATTAGTTCATTTAGTTAAAAACCTTAAATTAGTTTATTTGGTAATTATGAGCAAGGCTCCTCAAGTACTCCAGCACGGTAGCATGGCGGTTAGCATAAATGCTTCACAGCTCCAGGGTCCCAGGTTCGATTCCCGGCTGGGTCACTGTCTGTGCGGAGTCTGCACGTCCTCCCCGAGTGTGCGTGGGTTTCCTCCGGGTGCTCCGGTTTCCTCCCACAGTCCAAAGATGTGCGGGGTTAGGTGGATTGGCCATGATAAATTGCCCCTAGTGTCCTAAAAAGTAAGGTTCAGGGGGGGTTGTTGGGTTACGGGTATAGGGTGGATTCGTGGGTTTGAGTAGGGTGATCATTGCTCGGCTCAACATCGAGGGCCGAAGGGCCTGTTCTGTGCTGTACTGTTCTATATCTATACTCGATAGCATCCATGTTTTCAAATTTAAGAACAGTTTCATGTATTCTTTTATCTGCATCTCTTTACTTTTTTAGTTTTTGTGGTGGTTCATGGCCGGCTAGTAACCTTTCATAATATGCATCTCTACCTTTCTGTACTTTACGCAGGACATCAATTAGTTTCCATATGGTGGGATGATGCATGCCAAGTTCATATTTCAATCGACGGTGGGCTGCCTCCGCATTATTGTTTGTGCGGTCTTCCCCGTTTAATGTTCTGTGATAAAGGTTCCAAATCTCAGGGCAAAATAAAGGTGTTCGTCTACCATTTCCTCGTCTGTTCAGACGACCAACATATGTATCTTCAAACCAGTTGAGTAAATCTTGAAGTTCTTGCGGCAGTTGGGTCGTTAAAGCATCCAGATATTCATCGATTTTGTTCAAAGGGACAAAGGCAATGGCAATAATCATTTTAGCTTTTAACGCGAAATCTGGATCAGTGTTATACAAACTACGGAACCCCATACTAGCTAGATGTTTTTGCATATTTTGAGCTAAATGAAAAAAACATCCTTTTATTTGAACATCAGGGCATATGTCTTTCATAGCACTGTGCGCAGCTTGTTCATAATCACAGATGATTGAACTGGGTTTCAAATTGGGTTCGCTTTCTTTCAATAATGCGAACATTCTCGCATATGTTGTGCGTTGCTTGTTGGGCAAAAGAGCATAAACCGTAGGAGTAACTCCTCCGTGTTTTTTTACCATAATTACATAAATCTGAGAAAAGAGGCTGGGAGCAATACTGAATGTGCCATCTGCAAACCACATATCAGATGTCAATAAGTGCTGTAGCCAGCTCTGTCTTCCGAAGATTAATATCCGGTCGTGACCTGGTCCGCTATCACAAAGGAAAAATGTTCTTCCACTCCTGGTTGAGGGACATATATCCTGTAGCATTCTGGCACAATCAATTGTTGTAAATCACTTGGATTGTTGGGGGTGTTCAATACATAATTACGCTTTTTGCTTATCATTCTCCTCAAAGCAGATATATTAGGAATGGCTGGTAGACTAGCTTGGGATATGTCTGTCAAACATTCATTAACAACTACAGTCGGTGCCTCAAGGGTTTCCTGTGCTCTCTTTTTTATTTTAGTTTTCACGAGTGCAACCTCTACTTGTGCAGCAGAAGCATCATGCGAATGGCTGTTCAGCTGCCTCACCACGTTTGCAGCTTTAGTATGGAGCCGCGCTTTGCACCGTTTTTTTTTCTCACAACGCCAAAATTTCACTTCTCTGTCACCTTTGCTTGTTTTGTCAAAGACGTAAAGGAATCCATTATGAACAAACTTTTCTTTACCACGTTTCGTTGATACTTCCTCAGCCATCATATGGGTATGCGAATTGGTTTACTTAAAAAATATATAAAAAGATGGTGATAGAACGAAACACTTGTGACAGCGGACCCGCACCTGCAGCCAACTCAACGGAGGCTAATTTACAAATAAAGAAATATTATTATGGCCAAAACGTCCGGTGCCAAAACGTCCGGCGCCAAAACAGCCGGCGCCAAAACGGCTGGCGCCAAAATGGCCACGCCCAAACGTACCTAACCCCTTAATCACAGCTGTGATATCATCTCTGATGAGTAATGCAACTCCTCCCCCCCTTCTACCTCCCTCTCTATCCCTCCTGAAGCATCTATACCCTGGGATATTCAGTTGCCAGTCCTGCCCTTCTCTCAACCAAGTCTCAGTAATACCAATAACATCATATTCCCAGGTACTGATCCAAGCCCTAAGTTCATCTGCCTCACCTGCTACACTTCTCGCATTAAAACAAATGCACCTCAGACCACCTGTCCCTTTGCGTTCATCACCTCTTCCCTGTCTACTCTTCCCCCTAGTCACATTGAGTTTATTATCTCGTACCTTACTGGCATTAGGTGCTGCTTCTTTACTGACCTCTAACTTCCTAATCTGGCTCCCATCCCCCTGCCACATTAGTTTAAAACCTTCCCAACCGTGTTAGTAAAAGCACCCCCTAGGACATTGGTTCCAGTCCTGCCCAGGTGTAGACCATCCAGTTTGTAATTGTCCCACCACCCCCAGAACCGGTTCCAATGTCCCAATAATCTGAACCCCTCCCTCCTGCACCATCTCTCAAGCCACATATTCATTCTGACTATTCTTGAGTTTCTACTCTGACCGTCCCGTGGCACTGGTAGCAATCCTGAGATTACTACTTTTGAGGTCCTACATTATATCAGTTCACTCACCTTCCCAGAGCGCAATTCGGCCGCTCCCGTTCAGCTCCTCCCACGCACTACAACTGCAAACAGCCCCCTGGTTACTGCTCTCGCTGAAAAAAAGAAAGCACACTCCGTGCTCCTTCTGGGCTGGCTTTTATCTCGGGGATTCAACGAGCCCTGCTGTTTGACCTCTGCCCCTCAACAGCAGAGCTCGTATTCCTCGAGCCCCATGGGAAATCAATCGGATCATTCCCGTGGGTCTCATGCGGGTTATAACAATGGCCATAGGAGGTGTGTTCATACCATGGCTTAAGCAGGTTGATTATCAACTTACAAATCCTTCTGATATGTCTATGGCAGGCGTTTTGGGCAGGCAAGTCTCCTAGTCAGCTACATGTGGTAGTTACAGCCTAACAGTCTCTGCATGTTACAAGACTCTGTGGCAAATATCTTCCTCACTTCAAGGAGAAAAAAACTCAGAATGATAATTATTTATTGACATTAAACTATCTATGAGCTAACAGTATGTCTGCTCCAGCAGGTCTGGATCTAAATTAATTAAGTCATTGTGTAGACTCCAACTAATTACGAACAATGACCATTTATGCACCTAATTTCACAGTGTCTAAACAGATCTTAGAGAGGCACACACCTTTTTTTTAAAATTGAAAATAAAGAGATCTCATCTATTCTTCATGGAATAATACCTGAATATTCAGGACCATAGTTTAGAATGAGCAAAGGAAAAACAAAGGCCTTACGTTCCCACACCACTGATCACAATCTTAGAACTGCCAAAGTATTTTGTTAACTACAGTCACTGTTGCAAGATAGGAAAACCTGGCAGCCAATTTGCACATGACCCGAGGGCCCACACACACAAACACACACCAGTGAGTTAAGTGACCACATAATCCACTTTATTGAGGTTGATTGCAGGATAAACATCACCCAGGGTGCGAACACCTAGGTGTTACAAATAATTTCATAGTTTTCTTTTTTAACATGCACTAGCAACATGATGGTCTCAGTTTAATATCTTGCCAAAAATAAGTATCTCCAGCAATGCTGCTGTCCCTCAGTTTTGAGCCGAAGGGTCAGCCTGGATAATGTGCTCAGCTTTCTCAAAGGGGTTCTGAACTCACAACATTATGACTCACTGGTGACAATGTTCCTTACCCTCATGTGTTATTGAAAGTCGGCACCTCTGATAATGTAGCACTCCTTCAGTCCTGCACTGGAGTGTCAGCTGAGGTTTGGTGCTGAATCCTCAATTGTGGCTTCATTTGCAAAACCTTCTGATATTTAAAGAAGGGGACAGGGATTATTTATCGACCTTTTCCCTAGGTCGAAATCTGGCATGTTGATTCATTTGTCCAGGTGATGTGTTCCTAGACCAGGGAGATGAGATTTTTGGGGAGGCGAGGGGAGGGCGGAGGGGGAGTTGGTGAAAGATGAACTTAGCTCTCTTTATCCAGTCTTGGTCTTTACAATATTCAAGCTTCTTCTAAACATTAGACTGAAGGATATCATTGCAATCCCTGCCTTCCTCACCGTCATATTGGAGCCTTGTTAGGTTTCATGAGCTATGCCAGCCTACGCCTCCTGATTGCCAGTTCCTCTGGTCAGTTTTGCTGCATTTCCAAAAGCATTGTTTGCATTTCATATTTATGGTCTTCCATTAGAATCTAATTAAAGCTCGCTGGGAACATGTTCCACATGTGGACTTGCTTGGAGTCATTGTTATCTGCCAGATCTGTACACAGCCAGGCTCATTTACAAAGGTCACATGGCTCACTTCCAGCTGTTAATAGCGGTAAATGTGATTCACTTTCACCAATTTGCCGTTGGATAGCTTTGTGTACTGATGGCCTTTTACAGCAGTAACTTTAATACCTGCCAAGCCAAACATGGAGCCGGAATCATTCATGCTTTTTTCAGGGTTTGAATGAAGCTTCCTGTGATCAATTGGTAAGTGCACAGCCCATGTGGAATTGAGCTTTCTGGTCCTAAGAAACATCCCAGATTTCGGGCGGCTAGCATGGCAATAACAATACTCAGCACCTCTTACTCCACTCTTAATTATACATTCATAGCTATAGGCTCTCTAGCAATGGTTTCTTTTCCACCCCTTCCTCCATACAACCTGCTCCAAGCACCATCACCTCCAGTATCTTCCATTTTCATCTTCCTCACCCATGTGTTGCCCGTGCCAGCGACAGTATGGCAGTGTCCTGGCCTGTACCAAACTCGTTGAATTCCTGAGCTGAGTTTTTGAGCCCATTTCCTCTCCATCACAAATACTACAGACTTCCACCTCTGCAACATTACCTGTTTCTGCCCCTAACTCAGCTCCTGAGGTCATGTTGCAGCTGTACAAAACTCTGGTACGGCCGCATTTGGAGTATTGCGTACAGTTCTGGTCGCCTCATTATAGGAAGGACGTGGAAGCTTTGGAACGGGTGCAGAGGAGATTTACCACGATGTTGCCTGGTATGGAGGGAAAATCTTATGAGGAAAGGCTGATGGACTTGAGGTTGTTCTCGTTAGAGAGAAGAAGGTTAAGAGGTGACTTAATAGAGGCATACAAAATGATCAGAGGGTTAGATAGGGTGGACATGGAGAGCCTTCTCCCGCGGATGGAGGTGGCTAGCACGAGGGGACATAGCCTTAAATTGAGGGGTAATAGATATAGGACAGACGTCAGAGGTAGGTTTTTTACGCAAAGAGTGGTGAGGCCGTGGAATGCCCTACTTGCAACAGTAGTGACCTCGCCAACATTGAGGGCATTTAAAAGTTTATTCGATAAGCATATGGATGATAATGGCATAGTGTAGGTTAGATGGCCTTTAGTTTTTGACTTCCCATGTCGGTGCAACATCGTGGGCCGAAGGGCCTGTACTGCGCTGTATCGTTCTATGTTCTATGTTCTATGTCCTTCATAGCTGAAATACTTCTGTGTGAGGGGCACATCCACTCTTAACTCGTTAAGGCTGCCCCCGAGTGTATAATCACTGCAGGGATTTAGAGTCGGCATGGTACCACCTGACCTTTTGACCGGGGTTGGCACGGGGTGGGGAGGGTGTGTGAGGGGGTGATGTGAGGGCAGCGAGAAATACATCCTCCCCTAAAATTCACCTCAGCGATTTTCAGATGCTGGTTGGCGACTGCCAACCAAGGAACCCGTTGTTGATCTGTGAACATTGAGTGATGACTGGGTGGGATGGAAATATCCCTTTCCGACCAGGTCGAAACTCAACCATGGAGGTTAACCAATCAGGGCACGGGATGGTATTTGGAACTCCAGCAGGTGGACCTCGGAATGAATCTGTGTTTTCAGCAGGACCGCAGAGGATTGAGAAAAGACTGAAAAAACAAATCGTAAATCAGCAGTGCACCAAAATACATGTCTCAACCACAAACCTGCCACTGTGGGTCAATTACTCCATAAATATTTAATTACATTTTCAGAAGGAAAGAAAGATTCTTTCAGGTGATAATTCAATCAGTGATTGTGTGCACAAAATGGACTGCGCAAGGTGATTTCTCCAATTGAACAGTGGCTATATGCTCTGTAAATGTTATTGCCCTACTCTCCCTTGGGCGTTGCTTCACTGAAAAGCGTAATTGGATGCATGTCCTGAATTAATTGAACCATCTCACACCTGGAAAATTGAGCTTTGCTTAAAATAGGAAGAACAATTAAATCAACCTCCAGTTTAATCAAAGTTCTGTTTGTGGAGATTACTCTTCGAGCAATTCTGTGCATATTTCCACACCATCGGAATTAAATCATAGACAAAGGAAGTCTGGGTTTGAATATCAGGGTGACAATGTGGTAGCCCCATCTCTGACAAACCCCCATCACCATTCTTGCAGCACGGGATTGCAGGGCTCTGTTTGTTAATGGGTGTCTCAAACAGACCCCAGCAAAGAACCACTGAGGAATAATAACGTTTGGAAAAGTGTCACTGCAGCATTGGTTCTTCTACATTCAGCTCGCAATTCCCCTCTTTCAAGCAAAATGGTAGGTGGTGCATTGAGAATTGGAAAACGCCAGAGCTGTAAGTTTGTTGCTTTAAAGGCCGCACCTTCATGCAAGAGAGGCCAATGGAAAATGATGCACTGAGCAAGCAGGCAGCACAAAGAAGGAATTGGAAGGAGTTTGGCAAGCATTTTGAACTTGTCACCGAGGTGCAAAATTGGCATTGAAGGTTGGTTGCCCAACCTTCCGTGACAAAGTCCCGTTTTTTTATGAATGGAGAATTTTAGAGAAATCTGAACTGAAGGGTGAATTGTTCAAACCCTTCAAATGTTGAAGGGACTAACATATCTTTGTGCTGATAGATTATTTCAATTAATTAGTTCAGGGAGGAGCAAGGGGCCACACTCAATCTCAAGTTCTGCTAAACCAGGGCTAAGTTTGAAGTCGGGTTCCCCAGAGTTTAGTGCACTCGAGTAGACCACCAACTCGAGCAGCTGATTAACTGAGTTCCTTCAAGTGTGAGATTGTTATTGGCTGGGGTGGAGAAGCCGTCACACGAGAAGTACCAACTGACAGGGATTCTCTGATCCCTCAGGCGTGTGTTTCTTGGCGGCGTTCCATTCTCTGGCGGCGGGATTCTATATACTCCCACTGCTTGTCAATGGGATTTCCCATTGAAGCTACTGCACGCCGCCAGGAAAATCACACGTGTGGGTGCATTGCCGGCGGGAACTGAGAACCCCAACTGCTGGAGATTTCCGGTCATTATGCAACGGTAATCAGGGTCAAAGTAGTAACATGGACTGGTTTCGATTGCCTATTGGGATTGGAAAATAATTTTCCTCTCCCCTCCCCCCCACACCTCTCCCCACCATTAATTGGCCTGGAGATGTCATGGTTTTGGTTGGGTTGGGAAGTTTCTATTTTGTGATGCACAAGACATTTGTGTGGAGTGGGCTGACTGGAACAGTCGGTCCTGTATTCTTCATCATGGGACAGCTGCACCTCTGGGATGTCTGCGTGAGCTTTCCATTAAGTCTGTGGGTGGCCAGTACACAAGATTGCGGGAAGTGCAGTTGACAGCCAGTGTTCAGCTCTGAGTCCAACAGGGCCTCAAACCTAAAGCAGGGAGAGAGAGTTTAGATTTATGCAACACCTGGTCAATGTAGGAAGATAAGAAGGGGAGTAGGCCATTGAATCAATTGGGCCTCCTCCTCCATTCAAATAGAGTGTGCCTGATCTGCATCTTTGCTCACGCCCTACCAGTCAAATCCAGAACTCCTGCCCATCAGGTGACATAATGAAAACAATTTACATGATGTTACAACCCCTGCAGAGGTCACGGGGTGTGGACCATTCAGGTCTCTGTGACCTCTGCAGAGTACGATCCTCTCCAGTAATGGGCAGGGCCTTCACCTTTAATGAGGGGATCTCTCAGACTATAAAAACCCCTGCCTGAGTATAGCTCTGGGTGGGAGACCCTTCAGGGAGTGGGGTAGCTAATGTACATACAAATAAACCTTTATTTTTGCATCCTACACTTTGTGATCACTCAGTGCGGATTCCACACTGGCGATGAGGATCCAAGGTGTGAGGTTATTCATTCATTTTGGAAGAAAAAACAGAAAGGCAGATTACTACCTGAATAGTTGTAAATTGGGAGAGGGGAGTGTGCAGCGGGACCCTGGGTGTTCTTGTGCACCATTCGCTGAAGGTAAGCATTAAGGTGCAGCAGGCGGTAAAGAAGGCTAATGATATAGAACATAGAACAGTACAGCACAGAACAGGCCCTTCGGCCCTCGATGTTGTGCCGAGCAATGATCACCCTATTTAAACCCACGTAACCCGTATACCCGTAACCCAACAATCCCCCCATTAACCTTACACTACGGGCAATTTAGCATGGCCAATCCACCTAACCCGCACATCTTTGGACTGTGGGAGGAAATCGGAGCACCCGGAGGAAACCCACGCACACACGGGGAGGACGTGCAGACTCCCCACAGACAGTGACCCAGCCGGGAATCGAACCTGGGACCCTGGAGCTGTGAAGCATTGATGCTAACCACCATGCTACCGTGAGGCCTTCATTGCAAGAGGTTTTGAGTACAGAAGCAGGGATGTGTTGCTGCAATTATGTAGGGCCTTGGTGAGGCCACACTTGGAGTATTGTATGCAGTTTTGGTCTCCTTCTCTGAGGAAGGATGTTCTTGCTCTCGAGGGAGTGCAGCGAAGGTTGACCAGATTGATTCCAGGGATGGCGGGATTATCATATGAGGAGAGATTGACTAGGATGGGATTGTTCTCGCTGGAGTTCAGAAGAATGAGGGGGGATCTCATAGAGACTTATAAAATTCTAACAGAACTGGGGGATTCTAACAGAACAGTCCAAAGATGTGCAGGTTAGGTGGATTGGCCATGCTAAATTGCCCGTAGTGTAAGGTTAATGGGGGGATTGTAGGGTTACGGGTATACGGGTTACGTGGGTTACGTGGGTTTAAGTAGGGTGATCATTGCTCGGCACAACATCGAGGGCCGAAGGGCCTGTTCTGTGCTGTACTGTTCTATGTTCTATGTTCTAACTAGACAGAGTAGATGCAGGGAAGATGTTACCAATGATGGGTGTGTCCAGAACCAGGGGTCACAGCCTGAGGATTCAGGGTAAACCATTTCAGACAGATATAAGGAGATATTTCTTCACCCAAAGAGTGGTGAGCCTGTGGAATTCATTACCACAGGAAGTAGTTGATGCTAAAACTTTGAATATATTCAAGTGGCGGCTGGATATAGCACTTAGGGAGAATGGGATCAAAGGCTATGGGGAGAAAGCAGGATTAGGCTATTGAGTTGGATGATCAGCCATGATCGTGATGAATGGCGGAGCAGGCTTGAAGGGCCAAAAGGCCTCCTCCTGTCTTCTATGTAAGGTGCTGCGAACTCGGACGACTTGAATAGGCCTCAGGAGGCTGCTCTTCAATCAGCAGAGTTGCCTCACATGGGAAAATTGGAGCAATTTAATGCAGGTATTGATGATTGGGGGCAGTACATTGAGCGAATGCAGTACTTCTTTCGAATAAACGTTATAAGCGCGATAAACAGCAAATAGTAATCCTGCTCATGGCTTGCGGAGGCGCCATCTGACCTATCCTGATGCTCCAGATGATCATTCGACACCTGAGTGGCCTTAGTCAGGGAACATTTTAACCCCAAGCCACTGATAATAGTTTGCCGTTTTCAATTTCACAAGGCCACCCAGAGTCAGGGAGAATCCATTACCGACCCTTTGGCCCACCTATGAGAGCTCGCTGAGTTCTGTGAGTTCGGAACGATGTTGTACAAAACCACGAGAGACCGTTTGGTTTAGGGATCTGCGGCGCAGCAATGCAATGAAATATCCTAGCAGAAACCCACTTGGATTTTCAGCGGGCGGTTGAGATAGCCACCTCCTGCGAAAGCACTGAACAGGGAGTCCAGGAGCCCCAGGACATGGTGGTCCTGAACTTAGGCCATCTGAACGAGCGCCGTGCAGCCTTTCCAAGGACCAAAGAGACAGACCCCTGACCTTGGGACCTTTACTGTAGGGATGCAGACTGCCCCCACAGAGACCCAGAAGGCCATTGAGCAGTCTCCTCTGACAGAGGAGACCTGGACCACGGATACGGGCCAACAACAGGCTGCTGAGACCGAGGCGACAGATGGCTCCAAGAGGGTTAATTCCCCCAATCCCCTCACCCGTTGCGTGTGGCAGTCGACCTAGACAATGTAGTGATTAAAGGGTAGTCAGACAGGGAGCATCTGCAGAACCTGGCCAAAATATTCCAGCATTTCGAGGAGGCTTCCATTTGCCTACGCCAGGAGAAATGTGTGTTCCACGTGGTGGAGGTGGCTTATTTAGGATACTGCATGGACCGCCATGGCCTGCAGTTCATCCCCAACCTGGCAACACTGCTGGCTCCCCTCCATCGATTGTTGAAAAAGGGCCAGTCATGGGAATGTTCTGAGACAGAGCGAGCGGTTTTCTCCATGGTAAAAAAGCAGCTCTCATCATCCTGGTTGTCCACCCAATTTAATCCAGCCAACCCACTCATACTGACGTGCGATGCATCTCCTTACCGGGTTGGGGTTGTTCTCACCCACCGCATGAATGACGGGATGGAGCACCCCATTGTGTTCGCCTCTAGAACGGCTGCCGATGCCAGAACGGAACTATAGAACTATGCAGATCGAGAAGGGGAGGCTGGCTGTTGTTTTTGAGGTGAAGACATTTCATCAGTATGTTTATGGACATGCATTCACAGTGTTTGCGGATCACAAGCTTTTGTTGGGTCTGTTCAAGGAGGACCTGGCTGTTCCCCTCATGGCGTGCGGACGAATCCAACATTGGGCCATGCTGCTGGACGCGTACGAGTTCAGTACGAGTACAAACTGCAACACCGCTCGGGGTTGAAGATTCCCTACGTAGATCGGTTAAACCACCTCCCCCTCCCCACCAGGCCACCAACGCCTGCCTCTGCCAGTGGAGTCATCGTCACTTGTATTTATTGGACTCTTTGCCCATAACAGCATCTCGCATTTGGGTTGCGACCCAGATTAACCCGCAGCTGTCCCATGTCAGGCACATTGGCCGGGATTCACCAATAATGCGGCCAAGTGTTGACACCAGCGTCAAAACGGGCTCAGGCGACGCAGGCGTCAATGGGCCTCCAGGCCCAGTAATCCTCCTCTTCCTCGGGGGCCATAATGGCGCCAGAGTGCTCTGAGCTGCTCTGCCGTCGAACGCCGACCCTGCATGGCCGACGTGGGTCATCGCATGAGTACCACGGCCATCTCCGTGCCGGCTCATGAGCGTGGTTACCATCTCCGTGCTGGCCCCCGGGCAACATGGCAGAGCCCTACAGGGGCCCGGTGCAGAAGAACATAGCCCCCTTCCCCAGAATGAGTCCGCCCACCGATCAGTAGCCTCCATTCGTGGGCCTGGCCACCGTGGAGTCCCCCCCTGGAGTCGGATCCTCCTGCCCCCCCCCCACCAGGACGGCCCCTGCAGCCAGAACGCCGAGGTCCCGCCAGGTCGGACCATTTGTAAACCACGCTGGCGGGACTCAGCTGGCACTCGGCCGGTCGAGCGCGGAGAATCGCCGCGGGGGCCACTTTCAACGGCCCCCGGCCGCGCCGCAGGGGCGATTCTCCAACCAGCCGCGGGTTCGGTGAATCCCAGCCATTCTCTTACATGGGGTCCAACACCACACTTTACCAGATGACCTGAGGGCCTATACGACCAAAATCCTAGAGCTAAGTGTCAAGGAAGGTGTTATCCTGTGGGGAAACGAGTCATGGTTCCGGAACATGGGCGTGTCCTGCTCTCACAAGACCTCCACAATGGGCACCGGGGAGTTTCAAAAATGAACATGTTGGCCCGCCGTTATATTCTGGCATTGGGAAATTGGCCCAGCATTGCATGCCGTGACAGAAACACCAGAATTGCCACCAGTGCGCCCTCCTCCTGGGGGAATGGCCAGCTGGACCCTGGTCCTGCCTCCACATTGACGTCGGGAGACGGTTCCAGGCTCCATGTTCCTCGTTATTGTTGATGCCGACTCCAAGTGGGTGGAGGGACATCGGATGCAGGCTACTACCGTGAAAGGCCACAGTCGAACGGCTACTTCAGACATTCAGCTGCTAGTTCCGGATAACGGGATGGTTTTCACCAGTGCTGAGTCCGGCTCATTTATGTGCTCAAACAGGATTCACCACGTGCGCATTGTTCCGTACCACCTGGCATTGGATGGGTTAGCCAAACCAATCATTCAAACAGGGAAATGGAAGCAGACCTCTTTGGAGATCTTTGGAGACAAGGTTGGCTGGTTCCGTTTTTGCTATTGGACCACTCCACATGCACAACAGAGGTTGCATCATCCGAGCTGCTAAAGAGATGCTGCCTCCTCACTCGGCTGAGCCTGGTACTCACAAACATTGGTGGGAAGTTGAACTCCGTCCAGGAGAGGTCCGAGGCAGACATGGGACAGCCACGCTGCGGCCAACGATTCTCCCAAGGGTGACTCAGTACATGTCCAAAATTTCGGCGACGGCACCACATTTGATCCCGGATGTGTTATTGTCACAGGCCGGACCGTCTCATACAAGGTGCGAGCACAAGGCCGTGAATCGAACAGGCCGTGAATCACCTTTGCAGCTGCGTCACTAATCTGTGGGGCACACTCCGGGACCCCCGGTTCTGCATATCCACTTTCTCCTACTGCCGCCACGGCTCCATCGAACGTAGAGACCCAAGACACCGAGATGCCAGATGCAGACCTGTGCAACTCCACCTCCGAAATGAAAATTCAGCCACTGAGAGAGCCAAACCGGTTCTGACACTGCATTGGCTGCACCAGCCCCACCCAGGCAATCCATGTGGAAATGTCGATCTCCTGTCAGGTATACACCTCAGGACCCAGTGGAGGCAAAACCTGAGCGCCGTCCCTGGGCAAAGAGGATGAGGGAGCTCTCACACCAGTCCGCAGACCCAAACGTTGCTCATGACAAAGAGCAAAGAAAAGTACAGCACAGGAACAGACCCTTCAGCCCTCCAAGCCCGTGCCGACCATGCTGCCCGTCTAAACTAAAATCTTGTACACATCCGGGGTCCATTTCCCTCTATTCCCATCCTATTCATGTATTTGTCAAGATGCCCCTTAAACATCATTATCGTCCCTGCTTTCTCCACCTCCTCCGGCAGCGAGTTCCAGGCACCTACTACCCTCTGTGTAAAAAACTTGCCTCGTACCTCTCCTCTAAACCTTGCCCCTTGCACTTTAAACCTATGCCCCCTAGTAATTAACCCCTCTACCTGGGGAAAAGCCTCTGATTATCCACTCTGTCTATGCCCCTCATAATTTTGTAGACCTCTATCAGGTCACCCCTCAACCTCCGTCGTTCCAGTGAGAACAAACCGAGTTTATTCAACCGCTCCCCATATCTAATGCCCTCCATATCAGGCAAAATCCTAATAAATCTCTTCTGCACCTTCTCTAAAGCCTTCACATCCTCTGGCAGTGTGGCGACCAGAATTGAACACTATACTCCAAGTGTGGCCCAGCAAAGTTTCTATACAGCTGCAACATGATTTGCCAATTTTTATACTTTTTCTGCCTTCTTGACGGCCTTCTCCACCTGTGTTGCCCCTTTCAGTGACCTGTGGACCTGTACACCTAGATCTCTCTGACTGTCAATATTCGTGAGGGTTCTACCATGCACTGTATATTCCCTACCTGCATTAGCGCTTCCAAAATGCATTACCTCACATTTGTCCAGATTAAACACCATCTGCCATCTCTCCGCCCAAGTCTCCAAACTATCTAAATCCTGCTGTATCCTCTGACAGTCCTCATCGCTATCTACAAGTCCACCAACATTTGTGTCATCCGCAAACTTATAATCAGACCTTCTATGACCTAGCCAGTTCTATATCCATCTTGCCAGCTCACCTCTGATCCCATGTGAGTTCACCTTTTGTACCAGTCTGCCATGTGGGACCTTGTCAAAGGCCTTACTGAAGTCCATATAGACAACACCCACTGCCCGACCTGCATCAATCATCTTTGTGACTTCTGTGGTGATATGCATCACTGTAAATACACAAGGGGTTAATGTAAATACATGTAGACTAGATAGACACTAGAGGGAGCACCAGAGACATGACGCACAGACATTCAACCAATAGGTCAGTAAGATAGAACACGACCAATGGGCATTCAAGATACACACAGAGGTGACACTATCACAGGGGCATTACGCCAACCCATATATAAGGACACAGCACACATGATCTTCCTCTTTCCAGTGGAGATACTTAGTGAGTAGACTGGGTTGATTTGAAACACATCACACCCACCACTTGGATTGTAGCAGACTGGTTCGTCAGTCTGAGTAGCTATAGCAGGATTAACAGGAGAGTCGAATCCAAGTAGGAGAATTGTTAACAGTTTAATAAATGTGTTAAAGCAATCTCCAAGTCTGAACCTTCCTTTGTCAGAGTGCACATCAAGGAAGTAGCTTATGCTACATCAAGAGCATAACATAACATGGTACCAAGGAGTGAACTGTTTAAATCCATATAGTTACAAGTCAGCAGACAGTGACTACCAGCAGCAGCACCCAAGCATGATTATGTTCGAGATTCCGGTTCCACAGCAGCTCAGGTACCACGGCAATCTCAGTGAAAACTGGCGTTGGTTCAGGCAGAGATTCGAGATCTACCTGGTGGCGTCCGAACTAGATGGCGTGGTGGATGCAGAGAAAATAAAGCTTCTACTTACGATCGCGGGTCCAGAAGCAGCTGAAATCTTCCAGAACTTCAAATACTCAAACGGGCAAAACAAGAGCGACTTCCAGGCAGTCCTGGACAAATTCCAAGAATTCTGTGAGGAACACACAAGAAGAAAAGGTAAAAGAGGAGCCAAAACGCACCACGAGGTAGGCTTGCTGCAACGAACGGCAGTTTTGATTTGCAGCCATCTTGGAAAAGGTGCTGCAGGTGCGCAGTTGCGCGAAGAGCGCACAGAACGGGAAGGTCCGTTTGCACATGCGCAATTGTGAAAAAGGCCCCAAGTAAAGGCACAGCCATATGCGCATGCGCAATCGCTTCCCGACGTCAGGGCCCCCGGGCCACGCCCACTTCAAGGGGAAATGTCCCAAAACACGGAAAAAAAGTTTTAAAGCCATAAAACCCGATTCTTTCACCTGGACCGACAGCACAATGCCTGAAATTCGACCAGTAGCTGAAAGTAACCTCCGCAGAACCCTGCAGCAAGCAGTTAGCACCACCCAAAGAGATGATACAGTCCTTGAAGACTATGACTCAGACTTTGAATTCTTCTTTGGACATCGCGAGCCCAATGCCAGCTCCGACACAAAACGTGATGATATGATCCTGGAAGACTATGACTCAGACGATGATTTCATCTTGGGAGATGGCTACCCCAGTACCAAATCCGAACCGTAACTAGACGTGTTGTACATTGACGACCCCGATGATGAGTTCTTCGGATTGGGGAATCCTCTGCCCAGCATATATGACTTCCCAACTCGTGAGTGCAGGCTTATGCTGCGGCCCGACGCCAAGAGACAAAGAGCGGCACAAGCCCACAGAGAGCGGCCTGCTGCCACACAGAGTGGTCCACACACCGCGAAGAATCTCTGACTCCACACACAGAGTGGTCCACACACCGCGAAGAGTCCCTGACTCCACACACAGAGTGGTCCACGCACCACAAAGAGTCCCCAATTCCACACAGAGAGTGGTACACGCAGCACAAAGGGTCCCAGCCTACACACAGAAAGCGATGAACTGCACGTCTCCACACAGAAAGTGACTCCAGTGTCACAAGCCTCCACGATAGAAACAACACAAGACTCCAGAGTGCAGTCCTTGCATGAACAAGAAGTGATGACAGTCTCCACAGCGAGACCAATGCACGATTCCACACAGGGAATGCTGCAAGACTCCACAGAGGGAGTGACAGAAGCCTCCACAGTGAGCTCATGGACAGACTCATGATGGAAGGAATGCAAGACTCCAGAGTTCAGTCCCTGCATGAACAAGACCATGAGGGTCTAGCAACCTCCTCTGAGCAACCAGCAGCAGATGATGCAGATTTGCCACGCTCAAGTGAACAACAGCAAGACTATGACAGTCTGCCAGTTCTTGGTTCCTTACACATAGGGACACTGACAATGTTTACAAAGCAATGCCACCATCAACATCACCACCTCACCAACCAAGCAAGAAAGATACTCGACCATAATAATTAATGAATTTTGGACTCATGCATATGATTTGGACTCATTGTTTAATGATCACTGTTATCATAAATTGTACATAGCATCACTTATCTACCTGTTTTTGTTAAATTTTCTTTAACACGGTACAGAAAATATGTAACACGAAAAAAGGGGGGATGTGGTGATATGCATCACTGTAAATACACAAGGGGTTAATGTAAATACACTTAGACTAGATAGACACTAGAGGGAGCACCAGAGACATGATGCACAGACATTCAACCAAAAGGCCAGTAAGATAGGACACGACCAATGGGCAGTCAAGAGACACAGAGAGGTGACACTACCACAGGGGGGCATTACACCAACCCATATATAAGGACACAGCACACAAGGAAGCAGCTTATGCTGAGTCAAGAGCATAACAAAACAACCTCCTCGAAAAACCCTCTCAAGTTAGTAAGACACAACCTCCCCTTCATAAAACCGTGCTGCCTCTCGCTAATATGTCCATTTGCTTCCAAATGGGAGTAGATCCTGTCTCGAAGAACTCTCTCCGGTAATTTCCCTACCACTGACGTAAGGCTCACCAGCCTGTAGTTCCCTGGATTATCCTTGCTACCCTTCTTAAACAAAGGAACAACATTGGCTATTCTCCAGTCCTCTGGGACATCACCTGAAGGCAGTGAGGCTCCAAAGGTTTCTGTCAAGGCCTCAGCAATTTCCTCTCTTGCTTCCTTCAGTATTCTGGGGTAGATCCTATCAGGATCCCCCTGGGGACTTATCCACCTTAATATTTTTCAAGACGCCCAACACCTCTTCTTTTTGGATCTCAATGTGACCCAGGCTAGCTACATACCCTTCTCCAGACTCAACATCTATCAATTCCTTCTCTTTGGTGAATACTGATGCAAAGTATTCATTTATTACCTCGCCCATTTCCTCTGGCTCCAAACATAGATTCCCTCCCCTGTCCTTCAGTGGGCCAACCCTTTCCCTGGCTACCCTTTTGCTTTTTATGTGTGTGTAAAAAGCCTTGGGATTTTCATTAACCCTATTTGCCAAAGTCTTTTCGTGACCCCTTTTAGTTCTTCTCACTCCTTGCTTAAGTTCCTTCCTACTTTCCTTATATTCCACACAGGCTTTGTTTGTTCCCAGTCTTCTAGCCCTGACACATGCCCCCTTTTTCTTTTTGACGAGGCCTACAATATCTCTCGTTATCCAAGGTTCCCAACATTTGCCATATTTATCCTTCTTCCTCACAGGAACATGCCGGTCCTGAATTCCTTTCATCTGACATTTGAACGCCTCCCATATGTCAGATGTTGATTTACCCTCAACATCCGCCCCAATCTAGGTTCTCAGTTCCCGCCTAATATTGTTATAATTAACCTTCCTCCAATTTAGCACATTCACCCTAGGACCACTCTTATCCTTCTCCACCAGCACTTTAAAACTTACTGAATTGTGGTCACTGTTCCCAAAATGCTCCCCTACTGAAACTTCTACAACTGGCCGGGCTCATTCCCCAATACCAAGTCCAGTACAGCCCCTTCCTTAGTTGGACTATCTACATATTGTTTTAAGAAGCCCTCCTGGATGCTCCTTACAAACTCTTCCCCGTCCAAGCCCCCAGCACTAAGAGAGTCCCAGTCAATATTGGGGAAGTTAAAGTCTCCCATCACAACAACCCTGTTGCTTTTGCTCCTTTCCAAAATCTGTCTCCCTATCTGCTCCTCTATCTCTCGCTGGCTGTTGGGTGGCCTGTAGTAATCCCCCAACATTGTGACTGCCCCCTTCTTATTCCTGATCTCTACCCATATAGCCTCACTGCCCTCTGAGGTGTCCTCCCGTAGTACAGCTGTGATATTCTCCCTAACCAGTAGCGTAACTCCACCACCCCTTTTACATTCCCCTCTATCCAGCCTGAAACATCTAAATCCTGGAACGTTTAGCTGCCAATCCTGCCCTTCCCTCAACCAGGTCTCTGGTTGACCTGGCAGGGGTGGGGGGGGGGGGTTACAACCCCTGCAGATGTCATGGCCTGTGGACCATCCGGTTCCCTGTGACCTTTAGAGAGTATGAACCTTCCTGGATAATGGGAATGGGGCTTCCCCTTTAATGAGGGGAGCCCTCAAAGTATAAAAACCCTGATCTGAGTGTAGGTCGGGGCGGGAGAACCTTCAGAGGGATATAGAGAATAGTTAATGTACGCATCAATAAACCTTTATTTTTGCATCCTACCCTTCATTCCAAGTGATCACTCTATGCGGACTCTACACATGATTTTAAAATGACATGGTTATTAATGTTAAAGCTCCATCAGTAGCTAATGATGTGGGCAATAACCTATCTCGAGATATTATGGGATCGTTCTACTCCTGTCTGTCCATGCTGACGGTCTCTGCAAAATTTTCCATGGTTACTTTTATCAGTAGGTAAACTTTGAAAGTTATCCCACAATATTCCCATAAGCATCTTGCAGAATCTTACTACGTTAAGGGCAGTGTATAATGCAAGTCACTGTTATTTGCCTCAAGGATTGAACTCTACAATGGTAAAGGAACATCCATATGTTGTCCCAGTTGGGGAGGGGAGGGGATGTACATGTGTGAACTGGGAGGTGGCCTGCTACCCTTGTCCTTCTAGGTAACAGTGGTTGTGGGCCTGTACTGCGCTGTAGCCCATATTATTTATCTACCTTTTAAGTTTGGCTGTTGCACTGTTTAATGTGGTGTCCGGAGAACCCTGTGAAAAGTAGGAGAAATACTTCAATGTTCACCGTCATTGTCAAGTGAGGGCAGATGCTTCTGTTAATGGGCTGTCTTGTGAACAGAATCTAATCAGATCAAAGTCATTTGGCTGACACCGCAATGATTAAAATATTAATACATCCAAGTTTGTCGCTGGTAATGGAGAAAAGGTAGTTAAAGATTCATACCATTGCTAGTATCAGATCCCACACTGACCCTCAGAATCTATCACTCAGGGTAAAGGGGCTTGTTACCCCCTCGGGTCATTCCAAAGTGTTTCACAGCTGAGAAATATTTTCAAAAGCTAAGCAGTGTGTTGTAATTTAGGTTGACTGTTCGACCTTCTATAGCTTTCATGAATTACATGCTCTTTAAATGAATATCATAGCTTATAACTCCTGTATATGGGGAATAAAGTGGCATAGAAAAAGGAGAGAGACCTGGTCTGTTCAACGGTTTAGAAATCCCCAGTCACAGTGTTATCTGTGATTCATCAGCAGAAACCCTACTGGTGATCTGAAACTTTTCAGACAATATCGGTGCGATTCTGCGGTCTCAAGTTAATGGGCTGGATTCTCCACCGGCAGGATGCTCTGTTTGCCCGCAGCCCGGGAGATCCCTGACGGCATGGGGCTGCCCCAGAATAGAAAGCCCCATTGACCAGCCGGCGAAATGGAGAATCCCATCAGTGGGGGGGAGCCTGAAACGTGGTGCGGCGGAGAATCCAGCCCAAGGTCCGCTGAATGGCAGGTTCAGCGGGATGCTTCTCGGTGCCGCTATTCAACGGCACTTTGCCGTTTAGCTCACTAGCAGGAAATGATCCTCGCAGACCAAACCCCTTCAGGCATCCCCCCCCCCCCAATTTGTGTGCCCCCCCTCCCCCCAATCACCCCCCTGACATTAGGGAGGCCCCCGGGAACCCTCCTCACCCCTGTCCCCAATCTGGCAAAGCCCCCGCAAACCCGGGTCCAACCCCTGGCAGTGTAAAACTGGCACTGCCAGCCTGGGTGCCACAATGACCTGTCCCCGACCACCCAAGGATTTCTAATGGCCTGGAAGACCCCCGCCCCCCAGGTGTTATAACGCCTGGTCCACGTTTGTGTGGACCATTACTAAACGCAACCTGGCAAGGTCTCGAGTTGAGTCCCGGGCACGGGTGAATCTGACATCTGGGTATTTAATGGAGCCATACGGCTCATTTAAATATTCTCACTGGATGAGATCCAGATCGTGCCGGGCAGAGTGAGCCGGGTGACTCGCGATCAGGCCGATACCCGGCGCAGGGCCCGATTTTGGGCTCGCGCGTGAATTCACCCGTTGTCCCTGGATTTGTGTCGGGCGCAACAGGGTCGCTGAATCACGCCCCACAAATATTTTCAACATGCAGCATTAGTGAAAGGAAACATTTCCACAGCCATTCAACCTTGGGGCTTCCCAAGGCAATGTACAGCCAATTCGGAACGTTGAGTCACTGTTGTAGTGTTGGCAAAATGGCAGCCCATTTTCACACAGCAAGATCCCACAAACAGAACTGTGATTATGTCCAGCAAATCTTTGTTTGGTGCTGGTTATGGGGTAACTGTCAGACCGCATTCCCCACCTGCTCTTATAATCGTGCAGTGGAATCTTTCATGTCCACCTGAGAGGACAGGCGCAACTTCCGTTTAACAACAGGTCTAGGGGACAGCACGTCCAACAATGTAGCTTTCTCTCAATGTTGCATTGGAGAGTCAGTCTAGAATTTGGGCTCAAGTCTTTGGAATGGAACTTGAATCCATAGTGCTGTGACTGAGAGGTGAGAGCAGTACCAACCGAGACCAGCTGATCATGTCATGGCAGCTCCTAGGTAGACTTGAATTAGCTCATATTAATTTAGTTCATTACTGCCCATATTAAACCCCCATGAAATTCGCAATGGGACATCCTCTTGAAATGAAAAGAATTTAATCAGCACCTTGGTGCTGAAATATTGATTCATTGTTACTTAAGTAAGGCAAGGATAGACTTGCACTGTCGTACCAGGAGTCCTGTCATCAATATCAGTCCTGCATTACCTCAGTCTGTCCTCCAGTGACAACTGCTAAGGCATCTAGCCAACTGCGCACATCTGCTGTGGATAAATTACACATGCTACTGATAATGGGGTTTGCTCCAAGTTATTTGTCATGACTACTACGATAACATTGCAATCTCCACCTTTACTAGTCCAATAAGCTGAGGCTGATATGTTCATATCCAAATAGGAACGAAACAACTGAAAGCAGCAAAATAGGTAAAATTGGATCAAAATGGTTTGCTTTGAGAAATGGTTAGTCTGCTGTTTTACACTCCTGAGCACCCAAAATCCAGCAAAAGGTTCGGAGTTTTCTGTGTTCATTTAGGAGGACAGGTTGCATAGACTTGGCTTGGATTCCCTTGAGCAGATGGGAAGATAAAAGGGTTAATCGATCGAGTGGCTCACCGGGATAGATGCGGCAAAACTATTTCCTCTGGAGGGAGAATCAAGAACAAAGGACAGAGGTCGGAATATCCCCAACCCAGTGGTGGTGGGGCACTGGGAAATAAGCTGAAAATCCCATTAGTACAGCTTCCCATTACAGTAGTGTCTACATGACAGGTTTTCCAGTGACAGACTGCCATTGGGTACAGCAACCTGCTCTGTGGAGCTAGCCAGCCAATTAGACCAATTAAGGTCCGACTCAGGGGCCATCCTCAGGTGTCAGTCATATTTACATGGCAACAGAGCAGCTTCTCATCACTTGCTAAGGTTGCCAGCAAATTGGAGGCTCTCTGCTGGAGGCAAGCATTGGTGCTTCCTCACAATACCCCTATGAATGAGCTACAAGGGTGAGAGGACATCAACTGTGACCAAGACCATTTCTGTCGTGAGGGTTCTCCACACCGATGGTTTTAACAACTGCGGGCATCCTTTAACTTTCAATTTTCAGCAGCCTTCTGAGAGTGCCTCCTGGTGAGGCTGCCAGCTGGTCAGCCCTGTGGGTCCTCACATTGGCCCTCCTGAGTTGGTGTTCCACCTGGTATCCTTAACTCGCTGGAGAACAGAAAGGTGGTCAAATAGGAAAAAGATGCGACAATCAGTGCCTTGGCGACAAACACAGGCTCGGCACCCCCATACGGCCCTGATATTGGCCTCCTTACACCTGATTGAAAATTCAGCATTTAATCTTAAAATCAGAGCTGATATGATATCATGACTGATATGATTGTAACCCCAACCACACATTCTTGCCTACCCCCGATAATCTTTCACCACCTTGTTAATCAAGAATGTATCTAGCGCTGCCTTAACAATATTCAAAGACATTACAATGTTTGGCCCATAGAGTGCTAATCTCTGGTGGATTTCAACACTCTTCAGACTTCCTGGGATTCCAAAGGCCCTGTCTCATCCAACCTTCCTCTCTCAGGCTGTGAGACAGGAGCAGCGAAGGGCGGTGGGGGGCAGGGGTGTGTGTGTGTGTGTGGATGATTCAGTCCAGAGAGGAGGGTGGAGGAAGGGGAGGGGGTGAGGTGGAGGGGAGGGAGGGAAGGGTGAGGAGGCATTTGGGTCGGAGCAGAGGGATGGGGGAGTGTCAAGTCAGATCGGGGAGCGGGGTGTTGGATCGAACGGCAGAGATTTCTCCCCTTTGCTCTCACCAGGCTAATCACCACCTGTCAATGATGGCTTGTTGCCTCCCAGCAGGTTAGGGAGTTCGTCATTTTTCAACACACTTACAGCAACACAAGCAAGGCCACAAAGCCAACAGAGCAGAGAATTGAGTCAACACAGGATGGATAATGATGCTCTAACGATAGAATTGCAGGGACGTTATCATGTGGTAAGTTTAGTGGTCCAGTCTCGAGGCATGAGAAACACCACAAATTCACCAAGAATGGAACAATTCTCGGGAGGAAATCTAGACTTCAATGGAATCAAAATGAGGAAAAAAGTAAAATAGTCAGCTGATTTGCAAAGACGCATCTTACACTATCACACAAAAGTCTAGATTCCCCTCCCCCAGCAATCTCAAATAAATAACAATTTAGTGTCATGGAAACAGAAAATTCTGGAAATACTTGGCAGCACGGTACCATTGTGGATAGCACAATTGCTTCACAGCTCCAGGGTCCCAGGTTCAATTCCGGCTTGTCTGTGCGGAGTCTGCACTTCCTCCCCGTGTGTGCGTGGGTTTCCTCCGGGTGCTCCGGTTTCCTCCCACAGTCCAAAGATGTGCAAGTTAGGTGGATTGGACATGATAAATTGCCCTTAGTGTCCAAAATTGCCCTTGGTGTTGGGTGGGGTTACTGGGTTATGGGGATAGGGTGGAGGCGTTAACCTTGGGTAGGGTGCTCTTTCCAGGAGCCGGTGCAGACTCGATGGGCCGAATGGCCTCCTTCTGCACTGTAAATTCTATGAAATTCTATGAGGTCAAGCGACATCTTAGAGAGAGAATTGAAGTTAATATACTGGGTTTATTCAGCCCGATGAAAACAGGGTTGGAGGCTGAGGGCAGGGAAATAGAGGGAGATTGCACCAGGGTATCTCCACCAAAACCTTCTCACCGCTGGGCAAATTTCCCAGGGCTGGATTGGGGACAGGTTTGGGAGCCTGCTGGCCATCCAATTGAGGCCATTGTAAGGATGTCATAAAAGATCATTTTGCAGATTGATTGGATTGTGTCAGACACATGGGTGTCACCGAGCCTCAGCAGCTGGCTGAGGGCAATGAGACGAGGGCACAAGCAGGAGGGCGTTGTTGCCTGTAACTGACAGGCATGTTCAGAGTTTATAAGCAGTATGTCTCAGGGCTTTCGTTCGAAGTGCAGGTACTTTAAAGCGACGGATGTGTGGGTGGGCAGCTGCAGAAGCCAGTAGCTGGCCTTGCAAAGGGAGATGGGTGCCACATGTTCAGAGATCGCCTCCTCCAGTCAGGAGCCAGTGAGATTGAGTAACTTCAGCATCCACATGGGACAGGTTGCAGCTGGCAGAGAAGCGCCAGCTGCATGTGAAGGGCTCAGAGGGACTGTAAGGTGAGTGAATGTTCGAAGATGGCGCTACCTAGCGCACCAGGTCTACAGGCAAGGATTCAGCATTGTGGACCATTCAGAGCATCAGCTGCCTCCATAAGACTGCATTTATCAAGGCAGATAGGAGGTTGCTGACCTTTTAGTATGCCAAACCAATGATGAGGCCACTGCAATCTGGTGGGCACCCATTTATTGCTGCAGTATGATGAGCCATCAATCGAACGTGAGACGAGTTGCTGTACAAAAGTTAGGCTTTAATCAGCTAGAAGTTAGCACTGCGGTCGACTACAGTAAATGGACGACCGCCGGGCGTTCTGACTATTTATACCTCGGTATAGAGGCGTGGTTAACTCAGCCTCTCGACCAATCAGAGAGCCGTCACATGACTGGTCTCAACCAATCGGTCGAGAGGCACATGACCGACCAGGGCCAATGGTAAGCCGGTGTTCTGCACCAATGGCGGACAGCTATGCAAATCATACCACCACACAGTAAAAACAGACAATGCACCAAAATCTCAGCAGGTCTGGCAGCGTCTGTTGGGAGAGAAACAGAGTTAACCTTTCGAGACCGTATAACACTTCTTCAGAGCTGCAGGGTTGTTCCAAAGGTCGGTGGAGCCCATTTGTGGAATCTCGCAAACTGGGGTCCATGGTTCCATCAAGCAGGTGATGGATGCCTTGTCAGGGCAGGGGAATTCCAAACCAGGCCAAGAGGGCACTCAACTGTGGAGCCAGGGCAGGATTCAATCAGGTCCAGGGGGTAAAAGGCTGCAGTACATGACCATCAAAGTTTCCTCAGAGCAGCAGGAAGGGGTTCCGGAATGGCATGGTGGTTGGCATTACATTAACACTGCAATGAAGTTACTGTGAAAATCCCCTAGTCGCCACGTTCCGGCGCCCGTTCGGGTACACTGAGGGAGAATTCAGAATGTCCAGTTCACCTAACAAGAACGTCTTTCGGGACGTGTCGGAGGAAACCGGAGCACCTGGAGGAAACCCACGTAGAAATGGTGGAACGTGCAGACTCTGCACAGACAGTGACCCAAGCCGGGAATGAAACGCGAGCCCCTGGCACTGTGAAGCAACAGTGCTAGCCACTGTGTCACCGTGGCGCCCTTTGAGTTTCAAGGTCGGTCCAAAGCCGACTCCACAGCTTTGAACATGAAATCCAGTGCTGACACTCTCAAGTGTAGTACTGAAGGAGTATGCATTGCCAGAGGTGCCTGTTTACTCTCTGTGGTTGCTGTAAAAGATCCGGTGGCGCTACGTCTAAGAAGAATAGAACAGATCTCCTCAGTGCCCTGGTCAATACCACAGAAGGCAGATGTGGAGCACCACGACGGCACTGTGAGGCACTGCTGCCTCACAGTGCCAGGGACCGGGGTTCGATTCCGACCTCGGGTGTCTGTGTGGAGTTTGCACATTTTTCCTGTTTCGTCCCACTGTCCAAAGATGTGCAGGTTAGGTGGATTGGCCATGATCAGTTGCCCCAGCTGGGGTTATGGGGATAGGGTAGGGGGTTGGGCCTATGTAGGGTGGTCTTTCGGAGGGTTAGTGCAGACTTGACGGGCTGAATGGCCTCCTTCTGCACTCTAGGTATTCTATGATTTTAGTGATTAGCATGTTGTTGTTTTTTGTTGCTTGTTGTTGTTTGTGGGAGCCAATGGTCCTACATAAGCAGTGGCTGCGCTTCAAATATGAATTAACTGGCCGTAAAACAGCTGAGATCATGAAAGGTGCTATATAAATGTTAAGTCTTCCTTTTCCAGTTGTTGAGGAATAACTGGGCTGAAGTATTTCCCCAGTTCTGGCCTCGCATTTTGATACTCCTATTTTCTAAATGTCGTTACGGTGTGGAACAAATTGAATCCATTATTGATTCACTGGAGGAGGAGTTGCTAAAAATAAAAAGATTTCTAACGTAGGCAAAAGCTTTAAAGCTGCTTCACCCAATAATTACTCTCATTTTCATTGACGCTCTGAGATCTGACAGCAGGAAGTACTTAGGAACAGTTCAGGGAAATAGCCTCCCCTGTGCTTCACCATGGTAACACAAGTGAAATAAGAAAGAACATTAAGTGTGAACTTGTTACCGTCTGGAAATAATATTCAGACTTGGCAACCAAGACCCCTGGCTGGCAAAGGCTATACTTGATGTTTAATGACACTGATTGTCACTCTCTGATCCTAGGCCATCTCTCTGAGGTAAAAGGATTGTTGAGTACATTGCGCAGTTAAGTGACATATACTGCGTTTCTTTTGATTAATCTCAGCCAACCAACATTGTATTTTCCACTATAATGTGAGTGCGATGCATTTTCAATTTGCAACATTGAAGGCGGTGTAAATGCAGCCTGAATCAAGGATCAGACCCTAAACTGTACTCCAGCAAATGTGGGGTGTGCGAGGGGGCACAGTCCCTGTGGTACTATACAGGTTCCAAAACCCAATTAACATGAAAAATGTTCAGCGTCAATGAAAAGCCAAAGCTTCGACAATGCTAAACTCGTAGTATTAATGCACCCCAAAACTAAATATCAAGATGCCTGGTTCTTCTGAAAAGAAGTCCTTTGCACTGGATTCTCTGATTCTGCGGCAATGTCCGCAGGATCCGACTGGTCTTACGACCAAAAAGCCGGCGCCACCCCCGCACCAATGCTCCGCCCGGTGTGGGGCTAGCAGCCGTGCCAAATCAAACCCCGGCTTTACCTGCTGACATGGGCGCAGAATTGCGGGGTCCATCACCCCACATGCACAGCTGTACAACATGGCGCCGGCTGCGCACGGAACTAGCCTGCCAAAAACTGCCCCCCTTTGTAGTGACCTCTGTTTATGTATATACATAAAGGGTTCATGTGGAGTCAGTACAGCCAAATAATCACTAGAGGGCAACACTAACAGGGGATATCAATACAAGCTCAATCTGTTTCCCCGCTCTCTTCGGGTGTGTTGTGACTAGAGAACAGAAGTGTCAGTTAGCTCGGAGTGCAAGTATAATATTCATAATTTAATCTAATTCTATCTTGTTTAATTTTATAGCTTGTAAAAGTACTAAAGAATCAAACTCACAAGTTAATTGATGAGTTACTCAATAAATTATTTGTTCATTTGTTAACTCGATGACTTTGAGTATTCGTCATCATCAAAGTTAAGAACTCAGCATAAACAAATGAGTAGCATATGGTACCAGGGAACTAGCTTTAAGAAAGATTACTAGTAAGATTAGATAAGCAAAAGAGTAAAACCAGTACCGACTATTCGACTGTGGAAGACTTCACAGCATTCGGATCCTCGACGACCAATTGACTCAATGGACCACGTTCAAGCTCCACGACAACTAAAAACTACCGGTAATTTAAATTCAAACTGGAAAATCTTTAAGCAAATTTATTTGGAAGCGCACGATTTAAACACCGCCTCTAAAGCCAGAAGAATAGTACAGCTACTGTCAATGGCACATCAGCAAGCTATTGAAATATATAACTCATTTATATTTTCTGAAGGGAGGACAAAGCAAATTTAATGTGATAATCACGAAGTTTGATGACCACTGCAAGATGCAGACGAATAAGATCTTGGAATGTTTCAGATTTCTTAAAAGGTTTAAAAAAAACGGCAAACGGTCACATGCTTGTCACCGACTTAAAGTTGCTCGCACAAACATGTAATTTCACTGATTTGCATGATTCACGAATAAGAGATCAAATTGTTCATGGACTTTGTGATGAAAGTTTGAGGGAAGCATTTTTAAGACAAAACAATCTGACGCTTAAAATCGTGATTGAAAAATGTATTTTGCATGAACAAAGCAAGAATCAATATTTAGAGCTTTATCACCGGGAAAAGGGCGCGAAAGTCCGCCACAAGGTCGAGAGTGTAAAAATGGTGTCGTAGACAGCAAAGAAGCACATTCTGGATGGCAACTATCTTGCACATGCACACTCCAGCCCAGGACATGCGCAGTTTGTACAAAAATGCTGGTCTCAAGAAAGGAAGTCTGCACGTGCGCAAACGTGCACCATGCGTCAGAGAGACTACGTCATGATATGCTATCACTGTGGTAATGCCCACTTAAAGGAGAAATGCCCAGCGCAAGGAAAAAGATGTTTAAAATGCTCCATACTCAATCACTTTGCTTCCCAATGCAAGTCAACAGCGATATATCATTCTCCAACACAGAAACAACAAAACATCAATGTTCGCAGCATTGATAAGACGGAGAATCACAAATCTAAGAAAGATATTTCAGGCGAAGAGGATTATCTTTCCTTGAAGAACACTTTCTTCGTAGGAATCATAGACATAACAGAGGAACTTCAAGCAACCACCAAAGCTCCTCAACCAATAAATATCATTGACTCTAACAGTGAATGGATCTCAACAGTGCAAGTCAACAACTTCCAATCCTGTTCAAACTTGACACTGGGCTTCAGCAAACTTAATGACAAGCAAAGGTCTTGCATCAATTCCAGGGGAACATGAGATGATACCTGCTGCATGTAAATTGAAAGACTCGAATGGCAACAAGATTGCTGCAAGAGGATCGTGCCACTTGAAAGTAATTAATAAGAAGGCCAAGAAAGTAGGGCAGCACGTGGCACAATGGTTAGCATTGCTGCCTAAGGCGCTGAGAACCCGGGTTCGAATCCTGGCCCTGGGTCACTATCTCCCCAGGTCTGCGTGGGTTTCACCCCCACAACCTAAAGATGTGCAGGGTAGGTGGATTGGCCATGCTAAATTGCCCTTAATTGGAAAAAAATAATTGGGTACTCTAAATTTATTGAAAAAAAAAGAAGGTCAAGAAAGTACTATGTTTTGCATCGTGGACGACCAGAATTCTTCGCTTAGATTCTTCCAAGCCAGAAAGGACCTGCGGCCTGTCCGAAGAATTTTCATGAATACCAAAGACACATCAAGACTGGACGATGACATCCAGCAACTGCTTAATGAATACCCTGACATATTTCGAGGTATGGGTACTTTACCTAACCAATATAAAATTTTGCTCAAGATGCAAAACCCATAATTCATCCGCCTAGGAGAGTACCAGCTCCTTTGCGCGAAATACTGAAATTAGAGTTACAATGCTTACAGTCTCAAGGAATCACCTCAAGAGTCACACAACCGACTGACTGGGTCAGCTTGGTGTGCGTCAAGAAACCATCAGGTGATCTCAAAATCTATATAGATCCCAAAGATCTGAACAAGGATATTCGGAGGGAACATTACCCTATCCTTAAGCGAGAGGAGAGAAGTTGTGAGATGGCAAACGCTTGCATTTTTACCAAACTTGACACTTTGCAAAGTTTCTGGTACATGCAGCTAATTGATTCAAGTAAATTGCTTTGTACGTTCAATACTCCATTTGGACGTTTCTGTTTTAACCGAATGCCTTTTCGGATCTTCTCTGCTTCCAAAATCTTTCACCGAATAATGGAGCAGATGATGGAGGGTATTGAAGGTGTCAGAGTCTATGTAGATGACATAATCATATGGTCGACTATGGAAGAAGACCACATCGCTCATTTGAGAAAAGTGTTTCACAGGATCCACCAATACGGATTGAAACTCAACCAAAGTGCACGTTTGCACATTCATCTTAAAATTTCTTGGGTGATACAATATCAGCTCAACGTGTCAGGCCAGATGGTGATAACATTACTGCGATTCAGAACATGCAGCAGCCAAAAGATAAAAAAGCTGTGCTAAGATGTCTAGGAGTCATGAACTTCTCAGGCAAGTTCATATCTAACTTGTTGACGAGGACATCAGCTCTACGAAACTTAATCAGGAAGACCACTGAATTTGAATGGACTCCACGCCACCAAGAAGAATGGATGGATCTCAAGCATCAACTGATGACAGCTCCAATTCTTACTTTCTTTGACCAAACCAGAATTATAAAGATCTCCACCGATGCCAGTCAAGATGGAATCGGTGCAGTGCTTCTTCAACAAGATGATCAATCAGACTGGGTTGCAATTGCTTACGCATCCAAAGCAATGACCACCATGAAGTGCATGTATGCACAAATTGAAAAAGAGTGTCTTGGGCTGATCTTTGGCATCACAAAATTTCACGACTATGTGTACGGTCTTCCTACATTTGTCGTAGAGACGGATCGCAGACCACCATTCAACATAATTGAAAAAAACCTAAATGACGTGACTCCCTCGCCTATAACGCATGATGATGAAGTTGAGGAGGTATGACTTCACACTAGTATACACTCCAGGAAAGGACCTAATCATAGCTGATACGCTGTCTAGATCAATCAATACTGAAAGCTCACCACCTGAGTCCATTGATGATGTTGAAGCTCAAATGCAGTTGTGCACAGAGAATCATCTGGCATCCTACGAGAAGCTGCAGCAAATTTGTCTAGAGACACAAAAAGATGCGACCTTGCTCCGAGTAATACATAATCTCCAGCATGGTTGACCAAAGGGACAGTGTCCACAGTTTCAGAACATACAGACAGAACTGACAGTAGAGGATGGACTGTTGCTCTGAAATGACCAGATTGTCATCCCATTAACTCTCAGGTCAGAGATGCTCAGCAAGATTCACAAGGGACATCTAGGAATCGAGAAATGCAAGAGAAGAGCACGGCAGGCTGTATATTGGCCTGGTATTAATAAAGAGATAACTGACATGATAATGTCTTGTGCCACCTGTCAGAAACATCAAGCAGCACAATGTAAGGAGACACTCCAGCAGCATGAGTTGACTACGTCACCGTGGACAAAAGTAGGCATTGATTAGTTTCATGCTACATGTCATAACTATGTTCGCATCTTTGACGACTACTCCAATTTTCCTGAAGTGATGAAACTTCCGGATCTCACTTCCTCGTCAGTAATTAAGGCTTGGAAGGAGACATTTTCGAGACATGGGATTCCACAAATGCTTATGTTCGATGATGCTTTGCGAGCTGGGAGTGGACAGAATTCTCCAATCAATACAATTTTCATCATCTCACCTCGAGTCCACATTTTCCACAGTCAAATGGCAAAGTTGAGAAAGGTGTGCACATTATTAAGCAACTCATAAGCAAAGTGAATGATTCACAATCCGACATTCACTTGGCTTTGCTTTCTTACAGAGCATCACCACTAAGCTCAGGGTTGTCTCCGGCTCAAATGCCTTTCAACCGTAATGTGAGAACATCGTTACCCACACTTCAAATCAGTAATCCGGATCAATCGTATGCACTCAGCAAGATCAAACAGCAACGCAACAAACAACAACAATATTATGATCTACATGCGATTCAACTAAAACTACTAATGAAGGATGATATTGTTCAACTGCGACATCCAGAAAGAGGATGGTGTAATACTGCCACAGTAATCAGACAAGCAGCGCCTTGTTCATATAT
Source organism: Scyliorhinus canicula (assembly GCF_902713615.1). Lineage (NCBI taxonomy): Eukaryota > Metazoa > Chordata > Chondrichthyes > Carcharhiniformes > Scyliorhinidae > Scyliorhinus > Scyliorhinus canicula. The sequence goes on along the minus strand of NC_052163.1, from coordinate 61,748,411 downwards.
TGTAAAGTCTGCAGAGGATGTACTTTTTTCAACAGAATCGGTGAGACCTACTAAAAAAATCAACTTCCTAAACCTGTCTCTCCCACGTTGAACTTACAGGAATCACTTACCCAATAGCACTTGAATGTCAACCAACCAACTGACATTGATCAGAATTACATTAAAACTTCAACTACTTCATTTCAACCGAGGAGATCAAGCAGAAGACGATGTACACCCAATTGTTTGAATTTGTGTAGATTGAACTGATTAATTCATTGGCTATGTATAATGAACCGAAGTGAAGAGATAGCTCAGAGTGCAAGTATAATATTCTAGTTTAATCTAATTCAATGTTGTTTAATTTTATAGCTAGTAAAAGTATTAAAGAATCAAACTCACAAGTTAATTGATTAGTTACTGAATAAGTTATTTGTTATCACTGGACAACTTCAAGTATTCATCATCATCAAAGTTGAGAACTTCTCGGCATAAACAAATGAGTAACATATATTACTTCAAATAATATAAAACCCCTGTAATCCCCCTTGCCACCCCCAGACCACCTACCACCAGACCCCCAGCCCCAGCCAAAGTCCCCCCTGCCAGCGGAATGGCACCCCCCTCGACTGTGGCCTCTCCCCTCAACTGCAGCACCCCCTCGATACGGTCCACAGTCATCACACGAGGTCCCTGAAAAGTGCGAGTACACGTGTCCCACTCCATCGGGAAGTTGGCCCATTGGGGCGGAGCATCGGGGGAGGGCCTCAGGTGATGTCCTGAGGCCGTCCTGATGGCGTGGGGCATACTCCTCGAGTATGCAGTTTTTGAGGGGGCGGAGCATCGGAAAAACAGCGCCGCCCCCGATGGATTCCCCGGCCGATGGTAAAAATGGATTCTCGTCCCGATCGGCAAACACGATTTCGGCGTCGGCGAGCGGAGACTCCCACCCTCAAGGTCTGCCCTGTAACCTTATCCAAAACTCTGCTGCCTGTGTCTTAATTCACAGAACATCCACTCTCATGTCAACCTGTGATCACTGACCTCCATTGGCTCCCATTCAAGCAATATCCTGATTTTAAAATTTTTATCCTTGTTTTCAAATCACTCTATGGCCTCGGCCCTCCCTCCCTCTGTAATCTCCTCCACCCCACAGGCTCCTCACAACTCTGGGCTCCTCCAATTCTGTTCTCTTGTGTATCCCTAATGATGATCTGTACAATCCGCGACAGAGTAAACACACTTGGAACGGTCAGTAGGATGCAGCAAATACTGGTTTATTGTCAATACACAAAATACTCACCATTTACCACTGTAGTCACACGGGACCAGTGTATCCGGAATCGGATCTGGCAAATTGGAGATGCGGCTTCAGAAGTGGTACATGTGCATGTTTGACTCACAGATTTGTGCCCACACTTTGTAGGAGACAAGCCTAGATTCAGATAACACCACCCCCAGGATCCATGCGGCACTGTCGCCAAAATTGCGGATGTGTACTGAATCTCCTGGGGTGAAACTGAACAAAGGCGTGTGATGACCTGGGTCCGCCTCAGTCCTGTCCTGTCCATGGTGGACCTGTCCAGCAATGTCCAGGAGGAACGAACTCATCCGCATGCGGAGGCGGTGTCCCATCAGTAATTCTGCTGGTGCGACCCCTGCCATGGCATGTTGTGTGGTCCAATGGCAAAACAAGAACTGTGCTAATCGGGTATCCAAAAATCCATAGGTCTGCTTCTTCATGCCGAGCTTGGATGTTTGGACTGCCCGTTCGGCTGTGTCCTACAGGGCAATACGCACGTAACGAATCCCATTGGTGGTCATGAAGGAGCAAAATTGTGAAAACAGTCCCGCTGTCTGAGAAATGTGTGCTGAAGGTCTGGTGCAGTTGCTCAATGGTGGCACTAGCAGTAGTTGCCTGCATTCGGTGGACCTCCATCCACTTTGACTGGGTATCCATAATGACGGGAAACATTGCTCCCTGGAAGGAACCCATGAAGTCAATGTAGAGCGAAAACTGGGCGGCACGACGGTGCAGTGGTTCGCACTGCTGCCTCATGGCACTGAGGACCCGGGTTCAATCCCGGCCCCAGGTCACTGTCTGTGTGGAGTTTGCGCTTTCTCCTGTGTTTGCATGGGTCTCATCTCCACAAACCAAAGATGTGCCTGGTATAGGACATATAGAACATATAGAACATGCAGTGCAGAAGTAGGAGACTATTTGGCCCATCGGGTCTGCACCGACCCACTTAAGTCCTCACTTCCACCCTATCCCGGTAACCCAATAACCCCTCCAAATCTTTTTGGTCATTAAGGGCAATTTATCATGGCCAATCCACCTAACCTGCACATCTTTGGACTGTGGGAGGAAACTGGAGCACCCGGGGGAAACCCACGCAGACACGGGAAGAACGTGCAGACTCCGTACAGACAGTGACCCAGCGGGGAATCATACCTGGGACCCTGGTGCTGTGAAGCCACAGTGCTATCCACTCAAGCTACTGTGCTGTCCTGATAGGTGAATTGGCCACCCTAAATTGCCCATTATTCGGGAAAAAAATTAGATGCTCTAAAAAAAATTTTTAATCGTGGAGCGGAACCAGGGCCAACCCCGCCATTCCCATGGGTGGAGTGGCACCTCCGGATGCTCTTGGCATGGTATGCAATGCTAGGTCAATCTCTCAATGTCGGCATAGATCCTGGGCCGCCAGACGTAGTTGCGGGCCAGCATTTTCATCTTTGACACTCCAGGGTGTCAGTTGTGGATGTCCTGCATGAGCGGGCCTCACCACACATGTTCCCCATAGGATCACGTCGTCCTGAACGCTTATTTCCAGGATTTTGGAGGTATAGGCCTTCAAATCGCCTGGCAAAGCCTGGTGCTGGGTTCCATACCGAATGATGTTGCGGACATGGGACAATTGTGGGTCCATCTGGATCCAACCCCAGATGCGAGACATTGTGACCGGCAAGGAGTCCAAAAAAGTCGACGACTTCGTCAGCTGGCATCGGCGGCCTGGTGGGAAAGTGGAGGTAGGTCTACACAACCGCATGGGGAATCTTCACCCCTAAACGGTGTTCCAGCATGTACTCGTATGCGGCCAGCAATAGGGTCCAACACTGGATCCGAGCAGACGCTATGGGTGAAATTGCCTGATCCTTCTTGAATATGCCTAACAAGGGCTTATGGTCCGTCAATGCCCGAAGATATGTTCATAGGCATATTGGTGAAATTGTTTAACTCCAAAGATGACGGCCAAACCCTCCTTCTCAATCTGCGTCTAGTTCCTCTCCACGTCGCCGAGTGTCCTGGATGCAAATACAGATGGGAGCCATTTATGTAAATTTGTATGCCTTCAATATATCGCCTATGGAGGGGATCGGTTTAGCTCAGTTGGCTGGATGGCTGGTCATGATGCAGAGTGACAGCAACCGCATGGGCTCAGTTCCAGTACCAGCCAAGGTTATTCTTGAAGGCGCCTCCTTCTCAACCTTGCACCTCGCCTGAGGTGTGGTTAAACCCCCACCAATCAGCTTCCTCTCAAATGGGACTCAAGTGGCAACATTTACATTGCCGATGGAGTGATTTAAGATTAAATCCGGACTTCCCGTGGCAATGCTCGCAGTTTCAGTCTAGAGTATGGCTTTGACTAATAGTTAAACTGTCCTGTCCCTTTGAGGACACTGTTCCGGTAATAGGTATAGTGATCTGCCAAGGACAGATTCTCCACTCCTTTCTCCATTTGCATGGCCCTTGCCATTTCTCTTCAGTTGCATTAAGAGCATCCCATTTTCAAATTCAATGAGCACTATGACTAGGTAAAAGAATGTATGCCATGTTTTCCCATCGCCTTCCATGTATGCTGAATGGAAACACAAGTCCTATTCCTGGAGGATCCTCCACCTGTAAGGAGCCAGTATCCCTCGAAATTCCACCATCATTATATTGGTTCCACCACGGTTGACCATGGTTCATAACCCTTAGCATGGGGCCCTTGCCTGGGCCTGTGTGGCTCACAAAAAAGCAGGGACAACCACCCCTGAAGTCTCAAATCACCCTGCTACCTTGTTCAGGCTCTTCCTGTGGAAAGATGATGGTCAACATAGCAAGATGAGCGAAGCAATAAAAGAGTGGCAGCAAGGCAGTGAGAACAAGAACAGAGTGGGACCAGTGGGCAACCACACTGTAGTCATCCGCAAACTGTAGATCATGTAGGTCTATGTGGTTAACTTAGTTTTGGCACAAAGGCAACTGATGTTATGAACTTTACATCTAGATGGTAATTAATATTGACACTAAAGGACAATTGATCATTGAAGTGAACTGTAAATATAATGAGAGCTATCACATGTTTCGGATCTCCCACTCAAGACAATTGCAGCCGTACCATTATGAAGTAGTTGAAGAAGTGTGATTAAGGTGTCGGACATCCAATCTTTGGAACACAATCCACAGAGCCTCATGATTTACAAAGTCAAATGTTTTGCTCAGGTCAATATTGCAATGAAGAGTTCCTGCTGTTGTTCTCAAAATTTTCCTTGAATTTGTCTGGCAACACAGAACATGTCAGAGATTCCTCAGGAAATTTTAAAGACACTTTGTGTCTCAGGAGGATTTCCTCAGCCAAAGGAAGTAAGTGGTGCTTTTTGGGAAAGGGTTAATGTTCACCAATGCTTAAGTCAGAATTGGAGCTGTAATTGTTTAATAGACCACACTGATTGTTTGATAGACTGCACACATCCGCAGGGTTAGTTATTCCCTTTCTTGAAGATATTTATCATCATTGCATTCCTGAAGTTGGTATTGGGATGGGGATGTAGTTCTCTTTCTTCCCAAATTCTTCAAATAGTGAATGTAATCTTGATGTGAGCAAATACCTACCAGCTTTGGAGACTCAGCTGGAAGTCTTCGGGGCTGCAGGCTTTGTTCATTTTTTTCCATTTGATTGCTTATTGCAGCTCAATGTTGGTTCACCCATGGATTCTACCACTGGGTAGTGGGATAGCCTGAAGAGTAACAGCTGCCACTGTGGATTCACGGTTGAGGAGTTGTTGAACATGTTCTGACCAGCGTTGATGGATGGCATTGTCATCTTTATGACAAGCGATGGGGTTTTTGTCTATTTGACCTTGGTCTGTAGATGGCCCTGGTGGCTTCAAAAAGGCTTCTTGATTTGTGACCTTTGGTTGTTCTGTCAGGTAATGAAGGCTGCGTGTTTTTGTTCTAAAAGGTCATTGTATTTCAGCATCGTTTTCATCGAAACAATCCTGGCGATGACAATGCGAGAACCCAATAGTCTGTGACACTGGGGTCTAGTACAACTGACATTATTTGATTCCACAGTTTGGGAATTGGTTTGGGTGTGTGAAGAGTTTCCAGATTGGCCATGAGCTGTGTTTGGAATTCTTCTCTTTGATCGAGCTGCCGGAACATTGATCTTCTTCTTGGACCTTTACCTTGTGATGTCTTGATGCCGTGTGGATGTTCCTCACCATTTGGACAAGTCATTGATCTATTCAGCAGACATCAATCCCCTACATGGATGAAATAATATAGACATCACTGAGATCTTTGGTCTGAAAACTGACTTACTCCAGGAGGCAGCACGGTAGCATGGTGGTTAGCATAAATGCTTCACAGTTCCAGGGTCCCAGGTTCGATTCCCGGCTGGGTCACTGTCTGTGCGGAGTCTGCACATCCTCCCCGTGTGTGCGTGGGTTTCCTCCGGGTTCTCCGGTTTCCTCCCACAGTCCAAAGATGTGCGGGTTAGGTGGATTGGTCATGCTAAATTGCCCGTAGTGTACTAAAAAGTAAGGTTAAGGGGGGTGTTGTTGGGTTACGGGTATAGGGTGGATACGTGGGTTTGAGTAGGGTGATCATTGCTCGGCGCAACATCGAGGGCCGAAGGGCCTGTTCTGTGCTGTACTGTTCTATGTTCTATGTTCTAGGTGTTAGTGTTTTGATGCAGGATGTCTCCATGTGGGTTTGTATTTGTCCTTCTGGTAGAAGATGGTGTTTGTTACAATGAGGCTGTGCTGAGTACACTTTGTCAGCAGGAGGACACCACTTGCATTGACTTTGCCCACCCCATTTTTCCCAATGGTTCTGCTGCAGACATCAGAGTCACAGCTAACCCTGGTATTAAGTCCACTAGAAGGATGATCTTTTCTTCTATTGGGATGGCAGCGAGGACTTCATCAAGTCTAACATCTTCATCAGAGTCGAGTTTCGGGGTATAGGTTCTGATGATGGTGGCATATTGGCTATTTGGTCGGAACGGGCTTGGAGGGCCGAAGGGCCTGTTCCTGTGCTGTACGTTTCTTTGTTCTTTGTATGGCTGAGCTGGAGGTGAAGTGTCAGGAGTCTGTCAAAGCAAGAAAGATAATTTTCCAGTGGCAAAACCAACTCTGTGGATATAAGGGTCATTTTCAGCCTTTCCTTTCTAGTAGAAGCTGTATTCCTCCATTAGTTCCTTCAGTTTCCTATTCCCGGGAAGACAGGTCTCACTGAGGGTGGTGATGTCCATTTAGAGTCTTGATAGCTCAAATGTATTGATTGCAGTTCTTCTTTCCGGATGGTCACTCTTGAATAATCCATGAGTGTTTGAACATTCCAAGTCGTGAAATTTAAAGTTTTCGTTCTTTGACCCACAGGATGTGGTTCCTCAACCAGGAAAAAGTGGTACTGTCTATTTTTTAAGGTCACCTCTTCTGGTTCCCTCTCCATTTGAGGTGAGCAGAGGGTATCCTGAAGAGGACTGCCCTGTCACTTCTGCTTTTTCCCAAAAACACCTCTGTCCCATCATAGGTGTCCAATGACATTCATTAATCTGTTGCCTGTTTGCAGATTCGTGATTAGGGACTCCCAGATTCACAGGCCTGGCCCTGTTACCAATTCTCCATTCCCACAGGACTTGGCAAATAATAATAATAATTAATAATCGCTTATTGTCACAAGTAGGCTTCAATGAAGTTACTGTGAAAAGCCCCTTGAAGAAATGGTTGAAGCCTGCGCGTGACATTCTTCAACATGGGGGCCTTGGAGCACCATCATTATCTACGTGGTCGGTGGTCAGATTTTGGGAATGTGTCGAGCCACAGTGACCCAGACCGTGTAGACCTGTTGCAGCCTTCTTCTACTTCACAGCCGGTGAGATTCTCAGACTTCCTTCACCTGTTCCACCGTTGATGACTTTTTGGGAGTACTTTGCCTGGCACGTCCCCTCAACCTTACCGCGATGCCGTTGGGAAGTTCCTGCTTGTGGTAATGCCACCCACACCTAATGAAACTTGAAAGTGAGCAGGTTGTATTGATGCCAGAGTCGGCAACATGTACTTTCTAAGCAGGCAGACTGCCATTAATGGGGAAATGTATAAATTGGAATGGAAATTGTCTGTATATGTTGTGAAGATTGCTGCAACCGACTGAAGTACATTGAGACTACTTTTATCTGTATATTGCTTTGTAGCTCGGTGCAGTGTCGAATGATAACCTGTTTACTTTTTGTATTGCAATAACCTGCATTTGTTAAACTGTGTACAGCGCTGCCTGGTAATGATGGGCTGAATGGTCTTTCCTCCAATGCTTTCTCCCTTTCATTATCAGGGCCTCTCACCGGTCCTGTTCCCATCCCTCGCTGCCAGCTTTCCTTATCTCCTGACACAATTCACAGGCAACTCTTTTCACAGTTCGCTTCGGAATTTCCCCTGCATCATTTGGGAAATACAGTTATTGGAAGTATCATCAACTCATTTTAAATAGCTCTTTAAAAAACAAATCACAAAATGTTAATAAAACTACTGGGAGTGAACACTGAAGTAGAAAAAGGCTCTGCTGTTGGAAAATGAAACGAATTTCTCCCTGAGCTAAAGGTGTAGCTGAGGAAGGTTAATAAAGACAACACAATTGATGTTTCTTTTTCTGTTTGTTGGGATTCATCTGTATGGATGGAATGATCTTAAACAGGTCATCTGGTTGCCAAGTACAAGGTGCTTTGGGCATCCCCATTATAATGTTAGAGATTTAAATCCTGTCATTCAATTCACTGAGCCTAGTGTGAGCACTTCCTAGAATCCCTACAGTGTAGAGGGAGGCCATTCAGCCCATCAACACCTGAACTTACATAGTGCTTACAGTAAGAGATACCTGGATTGTGTAGAACGTTTCCATGCCTCTCATAAACATAGTAAGACGTCTTAAAACCAGGTTAAAATCCAACAGGTTTGTTTCAAACACTAGCTTTCGGAGCACTGCTCCTTCCTCAGGTGAATGAAGAGGCATGTTCCAGAAACATATACATAGACAAATTCAAAGATGCCAGACAATGCTTAGAATGTGAGCATTTGCAGGTAATTAAGTCTTTACAGATCCAGAGATCAGGGTAACCCCAGGTTAAAGAGGTGTGAATTGTCTCAAGCCAGGACAGTTGGTAGGATTTCGCAAGCCCAGGCCAGATGGTGGGGGATGAATGAAATGCAACATGAATCCCAGGTCCCAGTTGAGGGCGCACTCATGTGTGCGGAACTTGACTACAGGTTTCTGCTCGGCGATTCTGCGTTGTCATGCGTCCTGAAGGCCGCCTTGGAGAACGCTTACCCGGAGATCAGAGGCTGAATGCTCTTGACTGCTGAAGTGTTCCCCGACTGGAAGGGAACATTCCTGCCTGTTGATTGTCGCGCGATGTCCGTTCATTCGTTATCGCAGTGTCTGCATGGTCTCGCCAATGTACCACGCTTCGGGATATCCTTTCCTGCAGTGTATGAGGTAGACAACGTTGGCCGAGTCGCACGAATATGTAACTCGTACATGGTGGGTGGTGTTCTCACGTGTAATGGTGGTATCCATGTCGATGATCTGGTGCGTCTTGCAGAGATTGCCATGGCAGGGTTTTTTTTAAAATAGAATTTACAGTGCAGAAGGAGGCCATTCGGCCCATCTTGTCTGCACCGGCTCCTGGAAAGAGCACCCTACCCAAGGTTAACACCTCCACCCTATCCCCATAACCCAGTAACCCCACCCAACACTAAGGGCAATTTTGGACACTAAGGGCAATTTATCATGTCCAATCCACCTAACCTGCACACCTTTGGACTGTGGGAGGAAACCGGAGCACCCGGAGGAAACCCACGCACACACGGGGAGGATATGCAGACTCCGCACAGACAGTGACCCAAGCCAGGAATCGAACCTGGGACCCTGGAGCTGTGAAGCGATTGTGCTATCCACAATGCTACCGTGCTGCCTGGTTGTGTGGTGTCGTGGTCGCTGTTCTGAAGGCTGGGTAGTTTGCTGCAAACAATGGTTTGTTTGAGGTTGTGCGGTTGTTTGAAGGCCAGTAGTGGGGGTGTGGGGATGACCTTGGCAAGATGTTCATCTTCATCGATGATGTGTTGAAGGCTGCGAAGAAGATGATGTAGTCTCTCCGCCCCGGGAAAGTACTGGTCGACGAAGGGTACTCTGTCGGTTGTGTCCCATGTTTGTCTTCTTGAGGAGGTCGGTGCGGTTTTTGCTGTGGCGCGTTGGAACCGCCGATCGATGAGTCGAGCACCATATCCCATTCGTACGAGGGCAGCTTTCAGCGTCTGTAGATGTCTGCTACGCTCCTCCTCGTCTGAGCAGATCCTGTGTATATGGAGGGATTGTCCATTGGGGATGGCTTCTTTAATGTGTTTCAGGAGATGCTGCTCACAAATAACTTTTAAAAAGAATTCCCAGTGACTGACTCAATAGATCACATGAAAAGTTCCACATTTGAAGAGTTTTACTATAACAAACTAAAATCAACATCGGCCAAACATTACTTTGTGAGCAAGTAATATGTTAAACTACAGGAAAGATATCCCTTATTAAGCTTATAACAGACTCCAAAACCCCAACCCAAATTTATAAGTTATAGCATACTCTCCGCAGAATTGCAGTCTTTACAGGAAACAAGCCAGCGTTTCTCCCAGATTCCCTCCGGTTCGCGTCTCCTTGTTTCACTACGATAAAATGTTTAGTGACCATTGAAGGTCCTTCCTTCAGTTTTCCAAGAAATTCCGAACTGATTTCCAGCAGGTTGCCTCACTCCGATGATTGCTTCCCCTAGCCACAACAAGATGAACCTTCCAGGTCCTTAAATTTCCATGGGTTCCATCTCGTTGAAAAGAGACAGTCCTCTCGTCCACACTCTGCCTGATGGTTAACAGGGAAAAACAGCGGGCGAGAGAATCGTAAAGGCTGCCGTGGGACAGGCCGTGACCCACGGCTGCCTTCTCGCCCACTTCCGGGGCCGATTCTCCCCCTGGGCAGGGCTAGGAGCACGGCCCCGTGCGTCACGGCCTTGACGACGGTCGTCAAGGCCGCACGTCAAGTGTCACGCCGGCTGACACGGCCGATGATGTCGGCCGTGCATGCACAGGTTGGACAATGCCAACCCGCGCATGCGCAGTTGGCGTCTTTTCCCTCAGCCGCCCCGCAAGATGTGGCGGCTTGATCTTGCGGGGCGGCGGAGGGAAAAAAGTGCGTCCATTACAGACGCACGGCCCGCGATCGGTGCCCACCGATCGCGGGCCTATGCCCCCCTTGGCACGGCCGTGGTACTGCCGTGCCAATCGGGCCCCCAGATGCCCCAAACAGGCATCTGGCGCCCGTTTCACGACGGCAGCGAGCAGGTGTGTTTGCTGCCGTGTTGAAACGGGCGTGAAGGCACGGCCGCTCGGCCCATCGGCCTCGGAGAATCGCTGCTCTCTGTAAAAAACGGCAAGCGGCGATTCGTGGCATGGGTCGGGCATGGGGGAGAATAGCGGGAGGGTGTGAAAAATTTTGGGAGGCCCTCCCACTATTCTCCCACCCGGAGTGGGGGGGCGGAGAATCGCGCCCAGCCTTTTCCCCTCTGCTGAGAACAGCAGCTATTTTCATGGCTCTCTCTCTCTCTCCTGGCTCTCTCTATCTCACCCGGTTTTGAAGATTTTTGTTTTATCAGAGTGGCTGAAACTCTGCCAGGTCATTTGTTCTCAGATGTTAAACCTGGCACATGGATTTTATTGTATTTTACCTGGGCCCCTGATCCATGGTATCCAGTTCACATCAGTTTAACACCGGACAGGATTAGCAGGAGGTCAGATCCTCTCTTTTCATTTTGATTTAAAAGAAACAGTTTAAAACATAACCATCTTCTCGAACCTTGCATTCTTAACATGAGAGAGGGAGCAGCAGAAGGATATACCCAGTGTTAATATTGCAATCCTGTCACAATTAAATGCATGATCTCGTTGTAAGTGAGAGCAGCTGCTACTAATTGGAAAAAGGTTATGGCATTATTCTTAAGTGTCTATAAGAACTGGTTCCACCTGTGGTGGGGAGAGGAAACGGGGATTCTGTACTTACAGTTGCTGGGCTTTCCGAATAAGCTTATATTAAAGAAAGACTGGCTCCAGATTCTTCTTTTACTCAGTAAATGAATGGTGAGTTATAAAACGCAATACTTGGAGTGTACAGGCAGAGGAAAAGCTTCCTTCACCTGTTTATGCATCAGTGCCTCAGGATGTCACATCAAGTGCTGATAGACATTTTAAACCTGCTGCCAACTGGACCTGATGGCGACGTCACCAGTGTCAAAGTCTCCAGCGCACTCAACCCTTTCCCTTTGGATTCTTCCGGGATGCTGCCGGAGATATTTGCAGGATCTCACTGTCAGCGGTCACAGATGCGTAAGACCTGGAATGAAATTTTACCCCAGTGGAATATTCAAGTCCCGCCGAAGTCAATGGACATCTAACCTGCTCTCCACATTTTATGGCTCGACCCCCACCAAGATGGGGCCATAAGATTCCGCCAATTTTTTCTTGGCCAGGATCAGCACTTATGTCAACTTTGCCATTGATGATGCCAGTCAGAATCAGCAGAGTCTCAGGTTGTGGTGTTGGTTGATTTCACACAGGCCTCTTCCACTGCTCAAATGTGGCAGTCAAGGAATCAAGGCATCGATAGGTCACTCAGGAGTATTCATTGACTCCAAGGGCTTCTGCAACATCGATGTGTGGCTGATATTATGGGCAGCAGGTAGCATTGTGGATAGCAGAATTGCTTCACAGCTCCAGGGTCCCAGGTTCGATTTCAGCTTGGGTCACTGTCTGTGCGGAGTCTGCATATCCTCCCCGTGTGTGCGTGGGTTTCCTCCGGGTGCTCCGGTTTCCTCCCACAGTCCAAAGATGTGCAGGTTAGGTGGATTGGCCATGATAAATTGCCCTTAGTGTCCAAAATTGTCCTTAGTGTTGGGTGGGGTTACTGGGTTATGGGGATAGGGTGGAGGTGTTGACCTTGGGTAGGGTGCTCTTTCCAAGAGCCAGTGCAGACTTGATGGGCCGAATGGCCTCCTTCTGCACTGTAAATTCTATAATTCTATGAAAAGAAAAGGTATCTGCAGCTGTGCGCCAGATTCCTGGGCAGTCCACATTCCCAGATTACTTCATAACTTGAAGGAGAGTTGCCAACTGGCTGATTGGAGACACTTAAAGCGTGGCTGTCGACACCTCTCTGAAACCCAAGGAATGAGGCCCAGGAGTGAAACAATGACCGCTTTTGATGTGCGATTGAGCAGGCCACTGCCACGCTGAAGATACATTTCAGTTTCTCAGACAGATCTGGAGGCATCCTTCAGCACACAGCAATCAGGGTCTCCTGCATGCGCAATGTGTGCAATGGTCTGCAAGACATCATGCAGCAGAAAAATTTAGACCCGTAGGAGGCATTGCACAGAGCTCCTTCAGCCAATTCTGAGGAGGAATAAGGGCAAGTAGAGGATGGGAGGGAGGGCGAGAAAACAGGAGGTGCCTTGGGCAGTGCGCCAAAGTCAGGGCACGCTACTGCCCTCAATATTGCACAGTTCTGTTAAATTCCACAGGTGCATCCATCTGAACACCAGATGCAAAAGTCACCTTTGCAACAACCAGCACCCCCACCCCCCCCCCCCCCCCCCACTCCACCCTTCCACATCCCCGCAACCCCCAAACCCTGAACCAGTACCAGTAAAACAAAGCAGTCCTCAAACAACCATGTCTCCTTTCAAATCACCCACTGCTCGGCATCACCTCATGTCTTCACATTCATCATCACACAACTAGGCCACTTGTTAGTCAGCTGCCAAAACTGGGCAAGACTGGAAAGTGATGAAAAAGGGAATTATGAGCCAGGATTCTCCATTGCGAATCCGCCCCGCTACCGCTGCTTGCGAGGACGGAGAATTTGGTGCTCGGCCAAATCAGCCCCAGGGGACGCACCGTGCTCCATGGCGGATTCGGACCGCGGAGCTAGACCGAAGAAAGAGAACCCCCGATCAGCTGCGGGCCTGTGCCTCAACCCCCGCACGTTAATGCCCCAGTTAAAGTCTGACACAATTTGGGTTTTACTCCAGCCAGTCTTTTTTTAATTCATTCTCTAGATGTGGTCATCACGGACAAGGTTGCTAATCATTGTTCATCCCTGGCTGCTCTTGAGAAGTAGTGAACCTCTTCTTGATCAGCAGTCCAGCGTGCTGTTCGGCATGGAGACCTAGGATTTTGACCCAGCAACTATGAAGGAACAACAACATAGTTCCAAGTCAGGACGATGTTTGTTCGGATTCTGGACGATAACCCAACTTGTTTCAATTTGTAAAACTGTGAGGAAATGTTACTGCGCCATAAGAGTGATAACACTGACCAATAGGTATTTTTATGTAAAAACAAACTTTAATTTAAACACAGAATTTAAAAAAAATATAAATTTAGAGTACCAAATTATTTATTTTTTTCCAATTAAGGGGCAATTTAGCGTGGCCAATCCACTTAACCTGCACATCTTTGGGTTGTGGGGGTGAAACCCATGCAGACACGGGGAGAATGTGCAAACTCCACACGGACAGTGACCCAGGGCCGGGATTCAAACCCGGGTCCTCAGCGCCGTAGGCAGCAATGCTAACCACTGTTCCACATGCCGCCTTAAACACAGAATTAACCACATTAGCAACAAAGAAATAGTTTTACAGTTAACAGTTCTGACGGTTCTTATGTAAAAGAGAAAACCTTAACTTACTCCTGAAACTGCCACTAAATTCCAATTAAGCAAACCAATATATATCAAATACCACTCATGAATAAAGTTAACAACCAGGGTTTTACTTGCTATTTGATGCTCAGAATCTTTGGAGAGAGAACCTTTCAGGACCAAACTGAAATCCCTCTGTTCAGATGAGAGTTCTAGGACTAACTGACTTTTCAGACAGGCCTGGCTCTTCCCATTTACTACATTCACCTGTACCCAAGGCACAAGACATTCTTTGGTCTCTTCTTACAAGATGGCCCTTGACTTGTTTATCCAGACCAACCACAATGCCCTGCATAAATGATCTACACCCCAGGGTTCCTACAAATGTAAACAATATTCCAATTAGCTAATTATCTGTGAACAAGTAAATTGTTCTTAAGATCTATTAGCAGAACACTTCACCTGCAAATCAATGATTACTTTTACATCACCTTAATCACCCGTTCTAGCAGTCATACTGTATTTATGCATCTTCACCCAGATTTTAATAACGTTACTGCAAAAAATATAAAATATGTCAATTTCTTACATTCATCACATGTTTGACTGAAGGACTGGAATTGCTATTGTTCAGACTGTTTACAGGCAATGTGACAGATGCTATTGACTTTTTTTTAACTACTTTATTTTTTTACATTTTCAGTCCTATCTTTGGACCCCAGTAGTTCTGTAACTGTGTATTATTTCACTGGATTTATAAAGGGCAATATGACACTAGTAGTTTAAGTTGAGTGCTCGCCTTGGAACTTTTGCCTCTGAGTCAGAAGGTTGTGGCTTCAAGCCCCACCCTGGAGCTTGACGCATAACCTAGGCTGAGATCCAGTTTGATACCCAGGTAAACATACATACTGATGACGAGCATTTCATGACGAGAATCAATATTTGAGAGCCGAGCTTGTGTGCCAATGTCTGCTGAGAAAGATAAGCAAGTCTGGCTCTGCTCTTCTTTGATTCTGGGGGCTACATTCCCACTATGACGGTAGCAACTTAGGCCGGTGTGTGTCCTGGTTGGTAACTACTGCAAGAAATTCCCCTCGAGAAAGAAAGCAAGGAAGATTTGCATATATAATGCCATGCCATCCCAAAGCACTTTACACCCAAGGTATATTTGAAGTATAGTCACTCAAACGTGCCAATTTGAGCACAACACACACTCCCACAGACAGCAGTGAGATTGTGATAAAATAATCTGTGTTATGTTACTGGAAAGAATGCTAGAAGTCGTCCAGTAGTTGAAGGAAGGTTTATTGTGCTACACAATTTAAATGATTGCGTGAGCTCTTACTTACAGAACTGCACTTGTAAAGGTTACACTTCTCTATGCTCTGCAACTAGGCCTGACCACACTAGCAGCCCTGAGCTCACCCCCGTCCCTGTTCTCCTCACCGTCTGTTCAGCCAAAGTGAGGGGGAGGGTCTTCGGCGTCACTCTTATACGTCCCTGTGCTGCCCCCTGGTGGTATTTCCATTTCCCATCAGCCCCTTCTGTACACACTCAAGTGAGGATCACTACATCCTCCTTTTTCACTTTTGTTTTCATAGTGCAGAGCTGTAAACTAAACACAAATTCAAACACAGTTAGTTTTATATACAAAGACGGAGCAGAGCAATGATAGTGTCAGTCCATGTTCACAAGTTCAGACGGCTGGGTGCACGTCTGATCTGGGTAGACCTCCTGAGTGGGCATGGAGATCCAGAGTCTTTTACGGCCATGTGGACACCCGCTGCTGGAGTTCCAGGATGTTGCATGACAGAGTCCTGCAGATCTAATGTTGGAAATGCAGGTTAACGAGGAATAACCTTTAGCAGGTCTCGGCGATTGCGTCAAAACAGTGTTCCATCGTCAGACTTCACAACGTAAGATCGTGGCGATATTTGGCGGAGAACCGTCGCCATGTTAGACCAACCCCCAGCCGGGTGTCGCAACCTCACCGTGTCATTGATTGCCAACGGATGCAGTACTTTTGCCTGCTGGTCATAGTGCTGCTTTTGTACCTGACGTTGGTGACACATCTTGTCCAGGACTGGCGAGTGATCGGGATTGGCGAAGTGTAATGCCGGTAATGTTGGCCGCACATCTCTATTGAAGAACATTTGAGCCGGTGATAGCCCAGAGTTCAAAGGCGATGAACGGTATGACAAGAGGGCCAAGTGTATGTCAGACTTTGAGTCAGCAGCCTTGCTGATTAGTTGTTTAATAATGTGGATGCCTGAACTTCCGGTGGCGGCGATGTACGAGTGAGCCGCACATTCGGTGGGCTCTCACTCCGGCGGGGCTGAACAGCTGATTCCCCGCGATAACGGGACCAGGGGGGCGGCAAAAAGGCTGCCGGGAACAGAAGAGGAGAGCGGGCTGCAGCAGATGGAAGTGTGGGAGGCCAGCAGGTGAGGAAGAAGGAGAGAGAGAGAGACAGAGGCAAGGAGGAAGCTGGCCTGAAGGGTAAGATGGCGGACCCTCGGACCTTCCTTCCTCCAGGACAACGGGGAAAAAAAGTTTGGAGTTGCTGAGGAGGGACAGCTTGGACCCACTTCAGATGCCCAGGAGGTAAAATTCAAGGAGCTGGGCAAAGGAAAGCAGCAGCGAAGGCGCTGAGGAGCGGGCTGCGGCACATGGAACAGCGGGATTCCAGAAGGCAGAAGAAGAAGGAGAAAAAGGGACAGAGACAAGGACCTGAAGAAAATTACCTGGGACCTAAGATGGCGGACACACGGACCCCGGACTCAGCAATCCAGCTGGCGCTGGATAACATGCTCCAGGTAATGAAGTCCAGTTTTGAAGCGCTGAAGCGGGACAGCTTGGACCCAATCCAGAAAGCGGTGGATCAGCTGAACCAGAGGCTGGACGCCCAGGATGTTAAAGTTAAGAAGCTGGGAGAGGCAGTGGAGGAGCAGGCGGATGCGCAAACGGTTGCAGCGCTAGAAGTGGACGGCCTGAAAGAGCGGCAGAGAAGACTGCTGGACAGAGTGGAGGAGCTGGAGAATAGAGTCCGCAGGAACAATCTGAGGATGGTCGGCCTCCCGGAGGGGGCTGAGGGAGCTGATGCTGCAGCGTTTGTAGCAGACCTGCTGAAGCAGCTGATGGGGGCCGAAGCCTTTCCGCGACCGCTGGAGCTGGAGGGGGCACACAGAGTGCAGGCAAGGCAGGGGCGGCCGGGCGGACCCCCCCTCCCGATCGTGATTAGGTTCCACAGATTCGTGGACAAGGAGCGGGTGCTGCAGTGGGCAAAGAGCGCCAGGAGCAGCACGTGGAACAACAGTGTTCTCCGCATTTATCAGGACCTAAGCCAGGAGGTGGCTCGGCGGCGAGCAGCCTTTAAGAATGTCAAGGAGGTGCTGTTCAAGAAGCACGTGAAGTTTGGTCTGCTGTTCCCAGCTCGGCTATGGGTCACGCACCAGGGTCAACACCACTACTTCTCTGAGCCCGAAGAAGCGATGGATTTTGTGAGGGACCTGGGGCTGGTCCCGAAAGGAGGCCCCAAGGACGCGAGTTAGGGCCCGAGGATTTCTGTGGGAAGGAACGCCAAATGTGCCTGGACTGCTGCTCAATGGTTTGCTGGGCCAAGGGGGCCAAGCGGAACATTTGAGACTCTTTCCTTTGTTCATGGACATTTATGTGCTTTTTCTCTTTTTTCTGTGGTTTTTTCTTTTTTTTTCCTGTTTGGGCTGGTGTGTGCTTTTTGTGCAGCTCGCGGAAGACACTGGAGCCGGCTTGCCCCAGTGGGTGGGGAGGAGGACGGGGAAACAAGGGGAATGGGACAGGAAGGCGCCGGAGTGTTGAGTCACCGGGCTAGCAGATTGGCTAGTCAAGGAAGTCAGATGGGGGGGGAAGTTACAGCCAGTAGATGGCCGGGGTGGGGGTATCGGGGGAGGGGGTTAGGGGAGGGGGAGGTTGTTCTGCTGACGGGAGAGGGACTTGAAATAGGCACTGGAAAGGAGGTCGAGGGTGGAGGCAGCCAAAGGGCGGGCCAGGAATGGCGCGACGCACGGGTCAGGGGCCGGCCCGAGAAAGGCTATGGCTGACCGGCGGGGTGGGGGGGGTGGGATGTGCCCCCCGACCAGGCTGACCACCTGGAACGTTAAGGGACTGAATGGGCCGGTTAAGAGGGCGTGGGTGTTCGCGCACTTGCGGGCCCTGAGGGCGGACGTAATTATGTTGCAGGAGACACATCTGAAAGTGTCGGACCAGACCAGGCTAAGGAAGGGCTGGATTAGCCAGGTCTTCCACTCGGACTTGGACTCGAAGTCCAGAGGGGTGGCAATCATGATCAACAAGCGCGTGCAATTTGAAGCAGAGGGCATATCCGCAGACAGGGGGGGCAGATACCTGATGGTACAGGGCAGACTGGAGAGGAGAAGAGTGGTGCTGGTGAATATATACGCCCCGAACTGGGATGACGTGGACTTCATTAAAAGAGTGCTGGGGAAGATCCCGGACATGGATTCTCGCAGGCTAATAATGGGAGGGGACTTTAACATGGTCCTTGACCCGACTTTGGATCGGTCGTGTCCCAGAACGGGTAGACTCTCAGCAATGGCAAGGGAGCAAATGGGGGCAGTGGACCCCTGGAGAGAGGGACAGCCAACAGGAAGGGGCTACTCGTTTTACTCGCACGTCCACAAAGTATATTCCAGGATAGATTTCTTTGTAATAAGCAGGGACTCTATGGGGGAGGTAAAGAACACGGAATACTCAGCAATTACCATTTCAGACCATGCCCCGCATTGGGTGGACCTGCAGTTCGGGGGAGCGAGCTATCAACGCCCGCAATGGAGGCTAGATGTGGGACTGCTGTCGGAGGAGGGGATCTGCGAGAGGCTTCGGAAATGTATAAAAAATTACCTGCAGGTGAATGACACTGGGGAGGTCTCAGCGGCGACCGTGTGGGAGGCGCTAAAGGCAGTAGTGAGGCGGGGGAGCTGATTTCAATTGGGGCCCACAGAGCCAAGGCAGACCGGGCAGAGATGGATAGATTGGTCAGGGAAATGGGTCGGATAGATGAAGAGCACGCGGAGTCCCCGGGGGAGGTTTTACTCAGGGAGAGGCAGAGACTACAGGCGGAACTGGGGGCACTATCCACGAGCAGGGCCGTGGAACAGTTTCGGAAGGCGAGGGGAGTGGTGTACGAGTATGGGGAAAAGGCCAGCAGACTGTTAGCGCAGCAACTCAGGAGGAGGGAGGCGGCCAGGGAAATAGGTAGAGTGAGGGACGAGGGGGGGCGCAAAGTGGAGGATCCGGCAGAATTGAATAGGGTATTCCGGGACTTCTATCGTAAATTGTATACTTCGGAGCCGCCGGAAGAACTGGAGGGGATGAAAAAGTTTCTGGACGGGTTAACATTCCCAACAGTTGTGGGGGGGGGGGGGGGGGGGGGGGGGGGGCGCGAGTGGAAGAGCTGGGGGCCCCGATTAGAGTAGAGGAGGTATTGGGGGGCCTAAAGGCCATGCAGTTGGGGAAGTCCCCGGGGCCGGATGGATACCCAGTAGAGTTTTATAGGAAGTTCTCTGAGCTGGTGGACCCGGTCTTGGCGAGGGTTTTCAATGAGGCAAGGGACAGAGGGACCCTGCCGCCGACACTGTCACAAGCCACCATAATCTCTGATATTGAAGCGGGGTAAAGACCCGGAGGTGTGCGGGTCCTACAGGCCAATCTCCCTGATTAATGTAGATGCCAAGCTCCTGGCAAAGGTACTGGCGGGTAGAATGGAGGACTGTGTACCGGAGGTGATTGGGGAGGATCAAATGGGGTTCGTGAAAGGTAGGCAGCTGGCGGCCAATCTGAGGAGATTGCTCAATGTGATAATGATGCCCCCGGCGGGTAGAGAGGTGGAGGTAGTGGTGGCAATGGACGCCGAGAAGGCCTTTGACCGGGTGGAGTGGGGCTATCTATGGGAGGTGCTCGGACGGTTTGGGTTCG
The DNA here is from genome assembly GCF_902713615.1 of Scyliorhinus canicula. Lineage (NCBI taxonomy): Eukaryota > Metazoa > Chordata > Chondrichthyes > Carcharhiniformes > Scyliorhinidae > Scyliorhinus > Scyliorhinus canicula. Next base: position 61,728,454 of record NC_052163.1, on the reverse strand, counting down.
GGGAGGGATTGGTGGATTGGATCAAATTATTATATCAGGCCCCGAGGGCCAGCGTCAGGACCAACAGAGAAGTGTCGGAGTACTTTAGGTTATACCGAGGGACCAGGCAGGGCTGCCCGCTCTCCCCGCTGCTGTTTGCGCTGGCCATAGAGCCGTTGGTGATTGCGCTGAGAGCCGCAGAGAGTTGGAAGGGGGTGGTGAGGGGCGGGGTTGAACACAGGGTTTCTCTTTATGCAGACGACCTGCTCCTGTACGTGTCGGACCCAGTGGCCTGGATGGGAACTATAATGGGAATGCTGAGGGAGTTCGGCCAGTTCTCAGGATACAAATTAAATACGGTCAAGAGTGAAATGTTTGTGATCCAGGCAAGGGGCCAGGAGAACAGATTGAGAGGGCTACCGTTTAGGCTAGTTGAGGAAAATTTCCGGTATTTGGGAATCCAGGTGGCACGAGACTGGGGCAGGCTGCATAAGTTAAATTTGGCCAGGGTGGTGGAGCAAATGAAGGGAGAGTTTCAGAGATGGGATGCACTCCCGCTGTCGCTGGCAGGGAGGGTGCAGACTGTAAAGATGACAATCCTCCCTCGATTTTTGTTTATTTTTCAGTGCCTCCCGATCTTTATTCCACAGTCCTTCTTCAAAAGAGTTACGGGCTGATCATGAGCTTTGTCTGGGCGGGAAAGTCTCCGCGGGTGAAGAAGGCGATGTTGGAGAGGAACCGCAGCGAGGGAGGGCTGGCTTTGCCGAGTCTGGTCAATTATTACTGGGCGGCCAACATCGCTATGATAAGGAAGTGGATGGTGGGTACGGGGTCTATTTGGGAGCGGGTGGAGGCGGCTTCGTGCAGGGGCTCCAGCTTGGAAGCCCTGGTCACGGCTCCTCTACCGCTGCCGCCGGCCAAGTACACCACCAGCCCGGTAGTGGTGGCGACCCTGCGGATATGGGGCCAGTGGAGGAGGCATGTGGGGGAGATGGGGCGTCTGTCTGGGCGCCAATCTGCGACAACCATCGGTTTGCCCCCGGCAGTATGGATGGGGGGTTCCGAGTATGGCGGCAAGCAGGGGCGGGAAGGGTGGGTGATATGTTCCTGGAAGGGAGCTTCACGAGTTTGAGGAGCTTGGAGGAGAAATTTGGGTTGGTAAGGGGAAATGATTTTAGATACTTACAGTTGCGGGATTTTGTTCGTAGACAGGTCCCATCTTTCCCGCGCCTCCCGCCAATGGGGATCCTCGACAGAATAGTCTCTAGGAGGGAAGAAGGGGAGGGCAGAGTCTCGGGTATATATAAGGTGCTCATGAGGGAGGAAGGGTCCCAGACAGAGGAACTGAAACTTAAATGGGAGGAGGAGCTAGGCGGGGAAATGGAGGATGGGCTGTGGGCAGAGACCCTGAGTAGGGTAAACTCGACCGCGACATGTGCTAGGCTCGGGCTGATCCAATTTAAGGTCGTTCACCGGGCCCATATGACGGTGGCTCGGATGAGCACATTTTTCGGGATAGAGGACAAATGCGCTAGGTGCGCGGGAGGACCAGCGAACCATGTTCACATGTTTTGGGCATGCCCTGAGCTGAGGGGGTACTGGGAGGGATTTGCGGGGGTCATGTCCCAGGTGCTAAAAACAAGGGTGGTGATGAACATAGAACATAGAACAGTACAGCACAGAACAGGCCCTTCGGCCCTCAATGTTGTGCCGAGCCATGATCACCCTACTCAAACCCACGTATCCACCCTATACCCGTAACCCAACAACCCCCCCCTTAACCTTACTTTGTAGGACACTACCGGCAATTTAGCATGGCCAATCCACCTAACCCGCACATCTTTGGACTGTGGGAGGAAACCGGAGCACCCGGAGGAAACCCACGCACACACGGGGAGGACGTGCAGACTCCGCACAGACAGTGACCCAGCCGGGAATCGAACCTGGGACCCTGGAGCTGTGAAGCATTTATGCTAACCACCATGCTACCGTGCTGCCCCAGGGGTGGCAATTTTTGGGGTTTCAGAAGACCCGGGCGTCCAGGGGGAGAAAGAGGCCGATGTGCTGACCTTTGCTTCCCTGATAGCCCGGCGACGAATATTATTGGCGTGGAGGGACTCAAAGCCCCCGAAGACTGAGTGGTGGCTTGCGGACATGTTGAGTTTCCTGGGGATGGAAAAAATTAAGTTCGCCTTGAGGGGATCTGTGCAGGGGTTCACCCGGAGGTGGCAACCATTTATTGACTTCTTTGCGGGAGAGTGAGCGCCAGCAGAGAGGTGGGGGAAGGGGGGGCGGGTAGAGTAGAGTAGGAGGGAAAATATGGCGGGTAGTACCGGTGGGAGGGGAGCGGGCTTGTGCAATATGTTACGATGGAAGTATTGAAAGTACGTGGATGTTTACACATTTTTGCCTTTTTTGCTTCCTTTCTGACGATGTCTGTAACTGTTTATAAAGCCAAAAACTACCTCAATAAAATTGTTTATTAAAAAAAAATAATGTGGATGCCTTTCTCCACCCTGCCATTCGCTTGAGGAAAGTGTGGACTCGACGTCACATGCTTGAAATTGTACTGTTTTGCGTATTCCAACCACTCCCAGCTGGCAAAGCAAGGACCATTGTCGGACATGACTGTCTGTGGGATGCCATGCCTGGAGAAGGTTTCTTTGCAGGCCTTGGTGACTGACGCCGCTGTGAGATCCGGGAATTTCAGTACTTCAGGAAAGTTGGAGTAGTAATCGATGAGCAGAACATAGTTTCGGCCCATGGAGTGAAACAACTTTGTCCCATGGTGACGTGGCCATCTCATGCTGCTGCAGTGGCTCCTTGCATTGTGCCGGTCAATGTCTTTGACACATGTCACATGTGAGCACCATGTTCGTTATGTCCTCGTTTATCCCTGGCCAGTAAACGGATTGTCGTGCTCTCCTTTTGCACTTTTCGGCACCAAGGTGCCCCTCGTGAATCCTGCGGAGCATGTCTGCCTGGAGCGCCAGTGGGATGACGATTCTGTCATTCCGCAGTATGATGCCATCCACCATGGACAGTTCAGTCCTGATGTTTTGGAACTGTGGGCACCGCCCATTTGGCCAGCCATGCTGAAGGTTGTGTATGACTTGAAGGAGGGTGGCATCTTCCCGTGTTGCCTGACGAATTTGCTGCAGCCTCTCGTCCGTTGCTGTGAGTGTCTCCCTGCACCACTGTGCATGAGCTTCCACATCATTAATGGAAGCCGGAGGCAGATTGTCAACGTCAATGGCTCATGATAATGTGTCAGCTATTATTAGGTCCTTATCAGTGGTGTAGAGCAGCGTGAAGTCGTACCTCCGCAACTTCATCATCATGCGTTGTAGGCACGGCGTCATATCATTTAGATCTTTGTTGATGATGTTTACCAGTGGCCTATGATCAGTTTCCACGAGAAATGTGGGGAGACCGTACACATAGTGGTGGAATTTGGTCACGCCTGTGATCAGCCCTAGGCACTCCTTCTCTATCTGTGCGTACCTGCACTCTGTGGCGGTCATCGCTCGTGAAGCGTAAGCCACTGGGACCCAGTCCGACTGGTTATTCTGTTGCAGTAGCACCGGACCAATTCCATGTTGACTGGCGTCGGTGGAGATCTTTGTAGGTTTTGCCGGGTCAAAAAATGCGAGCGTTGGAGCTGCCATCAACTGGTGTCTCAGATCATCCCATTCATCTTGGTGATGTTGGGTCCAGGCAAACTCCGTGTCCTTCCTTATCACTTTCCTTAACGCCGTCGTCCGTGCTGCTAGGTTCGGTATGAATTTGCCGAGGAAGTTGATGAATCCAAGAAACCTGAGCACTGCTTTCTTGTCATGTGGTCTCTGCATGCTCTGAATTGTGGCGATCTTCTCAGTGTCCGGCTTCACCCCGTGCCCTGATATTGTGTCGCCCAGGAAGGTCAGAGAGGACCGTGCAAAGGTGCACTTGGCCTGGTTGAGCTTCAGCCCAAAGTGGTGGATTCTTTGGAAGACTTGCTTCAACCTCGCAATGTGGTCTTCCTTTGTCGTTGACCATATTATGATGTCATCAACAGAGACACGGACGCCTTCAATGCCTTCTGTCATCTGCTCCATTATTCGGTGAAATATTTCGGATGCAGATATAATCCCGAAGGGCATCCGATTATAACAGTACCGTCCAAACGGCGTGTTGAAGGTACACAGCAGTCAGCTGGAATCATCGAGCTGCATTTGCCAGAAGCCATGTGAGGCATCAAGCTTGGTAAATATGCGAGCTTGTGCCATTTCGCTCGTTATCGCCTCTCGCTTGGGGATAGGGTAGTGTTCCCTGCGAATGTTCTTGTTCAAATCCTTGGGATCTAAACAGATTCTGAGTTCACCAGACGGCTTCTTGACACACACCAATGAGCTGACCCAGTCAGTCGGCTGTGTCACTTGTGATATAATGCCTTGAGATTGGAGGCGTTGAAGTTCCGCTTTTAGCTTGTCCCGCAATGGAGCTGGTACCCTCCTTGGTGCATGAATGACCGGTATTGCATCCTCTTTGAGCAGGATTTTGTATTTGTAGGGTAGCGTACCCATGCCAGAGAAGACGTTGGGGTACTCGCTGTGTAGCAGCTGTATGTCATCGACAATGCGTGATGAGTCAGCCGCGTGCATGAAGATCCTTTGAATTAGCCGCAAATCCTTGCAGGCTTGAGCACCTAGCAGTGAAGTACTTTTGTCGTCCACAATCTCAAATCGTAGTCCTGCTGTGACTGTCTTGTTGACTACTTGTAGGTGGCAGGATCCCCTCGAGGTGATCTGGTTCCCATTGTAATCTGTTAACTTGCATGCAGCAGGTAGCATCTCTTGTGTCCCTGGGATGGATGCAAGATCTTTGCTTGTCATCAAGTTTGCGGACGCTCCCGTGTCCAGCTTGAACGTGATGGGGGAGTTGTTGACTTGCACCGTGGCACTCCATTCGCTTGTGGATTCGATGGCATGCACGTACCAAGACTGTGTAGTCAGCTCATGTGTTTCCGCTGTGGCGTTTATGAATCCAACGCCATATGTGTTCTCCCAGGAGTGTAACTCTTCATGGTCGGAGACATTTTCTTTGGGTGTCGGAGTGTCCATTGCACCTACTGTGCGTACTTTAAAGTTTCCATGCCTTTGCATTGTAGAGTAGTATTTGGCTGTGGACTGACACTGGGAGGCAAAATGGTTCATTTTGGAGCATTTTAGACACCTTTTCCCTTGTGCAGGACATTGCCCTTTTAAATGGGCGGTGCCACAGCGGTGACACGTCATGATGTCCGTGACATCACGCGTTTGTAGCATTCGCGCATGCGCAGCGCGATTTTCATACTGGGGCCGGTATTGTGGGTAATGCGCATGCGCGTACCGGGTCCTTCCGGGGTCGCGTCTGTTCGGATTGCGCGCATGCGCAGAAGTGCCGTTATGGGCGCCAGCCACCGGAAGAGAAGGCCTGTGAGGAGAGGCCACCATTCTTACTTCTGCCTCGTGGTGGGTTTTCGCCATGTTTCGTTTTTCAAGGAGCTCCAGGTACTGCTGATTTTTCTGCTCCTGTTGTAAGCATTTTGCTATCGTGGTTTTTAGTGTTAAGTCATTTTGCAGCATTAATGATTCCCTTAGATTTTCGTCAGAAAGACCATAGATTAATTGATCCCTGATGATTAAGTCTGTTGCATCAGCATAATTGCAGCCTTGTGCTAGCAAGCGGAGATCTGTGACAAAATTGGAGATAGTCTCCCCGTTTTTTTGGAATCTGTTACGCAGGTTGAATCGTTCCATGATTTCATTTGATTGTGATTTCCAGTGGTCATCAAATTTTGCCACTATAATAAGAACATAAGAACATAAGAACTAGGAGCAGGAGTAGGCCATCTGGCCCCTCGAGCCTGCTCCGCCATTCAATTAGATCCTGGCTGATCTTTTGTGGACTCAGCTCCACTTTCCGGCCCGAACACCATAACCCTTAATCCCTTTATTCTTCAAAAAACTATCTATCTTTACCTTAAAAACATGTAATGAAGGAGCCTCAACTGCTTCACTGGGCAAGGAATTCCATAGATTCACAACCCTTTGGGTGAAGAAGTTCCTCCTAAACTCAGTCCTAAATCTACTTCCCCTTATTTTGAGGCTATGCCCCCTAGTTCTGCTGTCACCCGCCAGTGGAAACAATCTGCCCGCATCTATCCTATCTATTCCCTTCATAATTTTAAATGTTTCTATAAGATCCCCCCTCATCCTTCTAAATTCCAACGAGTACAGTCCTAGTCTACTCAACCTCTCCTCATAATCCAACCCCTTCAGCTCTGGGATTAACCTAGTGAATCTCCTCTGCACACCCTCCAGCGCCAGTACGTCCTTTCTCAAGTAAGGAGACCAAAACTGAATACAATACTCCAGGTGTGGCCGCACTAACACCTTATACAATTGCAACATAACCTCCCTAGTCTTAAACTCCATCCCTCTAGCAATGAAGGACAAAATTCCATTTGCCTTCTTAATCACCTGTTGCACTTGTAAACCAACCTTCTGTGACTCATGCACTAGCACACCCAAGTCTCTCTGAACAGCGGCATGCTTTAATATTTTATCGTTTAAATAATAATCCCGTTTGCTGTTATTCCTACCAAAATGGATAACCTCACATTTGTCAACATTGTATATCATCTGCCAGACCCGAGCCCATTCACTTAACCTATCCAAATCCCTCTGCAGACTTCCAGTATCCTCTGCACTTTTCGCTTTACCACTCATCTTAGTGTCATCTGCAAACTTGGACACATTGCCCTTGGTCCCCAACTCCAAATCATCAATGTAAATTGTGAACAATTGTGGGCCCAACACGGATCCCTGAGGGACACCACTAGCTACTGATTGCCAACCAGAGAAACACCCATTTATCCCAACTCTTTGCTTTCTATTAATTAACCAATCCTCTATCCATGCTACTACTTTACCCTGAATGCCATGCATCTTTATCTATCACTTGACATTTAGTTTTATCTTTAGTATCACCACACGTAAAAGAGTTATAAATGTCTATCGCCTGCTGGCCTGCCGATGAGAGTAATAGTCCAATTTTTCTATCATCGGTGGCTGCATTTAAGTCCATAGCTGCCATGTATATCTGAAGCTGCTGTTTAAACATTTTCCAGTTACTATTTAAATTACCGGTAGTTTTCAGCATCCCTGGAAGTAGCGTGTGATCCATCGCTTCAGTAGGTTGTCTGGAATCAAAATGCTGCGAAGTCTTCCACAGTCGGGCGGCCGGCCTGTTGCTTTTGCTAGTTGCGTTGGTTCTTTCTGGTCTCTAACCTGATCTATCTAGTGCTGTTTAAATAAGACACTCCTGTACCATGTTATCTTACTGGAAAGAATGCTAGAAGTCATCCAGTAGTTGAAGGAAGGTTTATTGTGCTACACAACGTAAATGATTACGTGAGCTCTTACTTACAGAACTGCACTTGTAAAGGTTACACTTCTCTATGCTCTGCAACTAGGCCTGACCACACTAGCAGCCCTGAGCTCACTTCCGTCCCTGTTCTCCTCACCATCTGTTCAGCCAAAGTGAGGGAGAGGGCCTTCGGCGTCACTCTTATATGTCTCCGTGCTGCCCCCTGGTGGCATTCCATTTCCCATCAGCCCCTTCTGTACACACTCGAGTGAGGATCACTACAATCTGTTTTAGCAATGTTGATTGAAAAGTAAATACTGGCCAGAAGACTGGGGGAAACTCCCCTGCTCTTCTTCGGTATTGTGACACAGGATCTTTTGCATCCACTTGATGAGGAGGGTGGGGCCTCTGCTTAATATCTCATCCAAAAGTTGGTGACTCTGACAGTGCTGCACTCCTTCAGTACTGCATTGGAGTGTCAGCCTTGACTTTTGTAATCAAGTCCCTGCAGTGGGACTTGAACCCACAACCTCCCTACTCAGTATATCAAGGCTGCAGCATCTGATCTTAGCACTGGGATTGGTGTTTTATAGCGATGGGGTGGGAGAGGCAGGGTAGGCGGTGGATAACAGTGAAGTAAGAGAAGCAGGCAGCAATGATCATAGGGATGCATGGTGGCGGAGTGGTTAGCACTGCTGCCTACTGCGCTGAGGACACGGGTTCGATCCTGGCCCCGGGTCACTGTCCGTGTGGAGTTTGCACATTCTCCCCGTGTCTGCGTGGGTTTCACCCCCACAACCCAAAGATGTGCAGGTTAGATGGATTGGCCCCGCCAAATTGTCCCTTAATTGGAAAATAATAATTGGGTACTCTAAATTTATAAACAAAAACAAAGCAATGGTCATAAGTAATGGGAACAGGAATACGAGCACAATGATGACAGGAATGGGGAGGGTCCTTATGAGAGTTGGATGAGGTCAAGTGCTTCTGAACGGGCCCAGATGGGGTGTGTGACATTGAACTGAGGCAGGGGTGGGAAGGTTTGGATTTGGTAGCTTTGCTTTAGAAGTAACTTTTGGGCAACTAAGTTGGTCTGTAGAAACTCCAAGAGTTTCTTTGATTTCCCTTTTCTTCAGATTGAAACCTCATTAATTGTGAAAGATAAAGTGGTTAAAACTAACCATACTTTAATTTTTCAGCAGACTATTTTCCAAGATCAACTCCCTCGAAATGACCCATCAATTTTGTGCATACAACATTTGGATTTCCCTTTCCCTGGTCCTTCATTTCACTTCAGGCTAATTAAGGAATGTTGGATGGTGGTACGGGGTTCCCATGCCAGTGTTGTTCTGGAATTGTAATCTCAGTGGAAATATGGGGAAAGGGAGATTGGTCAGTTTTGGCCAGTTTCCGAGATTTCTTCTAATTTCTACCCATTCGCTTGTCATCACCATTAGCAAGGCACAGGCCTCGAGTAGCATGATGTTGATAACCCTTGGCTGTGTGGGCATGCAGAGTTGCTGCTGCTTAATATTCCCGAGCATGTGCATCTTCTCATTTCATTGGCAAGTGTTTTCATCTGTTAGTCATAAGTGAGGAACTATCCAGGAGAAGAGGATTTTTTTTGAAGCCCAGCCCTCTAATTAGGCTATAATCTTGTGAGCTCGGAAGAAACCACAGGATTATTAACTTCAAATAGAAAAGGAACATTGGAAATGAAAATGAATTGTAACCATTCCTCTGCCAGAATTGAATGGATCTAGTTTATTTTGCACAGTGCTGTTGATGGAAGCCAGGCACCAGGCATTTTATAGAAAGGTTTTGCAGTTTATTATTTGCTTTTTTTCTTCGTATGACTCAGAATCAACACTGGAATGGGGAAAAGTACTTTTCACACAGAGGGTTATTAGTGCAAGGAATGCTTAACTCCAAGGTGTTATTGGAGAAGGAACACTAACACCATCTAAAAGAAAATGGAATAGATGTTTTGGAAAGCAAGAGTATAAAATGATTCAGTTAAAAGAACAACCATATACTATTACCGTAAAAATCTCCAGTTGAAGAGCTAGCACGGCACAGAAACAATGGGCTGAATGGCCACCTTCTGCAAGACCATTTAACCAAGGAGGGTTTTGGGGTAATCCATATTAAATTCGACTCATCCACAGCACACAGCTTTCAGAAAAATTAACTGTGAAATCAGAGTGTGAGGAATCAGACCAGAATCCAGGATGCTAATTGGTTGGAGTCAATGAGATTTTTCAGGACATCCCAGAAAGGTGTTGGGAGAGAGACTTGAATGTGGAATGGTTTCATTCGTGTGGGTCCAGCAGCGAGTGTTGCCAGGGAAATTCACCCCCAGGAGGGCAGTAGTTGTTTTTTTTGCGTGTTCATTAAAGACAAAGTTCAGATTCCTTGTCCAACCAAGGGACTCATGAAGTGCAGCTTAGTCAAGGGGCCCTGTTATTATTGTTGGCTGCTGCACGTGACATAGATTGACTCTTCAATAGGGATAAGCAAACAAAGGAAGAGGCGTGGGGCAGAAGACGTGGCGCAGAGCACTCAGCAAAGGCAGGTTATGATAGACCACTGGCAGGATTCTCTGGTCGCCGACGCCAAAATCGCGTTCAGCGATCGGCCGGAGAATCCCCGTTTGCGTTGAAATTGGGGGCAGCACCGCTTTTGTGATGCTCTGCCCCCTCAAAAACGGCATACTCGGGGAGTACACCACACGCCGTATGGACGCCCTCAGGATGTCACCTGAGGCCCACCCTCAATGCTCCATCCCAGATGGGGCGGGTTCCTGACGGCGTGGAACACTTATCCTTTTCTTCGTGAACCCGGCCTGGTGGCTGCGGACTGAGTCCACTGACGCCACAGTCGGGGGGAGCCATTACGAAGGCGGGGGGGGCTTTGGCCGGGACTGTGGTCACTGAGAAGGGGGTGGTCCGGGGGTGGTGAGGCTGGTTTCTGAGGGACAGTATGTGGCAGGCCGGGTCTGCGTGCAGCCGGCTCCATGTTGCACGGCGTGGCCGCTGCAGGTCGCCGCTGTGCGTATGGGCGGCCAGGACCCAGGAATTCTCCGGCCGTATCCGCATGTAAAGCCGGGGATTTTACGCTGCGTGGCTGCTAGCCCCCCACCAGACGGAGGATTGGTGCAGCTTTCACTCCATTTGTTCTCACGCCAGCATCAGCACGTAGTCTCCAAATCGGAGAATCCAGCCCAACACCTTTAGTTAAGTACTTACATCATCCAATGCATGATAGTCAACTGCGCTTGTGCCTAATACCCTGCCAAAAACTTGGATATCTGCCATTGCCTCAACTTTATATCAAGGCCATGAATAATGTCTTATGTCGGTGTTTGTAACCTGTGACAGAAAGAGGTGCATGTCTTCCATTCCCTCCCTCTTCTAAGTGCTGGGTGTAGCAACTGTGTAATGTGTGAAACACAGCAGCCATTTGGCACAAAGCCTGCTCCCACAAACAGCTTAACCAGATCTTCTGCAATATGGTGATGTTTGAGGGAAAGTTATTGGAACATCAGGTTTTCCCTGCTCTTCTATGGAACAATGCCACGTGATCTTTTCACGTGCGAGAGTGAGCGGGGCCTCAGATGAACGTCTCATCTGGAAGCTGACACCTCCGACTGTGCAGCATGCCCACAGTACTACACTGGAGCATCAGCCTGGATTATGTGTTCAAGTCTCTGGACTGAGGTTTGAACCCACTGCCTTCTGAGTTGAAAGCGAGAGTGCTGCCGCTAGATGAGACTGACATCCAATTATATTATCCTAATTGAAAAAACATGAGTGTGGAAGTGAATTATGAACCCTCTAACATCAGCAGTGAGCTCGTTGTCTGGGGAATATTAGCCAACAAACATTCACCTTTAAGTCACATTCATGCCACAATTAAATTACCCAACATCCTGAGGTAACTTAGCCATTTTACCCAGAGGGCGTAAATAAAACAATCACAAAAATTATAGCAAAAATCACAAAAAAGAACTACATAGGAGGTAGGTTTTGAAAACTTGGAGCCATACCGTGGTAGTTATTACAATCTATAAATCTCTGCAATTCAAACACACCATTCACACAATCAAGTCAAAGACTTTTGCTGAAGCAATTCCTGGATTTTTTTCACCAAGGTTACTTCATGGTCAATATGAGTGGGGCTTTGGTCTGTGTATCCCTATCTCCCCAGCAATGTTCCAATCAAACTTTGTACTGCTAGGACAGCTTAAGGTTAATGTTGCATGTTATTCAGTGCAGACAGATAGAAAACAATTCTCTATTCCAAACACTTCTAATCTACTGAGAGTTGCATGCGGCCTCTAAGCAGTCTGTTCTCGAGTTGAATTTATTCTTTGTGCAGAAGGAGCCTTGCATTCATGTGTTGCCTCATCCATCTCAGAATTGTATCACGTTTCACATGGAGTGAATTATTTTCAAAAGACTTGGGCCGTTATGTAAGAAAATGAGTTCAAGGACAGTAACAGTATCAGCTTCCTTTGTGTCTCATTGAAGCGTCCACACAAGCTCTACACTATTGTTAACGTAGCTGTAATGCAGTTGGCATTGTTGGTACTTTTGTGAGCTTACATTACTGAATGAGATTTTGAGCACAGTGGACACAATATTTTAGAGACTGCGGGTGGCAACAGCCACTAGAGGGCATGATGTGATTAACTTGAGAAGAAGAATTAAGGGGGGAGGTCGGTGGGACGGGGGGGGGGGGGGGGGGGGGGGGGATGGGGGGGGCAGGGTGCCCGTCATAGTAAATTGAAGAAAGAGTACAATCTGTGCTTTTACTCCAACAGTCAACATATTTTAAAATCAGAATAAGTGACTGGACTAACTGTAAGCGCCAAGAGGTCTGAGGGCTGTGATTTCTGTTACCAGTAATTAAAACTGCATAAAGTTGCAATCCAGTGTGAATGGTGCCAGCCATACTCCAGATCATTTCCTGTTCAACCCAACTTGCCAATGATCCCAATTACATCGAAATAGTCCCGGCTTTGTGTGCCAGTTTCACCCCCTTTACCCCAATCTTTAGAGTTGTGCAACCTAATGTCTTGTTTATCAAAGCATGTTTGAGGACTTGAGGAATGCAACCCTTTGTTTCTGACCCATCTCCCATTATATCCTAATTAGATGTGGTGACAATCCTATCCTCCTCCCTAACCTTCCGAATATAGCTTTGACTGCTTCAAACCAACGTCTTTCTTTTTTTTTAACTCCTTTTTCCTGATTTTCATTCATTGGATTTTGGCAGGTGTGGTGCTGCACCTGGGGTGTCAGAATAAAAAAATGCATGCAATCCCCTTGCTCATCCATTGGGCGCGATTTAACGGAAACATTTCCAAGTTTCATTTTGGGCACGATTGGCGGGGTGTTCTCGAAAGCTGCATTGGCGAGATCGCGGCCTGTATTTAATGGCGCTTTGTGCCGGAAATGAGCCCTAACAAGATTCTCGCCATTACTGGCTGCCTTGTTGCCTGATTCGCTAGACTCACACCTCAATATCTTGCTAACAATGGGGAGCTGCTTTTAAACTCTCCCTCACCACTCACTCCCAGTTGACACACAAGCTTGGCAGTGTGCAGACCTACCCCTCACTTTGGGGATGACAATCTGGCCAAGTTTCTCAATGCCACCGATGCGAGATGGGACATCCTGTTTCCCCCGAGGGGCTCGGAGGACCAGCAGCAGAGTCACCAATACCACCTAGAAGGCAGTGGCAATGGCTGTCAGTTTGGGTAGCATGACCAGGAGGACTGCCGTACAATCTAGGAAGAAGACCAACGACCTCCACCGAGCTGCACGGGAAAGTTACCACCTCTCTCCAGGTATCAGTTCAGCCTTCCATCCCTCAAATCCCAATTCACTGACACCCTCCCCACAGCCGATCTTCAAGCTTGTTCCTCAGCACCCCCTGGCACCCACCAGCACAACCCTTCATGTCCAGTGCCACACATGCCACCTGCTACCCCTAACCCGACCCATCAAGCGTGCGGCTCACAATGTCCTCTCTTTCATAAGATAAGCCCACAATAAGCAGAAAAGGGTCATGATGAGGGGGTCTTGGAAATCACGGGGTTACCAAGGAGAGAGCAGTCACCAACAGTGAGGTTGCCTGCGGCATACAGGTGAGGATCCACTGTCCCTTCACCCAGATGATCTGTCTCAAATGAGTTGTTCATGCCAGACAAAATGATTCTTCCCTCTCACTGACCACATGTCCATTGTCTCGCAGGATCCCCATCTGATGGGGATGGGCCATCTGGAGTCGTTCCACCCTCTGTCACCCAAGAGACCATCTCTGAGTAGAGTTCCGAGGAGACCACCATCGAGTCATCTCAGCTATCATCCCCACCTTCCACCAGCGCAGAGACATTAACTCAGTGGGGGATGTTAGTGAACAAACCTCTGGGCACAATCTGGTAAGCACCACACAGTTGCTGATGCACAGTTGCTGCTGGAGGCAGGAACCAGTATCCAAATGAGTCAGCAGTTGGAGATCTGATCGATCCAGGACTCAGCTGAGTCCTAGTCCGAGGCCAAGCCTCTGGACAACGTTCTTCCACAACTGATGCAGATGATAGGACACAGCCGTGAAATTCAGGAGGGGATGTCAGCAACATTTCAGTGACTGCAGAGCCGATTTGAGGTGTCCCAAAAGCTATGGGCACAGAAGATGATGCCGACAAAGCACGGCACTGAGGCCAACAGTGCTATGGTGGCGACTGCAATGGAAAACCTGGAGCACAGCGTCCACGTCTTGAGTGGTGGTGCCCAACCAAAGCATGACTCGGTCTGTGGCGAACGAGTCTGAGGGTTTCAACATCATGTCCCAGTCGATGAGAGACATGTCCCAGATGCTATGGATATTGCCGAGGATCTCCGGAGCATGGCCCGGTCACTGAGGGATGTGCCTCAGGTGCAGATGAACATTGCCAAGGCACTCCAGAGCATGGCCCAATCACAGAGTAGCATCGCTGAAGGTGTTAACACCATGGTGCAGACATTGGGGAGTGTCCAGGACTGGCAGAGCCAGATGATGCATCAGCAACTGTGTGGTGCTCACCAGATTGTGCCCAGAAGTTTGTCCACTAAAATCTCCCACTGAAGTGAGTGTCTTTGCGCTGGTGAAAGGTGGGGATGATAGCTGTGACGGCTCGATGGTGCTCTCCTCAGGAATTCATTCCAGCTGCCTCTCCATTCCATGGAGACATCCAGTGTCCTACGGACACCGTCAGGGGGGAGGAAGCGCCGGAGGACAACCTGGGGCCTGCAACAGTGGTCTCCAGTTCTTCTGCATCCGCTGCCCCCCACCCCCACCAGAAACAGGTGCATCACCCAAAGGCAGCAGGCAGAACAGGGAGGCAAAGCACCACCAATGACACTGCCACAGGACGTTCACCAAGAGCATTATAGGCCAAAGGTGTTCACGATTACTGGGAGCAGATGTCCTGCTCCATGGGGTGCCAAGTCCACAGGGTGTGGCACAGGCTGTGTCTGTGTTGAGATGGAGTCTCCTGTGGCACATGCTGTCTGTCATCTCCTCAAAAGACCAATGTGGCCTGTACACCTTGAGTCATCCCTGGAGTCTCCCTCTGGGTTCATCCTTGGCTTGATGGGTGGCTGGGCCTTCAAGGTGCGCAGTAGCCCCTGCACATGGGATGCCGCCTTCTCCAGCATCTGCCTGCCTCGGCTGTCACCAGCACCAGGATGGAAGCCTCTGCAGGACTGACAGCACCAGCAATATTGTTATATCTGTAAGGAATTGGAGAAGGAGAGAGACCGACAGTCAGTTAGAGCTTCCATCCCGGGACCCTCAAAACCCCCAAGCCTCCCCCACCCTTACATGTCCCGTCTTCTCTCAGGGTGCCACAGAGTGAGCCAGCTGTACTGGAAAACCTTGCTCTGCACACTCAACCCTGGCCACAGCAGGAGCGTCCAGACTACAGAACCCTGCTGGGAACATTAGGGAGACGGTGTTCAGATGCCCTCCCATGATCCACATTCTTACTCTATGGTCACAAAATGTGATGCAATAATCATCGGTTGAAACATGGCGCGAGAAGCCACGAGAATATTTTGTTTATTAAACGGTCAACTGTACCTTTATACAAAAAGATGAAAACAAACTACTTAACAGTCCATATATCACACTAACCGTTAATCAACAAGGAAAATGCACCATGCACACAAACACCTTTTTGCTCCCAGAATATTGGTGCAAACACAAAGATACAACAATTTATATGTACCATGAAAACCAAACACACGGTATCACCCCTCAACAGCGGTTCCTCAACAGAAGGTTGCATCCTTGCTGTTGGATTGTTTTCCGTATCAGTCTCTGTCAATGAGCCTCCATGGTACAGGCCTTCTTATCCGGCCTAATTTCATCGGAACCAAAGCTCGGCATCTACATATTCCACTGCGTTCAAGGTGCAGTCAAATAACCTCAACAACAACCTCAACATCACTGTTTGACTCGCGGCGAGGTGCTAGTTAACATCCAGGGCACTCCACATGTACAATAAAATCACTAGCAATCCGCAAAAGCATTTCTTCAATACCTTTATCAAGTTGCTCATTCAGCTCAATCCACCTCTCTCTCCCCCTGCAACTCCCAGCAGCAGTGGAAACTCATACCATCCCAGAGCATGCCAGAAGAAGAGACAAACAGCTCTTCCCCTTCCCCTTCTTAAATATGAAAGAAGGACAAGGGGGAATGACTAAAAGGGGAGGAACCACCCTCTGCATGAAGACATTTCTTTTAACTTTTCTCCTTTTCATCACCCGTTCCGTTGTCACCATTTTCCAAATGGATGACTCACTGCTTCAAACGCCTTCACAGTTCACTGTTGCTGGGGCAAAGTCCTGGAACTTACTTCCTAACAGCACTGTGGGTGTTTCTACAATATATATATACTGCAGCGGTTCAAGTGTCTCCTGATTCAGAAATATCAGCTCCACTGCTTTCCCTCTAGCTACTCAATTGTCACTTTGCCAAGACCAAACACTACTGAATTTGTCAAACATGACTTACCTTTACAACAAATCAACAGTGACTGTCCTTGATTCGCCAGTGCAGTTCACAATACTTAACTGATTTTACCTTGAACTAGAGATCCTAAGAGTTTTCTCACAACTTGACATCAACTGACATAACTGGCCTGTAATTTCTCATAAAATTATAGTAACAGACAGCACAGAAGGGGGCCATTCAGTCCATCATGGCTGTTCCTGTTCTTTAGAAGAGCAAATGTTAGCCCCACTTCACTTTTGGTTTGCAACTCTGTAAATTCCTCCTCCACCTCAAATATCTGTCCAACTCCCCTTTAGAATTATTTATGGAATCAGCTACTGCCTCGTTTTCAGGGAAAGTTTTCCAGATCCCAACATCCCACTAAGTGAGAACCTTACTCTTCATCTCATCTCTAGACCTT
Organism: Scyliorhinus canicula; assembly: GCF_902713615.1. Taxonomy (NCBI): domain Eukaryota; kingdom Metazoa; phylum Chordata; class Chondrichthyes; order Carcharhiniformes; family Scyliorhinidae; genus Scyliorhinus; species Scyliorhinus canicula. Next base: position 61,711,617 of record NC_052163.1, on the reverse strand, counting down.
TGGCCAATTGTTATAAATCTGTCCTCTGGTGACCCACTCTTCACTTTTCTTGAACAAAAGGTGTTCTACTTCTTATTCTCTAGTCTCACTGTGCAATTTACATGCTGAAGAAAGATTGAAAAATTATTTGCTGAGTTCCTACTAACTCCTGTTTGACTTCTTTTAACAGACTGGCCAAACAACCATGGAGTCCAGGCACTTATACATCTTGAGCTATGCTAGTTCTTTTAGAGCCAATTCTTTCTCTATGGTTGTATGTCAGGTGGTCTTGTGGCACAATGGGTAATGCCCCTGCCTCTAAACCAGAAACTCTGGGTTCAAGTCCCACTCCAGGACTTAATGATCAAAGAGTTCTTAACACAACCAGACAGGTTGAGTATCAACCTGGAAAGCCTTCCAACACAAGCATTAAGAGCGGAAGAGATTCCTGGTCAACCAAGTGATGCAAAGAAAATTGGAGCCTCTACCATAATAGCTCTGGCTGACAATGTGTCTCTTTGGGGAATGGAGTGCCAGACGGCCAGAAAGCACAGGTTTCGAACACTGTTCTGGCTGCAGTTGGGAGCTGGATCTATCTTTGTTCAGAGAACTGAAAAAGAAGGTTATAAACTGCAAAGCCTGGGAGACTCAGGCAGGAAAGCTGAAGGCCTGAGTTAACAGGTTGGGATGAAGACTGCAAAAGTGCACGGCAATACAGAAAGAATGATTCGTACAAACGGGAAAGGGAGAGAAGCAAAAACTGCTGAACATAGAACATAGAACAGTACAGCACAGAACATTTCAATAATTTGAGACTTTTATTGCAATTGCTCATTGAGGTTATTTCATTAGAAACTGAATATTTTTTGTTCATTAACAATTCCAACCAATAGCTTCTTCTGAGTCACTGAGCGTAAGGGCGGACCGTGCCATCAAGTTACATCTGACAACGTCAATGTGTTGCAATGTATTTTTTTTTTAAGTGATTGCTCGTTACTCAGCACAGGAGATGGTGGCAGGTAAATCTGTGGCCAATGGAGCTTTATTGAGAATCTATACGAACATCATAACTGACAAGAAAGCTCTACGTAAACGTCATTATTCAAGAAAACTAATCAATTTCAAGTGGGCCCTTGGTAGTCATAACCACTTGAAAGAGAATTGAATCCATACGAGTTCAAAAGCCAGAACCAACCACAGGAAAACCAAGACTTTCAGAGATGTTTCGCTGCCAGCCATAGATCAGTTCTTCAGAGCCTTGGAACTGGAGATTGCTTTGTTTAACCGAACCTTTACCTGCCCTGGTTATGGAGAGGAAAAAGAACATCAACAAGTGTTAAGGCCATCTTAATAATAATAATCACTTATTGTCACAAGTAAGCTTTAATGAAAAGCCTTCTGTGAAAAGCCCCTAGTCGCCACATTCCAGCGTCTATTCAATGAGGCCGGTACGGGAATTGAACCTGCGCTGCTGGCCTTATTCTGCATTAAAAGCCAGCTGTTTAGTCCACTGTGCTAAACCAGCCCCTACAAATCTTAGTAGAATAAGACCAACTTCGTCGCTCGGGGAAAATAAATGGGAATTTATAATAAATATGTTGGAAGTTACCTTGGGAGAGAATTTGCTGGAAGTGATAGGTTCATGCAGAATAGACAGTTGATTTTTTACTGCACCAATTTTATTGTCCACTGACTTGGAAAATATCACCAAGATTTTTAATTTCAAACCAAGTCTCAGACATCTTTCAGTTCAGAGTGGAAACAGTATCACCTGTGGCTGCTCCTGGCACAGACTAATTTCACACACTTTATACTAAAGTCAATGCATCCAGTTAATAGCTGCAGAAAAATCGGTGCCAAACTGAGCCACTCTGAGGTCATCTCAGGACAATTGGCAGGATTGCCATCACCGTCTCACTGCCCTGACTCGGCTTAAAAAGAATTAACCATGGCACAGTTCAAAGAAATAGTTCACAGAATGGGGCTAGTATTAATGAGGGCCAACTGGTTCATACTGACCGTCTGGCCTGAGCAAAGGAATAGGGAATTAATATGGCTACTTAGAAACAGAGACCGATGCAGCTGCAGAAGTTGATAGGGCAAAGCTACACTCAGTGGGATGGGTTAAAGTGTGTCTGTTTCAATGCAAGGCGTGTCAGGAATAAGGGAGATGAACTTAGAACATGGATCAGTACTTGGAACTACGATGTTGTGGCCAATGAGTTTCACAGGGACAGGAATGATTGTTCGATGTTCCAGGGTTTAGATGTTTTAAGAAGAATAGGGAGGGAGGTAAAAGAGGAGAGGTGTGGCACTGTTATGTAGGGGGTGCATCACAGCTGCAGAAAAGGAGGTAGTCGAGGAGGGTTTGTCTACTGAGTCAGGATGGGTGGAAGTCAGAAACAAGAAAGGAGCAGTCACTTTATTAGGAGTTTTCTATAGATCCCTCAATAGCAGCAGAGAGATGGAGGAACAGATTGGGTGGCAGATCTTGGAAAGGTGTAGAAGTAACAACGTTGCTATCATGTGTGACTTCAACTTCCATAATATTGACTGTATTTTCCTTACTGCTAGTGGTTTGGATGGAGCAGATTTTGTCAGGTGTGTCAGGAAGGATCCCTGACTCAATATGTAGATAAGCCGACTCGGGGTAAGGCCATATTGGATTTGGTGCTTGGCAATGAACTAGGCCAGGTGTCAGATGTCTCGGTGGGAGAGCCTTTCGGCGACAGTGAACACAACTCCTTGACCTTCATCATAGTCAGGGAGAGGGTTAGAAACAGGCAGTATGGGAAGGTATTTAATTGGGGGAGGGGAAATGATACGGCTATTAGACAGGAGCTGAGAAGCATACATTGGGAACAGTTGTTCTCGGAGAAATGCACAACAGTAATGCGGGGGTTGTTTAAGGAGCACTTGCTGTGAGTTCTGGATAGTTTTGTCCCACTGAGACAATGAAGGACTAGTAAGGTGAAGGAGCCTTGAATGACAAGAGAAGTGGAGCTTCTAGTCAAGAGGAAGAAGGAAGCTTACGTAAGATTGAGGAAGCAAGGATCTGACATGGCTCTAGAGGGTTACAAGGTAACCAAGAAGGAACACAAAAAAGGACTTCGGAGAGCTAGAAGGAGGCATGAAAAAGCCCTGACGGGAAGGATTATGGAAAACCCCAAGGTGTTCTGCACTTATGTGAGAAATAAGAGGATGATCAGAATGAGAGTAGGGCCGATCAGGGATAGTGGAAGGAACTTGTGCCTAGATTTGAGCAGGTAAGGAAGGCCCTAAATTAATATTTTGCTTCAGTATTCATGAGAGAGAGTGGCCTTGTTGCTCGTGAGAACAGTGTGAACCAGGTTAATAAACTCGATCACGTTGATATTAAGAAGGAGGATGCGCTGGAAATTTTGAAAAGCATCAGGACAGATAAGTCCCCTGGGCCAGATGGGATATACCCAAGGTTTCTACGGGAAGTGAGGGACGAGATTGCTGCGCCGTTGGCGATGATCTTTGCGTCTTCACTCTCCATTGGTGTAGTACCAGATGATTGGAGGGAGACGAATGATGTTCCCCTGCTCAAGATAGGGAAATCCCTGGGAATTACAGGCCAGTCAGTTTTACGTCTGTGGTGAGAAAAGTGCTGGAAAGGATTCTGAGTGATAGGATTTATGATTATTCAGAAAAACATAGTTTGATTAAGGATAGTCAGCATGGCTTTTGTGAGGAGTAGATCATGCCTCACAAGCCTCATTGAATTCTTTGAGGATGTGACGAGACACATTGATGACGGTCGGGCAGTGGATGTGGTGTATATGGATTTCAGTAAGGCATTTGATAAGGTTCCCCATGGTAGACTCATTCAGAAAGTTAGGGGGCATGGGATACAGGGAAATTTGGCTGTCTGGATACAGAATTGGCTGACCAAAAGAAGATAGCGAGTGGGAGTGGATGGAAAGTATTCCGTCTGGAGGTTGGTGACCAGTGGTGTCCCTCAAGGATCTATTCTGGGACCTCTGCTCTTTGTGGTTTTCATAAGTGTCTTGGATGAGGAAATGGAAGGGTGGGTTAGTAAATTTGCTGATGACACGTAGGTTGGTGGAGTTGTAAATAGTGTCAATGGCTATTGGAGGTTACAACAGGACATTGACAGGATGCAGAGCTGGGCTGAGAAGTGGCAGATGGAGTTCAACCTAGATAAATGTAACATGATTCATTTTGGAAGGTCGAATTTGAATGCAGAATACAAGGTTAAAGGCAGAATTCTTGGAAGTGTGAAGGAACAGAGGGATCTTGGGGTCCACGTTCATAGATCCCTCAAAGTTGCCACCCAGGTTGATAGGGTTGTTAAGAAGGCGTATGGTGTGTTGGCTTTCATTAACAAGGGGATTGAGTTTAAGAGCCGTGAAATTTTGCTGCAGCTTTATAAAATCCTGGTTAGACCACACTTGGAATATTGTGTCCCAGTTCTGGTCGCATCATTAGAGGAAGGATGTGGATGCTTTGGAGAGGGTGCAGAGGAGATTTACCAGGATGGTGCCTAGACTGGAGGGCATGTCTTATGAAGAAAGGTTGAGGGAGCTAGGGCTTTTCTCACTGGAGCGAAGAAGGCAGAGAGATGACTTGATAGAGGTGTACAAGGTGATGAGAGGCATGGATAGAATGGATAGCCAGAAACTTTTCCCCAGGGCGGAAATGGTTGTCACGAGGGGACATAGTTTTAAGGGCCGGGATTCCCCCCTACCCGGTGGGGCGGGGGGTGTCGACGTGTCGGAGTGCCGCGAACCACTCCGGTGCCGGGCCGTCCCAAAGGTGATGAATTCTCCGCACCTTTAGGGGCCAAGCCCTCACATTGAGGGGCTAGGCTCGCGCCAGAGTGGTTCCCACTCCGCCGGCTGGAGTGAACGGCCTTTGGCACCACACCAGCCGGGACTGAAAGGACTTCGCCGGCTGGCATAAGTCCGCGCATGCGCCGGAGCGTCAGCGGCTGCTGACATCATACCGGCGCATGCGCAGGGGAGGGGGTTTCTTCCACCTGGTGAAGGCCATGGCAGAGACGGAAGAAAAAGAGTGCCCCCCCCCCCCAAGACCCCGGGGCCCGCTCGCGCCGCGTGGTCCAGCCGGTAAGGTAGGTGTTTTGATTCCCGACGGCGGGAGAGGCCTGTCAGCGGCGGGACTTCAGCCCATCGCGGGCCGGAGAATCGCCGCGGGGGGCCCGCCGACCGGCGCGGGGGGCCCGCCGACCAGCACAGCGTGATTCCCGCCCCCGCTGAACCTCGGGGTGCGGAGAATTAGGGACACGGCGGGGGCGGGATTAACGCCGGCCCCGGGCGATTCTCCGCCCCCCTGGGGGATTGGAGAATCCCGCCCACGGTGTTTGGAGGAAGGTATTGGGGAGATGTCAGTGGTCGGTTCTTTACACGGAGAGTGGTGGGTGAGTGGAATGCACTGCCAGTGGAGGTGGTGGAGTCAGAGTCATTAGGGACATTTGAGCGACTCTTGGCACATGGACAGCAGTAAATTGAAGGGTGTAGGTTTGGTTGACCTTGGATTAGGATAAATGGTTGGTCGGCACAACATTGTGGGCCGAAGGGCCTGTACTGTGCTGTACTGTTCTGTGATCTATTAACCACATACGTCTCTCGATACACAGTGAAGAAAAGTGACCTGGATAATTCAAAGAAGTTCAAAGAACTGGATACATGATGCCATCACCTACAATGAATGGTGTTGTGAAGAAACAATTTCTGCAATTGGCTAATGTGATTGGTTCTCGGGGTGAGAGACATGGATAGATTGGCAAAGTTGGGAGAAGAAAAGATTGAGAGGCGATTTGATCGAGGTTTCCAAAATCACAAAGGCCCTGCCTACACAGCGAGAAAGTGTTTCCTTCAGTGGAAAGGTCGAGAACCAGAGGATGACAATATAAGGTGAATGGCAAATGAACCAAAGGTGACATGAGGAAAAACATTTTTATGCAGCGAGTTGTTTGGAACTGGAATACACTACCTGAGGGTGTGATGGTGATAGATTCAACTGTCGCTTTCAAACCGGAATTGGATCACTTTCTAAAAATAAAATATTTTCAGGGGTAGGGGGAAAAAGGCAGGGGTTTATAGGATTAGTAAACTTCTCTTGCAGAAAGTCAGCACAGTCCTGACGGGAAGAGAAAATGCTGTAAAATCTCAGCAGGTCTGACAGCATCTATAGGGAGAGAAAAGAGCTAACGTTTCGAGTCCAATGACTCTTTGACAAAGCTGGCGGACTGAATGACCTTCTTCTGTGTTGTAATTATTCTATTATTCTATCATTCTATGAGGCACGTGTGTGATGCTTGGCTCAACTGTAATGGTGAGAGACTCAGTTTTGAATCAGAGATTGTGTGTTCACAGTCCCATTCCAGAGATTGGACACAATGGATCCGATCTTCCAGCTGTTCACACTGGAGGAATCTTCCGGTCCCGCCGATGGTGCACCCCCGCCATGGGTTTCCTGGTGGCATGGGGTGGCTGCAATGGAAAATCCCATTGACAGCGGGGCTCCAGAAGATCTCGCCACCAGACAATAGCAGACTGCCACCTCCTGCCGCCGAGAAACATGTTGTGGGGAAGCCAGAGAATCTCGGCCAATATCTAGGCTGGTATTTCAGTGAGTGCTGAGCGGCAGCTGTAAATGTAAACTGAGGTCCCATCTTTCCTCTCAGGTGGACAGGAAAGATGCTATGGCAATATTTCAAAGAAGGGCAAGGAATTCCCTGTGGATAACTTTTTTTTGTTTTGAAAATTTTGTGTATCCAATTCATTTTTTTTTCCAATTACGGGGCAATTTAGCATGTTCAATCCACTGACCCTGCACATCTTTGTGTTGTGGGGGCAAAACCTATGCAAACACGGGGAGAATGTGCAAACTCCACACGGACAGTGACCCAGAGCCGGGATCGAACCTGGGACCTTGGCACTGTTGGCAGCAGTGCTAACTCACTGCACCACCATGCTGTGCCTGCTCCCCCCCCCCCCCCCCCGTGGAGAATTGACCAACATATTTACCTCAAGAAACAACACCAAAAGCAGATTATGTGGTCATATTCTATAGAATTTTTAATTTCAGTATTCCTTGGAATTCCTGCAGTGTTCATTCAGCCCACTGAGTCTGCACCGACTCCCAACAGGAGCACACTACCTAGGCCCAATGCCTGACCCTATCCCATAACTCTACCTACCTGCACATCTTTGGACACTAAGGGGCAATTTAGCATGGCCAATCCACCTAACCTGCTCATCTTAGTACTGATTATATATCAAAAAGTGATTCATTAGCTGCAAAATGCTATGAGGTATCTTGAGGTCATGAAAAATAGTTCTTCTATCTCTTCTACGGTGGTGACACTGATTAGTGTTTTTCAAAGTTTTTTTCATGGGGCCTACATTTGGCAACTGGCCAATCTTTGGGACCCACGGCAACCGACCTTCACGACATAAACCATGTTTACTTACCTTTAATGTGAAAGCGGAACTTGCTTCGTCCTCAAGTCCTCACTCCAATCAGGTTCACAGGAGGAGAGGACAATGCGCATATCAGGTGCAGAGTTCAGCTAGTTACTTTATGCCAAATCCAACCTCACACATGTAGGTCATTGTGAGGAGCAATACCAACAAAATGCTTGTTTTACTCAGCACAGGATACCCCTGGGAGATGCTCCTCCAGAATGCCAACAGCCTCATGGGCTTTTGGCATGTTTTTAATGTGCTGTCACAAGCATTATCTTTTCATTTGCAGTCACCTGTAAGTTCATAACTGACTCCGGGTCCTCTACCTCAAAAGGAATTTTTCACCCACCACTTGTCTTTCAAAATCTGAAACTTCTCCTCTCATTTGCCAGTACTTCTCTGCATATAACACACATGGGCTTCACATCTTTATTTGCATTGACGCAATTGACAAAACCATACCTTAAGAAATCATCTTTGTACTACATTGTTCCTGAGTTACATTTCTACTTTATGGACTGTTAACCAGAGGCCCTAGAGCTCTGTATAGAGCTAACACTAGCACTGCTCTGTCCTGCCCTGGACTATCCTGAGCAACTCTCTCCAGCAGCTTCTGTTGTGCAAGCCTGTCTAGTTGGTAGACTGGCTATTTGTGTCTCTGACCATTTCTTACTTGTAAGGGAATGATTCATCATCACACACCTCATGCCTTGCTTGCAAGCAGCTAGAAATTGAAAGATGCTCTCCTCCGTGATTGGCACCAAAAGCATGTACAGAGAGGGCGCTTGATATCAAGTGTACATGCATGGCATGTGACCTGCTCGTTGCTGCCGTTTCTGGCCAGAAGACTGCACACAATCTAATTTCTTTCTCACTTAAAATGTGGCAGCGGCAGCTATTCTCAATAAAAATTGCCAGTAGCGGCTGTTAAGCGTTTCGCTCGTGGTCGGGACCACTGCGGGAGTGCACACACCGATTGTTCCACGGCTCTCCCGACACCTACCCATGACCCATTGCGACTCTCACTTTTAAAACCATGATGTAAATTATCGGAGCATCTCTTGTGAATGCTCTCAATGTGACTGTGGAGGCCTTTGGTTTGTCACATATCAGTGCCAGCTTGAGCACCTTGTGATGGCATTAAGCTTGATGCAGGCACTCTCCGTTGCCCGACGCCGAAATCGGGAACAGCGATTGGGTGGAGAATGGCTCCCGACGGCGAAATCGCGGCAGGTGCCGGTTTGACAGCGGGTCGCGATGCTCCGCACCCTCCAAATTGTCGTCATCGAAGTACGTGCCGCGCGCAGTCGCAATCTCTTTGGAATGTCATTAGCGGGCCCACCCACGATGCCCTGCCTCCGATGGACCGAGTTCCCAATGGCGCAGACCACGTGTGAGCTCAGCGGTCCTGACACTGGTGTGGCGACTGCGGAGAGAGAGAAGGCATGTGGACAGTGTCCAGCACCGCGACACTCAGCCGTTGGGAAACACTACGGCACTTAGCCTCAGGAACAGAGAATCCAGCCACACATGTTTCACATGTAGCAAGATCGGTGAATATGGTGAGGTGATGCCACCCAACAGAGCCAAATCTGCATCACCGCAATGAAATTGGCTTTATGCCATTAACACAGTGACAGGTCTGCTCTGACACATTGCTCTGCACTAATAACAGGTCTTTATGCAGTGAAATTAGTCAACAGTGACTCCTGCAAAAGATTCCCCTGAGTTAATACAAATCCACCACAGGTAGTTTAATGAACAAGGTAATGAGTGACTATTGTACCTCAATCCCAATAATTTTCACTTGCTATTGTGGTGGGCAGCAGTGAGAGCAGTTGTTAAGCACTCCCGGCTCCCAGTTTTAAGGTTCTTTTGTTCCCACTGGATGTTGTAAGATGGTTATGCTTTAAACTGTATCTTTTAATTCAAGGTAAGATGGAGCATGTGACCTTCACTGCCTTGGGTAAGCCAATGGAGACAGTAGCCCAGGTCAAATCCTCTTGAAACCCAAGTGCCAGAGTTAACATTGGAACAAAAAAGCAGAGGCAACTGGCCTGTCTTTGTGTAGACTTACAGACTCTCAAGTTTACTAATTCAGAGACCCTGGTCGGTGAGAGAGAGGCCTATGGAGATAGAGGCATGAGAAAGACAGCTGCTATGCTCATTACGAAATGCTGTTCTCTGTTGGCCACCAGACTAAATGCAATTTAGCACCTTCTCTTGTCAAAGAGATGGCACCAGTAGAAATTTCAGGACACCTGAAAATTTGTCCTGTAGTGGCCAGGTAAAGGAATCACTGGTGTGGGCCTTGCTGCTGGAAGTCAGTTTGGAGAATCTCAGAAGAATGAGGGAAACAACTTTTGATAGACACTGAACCTTATGACTCAGTGAAATGGGGAGAAGTGCATCCATTGGAAGCTTGGTGTAACTTCAGACTGGTTTCTCTGAAGAATTCAATTTTGCAGAGTGTGCAGTGTAACATATACATGTGGTGTGGGGCAATTGATCATGTTAAGAAACTAATAAGAAATACCTGTTCTGTAGTTTAGAGTATTAGTTGCCTACTAAGTAATTTTTATCTGATGTTGATTTTAATAAGATTCTTAAAACAGATTCCTTTAAGTACTTGGGATACTGACATGTCTCAAATTCCATCCATGTGAAACATTGCAGGAGTTAAACCTGTCATGGTTCAGAAGTGACACGGAAAGGTAAATTATCCAAGTTCTTGAAATTGTGACGGGAATATGCAAGTTAGATTTTATATGCTGAATTCGGGAATTTAAAGGATGTATTATGAGCTGAACAAATTGCTAGCTGAAGTTTAAACTGCATGGTTGGTTTAACATTTATTTAACTTATGGCATTGACTGCTCTATAAAGCAGCGCATGGTCTGGAAGAGGATGCATTAAAAGATTAGACCCTGATTCTGTAGCAGGAAGGCATAAGCTGACCACTAGGCAAGAGAAAGGTATAAAGGCTTTGTGCATGGTACTTTTCTATTACAATTAAGTCAGAATGCCTAAATGTTTTTCTCCTACTTTATCAGGGTTTCGAACTGAATCTACAGCAATTGTATGGAGATCAAGATGTAAGGGTGCTTCCTGTTTGTTCTTGTTTATTCCCTTATTTTTCCTTTCTTTTATTTTTACTGTTACATTTTTGGTCCATGGATGCTTACTGAACTTGTGACTTTAAGGCAAAGCAGCCTGTACCTTTAATTCAAACCAAAAGATCCAGAAAGCTGTGCTGGTTTAGACTGGCTCTGACTGACATCGGTGATGAGTTAGATTGATTGATTTGGCTGGTGGCCGATGAATTGACCCAAATGGCTGTGCTCTGCCTGGTAACAGGGGGTGATTGGATCTCATCGCACTGGAATGAGTTCAAAGTCACAAGGATCGAGTGTGGTTTCACTTTTGATTCTGCAGCTTGAATGGAAGCTTCCAATTATTTCTCTCCCACGAGACCTAGCTAAACTCTCTTCAGAAGACCACTGTGAGGGCTGACTCTCTCTCCAGCAAATTGGGACACCATTCTCTCGAGGGTGCAGAGGCTTGAAGTCAAACCACAAGCTGGAAGCAAGGTTTGGTGTGAGACAAAGTGTCTCAAGAAAGAAATAGGCCTGAATGTGAACCTTCGAGTTGAAGGTCCAGTTTATTTAAAACTAAAGTGTCTCTCCGGAAGAGAGCCTGCTGCTTGTGAGTACTGAATGAGTGACTCTACAAGGAAGACCATTACCAGCTGTAAACCAGAGTCTTCGGTCAATTAGCATGCTGTAAGGAAAGTGCACGAAGGAACATCACTCAAAGCAAAGACCTTTTCACCTTCATTCTTATTATTTTTACCCTCCCCTCCCTCTGTGTTTATCTGTCTTGTGCGTGTGGGTAGAGGGTGGGATAGTTAAAGGGGGTAGTAGTTTAGCTTGGTGTTATTCAGTTGAATTTAGTGCATATTTCATCTTTATTCTTGTTATTAATAAGCAGTGATTGTGTTTCAACTTACAAACCTGATGACCACTGGGCCGAGGGCCAAAGATTTCTGGACTTTTTACCAGAACAATCGGTTAATTCACTTGTGCTGTGAATCGGGGACGAGTGGGGCTGGAATTGACTGCGCACTTGCCCAGGGTGTCGTAACAAAGAATATTCAAGATGTTTTAAAGTTTTTCAAGCCGTGACTTATTCACACTGGAAACAAATATTGGATGCTGTGATAACACAGGTGAGCGTAGCTGTGGGACGAGCACTGTCTTTGCCCGTTCCGGTGAGGTTTAAAGCTGATTCAGACAGATGGATTGAAGGCATCTCCTTCCTGGCAGACTCTTTAAGGTTTCTAAGTGAAATGGGGGTGGACAGATGCACCATAATTAACAGCGCACAAAACCATCCTCAGTTCAAATCTTTGCCTGCACTTATTTTCAACCTCGCTAAAAGCCAGGGAATTGCAGGCAAAGCACGAAGTGGAACGATACACCCTTCCAGCTCTCTCATCCCAGTTCAAATGAGCAAGCTGTATGTTCTACACTCTGTGGCAGCTGTTAACATTCCTGAGCGCAGTGAGATTGGATAAGTGGAATTCAACTGTAAATGAATGCAGAGGACAAAACTATCAGAACATGGAAAAGTGACAGGCAAAAAAGGCAATTGAGTTCATCGTCTGCAACACCAATGTTCACATTGTGCAATGATAATGGAATTCATGAGTGATCACGACAAACAATCTTCACCAATAGATGTAGATAGAGGAGAGGGAAACTAAAATGCTGAAAGCTTTGGGAATCATAGGGTCAAAGTTCCTCCTCTTCTTCCAAAGGCTGCTGCACTTACCAGATAGGTCTCCAATTGGTCATCTCTTGTATCCCAAAATAACCTGAAATAAACTATCGGATTTGCATGAAACAAAATCAACATCATCTACCCCACTGTCTTAAGAAGACTGCGTCATAGGTTGACCACAAATTCCTAACTGGCCTTACACTTAATGTAATATCAAATTTGAACTGATAAGTTAATGTACTTTTGCAAGTTTATGAAGTATTCATAACATTTCAAAGCTGCTGTCTCTACTACCTAGAGGGTATGGGCAGCAGATGCATTGGAACACCACCACCGACAAGCCCCCCTCCAAGCTACACGCCATCCTGACTTGGAACTCTATCACTGTTCCTTCACGGGTTTTGCTAGCTATTGCCCAGCTCTTACCGAGGTTGAAAATAAACACCAGCAAAGATTTGACTTGAAGATGGTTTTGTGCACCAGTCTCTGAATTGATAAAGTTCTTTGAGCAGGGATCATGTGACAGTATTGTTTTTTTGAGGAGGTAAAATTGATGTGCCATCAATTCGACTCAAGACACATTTAGGATCCGAATAGTGGCTTTAATCTGCTAGTTATTAGCCCGGTGGTCGACTACAGAGAATGGCCGACCGCCGGGAACTCTGGGTACTTATACCCCGCCTCAGAGGCGGGGCCGACGTGCCTCTCGCCCAATTGGAGAGCAGCCACATGACTAGTCCCAACCAATCGGACGAGAGGCACATGACCAGCCAGAGCCAATGGGAAGCCAGTGCTCTGCACCAATGGAAGTGCTCATATCCATACCACCACAAAAATTATATTTTTAAATAACGGTGGTAGTGGTCACAGGTTTCAAAAAGTAAGAATTATTTTCTTGGGACAAATTGGTGGAGCAATGTAAATTTGAGATGGGCTAACAACCAGAATCGGAGTGGCATAGATATAAGAACATAAGAACATAAGAACATAAGAACTAGGAGCAGGAGTAGGCCATCTGGCCCCTCAAGCCTGCTCTGCCATTCAATGAGATCATGGCTGATCTTTTGTGGACTCAGCTCCACTTTCCAGCCCGAACACCATAACCCTTAATCCCTTTATTCTTCAAAAAACTATCTATCTTTACCTTAAAAACATGTAATGAAGGAGCCTCAACTGCTTCACTGGGCAAGGAATTCCATAGATTCACAACCCTTTGGGTGAAGAAGTTCCTCCTAAACTCAGTCCTAAATCTACTTCCCCTTATTTTGAGGCTATGTCCCCTGGTTCTGCTTTCACCCGCCAGTGGAAACAACCTGCCCGCATCTATCCTATCTATTCCTTTCATAATTTTAAATGTTTCTATAAGATCCCCCCTCATCTTTCTCAATTCCAACAAGTACAGTCCCAGTCTATTCAACCTCTCCTCATAATCCAACCCCTTCAGCTCTGGAATTAACCTAGTGAATTTCCTCTGCACACCCTCCAGTGCCAGTACGTCCTTTCTCAAGTAAGGAGACCAAAACTGAACACAATACTCCGGGTGTGGCCTCACTAACACCTTATACAATTGCAACATAACCTCCCTAGTCTTAAACTCCATCCCTCTAGCAATGAAGGACAAAACTCCATTTGCCTTCTTAATCACCTGTTGCACCTGTAAACCAACCTTCTGTGACTCATGCACTAGCACACCCAAGTCTCTCTGCACAGCGGCATGCTTTAATATTTTATCGTTTAAATAATAATCCCGTTTGCTGTTATTCCTACCAAAATGGATAACCTCACATTTGTCAACATTGTATTCCATCTGCCAGACCCTAGCCCATTCACTTAACCTATCCAAATCCCTCTGCAGACTTCCAGTATCCTCTGCACTTTTCGCTTTACCACTCATCTTAGTGCCATCTGCAAACTTGGACACATTGCCCTTGGTCCCCAACTCCAAATCATTTATGTAAATTGTGAACAATTGTGGGCCCAACACGGATCCCTGAGGGACACCACTAGCTACTGATTGCCAACCAGAGAAGCACGCATTAATCCCCACTCTTTGCTTTCTATTAATTAACCAATCCTCTATCCATGCTACTACTTTACCCTTAATGCCATGCATCTTTATCTTATGCAGCAACCTTTTGTGTGGCACCTTGTCAAAGGCTTTCTGGAAATCCAGATATACCACATCCATCGGCTCCCCATTATCTACTGCACTGGTAATATCCTCAAAAAATTCCACTAAATTAGTTAGGCATGACCTGCCCTTTATGAACCCATGCTGCGTCTGCCCAATGGGACAATTTCTATCCAGATTCCTCGCTATTTCTTCCTTGATGATAGATTCCAGCATCTTCCCTACTACCGAAGTTAAGCTCACTGGCCTATAATTTCTTGCTTTCTGCCTACCTCCTTTTTTAAACAGTGGTGTCACGTTTGCTAATTTCCAATCCACCGGGACCACCCCAGAGTCTAGTGAATTTCGGTAAATTATCACTAGTGCATCTGCAATTTCCCTAGCCATCTCTTTTAGCACTCTGGGATGCATTCCATCAGGGCCAGGAGACTTGTCTACCTTTAGCCCCATTAGCTTGCCCATCACTACCTCCTTAGTGATAACAATCCTCTCAAGGTGCTCACCTGTCATAGCCTCATTTCTATCAGTCGCTGGCATATCTTGAAGAGTTGTACGGATGGGAGAGATCACATAGTTGGGGAATGATGTAGTCATAGTTTTGAAAAGAAGAATGAGGATTTTAATAATAATAATCTGTATTAGTGTCACAAGTAGGCTTACATTAACACGACAATGAAGTTACTGTGAAAAGTCCTCAGTCGCCACATTCCGCCACCTGTTTGGGTACACAGAGGGAGGTACACCTGGAGGAAACACACGCAGACACAGGCAGACTCTGCAGACTTTGCACAAACAGTAACCCAAGCTTGGAATCAAACCTGGGACCCTGGCACTGTGAAACAACAGTGCTAACCACTGTGCTACCGTACCGCCCAATCAGAGAGTTGCAAAGGACACCAGTGAGCTTGTGAACTGATCTGATCTCTTCACACATCTTCTCTACTGAGTAGTACTACACTCCTGTATGCTTCGTTGTGTATTGTTTGTGTGCCCTATGTACTTTGTTTTCATGTATGGAATGATCTGTCTGAACTGTATGCAGGACAATACTTTTGACTGTACCTCGGTACACGTGATAATAAACAAATCCAATCCAATCTTAGTGCAAATTTGGATCTGGGCAGCAGAGTTTTCGATTAACTCAAGATTACAGAAGATGCAAAGTGAGAGGCCAGCCAGGAGAGCATTGGAATAGTCATGTCTAGAGGACGCGAGGGTTTGGATGAAAGCTTCAGTAGCAGATGAGGTTGAGATGGGTGATGCTGGTCTTGGGCTGTCTTGATGCTGCATAATTACCTTATTTTTAGTATCTCACGACTGCATGGTATGATGAAAGTAGGACAAGTAGTGCTAAAATAAATAGGTTCATGGCTGTAAGTGTTGTGTATGCTGTTGTCTTGAAGCTTATCAGCTATATCTTGGTGGTACTTATTTTGACAAATGATTATTCTCCTGAGGCAGTTATATGGAAAAACGAGGGAAGTTGGATTATTCTCCTGAGATCAGAGAAGGTGAAGAAGAGGCTTGATAAAGGTGTTCAAAAATTTTAACAGTTTTTGTAGAGTAAAGAAAGTAAAATTGCTTCCATGGTAGAATGGTTGGAAACCAGAGACCATTGATTTAAGGCAGTTAATTTTTAAACATATTCTTTCAGTGGATGTGAGCATCGCTGGCTAGGCAAGCATTTTTATTGTCCATCCCTAGTTGCCCTTCAGAAGGTGCTGATGAGCCATCTTCTTGAACCTCTGCAGTCCACGAGGTGTAGGTATACACACACAGTGCTGTTCTGGAGGGAGTTCCAGGATTTTGACCCAGCGACAGTGAAGAACCTATTTTTAAATCAGGAAGGGGAATGTGTAAGTGATGGTGTTCCCACATATCTGCTGCCCTTGTCCATCTCGGTGTTAGAGGTCACAGGTTTGAAAGGTGTTTCTGAAGGATCCTTGTCAAGTTTCTGTGGTACATCTTGTAGATGGCACACATTGCTGCCATTGTGCATTAGGAATGGATGGAGTGGATTTTGAGAGTGGGAAATGATAGTGAATGGGTGCCAATCAATTGGGTTGCTTTGCCTGGATGATGTCGAGCTTCTTTGGTGTTATTGAGACTTCACTCATCCAGGCAAATATAGAGTATTCCATCACTCCTGATTTCAGCCTCATTGATGGCAGGAGGGGAGTTACTCGCTGCAGGATTCTGAGCCTCTGACCCGTTATTGTAGCCACAATATTTATATGGCTAGTATAGCTTAGTTTCTGGCTAATGGTAACCTCCAGGATGTTGAGAGTGGGGAATTCAGCATTGGTAATGCCTTTGAATGTCAAGGGCAATGGTTAGAATCTCTTTTGTTGAAGATGGTCATTGCCTGGCACTTGGATGGCACAAATGTTACTTGCCACTTGTCAGCTTAAGCCTGAAAGTTATCCAGATCTTGCTTGGACATGCACTGCTTCAGTATCTGAGGAGTCGCAAATGGTGCTGAACATTGTGCAGTCATCAGTGAACAACCCACTTTTGACCTTATGATGAAAGGAAGGCCAAGCAGCTGAAGATGGTGAGGACATGACCCAAGGACATGACCCTGAGAAACTGCTGCAGTGATGTCCTGAGATGATTGACCCCCAACAATGACAAACATCTTCCTTTGTGCTAATTACAACTCCAACCATTGCAGTGATCACCCCTGATTCCCATCATTTCCGGTTTTTCTAGGGTTTTTTGATGCCGTACTCGGTCAATTGCGGCCTTTATGACAAGGGAAGCCACACTCACCTCACTTCTTGAGTTCAGCTCTTTTGTGCATGTTTGAAGTAAGGCTGTAACATGGTCAGGACTGGATGGTCCTGGCAGAATTGCCAAAAGAACTAGGGGCACTATTTGAGGAAATATTTTTTACACTGCAAGTCATTTTGATCCAGTGTGCACTGCCTGAATGGGTTACAGAAGCAGGATCAATAATACTTCTGTAAAGGGAATTGGATAAATATTTGAGGGACTTTTTTTCAAGGCTTATGAGGGAAATATAGGAGCAGAGGTATGAGTCTGATAACCCAAAGAACTGACAATGGATTGAATTGCCTCCATCAGTCCTGAATATTCCTGCAATTCTATGATGTCCACATTTACGTGCTCAGTGTGGACCATACAAAAACCAAATGATTCCAAACCATCAATAGCTGGCCTGTCGAATGTGTCCAAGTAGATGCACCAAAAGTACAATTCCCAACCGTTGGCATTGGACTGATTTCAGTCACAATTAGTAAACTGCTGTCTGCAGGAAACTATGGGGAGGCCCTGGTATCCCAGAAGACATTTCCTTCTTTTGTTAACCGTCGAGTCTCTCCTTCAGGCTATTAAGAATAGAATGTGTCCCACCCCGTTATAAACTTCAAAGTTTTAAAAGCAAAGTAATAAAAGAGAAGTTAGTGGTGGAGCAGAATGTCTACCGTCTACGTTTACAGCTCTGTAAAAAGTTACTGCGCAGGCATTTACTCAATCTTTCAGAGTCATTAGCCTGAACATTTGTGAAGGATTTTTTTAATATAAAGACCATGTCACACGGAGTTGACATTTAATACTTTGTGAATTGCTGCCTTTGGTAGGCAATCAAAATGTTGTGTCTGGAAGTGGCACAACAGTAGTGGCGAAGGGGAAAGTGGGACAGCAATGAACTGGCCTCTGACTGCTGCTGGTTTTAGGGTGTCTGTCAGTTGCCAGCTGTTCGAGAAAATAACCTTCAAATTCACTCCAGCTTTGGCGTCCTGGTGTCTGTGGAGTTCCTGTTTGCTAATCTCCACTGGTTACGGGCAATGGAGCCCTGTGGATGCACAGAGATTTGTCTATGTAATCACAGAACCATAGAAACTTGCAGCATTCGAGAAGACCTTTCGGCCCATTGTACTTATAATAGTCCTCAGAAAGAGCAGCCTTTCTTCGTCCCACATCGCCCATTTTTGTCCATTACCCTGTAAGTTCTTTATCCTCAGGTACCACTCCAACTCCATTTTAAAAGTATTCACGGAATCAGCTTCCACCATATTTTCAGATTACAAAATCTGACAACTCTGAAAATCAATCATCCCGCCACCCTTTGCTTCCTGTCACTGAGCCAATCCATATCCATTCTTATCCTTCTCCTTAATTCCATGGATTTCTATCTTTTTAATTAGCCTCCTGTGTCGCATTTTGTTGAATACCTTCTAAAACTCCATACATGCAGCATGTCCTGCACTATCCGATCTGGTACCTCATCAAAGGGTTCAATCAAATTAGACAAACACAATTCATTTTAACAAATCCTGCTGGCTCTCCTTAATAAATCTGTGACTTTCCAAATGAAAGTTAACTTTGTCCCTGATAGTTTCCAGCAACTTCCCCACCTTTAGTCTGAGGCAGCTTGGCATGTAGTTTCCTATGTTTATCCATCCTCACTTTCTGTGGTGTAACATCAGCAACCCTCCTGTCCTCTAGTACTCCAACTCTTGTGACTAATAAGGATTGAACATTGTGGCCAATGCCTTTGCTTGTTTTATCATCTAGGATGTAATCTTTGAACCATGTAACTAATCAACTTTCAGTCATGCTAACGTTTAATATATCTTCTCTACTATTACTAACCTGTCTCTAACTTCCCTGTCCTCTTTTAGTCTAGCCTTCATCTGCTTTCTATAATCTTTATTAATGTCACAATGATGCACTATCAATTACGCAAAGACGAGACTAGGATGTAATCGAGGCTTTATTACACTGAGATGTGTGGCCTCCTACAGCAGCTGACAAAATGGCTGCTGTATGGGGAGCACACATATTTATACTCCGCCTACTGGGCGGAGCCAGCAGGCAGGGATCTACCCCTGTACCTGTAGTACAGGGGTCCTACCATAAAGCACCTATATCAACATCCTATATATACAATATATACATTAGTGGTGACTACCACATTTAACCCCTGTTAAAAGTGAGTCCGGCGGGGGTGGTGGAGAACTGTGTACAGAAAATTGTGTTTTAAAAGTACAGATAAGTTTACAAATTCAGGCGGTCTGGTGCCTTAATCTGTCGTCGAGAGCGCCGTAGTGCTGGTGGCGACTCCGGCGGCGGCTTGGTCTTCGGTGACTCCGGGAGCGTGTCGAAATCCTTTTCATCCCCGGGTGTGAGAAAGGGGAGGACGGATTGTCCTGGAGTGGGGGCTGCGGTGGGGTGTGCCGGGGGAAGGGAGGTGGTGCCAGGTCGGAGGGGGGGTTGTGTGGGGAACCAGTGGTGCCAAGTCCCTGAGGGAGACTGTGTCTTGGCGGCCATCGAGGTATGCTATGTAGGCGTACTGCGGGTTTGCGTGGAGTAGCTGTACCCTCTCAACCAACTGGTCCGCCTTGTGGAGTCGAACGTATCTACGGAGGAGAACAGGTCCTGGAGCTGCCAGCCATGTCAGGAGCGAAACCCCGGAGGTGGACTTCCTAGGGAAGGCAAAGAGACGTTCGTGGGGGGTTTCATTAGTCGCGGTGCACAGGAGCGACCGAATGGAGTGAAGTGCGTCGGGGAGGACCTCCTGCTAGCGGGAGGCCGGGTGATTTCTGGAACATAGGGCCAGCTGGATGGCCTTCCAGACCGTCCCATTCTCCCTCTCCACCTGCCCGTATCCCCGGGAGTTGTAGCTGGTAGTCCTGCTCGAGGCAATGCCCCTGTTGAGCAGGTACTGGCGCAGCTCATCGCTCATAAATGAGGATCCCCGGTCGCTGTGGACGTAGGTGGGGAAACCGAACAGAGTGAAGATGGTGTTGAGGGCTTTGATGATGGTGGCAGACGTCATGTCGGGGCATGGGACGGCAAAGGGGAATCGGGAGTATTTATCGACCACACTGAGAAAGTACATGTTGGCTTCAGTGGAGGGGAGGGGCCCTTTGAAGTCCACGCTGAGGCATTTAAAGGGGCGGGAGGCCTTCACCAGACGCACACGGTCTGGCCGGTAGAAGTGCAGTTTGCACTCCGCGCAGACCTGGCAGTCTTTGGTGATCGCCCTGACTTCCTCGATCGTGTAGGGCAGGTTGCGGGCCTTGATGAAATGGTAAAAACGTGTGACGCCTGGGTGACAGAGATCGTCGTGCAGGGTCCGGAGTCGGTCCACTTGTGCGCTGGCACATGTACCTCGGGATAGGGCATCGGGGGGCTTATTGAGCTTACTGGGACGATACAAAATCTCGTAGTTGTAGGTGGAGAGCTCGGTCCTCCACCTCAAGATTTTATCATTTTTGATCTTGCCCCGCTGTGTGTTATTAAACGTGAAGGCAACCGACCATTGGTCAGTGAGGAGAGTGAATCTCCTGCTGGCCAGGTAATGCCTCCAATGCCGCACAGCTTCAACGACGGCTGGGGCCTCTTTTTCAACGGAGGAGTGCCGAATTTCGGAGGCATGGAGAATGTGGGAAAAGAATGCCACGGGCCTGCCTGCCTGGTTGAGGGTGGCGGCCAGAGCGACGTCTCCACTTGGAACGGTAACGTCTCGTTGACCGCGTGCATCCCGGCCTTGGCGATGTCAGCCTTGATACGTTTGAAGGCCTGGTGAGCCTCGGCCATCAGAGGAAAAACAGTGGAGTGAATGAGTGGGCGGGCCTTGTCTGCATAGTTAGGGACCCACTGGGCATAATACGTAAAGAACCCCAGGCATCATTTCAGGGCCTTGGGGCAGTGGGGGAGGAGGAGTTCCATGAGGGGGCGCATTCGATCGGGATTGGGCACCAGAACTCTGTTCTGGACCACATAGCCGAGGAGGGCGAAACGGTTTGTGCTGCACATGCACTTCTTGTTATACGTGAGGTTGAGGAAAGTGGCGGTGTGGAGAAATTTGGCAAGGTTGGTGTCATGGTCCTGCTGATCGTGGCTTCAGATGGTGACATTGTCCAGGTATGGGAAGGTGGCCCGCAGTCCGTATCGGTCAATCATTCGGTCCATCTCCCGTTGGAAGACTGAGACCCCATTGATGACGCCGAAGGGAACCCTAAGAAAGTGGTAAAGGCGGCCGTCTGCTTTGAACGCAGTGTATGGGTGGTCCGCCTTACGGATGGGGAGCTGGTGGTAGGCAGATTTCAGGTCCACTGTCGAGAAGACCCGATACTGTGCAATCTGATTGACCATATCAGATATGCGAGGGAGGGGGTACACGTCGAGCTGCATGTACCGTTGATGGTCTGACTGTAGTCAGTGACCATCCTGTTTTTCTCCCCAGTTTTCACCACTACCACTTGGGCTCTCCATGGGCTGTTGTTGGCTTTGATGATACCCTCCCAAAGCAGCCGCTGGACTTCAGACCTGATGAAGGTCCTGTCCTGGGCGCTGTACCGTCTGCTCCTGGTGGCGACGGTTTTGCAATCCGGGGTTAGGTTTGCAAAAAGGGAAGGTGGGTCGACCTTAAGGGTCACAAGGCCGCAGACAGTAAGGGGTGGTAGGGGCCTACCGAATTTCAGGGTTAGACTCTGGAGGTTGCACTGGAAGTCCAGGCCGAGTAGCAAGGCAGCGCAGAGGTGGGGGAGGATGTCGAGGTGGGAGCCGCGGAACTCTGCACCCTGGACAGTGAGAGTGGCAATGCAGAACCCCCGGATCGCCATGGAGTGGGACCCAGAGGCCGGGGAGATTCTCTTGTTAGCGGGGTGTACCAGGAGGGAGCAGTGCCTTACTGTATCGGGGTGAATGAAGCTCTCAGTGCTCCGGTAGTCCAGCAGGCAGGAGATCTCATGTCCGTTGACTTTCACTTTAGTTGAAGCAGTCGCAAAGTTGTGTGGTCGAGACTGGTCAATCGTGACCGAGATGAGGTTGGTCGTCGGTGGTTGCAGGCGATGAGCGGCCGGATGAGGTGCCCGACGGGCAGGAGTCCTAAGTTGGATAAGATGGCGGCGCCCACGAACCGCACGTGTCGTGGGGGAGGCAATATGGCGGCGCCCTGGGGCTGCACGTGTCGTGAGGAAGGCAAGATGGCGGTGCCCGTTGGTCCTGGGAGGGACAAGATGGCGGCGCCCACGGGCCGCACGTGTTGCGAGTCGAGCAAGATGGTGGCGTCCACTGGCCAATAGTGGTCCGAGGAGAGGAAGATAGCGGCGCCCACTGGCTGCACGTGGGGGGTGCCGGGACAATAGCGGTGATTGAGCGGGCCTGGCACACTGCAGTGAAATGTCCCTTCTTGCCACAGGCCTTGCAGAGGGCTCTCCACACCGGGCAGCACTGTCGGGGGTGTTTTGACTGCCCACAGAAGTAGCATTTGGGCCGCCCGGGGGTGGTTGGCTGCCGTGCGGCACAGGCATGGGGTTGGCTAAGGGCTGATGGGGCGGCCGTCTGCGGAGTCCATGATGCACACGGGAGATGGGCAGCGCGGTCGGGGGCATAGGCCTGAATATTGCGTGATGCGACCGTAAGTCAGAGCGCTAGC
The DNA here is from genome assembly GCF_902713615.1 of Scyliorhinus canicula. Taxonomy (NCBI): domain Eukaryota; kingdom Metazoa; phylum Chordata; class Chondrichthyes; order Carcharhiniformes; family Scyliorhinidae; genus Scyliorhinus; species Scyliorhinus canicula. Next base: position 61,688,837 of record NC_052163.1, on the reverse strand, counting down.
TTTTTGGTCGCTGCGAGGTAGAGCATGGCCCCCTCTTAGAGGCGCTGGCAGATGTAGTCAGACCCTATGCCCATAACAAATGCGTCTCTCATTAGCAAACGGCCTGACAGTCACAGTCTCTAACTAGGGCGAGCAGGGCGCGCCAGAAATCTTCCACCGACTCACCAGGAAGTTGGCGCCGCGTGGAGAGAAGGTGTCTGCCGTAGATTTTGTTAGTCCGCTGAGTGTAGTTTTCCTTCAGTAGCGCCATGGCCTCGAGTGGAAAGACGTTGGAGCTCAGCCGCGTGTAAAGGATCTGGAGCTTCTGTGCTTCTGGAATTGTGTCTGGCGCAGGCCCGATGTACGCTTCGAAACAGGCTAGCCAATATTCAAAGTCCTTTTTGGTGTTGTCTGTTTGAGGATGCAGCTGCAGGCGATCCGGCTTGATACAGAGGTCCATCTCTGAAAAACTTAGTGTAATAAATTGATGCACTATCAATTACGCAAAGCAGAGAGTAGAGAGTAATCGAGGCTTAATTACACTGAGATGTGTGGCCTCCTACAGCAGCTGACAAAATGGCAACTGTACAGGGAGCACACATATTTATACTCCTCCTACTGGGCGGAGCCAGCCGGCAGGGATCTACCCCCGTACCTGTAGTACAGGGGCCTTACCATAAAACACCTATATCAACATCCTACATATACAATATATACATCAGTTGTGACTACCACACACAAGTGGGCTTACATTAACACTGCAATGAAGTTGCTATGAGTGGACAGAAGCAACTTGTCCCAAGTAGCTCTTTGTGGCTTTTGCATCAAGAAATTTTGAGTTCCAGTCCCACTCTGGACTTGAATATCTAATCTAATACCCTAATACCTAATGGGGCAGCACGGTAGCATTGTGGATAGCACAATCGCTTCACAGCTCCAGGGTCCCAGGTTCGATTCCGGCTTGGGTCACTGTCTGTGCGGAGTCTGCACATCCTCCCCGTGTGTGCGTGGGTTTCCTCCGGGTGCTCCGGTTTCCTCCCACAGTCAAAGATGTGCAGGTTAGGTGGACTGGCCATGATAAATTGCCCTTAGTGTCCAAAATTACCCTTAGTGTTGGGTGGGGTTACTGGGTTATGGGGATAGGGTGGAGGTGTTAACCTTGGATAAGGTGCTCTTTCCAGGAGCCGGTGCAGACTCGAGGGGTCGAATGGCCTCCCTCTGCACTGTAAATTCAATAATTCTAACCTGCCAGTGAAAGGGCCATCAGTGATGCTACCTTTCAGTTGACATGTTGAACAGACACATGTAAGATGGGTAAATACAATCCTACGGCTCTATTTGAGGAATTTTTTCCTGGTGTCCTGGATAGTACTTATCTCTCACCTAACATCACTGAAGCAGATTATCTTATCATTTGCTTAATTACTGTTTGTGGGGGGGCTTGCTGTGCACAAACTGGCTGCCACATTTTCTACATTATTCTTCAAATTTCTCATCCTTGTTCCTCAATGGCCTTGGCCTTCTCTATCTCTATAATCTCCTCCAACCGCACAACCCTTGGATATTTGGGCTCCGTCTAATTCTGGTGTGGGGAGGTGGTTAGTTCACTTGGCTGGATGGCTAGTACAGGTTCAGAACAATACCCACAGTATGGGTTTGGTTCCTGCTCTGGCTGAGATAGATTTGGGACCTGTCTCTTTGCCCTTCCGTTGAGAATGGAAGGCAATGAAAAACCACCACTGCCAAGAACTGCCAACTCAGGATGAGGCTTGATCTTTAACGACGCATGAATAAATAAATGCCGGCTTCTTGAGTCTCCCCAATTTAATTTGTATCACCATTGGCGGTCAAGCTATCAGATGCTAAGTCTCAATTTTCTGGAATTTCCAACCTCAAACAAATTTGGCCATGTTATTAATCCCCCCCAAAACAATGACACAATGTTCTGTTTCAGCTTGGCTCAACCGTCTCAACTTTGTGTCGGAAGTTATGGGAATAAACCCTGAATCAGGCCATGTGCACATAATCTACTCTGAGCTGTCAGATGGCGACATCTTTGATTGAGATCTTAAACTGAGGTCTCCCTTTGCTCACAGCGCTGCTTGAAGTCGAGCAGTGTCCAAGCCAACATTCCTTATTAAGCCAGGAACAGATTAAGTCACCATTCATCTCCCGATTTTAAGGGAGATGTTGCTTCTACACAATGACTGCGGTGTTTGCTTACATAATAGGTCACTGCACTTCAAATAGGAGCTCAATCTGTAAAGTACTTTGATGTTCCATCCTCAAAGGCACTTTACATATATATGGGGCGGGATTCTCCCATCGGGCGGCTAAGTACCGACGCCGGAGTAAAAACGTGAGTGTTTTACCCGAGCGTTGGCACCCATTCCGGGACCCCATTCTGCGGCCCACAGCGGGCTAGAACAGCACTGGAGTGGCCTACGCTGCTCCATCTGTCGATCACAGCCTGAACCCGGCGCCGCGGGATCCGTGCGTGTGCAGTTGGGCCGGCGCCAACTAGCGCATGCACAGTGGCCTTCTTCCACAGGCCAGCCCCGCGCAGGGCTACAGGAGCCGACGCGGGGGAAAGGAGGCCGGGGGGACAGAGAGTCTGGCCCGTTGATCGGTGGGCGCCTATTGCGGGCCAGGCCACTACGGAGGACCCCCCACCGGGTCGGAACCCTTCTCCCCCCCCCCCCCCCCCCCCCCCCACAGGCCGCCCCCAGACCCTTCAACGCCGAGGTCCCGCTGGCTCAGAAGATGTTAGAACTGCGATGGCGGGACTCGGCTTTTTGATGACAGCCGCTCGGCCCTTCCGGGCCGGAGAATTGGCACGCTGGTCCGTGCCGGCCGTGTCGGAAAATCGCCGCATACCCCGACCAGCGCCGCACCAACCGCGGCGGCGCCAATGTCGCCGATTCTCCGCACTACGGAGAATTGCATCCCGGTGTCAGGGCTGCGTGGCACGATTCGCGCGGCGCTGCGCCAATCTCCGACCCAGTGGGGGGGTCGGAGAATTCTGGCCATGATATGTCAAGTAAATTACTGGTCAAGATTTCCCAGTCTCCGGATAGTCGGATACAGACATACCCCCCAGAAGATGTACTATGGTACTCCCGCGGTAGTCCAAACGCAAGGACTCTGTGGGAATTGCCTGGGAAGGTTAAACTTCCAGTGGTCAAATCCCCTGCTCCCTGGGACCCTCCGAAAAAGTGTCCGTCTCAGATTTAGAGTTGGAAACATTGGATATACGGGGTAACTATACAACTGACTCCCCCCCACCCCACCCGCCCCCCGACACACACAATCACTCACACTGACCCCACCCCCAACCTATCCCCTAAAACCCTTAATACATGCTTGACCACCCCTACTCCCATTCATCCGACCTGACCACCCTCCGACCCAACCTTATGCACTCCCCAACACAACCTGACTCCCCCAAGACACAACTTAACTGGCCTCTGAACCAATCTGAGTACACCCCCAACCTGACAACCCTGCTTAATCCATCCTCACTCACCCCATTTTTACTATCTACCTCACCCACCCTACCATGTTACACACTTACCTTCCCCACGGTACCCCCTTACCCACATACCTTCTCCTCTGACTTTTCAAAGAAACTTTCAGACATTTAAACTCTTTTCTTTGTGGAATATGGCAGCTGGCGTGGTTAAATAAAGAACCGTTGGTTTTCTGTGCTGGCCCTTGAGATTTACTGCACTTAATCAGATGTGAAGGCCCCTCCTTCTGAAGATTGCTCAGAATAATCGGAGGAAGGTAACTGTGTATTTTGTTTGTCTGATCAGGGTTAGATTAGTGTTGACGCTGGGATGGAATCGGCGGATTTCCATGACAACAAAATTAGCATCGGTCCCGGAGCAATTCATGTTCCAGCGCCAGGTGGTACTCAACCAATTCCAATGAAACACGGTGTCCGATTCGCCGGGTCCGGGGTTGCCATTTGAGACGCTGACAAGTTGCAGCCGCATATCAGCACTCCACTCCCCACACTCACTCATCCCAGCCAACAAGATGGCAGCAAGAAGAGCAGCACCCCGGTTTGTGGGCGCAGATCTTGAAACCCTGTTGGACGCCGTGGAGGAGAGGTAGACCACCCTATTCCCCGGGGTGAGAAGCAGGCTGCCACCCACCACCGTACTCTTGGCCTGGGCTCACATGACAGAGGCCGTGAACACCATGGGCCCCACCAGAACTGGACAGCAGTGCAGGGAGAAGCTGTAAGCCCTCCTCAGGACGCTAGCATGAGCAGTCAGTACCTTGCCCCTGACACCAACCGTCGTCCCACACACCTATAACCCCCCCAACCCGGAGGGCTACTAAACCTCACCTGCGAAGAACGTGTTGTCTCCCCATCCTGCATCACATGCCAGCACCCATACCACGTGCCGTGACCAGGTGCCCTGTTCACAAAGGCCACAAACTACCCACCTTCTGTGCTGCACGCATCCGACTGCTTCACACTTTGCTTTCTTTCTCCCCCCACTCCATTACACGGTGCATTACCGCAGAGAGAGAGAGAAGACCGGAGGGGGTCAGCCCCTCACCGCCGTGGAGCAGCCGGCACTGGGCCTAGAGAGAGGGCAGTTGCCGAAGCGGAGGTCGGCATCGGGCAGCCAAGTGAGCCCCCACTGAGTTGCGGTGTCCCTACACGTGGCACAACCCCTAGACCACCCCCACATCCTCTCACCACCACCTCCACCTCACCACCCCCACACCAACCCTTCACCACCCCCACACCATCCCTTCAACACCCCACCTCCCTCAGCCTTCCCCAAACCACTCCCTCAACTCTCACACACCACCCCCCACCCCAACCTCCGATCCAATCACACGTCATGTCTTGTGTCTTGCAGGATCACCTGCCTCGGTGCTCTGTCAGCAGGTTGTGAGGGATGGGCTGGGCTGAGGTGTTTGCAGAGGGGGCGCTAGGGGAGGGGGGGCAGGGGTGGGCAGAGGTTGGTTGTGGGCACGGGCTGTAGTCCTGTGGTTGGATACCACACATTTGCCTGGTACCCCGCCCCACCCCCTCCTTCTCAACCGTAACACCTCCCCCCAGCCCGCAACCCACCCCCACATCTGCCTCCCCAATGGTTCAGTGGAACCAGGTGATGGAAAGGCCAGCCCACATGCAGGGATCACCCAGGTGGACAGTGGAAAGTGCTACCGTGGGCAGGAGTCAGATGTTGTCAAACGATTTGGGGCACCAGAGCACATCACAGAGCAGATCGTCATTATCTTCCAACCCATGGACCAGAACTGTCATTACTGCCAACCGAGAGTGGTGTAGGGAGAGTGTTCATGGGAGGGGGTGGTCGGCCGGGGGCCGGGGGGAGGAGGCAGTGTGAGTTGGGGGTGGGGCAGGATGCAAGCTCCACTGCTGCAGAGTCCTCCTCGAGTATCTGCTGCTCGTACAGCCTCAGTGCAACCCCCAGGGCTGTGGCGGCTCGGATGAAGACAGCCATTTCTGGTTGGATTCCAAAGTCCATTGTCCACAGCGGGTGAAAGGCAAACATGTTAGCATGGTGCGTACCCCCGTGCCCAACCAGATCCACCAGTCTACACAGTTGCCCCGGCCTGCACTGCATGTCCCCCTCTCCAATCCCCACACCCACCTCCAGCTATTCCACTGGCACTCTGCCCTCTGCATTGAACCCCTGACCCCTTCGGTGCTCAGTCTTGTGGGTGTCTCTGGGCCCGGCACAAGTCTCTGCCAGCAGGGGTACCGGTGGCTGGCCCTACACATACCAGAGGTACGGTCTGTGCTCTGTGACCTCTTGTGGGGCCTGCTGTGGATGTCTCCGTTGAGTGGTGCCCGGGTTGTTGGGTGGGGGGGGCATTTGGCGGGTTGGAGTGGGGGTGGAGTTTGGGGGTGGTAGGGTGGGGGTCCATCCGGCCAGTGTCGCTCTGCACAACCACGGGCCATGGTGGGCAGTCAGTGGGGTGCGCAGCAAGATGGCCGCCTTTCTGACCTCGGCAATGGTAGTCCTTGCCTGGACACCCCGTCACATCGCATCACCCCAGCCCCACGTCCCATGTGCCCTAGTCACCCGCTGCTACTCTCCCCACACCTCATTCCCCCGGCCCTGGCAGATGCCCCCTTCAGCCAGCCCTCCCAGCAGTTACGGCACCTGTTTCCTGATTTTTAAAACCATAAGTGAACCTCGCCATCAGTAATTCCTCCTGGCAGAGGGGATCATCGTGGGAGCCCTGGAGAATACTGGGTTAGGCCCGTTAATGATATGCCAACGGCACTTACTCTACATGCGGAGTAGAATGCAGTGACGAGCCATATTTCTATACAATACATACATATCTATGCAAATCTCACAAAGGGATTTCCCTGATGTTCCCTGTGATGTTGAGTTTTTAACCTGACCTCTCATTTTCCTCTACTATTCTCCCTATACAAATCTAAATTGAGTTTTGTTGAACAAAGAGACATGCTGTCGAAGCTTTTCTTCTTGAACTCACCAGGACAGATTCACAAGAATGCCAAATGTAAAGAGAGCAACAATTCACACTGCGTTAATGGGTGCTGATTGGTTAGAAAGCTTAAACAATTCTAGAAGAAGTCAGTCAGAGGTAAGGTGACAGGGGTAAGTTCACATAGAGTTTAACCTTGGACTCTGGCTGGTTTTCTTCCTTTTTTATTTGAAATATTGCAGTTTGTATCTGGAGTGAATGACGTACACCACGGTGGAAACTGAAGAGTGGGAGACATACACTGTAGTGACCCCGAGAATCGAAGGGAAAGTGATGCACATTCTCCTAAACATCTGGGGCGAAATTCTCCAAGCCCACGCAGGGTCGGAGAATTGCCCGGGTCCGCCGAAAATCCCGACCTCGCTGTGGCAGAGATTCTCCGCCACCCGGGAAGTGGCGGCGGCGGGAATCACCCCACGCCGATCGGCGAGCCCCCTGCGGCGATTCTCCGGCCCGCGATGGGCCGAAGTCCCGCCGCTGGGAGGCCTCTCCCGCCGCCGAGGTTTGAACCACCTCTGGTGGCGGCAGGATCGGCGGCGCGAGCGGGCCCCCGGGATCCTGGGGGGGGCGCGGGGCGATCGGACCCCGTGGGGCACCCCCACGGTGGCCAGGCCCGCGATCGGGGCCCACCGATCGGCGGGCGGGCCAGTACCGTGGGGACACTCTTTCTCCAGCGCACATGCGCGAACCGGCGAAGGCCTTTCGGCCAGCCCCGGCACCGAGCGGCGGGCGTCAAAGGCCGCTGGTGCCGGTTTTGGCGCCAGTCGTCATGGTGCCTACCGCTCCGGCGCGGGCCTAGCCCCCCAAAGGTGCGGAGAATTCCGCACCTTTGGGGAGGCCCGACGCCGGAGTGGTTGGCGCCACTCCCCTACGCCGGGACCCCCCGCCCCACCGAGTAGGGGTGAATTTCACCCCAGGAGAGAAAAAAGTATACTGACATGGGCCAGGATTCTCCAATCCCACAGCAAGTTCTGATGCCAGCGTGGAAAGGGGCTTGAACCACTCCGGCATCAATGGTCCTCGATTGTCAGGGGGCTAGGTTGGCATCGGGGTGGTCTCCGCTGCTCTAACCAGCGCGAGTCCGCACATGCGCACTATGGCCGGCACAAGTCTGCGCATGCGTGCTATGGCCGGCGCGAGTTTGCACGTGCGTGTGAGTTCATGTCTCCATGCTGGCCCCAGGCAATATGGCGGTGCCCGACAGGGGCCCAACGTAGTGGAACACAGGCCCCCAAGAAACCAGCCCACTCACCCTTCGGTAGGCCCCAATCGCTGGCCAGGCCACCGTGAAGGCCCCCCCCCCCCGGAGTCGGATCCCCCGCCCCCTCCCCCCACCCACCAGACAGAACTTCCAGGTCTCACCATGTGGGACCATATGTGACCCACGCTGGCGGGACTCGGCCGAACTCGGTGGGCACTCGGCCCGTCGAAGCCCGGATAATCTCCGGGGGGCCCCGCTTTTAACAGCCCCCGACCAGCGCGGAGGCGACCCCACGGGCACCTGAGAATCGGCGAGCCGGCATCGGTGAGGCGTGGCCGATTCCCGCGTCCCCCCGGGCATTCTCCAACCCGGCAGAGGGTCGGAGAATTCCAGTATCTGTAAAGTGAGGGAAATATAATGAGGAAGAAAAAATGTTAACGTTTGGACTTTTTCCAGCAGAACAGTGCAGAGTATGGGTGATTTGATAGCCTTTTGTTTTAAATTATGACAGGATGATTGAAAACGGGAGGCAGGAGAAATATCTTCACACCAAGAGTTATGAGACTGGAATTCCCTTCCGTAGTTAATGGTTGAGGCAGAAACTATGTCAGCACTCAAGGATCATTTGTGTCACTGGATGGAGGTATTGTGGTGAAAGATTGAAATGACTCAAGTCTGTAAGTTGCAGCAACAGAGACTTTATTCAGAAGCATGCTTGGGAGACAGGACCTGCTCCTCCAGGCTGTCTGCCTGATATAAAGGCTGTGTAACATATTTATGTGTTTTGGTTATCACGTTTCCTCTATAAAATCCTAATAAGCAGAATTATACAGGCTACAGCTGTAATTTAACCAACTGAAGGCTGAAGTTTGTGTTTCTGTACGCAATATGCAGGAGGGCATACAGAACAATATTTCTCACTGTATCACAGTACACGAGACATTAAATCTAATCTAATCTAATCCTTTTGTCACACTTTTGCTCACTCATCCTGTGAAGGTCAGTACATTTGTGATTGTGATTGGCAGCATAGTGGTTAGCACTGTGGCTTCATAGCGCCAGGGTCCCAGGTTCAATTCCCCGCTCGGTCACTGTCTGTGCGGAGTCTGCATGTTCTCCCCGTGTCTGCGTGGGTTTCCTCCGGATGCTCCGGTTTCCTCCCACAGTCCAAAGACATGCAGGTTAGGTGGATTGGCCGTGCTAAATTGCCCCTTGTGTCCAAAAAGGTTAGGATGGGTTATTGGGTTATGGGGATAGGGGATAGGGTTGATGTGAGGGCTTAAGTGGGTCGGTGCAAACTCGATGGGCCAAATGGCCTCCTTCTGCTCTGTATTTTCTATGTTCTATATTACATTCCCACACCGGTATGCTGGAAAAGGGATCTAATAACTTATCTTAAATCCGTTAAGCCTCATAACTACACAACTACATTTGCCTACTTCAAAACTATTTATATTTAACGTTGAATTATTGCAATTACCCCACTTCAAAGGAAAAGGGATTGAAATGATGTGGAAGCAAGGCAGGTAAATGTGATTCAAGACAGTTTCTTGCTTGTTTGGACTTAATATTCTGGTTCTGTGCTGTGAATTCTATGTATATTTCTATATGTTATTGTAATTTCTTAGCCAGTACATTATTCCACGGTGGCAAAGTGCAATTGTCACTGGTCTAGCAATCCAGAAGCTGATATGCTAAGGATGTAGGGTCAGATTCTACCATGGCAATTGGTGGAATGTAACTTCAATAAATAAATCTGGAATTGAAGGCTAATCTCAATAATGGTAAACATGGAACTGCCACAGATTATTGTAAAAACCTATCTGGTTCAGTAATGCCCCTTTGGGAAGGAAATCTGCCATCCTTACCCAGTCTGGCTCATGCATATATGACTCCAGACCCACGGAAATGTGGTTGGCTCTAACTGCCCTCCAAAATGGCCCTAGCAAACTGTTTCAAGGGCAATTAGGGATGGATAACAAATGCTGGCTTTGCCAGTGATACCCACATCCCATCAATAAAGATAAAATATTGTTGAGTAAGGTAACTGCACAGAGGTAGTTCACCAAAATGCTTTTTTGCCACACAGCCAGTCTTGTCCTCCCCACTTTGTGATGCACCAGAGTTATGAGGAGAATTAGTTGGTTTATGTTGTCTTCATTTTATTCTGGAACGGAACTAGTAATTAATAAAAGGACCAATCTTCTAACCTGGGGGATTGGGAACAGGAATAGGCTTTTTAGCCCCCAGAATCTGTTCCACTATTCAATATGAGTATGGCTGATCTGTGACCTAACTCAATATACCTTTGCCCTATGTCCCTTATACTCTGAAACGTAACCGATGAATTCAATCAAAGGAAATATTTTCCGTTACCATAATTTTGGGAAACCTGGAGTCAAAGTAGAAGTTTCAGGGTGGTCTTATTACAGGACACTTCAAAGAAACGGATCAATAAGGACCTGTATATTTTTTGTTGCCCAGCAAGTGATAATTCTTCACTATTGGTCCAACGTCTAGCAGAAGTCTTAACTAGTTGGATCCCTTCAATCTACTTCCTTTGCTTCCCAACTGTATTTTCTGCTTTTGAACTGTAATCTGCTAATGCACCTTTGGCGTTAGCTGAATTGATTGGATGATGGGGCAGGTAAACTTAATGCGTTAAGTTTGGTGCTTAATAATGTTGCTGGCATGTTTTCAATCCTCATCCTGGCTGAGGTAGTTCTTGGGGCCTGCCTTTTCCACTTGTGATCTCTTGGCATTGTTTAAACATGGTGAACAACCCTTGGATATTGAGGGTGTTCCATGAAGAGTGATAGAGAGATGGCTCTCAGACGAACCCAATAGCCTAGTATGGGATGAAAGGTTGAGCTAGTCTTCTACTGCCCTGAATATGAGTGCCTCAGATAAATGTCTATCCATTGTTACTGAGCACTGCTGAAGTTAGTAAGCATATGGCACACAGGCTAGAGTGTTGGTCTTCGGCCAAGACTTGTACCTGAATCCCAGTGAATGCCTTTCTGATTAAGTGTCAAGCTTGGCAAGGGAGAGCAATGCGTTTAACATTTCTCTGTAAAGGGCATAATGAAACACTGGTAATGTAACTTGCAACAGGAATGCAAGACTGTGATTAACATGCATAAAATGTCAAAACTGTACTGGATAAAACAAGCACGCAAATCTTCCTATATACCTTCGCCCTTTTGAATATGTATGGTAGTCCAAGTAAATGTTATCACAGAAATTGGGAAGAACACCATGTTTTTATTTCCAGCCGTGCAAACCTTCTTCATTGCCTCTAGTTTGACTTTTACGAGAGTTTCATTTCTGTCTTGTGTTACAGCACTTTGGAATACTTCTGACTGCTTGTATGCATTTGGTTTTTTTAAATCTGTGAGATCTGGTTAAACTACAGAAAGTGAGGATCTATTCTGAAATAAGAATGCTCTTTGTTTGTAGGGTACTATCTCAGCTGAGTTGGTCACACTCATCCCAGAATCAGACGTTGTGGGTTGGAGTCCTGCCACAAGATATAAGCAATGTCAATGCTGACAATTCAGTGCTGCTATTATGTCCGCCAAAAAAAGATGGAGTCTACACCGAGTTGTGAGGTTAAACAGGAGGTTTATTTCTAAGTACAGCAGAGAGTCCAAGCAAGTGCTACCCAACTGAGTGAGCGGCCAATTTTATACCGAAAGCTTGAAGTAGCTTCGCCCCTTTAGCGAGGCAGTGCATATCCCCCTAGCGATCCTGGGAAGACCAGATCCCCAACGCAGTAGGCTTCAGCAGGGCCTATGTTATGACACTGCTTTGTTGTTATTCAGAGTCAGAAAGGGAATTTTCCTACTGCCCTCTTCAGTCTAAACCATGAAAATATCATCCATTCTATTTGATTGAAATGTAAAGGATCCTGAACAGTCCTGACAAGGTGGATGAGGAAAGGATGTTTCCACTTGTGGGTGAGTCCAGAACTAGGGGGCACTGTTTTAAAATTAGGGTCGCCCTTTTATCACAGAGATGAGGAGAATTTTTGTCTTGCAGAGTAATGTGCTACTTTGGAACTCGCTGCCTCAGAAGGCAGGAGAGGAAGGGTCATTGAATATTATAAAGATGGAAGTGGATAGATTCTTGGGCCAGTGAATCAAACGTTATCAGAGGTAGATGGGAATGTGCAACTCGAAACGCAAACAGGTCAGCCATGATTTTCTTGAATGTTGTAGCAGGCTCAAGGGGCCAAATGGCTCCTATTTGGTATGTTTGTATTAATTTTAATGGAATCCTACTGTGTAGAAATGATGACCATGTTTACTCACTTAAAAATATTCGCTGAAAATGATTGTGTATGAAACGCTTTGAGATGTTCTTGGGCATTGTATTCAGCAGTTATAGAGATTCATGTTTTCCTCTTAGTAAACAGGGTTTGGGTGGTGAACTTGTCCAACTGAAGGCAGCGAGGTCTCCTGGCAAAGCCAAGTTTACTTCAGATTTTAAGAAATAATTTAACTTGGGTAAAAAACCAAACTTGCATTTATATAGCACCTTTCTCAACCACAGGCCACCCCAAAGAACTTTACAGCCAATGAAGTATTGTTTGAATTCTCGGCATTGTTAGTGATGTAGGAAATCTGCAGTTAGTTTGAACACTGCAAACCCCACAAAAGGCAAATTTTGTAATGTCCAGCTGATCAGTTTTAGTGATAATCATTGAGGGATAATGATTGGTCAAGACTCCAGAGAAAGCTCTTCCTTTCTTCAGAATATTCAAATTGATAGAGATGTTCAAAATTGTGAGGGGGCTGGACAGAGTAGATAGGTATAAACCATTGCCGCTCGTAAAAGGATCAGGAACGAGAGAGCACAGAGTTAAAGTGATTGTAAAAGAAGCAAATGCGATGTGAGAAAAAAAAATCTTTGGGTCAGGAGAGCACTACCTGGAAATGTGGTGGAGACAGGTTCAATCCAGGCATCCGAGAGGGCATTAGATGATTGTTTAAATACAAACAATGTGCAGGCTTACGGAGAAAAGACAGGGGAATGGCACTAAGTTACGATGCTCGTTTGGAGAGCCAGTGCAGACACGAATGGCCAAATGGCCTCCTTCTGTGCCGTAACAGTCCTGTGATTCTGTGAAAATAGTGCGGTGAGATCATTTACATCAGCCTGAGAGAGCAGACATTTCATCCAAGGTCAGCACCTCCAAAAAATACTTTCAAGAGTGTCAGCCTTACCTTTTTGTTATTGGTCCTGCAGTTGAATTTAAACCCACAGCCTTCTGATTTAAAGGTACGCAACTGAGCCACAATAGATAATGAGCATGTTTTCAGTTTACAGTAAAAAGTGCTTTTTGTGCTTTGTCGAGCTATTTCTATTACCTGTTAATTGATGGTTTTCTTTCCTTTCCAGAGGTGGTAAGGACTGAACACCCACAATATGACTGCCCTGCAAACTGGCGGTTGTACAGTGTACAAAGGATCCAAAGAATGAACAGGGAGTTTTCCCGACACAAAGACTGCGATATCCTGGTAGCAATTAATTCAAACATTATACTTAATTGTTCTACATAATTGTGTGTGTTGTAAACAGCATCACACAATGAACTATTAAATGAATGCCGTGTTTGACAAGCACAAAGCTAAAGGGTTTGGTTGTTATACATTATCAATAGCCTTTTCCCTTTGCAAACAAGACATGCTTGAGAGAGAAAAGGCAAAGAAAAAGTGCGAATGGATTAGATCCACGGTCTCCTCCTGGGACAAAGTGCCTTTGCAACAATTTATTTTGCAGCTACGACTGCCACCATTAAAATGGGGTGTTAGGTAAGATTGTGACCGGCAGCAGCTCCAGTAATAGTTGGAAGCAACTCTTTGAATAGGTTCATTTTCATTTTGGCTTTCAAACAGAAGATTTTTGCAGAGGAAGAGAGAATAAAATATAAAGAGAGAATGAAATGCTGGGTATAATTCTCTGGGCGTGGGGTGGGGGTGATGGGGGGCTGTTGTGATAAAGGTGAAAAATTCTGAGAGGCGTTTTTAAAAATAAGTTTCACAGTATTTGCCAGCGCAGTAACAGAGAGTTTATACCCAAATGGCAGGTATTTGTATTCACAAACAGTGCTAGTGTAGGGTCGGTACTGAATGACCTCTGCACATGTCCTTTTATATTCCAGTTACCCAGGGTGACTCAACCTCTGGTGCCTTGTTAGTGCTGAAGCTCCTTGCTTTGCATAGCAGTACTGAGGAGGCTTGGCCCACAACAACCTTGGCAAACCCCTGGGCATCTCCGTTCACTCCACACTTTCTCACTCTTTTATTGACTATCGTCATTAGTCAAAAACAAATGCATGCTGTTGGAAAGCTCTGTTCGCAGAGTGAAGTCTTTGAAGGAAGAAATGGCATGTAAAGAAAAGTACTCAGGTTGCAGAGTGAGATTTATTAAAGAGTTTTGCGAAAGCCTCTATGTAATATCTGCTGTTATGTTATGTTATTTGCACAGGCCCTCTGCCAATGTGGAGCGTTTGGACCATTGTGGCTATCCCAGTTCTTTGTTAGAGTAATCCAAAATTAATCCCATTACCCTGCACTCCTGCTATGGCCCTGTGTCTTTCATTGCTCCATATACTTATTCTCAGTTTCCCTTAAACAAAATGCAATGGCCTCTGCTACAAATATTCATTGTGACTCTCATTCTGGCTCTCCAGCAACACCCCAAAAAGATGCTTCTTATAACACCTCACTCTCTGTGGCTATTTTTCACTGATGACCTTTCAGCACTGACTGTCCAACTTGAGAAATAATCATTCCCTCTCAACCTTGTTAAAATTGTTCATAACTTTTAAAAGCTCCGCTTATTCTTCTCAATGCCAGTGGAAATAGTCAGAGAACGGCAGGTTCAAAACTATTTATTGAGTTCAAGAAGCTACCACTGGGAAGCGTTGGAAACGAAAGGTATACTAACAGTGGTACCAAAAGATTATGTATACAGGTCCCAGCAGGGTCTACCTTGATGGCTCATACTCGGACCGGGTTTATATAGGGCACGATCCAATGGCCACGCTGTGTCCGGAAAGCAGTTCACTGCGGTGCAGCATGGCTGATAAAAGCCAGGAGACCCCGCTCCTGGAATCTACCCAGCTCGCAACGCCTCACAAGATCCAATGCAATCTCGTGAGACATTACAATGTAAATCCCGCACATTGTGGGCGGATCACTTTTTGGCAAATCTGCATATTAGAGTGAGACAGTTAGTCTCACTCTAATGTACGGATTCCCAAGGTACCTGAGGGTTTTGGAATTCACCTCAGAAACCTCGGGCGAGCACCATTTGGTACTGGTCCCAGACAGAACAAAACTCGTGGGGGTCTCCCAGGGGCACCTGGATATCCAGGTGGTGCCCTGGCACTGCTGGTGCCACGTGGGCATCCTGGAATTGCCAGCCTGCCACCCTCACAGTGCCGCCCGAGTGACAGTTTGGTGGTGCCAAGCTGTATTTTGGGTTGGGGTGGGTTGGGAATTGCTTCGGGTGCCTGGGAGATCGGAACACTATTTAAAAATGGAGCTCCCCAATGTGGGACTATGTGCAGCCTTGGCCACGTGTTCCCCATTGAGACCCCTTATCCAACATGAGTCGTGTTGTAGAGCTACTTGTTTCTCGGCACTGCGAGCGCTTGGAAACACACGGCTAAATGCGCTCGCTATGCAACCTTGTTCCCATTTCGTTGAATAGAACCATACTCTGATTTCCTTTTCCACTGATAAGGGAGCTGCAGCCCTCAATGGGAAAGATCATGCTCCATGAGATTCACGGGAGCCTAATTGGCAGGCCCCGTGGGTCCAGTGTGAGCTACAACATTCCTCCGCCCCCAAAGTCTGAAACATTGTCCAACAAAGGAGGAGGAGGAGGAGGTCTGCACCTCTTAGCCCATGGCAGCCTTCCCAGGCGTGGCAGGGCCAGGCGGCGCATAGCGAGCTGGCAACCAATGTTTCCTCAGAACATTGCGGTCACACCACTATCGGCGATTGGTCGTCAGGAGACTCCCCATCGGAACCATCCGGCGAGGGAAACTTCAGTGCCGAGTCGGAATTCTCAGCATCCTGCATCTCAGTCCCCCGTGGGATGGCATCACCTGGGATTGTCTGGTTCCTCCAAAAGGGGATTGAGCAGGAATTGACGCAGTTCGTCGCTCATAAAAGAGGATCCCCGGTCGCTGTGGATATACGCGGGGTAGCCGAACAGGGAGAAGATGGAGAGGAGGGCCTTGCTGACGGTCATTGTGGTCATGTCGGGACAGGGAATGGCAAAAGGGAAGCAGGAGTATTCGTCGATGACGTTAAGACAGTAGATATTGCGGTTGTTGGAGGGCAGGGGACCCTTGAAGTCCATACTGAGACGTTCGAAGGGTCGGGACGCCTTTACGAGGTGCGCTTGCTCGGGACGGTAAAAGTGCGGTTTGCACTCAGCGCAAATGTGGCAGTCCCTGGTCACGAACCTGACCTCCTCGATGGAGTAGGGCAGGTTGCGGGTCTTGATAAAGTGATAAAAGCGGGTTACTCCTGGATGGTAGAGGTCTGCGTGGAGGGTACGGAGGCGGTCTATCTGCGCGTTGGCGCAGGTACCGCGGGACAGGGCATCAGGAGGCTTGTTGAGTTTCCCAGGACGATACAAGATATCGTAGTTGTACGTGGACAACTCGATCCACTACCCCAAGATCTTGTCGTTCTTGATCTTGCCCCTCTGTGCGTTGTCAAACATGAAGGCCACTGACCGTTGGTCTGTGAGGAGGGTAAACCTCTTGCCAGCCAGATAGTGCCTCCAGTGTCGCACAGCTTCGACTATGGCCTGGGCCTCCTTTTCCACCAAGGAGTGGCGGAGTTCGGAAGCGTGGAGGGTCCGGGAGAAAAAGGCCACGGGTCTGCCCGCTTGGTTCAGGGTGGCCGCCAGAGCTAATTCAGATGTGTCGCTCTCAACCTGGAAAGGGAGGGACTCGTCGACAGCACGCATCATGGCCTTTGCGATATCCGCTTTGACGCAGCTAAAGGCCTGGCGGGCCTCCATCGACAGTGGGAAGGATGTGGATTGGATGAGGGGGAGGGCTTTGTCGGCATAATTCGGGACCCACTGGGCGTAATAGGAGAAAAAGCCCAGACAGCGTTTGAGGGATTTGAGACTGTTGGGGAGGGGAAGTTCCATAAGGGGGCGCATGCGCTCGGGGTCGGGGCCTATCACTCCGTTACGCACTACGTAGCCGAGGATGGCTAGACTGTCGGTGCTAAACACGCACTTATCCTCATTGTAAGTTAGGTTAAGGAGTTTTGCGGTACGAAGGAATCTTTGCAGATTGGTGTCATGGTCCTGCTGGTCATGGCCACAGATGGTGACGTTGTCTAGGTACGGGAAGGTTGCTCGTAACCCGTACTGGTCCACCATTCGGTCCATCTCCCTTTGGAAGACCGAGACCCCATTTGTGACACCGAACGGAACCCTAAGGCAGTGGTAGAGGCGCCCATCTGCCTCAAGCGCAATGTACTTTCGGTCACTCGCGCGGATGGTCAGAAATACGTGGGAGGGGGTACGCGTCCAGCTGCGTAAACCTGTTGATGGTCTGACTGTAGTCAATAACCATGCGATTTTACTCCCCGGCCCGGACCACCAGCACTTGGGCTCGCCAGGGACTGTTGCTCGTCTCAATGACTCCTTCCTTCAGCAGCCTTTGGACTTCGGACCTGATGAAGATCCTATCCTGTGCACTGTACCGTCTGCTCTTTGTGGCGACGGGTTTGCAATCTGGGGTGAGATTCGCAAACAAGGAAGGGGGTCCACTTTAAGGGACGCGAGACCGCAGACAGTAAGGGGGGGAATAGGGCCGCCGAATTTAAAAGTTAAGCTCTGCAGGTTGCACTGGAAGTCCAGTCCTAACAATGCCGGTGCGCAGAGCCGGGGAAGGATGAGGAGTTTGTAATTTTTGAAAACTCTCTCCTGGACCGTGAGGTCCGCCACACAGCACCCGGTGATCTGGACAGAATGCGAACCTGAGGCTAGCGCGATTCGGTGTTGGACTGGATGAACGCGGAGCGCGCAGCGTCTTACCGTTTCAGGGTAGACAAAACTTTCTGTACTCCCGGAGTCCAGTAGGCAGTCTGTCTTGTAGCCGTTCAACAGGATCTGCGTCATCGCCGTGGAGAGCGTGCAGTGCCGCGACTGGTCCAGCTGGACTGTAGCGAGTCGTGGCAGGAGCTCGGAATCTTCCTCTCCTGTGAAGTAATTGTTGGTGGGGCCCCAAGATGGCGACGCCCAGGGCTCGCACGTGGGGCTGGGGCCACAAGATGGCGGCGCCCGTGGCCCACAAGCGGCGTCAGGACCCCATAACGACAGCGTCCACGGGGCACTCGTGGTGGCTGGGAGCGGCGGCATGGAGGTCCGTAGACGATCCGGGGCCCGAGGGGGGTGCAGGGGGGGCAATCTGTGGCCGCTGCGCGGGACAGCAGCGACCGACTTGGACTGGCAGACGGATGCATAATGGCCCTTCTTTCCGCAGTTCTTGCACACTGCGGTGCGGGCCGGGTAGCGGGGGCGGGGATGCTTGGTCAGGCCGCAGATGTAACACCGGGGCCCCGTGGGCTGATCGGGGCACCCCGCAGCGCAGGCCTCGGGGGCGTCGAACTCGGCGGGGGCGAGCAGGGCAGCGTGCCACTGAGTCCAGGGGGTCGCCGCGCGGCCGGGGGCGTAAGTGCGGGCGTTTCGATCGGCGACCGCTAGTGAAGATGCGAGGGTCCGTGCCTTGGTAAGACTGAGGGTGTCCTTTTCTAAAAGTCTTTGGCGAATTTGCGCAGATTGCATGCCTGCAACAAAGGCATCCCGAATCAAAAGTTCAGTGTGCTCAGCCGCTGTGACCTGTGGGCAGGCGCAATTTCTCCCTAGGACAGTGAAAGCCTCATAAAATCTGTCGAGTGACTCCCCGGGGAACTGTTGCCTCGTTGTGAGTAAATACCGCGCGTAAACCTGGTTCACTGGTCTGACGAAGTGTTCTTTGAGCAAATCCATCGCGGCGTCATAATCTTCATCCTCGATAAGAGAGAACACGGTGATGCCCACGCACGAGTGGAGGATGTGGAGTTTTTGCTCCTTCGTAGGTCGGGCGTCTGAGGTGGCTAAGTAGCTGTTTAGACACGCGAGCCAGTGTCTAAATGTTGCAGCGGCGTTCGGAGCATGCGGGCTGATGCGAAGGCAGTCTGGACTGATGCGAAGCTCCATTTTTAAAAAACTAGCTCATTAAATTGATATACCATCAATTCAGACATGAGCTGTAGAGTGAGTCCAAAACTTTAGCTTTAATTAGCTAGATGTTAACCCTGCAGTCGACTTACACAGAATGGCCGACTGCCAGGTGCGATGGTACTTATACCCCTCCCCATTGGAGGAGCCACCAGCCTCTCGTCAGCCAATTGGCAGAGAGGCACATGACCAGCCAGAGCCAATGGGCAGCGAGTCCTCTGCCCCAATAGTAGCACACCTCTTAAGGTGCTGCAAGGTCTGCTAGCCATACCACCACATAATGTTCTATTGTATAATTGTAAACTCACTTGCTTTATGGCAGCTAGTGCTGTAAAAAGGGGTGTCCTCCTTTGCCCCGTTCCTTTTGCACTTCGCCACTGGAACCTGGGGTGACTTTGCTTCTTCATTCTCACCTGGAACGTATGGAACGTATCTGACTTAGAACGGAGTACAGAAATCAGAAATTCCATAGGAATACAA
Organism: Scyliorhinus canicula; assembly: GCF_902713615.1. Taxonomy (NCBI): domain Eukaryota; kingdom Metazoa; phylum Chordata; class Chondrichthyes; order Carcharhiniformes; family Scyliorhinidae; genus Scyliorhinus; species Scyliorhinus canicula. The sequence continues at coordinate 61,669,396 of NC_052163.1, read as the reverse complement.
TCCATAACTATTTTAATGCCAATTTTGAATTGATGTACACTTGTCACTAATCCAGGAGTAGAGGATAATTTTCCGAGCTGCAAAAGTTAGGATGTTATGCAGCCTTTTTTCATTAGCTTCAATAATTCTCCTATCTGGAAGACCTAGAATTAGGAAGAAAGGATCAAAGGGGCTGGTTTAGCTCACTAGGGGCTGGTTTAGCTCACAGGGGTTGGTTTAGCTCACTCGGCTAAATCAGTGGCTTTTAAAGCAGACCAAGCAGGCCAGCAGCACGGTTCGATTCCCGTACCAGCCTCCCCGGACAGGCGCCGGAATGTGGCGACTAGGGGCTTTTCACAGTAACTTCATTGAAGCTTACTCGTGACAATAAGCGATTTTCATTTCATTTTTCAAATCCAAGGTCGTGCAAATATCCTCTCAAGCTCCTTAACCACACCAGAACACAGAATTGAATCTTGACTCAGGCCCATGTGCAGTGTATGTAATCCCCCTCAAGTACAAGGCACTTTAGGCAATTGAGGAAATACCAGGATCAAACCCGTGTCTCAAACTCGGTGAAATATGAAAACGGTGCAGTATTGTGAACGGAGTCTCCTTCATTCTGTTACATACTGAAATATTTTGGCATTATCATATATGCTACCCACCCCAAGTCTCCTCATCAATGTTGGTTGTCAAGTCTCTTTCCTAAAATTGCAATGTACCCAATGTACTCACACAGGATCAAGAACACAAGGTATCATAAAACTTGCTAATTAAATGTTTAGGCTCCACAGAAATCAGGATTTCTTCCACCAGGGAACTAGAAGAGTCAAGACGCAAAGTTGCCTTTTAAGGATAAAGTCAGATACCTAAAAAAGGAGTGTCTCGGAATGTCAAATTGTTGGCATAGCTGCTCCCAGAATGAAGAGGAGGCACCACTGAACATATCTCCCAGCCTACAAATTCCTCCAACTCTACAAATATCGGATCTATGGACCATAAGACCGGCTGGGAAATCAGGGCTGCCCTTAATGGGACTTAGTTTAATTGATGTATCATCCTCCATGCTCCAGGAGTGTTAATAATTACAGGATTTTCACATCCAGCCGAGCCTGATCTAACGTCCACTTGTTTTTGTGTTTCTGTGTTTTTGGGCAGCACGGTAGCATAGTGGTTAGCACTATTGCTTCAAAGCTCCAGTGTCCCAGGTTCGATACCTGGCTTGGGTCACTGTCTGTGCGGAGTCTGCACGTTCTCCCCGTGTGTGCGTGGGTTTCCTCCGGGTGTTCCAGTTTCCTTCCACAGTCCAAAGATGTGCAGGTTCGGTGGATTGGCCATGTGGGGTAACTGGGTTATGGGGATCGGGTGAACGTGTGGGTTTGGGTAGGGTGCTCTTTCCAAGAGCCGGTGCAGACTCGATGGGCCGAATGGCCTTCTTCTGTACTGTAAATTCTATGATTCCTGTGAACGTCCTCGTAAAATAACAAGGCCTGAAAAGCAATGTTTTTCAAACATTTTTTCTCCCCCGAGACCCACTTTTGCCAACCCGGCCAACCTTCGGGATCCACGCCGGCTGATCTTTGTGACACATGCCACATTCACTTACTGAAAGGCGAGCCTGTTTGGTTCTCACGATCTCACTTGAATCAGATTTAAAGGAGAGGGCAATGCGTATATCAGGTCCAGACTTCAGCCAGTTCCTTTGTGCCGTCTTCATCTTTGTGAAAACGGAAAATCCAACCTCGCACATGTAGGTGTCCTGAAGGGCAATAGCAACAAAATTCTTGTTTTACTCAGCACTGGATACTCCTGGGTGATGAGCTCCATGCTCAACATCGTTAAACAACGTCTGACTCATGTCGCACCTCCCACCAGGGTGAGCAATGCATGCGAGCTGGCCAGTCCATCACATGGCACTGTCGAATAGCTGGGGACTGGTCTCACTCGTCCACCACCCCTCACCCACAGTGGCCATCACTGACCGCCCAACCTCCACACCCATCAGGCACCCATCAGACCCACAGACAGAGCACAGACGCAGCATTCTACGGTGTGAATATGTCTTTAATGTGATGAGGTATATACAGTCTGTGCCCTAGACCCTACAGCCAAACTGTGCTCTGCACCCTTGCCAACTTAGCTGATGTTTAGTTTTCTGGCCTTAGTGGCCATAACACTTCGCCGAGGTGGTACCCCAGACGGTACAGCAGGAGTGGAGGCGGACTGCTGAGACTCCTGCCCTGCAACTAGAATCCCCGTTGGTGCACGTTTCCTGGGTCGGCCTGACCTGGATGGGCCAGGCAGCTCCTCAGACGTCCCGGGTGGCATGGTGCCACCTTGTTCTGCCCGCTGCCCACCTGATGCACCAGGGACAGGAGGGGGGGAGTTCAAGGTGCTCCGCTGTTCCGGCACCTCCCCTGCAGGAGTCACCGGCACAGGCCTCAGTACCTCCTCCTCCCTCGGGGTGCGCCCGGGCTTCACCATGGGATGGGGGTGAGAGCGGAGACATACCCCGGGATCCCCATGAAATCTTGTGCTGCCAGTCCTGGTTGCCTGCTCTGGTATCGACCAGGGCCATGGGGCACAGGGAGTGGGCCACCCCACTGTGCCTGGGACTGGGCCACCTCCCTCTGGGACTGAGCCACCTCCCTCTGGGACTGGGCCACCTCCCTTTGGGACTGGGCCATCTCCCTTTGGGATTGGTCCACCTCCCTTTGGGACTGGACCACCTCCCTTTGGGACTGGGCCACCTCCCTCTGGGACTGGGCCACCTCCCTTTGGGACTGGGCCACCTCCCTTTGGGACTGGGCCATTTCCCTCTGGGACTGGGCCACCTTCCTCTGGGACTGGACCATCTCCCTTTGGGGCTGGGCCACCTCCCTTTGGGGCTGGGCCACCTCCCTTTGGGGCTGGGCCACCTCCCTCTGGGACTGGGCCACCTTCCTCTGGGACTGGGCCACCTACCTTTGGGACTGGGCCGCCTCCCTTTGGGACTGGGCCATTTCACTCTGGGACTGGGCCACCTCCCTTTGGGACTGGGCCACCTCCCTCTGGGACTGGGCCACCTCCCTCTGGGACTGGGCCACCTCCCTTTGGGACTGGGCCATCTCCCTTTGGGACTGAGCCGCCTCCCTTTGGGACTGTGCCACCTCCCTCTGGGACTGGGCCACCTCCCTTTGGGACTGGGCCACCTCCCTTTGGGACTGGGCTGCCTCCCTCTGGGACTGGGCCATCTCCCTCTGGGACTGGGCCACCTCCCTCTGGGACTGGGCCACCTCCCTCTGGGACTGTGCCACCTCCCTCTGGGACTGGGACACCTACATAGCTGAGTGGGCAGCTATGTCCTGGGCCACGGCCCCTGCCTGCACAGAATACCCCAGGCCTTGCAAAACCTGACCCATGTCCGACACCGTCACCCCCCTTGCCTCCACCGCGAACGCCACCCGTGCGGTTTCGGCCAGGGTGGCATGCATGACCGGCACCACTCCCTGCTCCTGCAGGTGGTTGGACCCCTCCACCTGTGGTTGCAGGTGCTGGAAGCCGGCAGTCACTCCCCCTCCTCTAATTCCTGGGTCTCTGACTACACCTGGACTATGGGTGGGAATGGATCTTCCAGGACCCCGGGACCCGTCTGGGAGGCAGTTGGTTGCTGAGGCCAGGCTGCCCTCCGACCGTCCGGCTCCTCGTCTGATCCGATCTCCACCTGCTGTACCGGTACGACTGTGTGGTGCGCACCAATGAGTGTCCCAGAAGGCTCTCCACTAAATTGTCCAACCGAGGTGATAGTCTCTGAGATGGCGTAGAGGTAGCTGTTCCGGAAAGCCAATGGCATCATCGGACCCGAAGTCCGGGATCTCCTGGGTTGTGGTCACCTGTGTTTCTGTCCCCTGTGTGTCTGTCGCCTATGTTTCTATCCCCTGTGTGTCCGTCACCTGGGTCATGGTGTCCTGTGTTACTGTCCCCTGGGTCGTGGTCCTCTGTGCTTCTGTCCCCTGTGTGTCTGTCCCCTATGTTTCTGTCCCCTGTGTGTCTGTCACCTGGGTCATGGTGTCCTGTGTTACTGTCCCCTGGGTCATATTGTCCCATGTTTCTGCCCCTGGGTCATGGTGTCCCGTGTTTCTGTCCCGTGAGTCATGGTGTCCCGTCTTTCTGTCACCTGAGTCATGGTGTCCTGTGTTTCTGTCCCCTGGGTCGTGGAGTCCTGTGTTTCTGTCCCCTGGGTCGTGGTGTCCCCTGTTTCTGTCCCCTGGGTCATGGAGTCCTGTGTTTCTGTCCCCTGGGTCGTGGTGTCCCGTGTTTCTATCCCCTGGGTCATGGAGTCCTGTGTTTCTGTCCCCTGGTCGTAGTGTCGCCTGTTTCTGTCCCCTGGGTCATGGTGTACTGTGTTTCTGTCCCCTGGGCCGTGGTGTCCTGTGTTTCTGTCCCCTGGGTCATGGTGTACCGTGTTTCTGTCCCCTGGGTCATGGTGTACCGTGTTTCTGTCCCCTGGGCCGTGGTGTCCTGTGTTTCTGTCCCCTGGGTCATGGTGTACCGTGTTTCTGTCCCCTGGGTCATGGTGTACCGTGTTCCTGTCCCCTGGGTTGTGGAGTCCTGTGTTTCTGTCCTCTGGGTCATGGTGTCCCGTGTTTCTGTCCCCTGGGTTGTGGTGTCCCGTGTTTCTGTCCCCTGGGTTGTGGAGTCCTGTGTTTCTGTCCTCTGGGTCATGGTGTCCTGTGTGTCTGTCCCCTGGGTCATGGTGTCCTGTGTTTTTGTCCCCTGGGTCATGGTGTCCCGTGTTTCTGTGCCCCAGGTCGTGGTGTCCCGTGTTTCTGTCCCCTGGGTCATGGTGTCCTGGGTAGTCTCGGGTAGAGGGCTGGTGTTCCGGCTGCTCTCCCCATCGGTGCTTGGGTTCCTGGGGGGCACCGGACCTGGCACGGGCCGGGCCCATCGGCGGCTGGTCCTGAAAGACACAAGACAGTATGTATGGTTAGATGGCCGAATGGGGGTGAGGCGTGAAGCGATGAGGGGTGAAGGGGTGTTGGGTGAGTGTTGTGGGGTGAGTGTTGTGGGGTGAGGGGTGGAGGGGTGAGAGCGGATGGGGTGATGGGGAGGGGTGTGGGATGAGGGCTGAGGGGTGTGCACGCATGTGTCATCAGGGGCCGCAACCAGGCAGGGATCTCACTTGTTGACGTGCCTCCGACCTCCGTGTCGGCGACCTCCCTCTCCTTCGATCCACCACCGATGTCAAGTGCCCTCTGCTCGGGCACGGTGAGGGGACGCAGGTCTAGTGGTCCCCCTCCAGTCTTCTCCCACTCCCAACGGTTATGAGTGCTCTGGTCTTGGTTGGGGGGGCGAGGGGGGGCAAACACAAACAGCAACAGTGTTGTACAGTCGCACGCATGCAACCCAGGGGCTGGGTCTCCGTTGGCATTGGTTCACAGGGCACCCGGCCATTGCGGCTGGCATGGATGGTGGTGGGACCGTCTCCCTGGGTTGGGGGGGGGGTGCGGGTCACATGTGTGTGGGGGGTAGAGAGGTTGGCACCAGGGGCACAGTGCTGGGTACTCACCCTGGCTACCCTGAGAAGGTCGTGCAGCTTCTTTCTGCACTGGTCTGCTGTCCGGGCCACCACCCCGACACTGCTGACGGCCTCGGCCACTCCGACCAGGCACAGCGAACAATGGCGCCTGCTGTCCATGGGCCGGCCCGGGGTACAACACCAGCCTCCTCTCCTCCACGGCGTCCGGGAGGGTGTGTAGTTCCCCGTCCCTAAATCTCTCCATGCTGCCATCTTGCCTGCGATGCTGTGTAGGGGTGAGAATATTTAACTACAGCTGCGACATCGCGTCAATGATAGAACCGGCGATCAGTGGCCGGTCCATCATGCGTTGCACGATGCATCTATTGTGGGCTGTTGAATACTTGCAGCTGTGGCCCCGATTTTGCCGTCATGAAACTCCATGGTTTTCATGACAGAGTCAAAGCTTAGTCTTGTTTTGGAAGAATCCAGCATTTTGGAAATGCGGATAATGCATTTTGGAAGGTCTAATGCAGGTTGGGAATATACAGTGAATGGTAGAATCCTCAAGAGTACTGCCAGTCAGAGAGATCTAGGTGTACAGGTCCACAGGTCACTGAAAGGGGCAACACAGGTGGAGAAGGTAGTCAAGAAGGCATACGGCATGCTTGCCTTCATTGGCCAGGGTATTGAGTACAAGAATTGGCAAGTCATATTGCAGCTGTATAGAACCTTAGTTAGGAGTATAGTGTTCAATTCTGGTCGCCACAATACCAGAAGGATGTGGAGGCTTTAGAGAGGGTGCAGAAGAAATTTACCAGGATGTTGCCTGATATGGAGGGCATTAGCTATGAGGAGCGGTTGAATAAACTTGGTTTGTTCTCACTGGAATGACGGAGGTTGAGGGGCAACCAGATAGAGGTCCTCAAAATTATGAGGGGCATAGACAGAGTGGATTGTCAGAGGCGTTTTCCCAGGTTAGAGGGGTCAATTACTAGGGGGCATAGGTTTAAGGTGCGAGGGGCAAGGTTTAGAGGAGATGTACGAGGCAAGTTTTTTACACAGAGGGTAGTGGGTGCTTGGAACTCGCTGCCGGAGGAGGTGGTGGAAGCAGGGATGATAGTGACATTTAAGGGGCATCTTGACAAAGAAATGAATAGGATGGGAATAGAGGGATACGGACCCAAGAAGTGTTGAGTTTAGATGGGCAGCATGGTCGGCACAGGCTTGGAGGGCCAAAGGGCCTGTTCCCGTGCTGTACTTTTCTTTGTTCTTTATTCTTTGTTCTATCTTTCGGCAAGTCTTTGCGTTCCCAATGAAACCCACACCCAAAACCATACAGCCCAGGGACCTTAACCTGTTGGAGCTCCCTATTGGTCACATCCACCTCCCTTTTAGAGATGGGATCCTCCGATTCTGAAGGAAGCTCAAGGGAAGAAAAGAAGTGTTCCATAGGTGTCAGTACACCTCCAGACTGGCCTGTCTTATATAACTCCTAAACCCCTAAATGCCTTATTAATGTCCACAGTATGGATTAACCTATTACTCCTGGAATCCCCTACAGTGGGGCTAGCCTTCAAATTGACCCTCTTCTTCGTCAACAAAGCCAAGTATTTACTTGGCTTGTTCCCAAACTCATAGAGTTTATGCTTCACAGACTTTAAACTCCTCTCGACCTGCTGAGTCAGCAAGGAATCAAGTCCAACCTGAGCTGTGTCTATCTCCCTCAATAGCTGCCATTTGGGGTTCCTCCCATTCTTCTTCTCCGTTTTGGCCAATCTAACTTACAACTCCCGTTGACTTCCCAGCATTCTACAACTTCTGTTGACTGTATAAGAAATTGCCAACCCCCCCCCCCCCCTCCTCCGAGCGTAAGTCTCCCTCAAAACGGAGGGGGTCACATCAGAAAGGGAGTTGACTGAGTAAAAAAGCTCAAACTCATAAAATAAGTAGTAAAGGTTTTGTCCCTAAGCAAGCACACTTCAAAATGTCATCACCTACAGCAGGTGGAGGAGGCCTTTGAGTAAAAACTCTAGAAAAACAGGAGGATGGTCAGAGATCATGATGCTACCTATAGAGCAGGAGGATACCGAATTTACGATTGCTCCAGGTATGAAGAAATAATCAATTCTACTGTGACATTGATGAGATGCTGAGAAAAATGAGAATTTTTTTATCTCCAGGATGTAGGGCTCCCCTCTTGTCTAAGTAGCCCACCTCCTCAAAAACCAACACCATCGCCCTTGCCTGAAAGGTGGGGGATTTCTGGTTACTTATCCACTGAGGGGTTTGAATGTCTCTGCGCACAAAACAATTAGCTGAGGCCAATTTTGCAAAGTCCTTGAAGACTTTAGCAACAAACTCTGGGGAGAGATTTGGAGGGCAATACACATTCATTACCGAAACAGATTTTCCATATGCAAGACCCTTAACAACCTCATATCAGCACCCTCTCCTCAATGTACATGCAATTCTGCACCTTGAAGGGAACATTTTTGTCGACCAAAATTACTACAGCCTTACTACTGGTCGAGAATGAAGTGAAGAAAACCTTCCCCACCTAGTCCCACTTCAGCTTTAAGTGTTCCATTTCATTCAAATGGGTCTCCTGGAACAAGGCTACATCCACGTTTTATTTTTTTAAGGAAGGGCTGGCAGTACAATTCTCCGGGCGGGATTCTCTGATCCTGAGGCTAAGTGTTGATGCTGTCGTAAACGCCATCACGTTTTACGACGGTGTCAACAAGCCCCCAGGGGCAGCGATTCTGAGCCCTTCAGTAGGCCAGCACGGCACTGGAGCGACCCACGTCACTCCAGCTGCCAATACCGGCGTCAAATGGGCGCCGCGGGTCTGCGCATGCACACTGCGACCGGCGCGATTGCGCGCATGTGCACTGGCTTCCTTCTCTGCGCTGGCCCCGACGCAACATGGCGTAGGGCTACAGGGGCCGGCACGGAGCACAAGAGCCCCCCAGCCCGAGAAGCCGGCCCGTCAATCAGTAGGCCCCGATCGCGGGCCAGGCTACAGCCACCCCCGGGGTCGGACCCCCCCCCCCCCCCCCCACCCCACTAGGCCATCCCCAAAAGGATACACGGCGACGTCCCGCTGGGTAAGACCACACATGGACGCCGCCGACAAGAGTCAGATTTATTTTGAGGTCACTCGGCCTATCCCGGGCGGAGAATCGCCGGGGGAGCCACGTAGAGCGGCCCCTGATTAGCGCCATGCCAATGGCGCTGATTTTATGCTCAGTGGAGAATTGGTGGACCGGAGTCGGGGCAGCGTTGCACGATTCACGCCAGCCCCGGCAATTCTCGGCCTGGTGTGGGCTGAGAGAATCACGCCCTCCATTCCTGAGACTAAGTGTGGGATTCTCCGATTGCTGACGCCGAAATCACATTCGACGATTGGCCAGAGAATCCCTTTTGACGCCAAAATCGGGGTGCCGCCTGTTTTTGGATGCACCGCCCCCTCCAAAACAGCATCATTGGTGAGTACGCGGCATGCCATTTGGACGGCCTCAGGATGTCACCTGAAGGCCCCCCCACGATGCTCCGCCCCCGATGGGTCGACTTCCCGACGGCGTGGATCACTTGTAGTCTGAGGTTTCATCAACCTGTTGGGGGGGGAGCCGCTCCACTGCCATGGGGGGCTTCGGCAGGGGCTAGGGGACTGGTGACTGGGGGCTGATCTGGCGAGGGGGTTACAGGTCGACACTATCTCGCAGCCCGGGATAACGCGCGGCTGGCGCCATGTTGTACGGCGCGACCGCTGCAGGTCTCCGCCGTGCGCATGCACAGCCAGCGACCCGGAAATTCTCTGTCCGTATCTGCGGTTGCTAGCCCTCCACCAGGCGGAGCATCAGTGCGGGGGGTGGTGCCGACGTTTTGATCGTGGTACTAGACAAATACTCTGGACATAGCCTCAAAATCAGAAAATCCAGCCCAGGGGTGGAATTCTCCGATTGCCGAGGCCTAAATTGCATTCCCCACCCATGGAGTATCCCAGGGTCCATCGGGCATGGAGCTCGTGCTGGTGACTCCCGCAGCACCTCAGACTCCCCGCCCCCTTCCCCTGGTGCATCTGGTGGGCAGCAGGCAGAACGGGGCAGCACCATGCCACCCGGGACACCCGAGCAGCAGCCAGGCCCATCCAAGCCCGGTCGTCCCAAAAGACGCCCGCCAACTGGGATCCAAGCCGCCGCCACTCCTGATGGACCATCTGGGGTTCCACCTAGATGTAGCGTTAGGGCCCATAAGACTAGAAAAGTAGACACCAGTTAAATCTGCAGGGGTGCAGGGCACATTTTAGCAATAGGGGTGAGGGCACAAATCCGAATATATGTTTTCATATTAAACACCTGTACTACAATGTTACAACATGTCTCAGTGCTCTGTCAGAAGGATGTGAAGGGTGGGTTTCTCCAGGCTGGCCGCAGAGGAGGTGTTGGGGGCTGGGGGGGGGGGGGGGGGGGGGGGGGGGGAGGGTGGCTGTGCAGGGGGGTAGGGAGATGTTGGGGTGGGATGTGGTGTTTGTTCCCTGGACAGTCCCGCCAAGACGGGAACCTGGAGGCGATCAGAGAATCCCGTGCGCGTTGGTCCTGGCACACACGTTGTGCAGCCTCCCGTGCTTGCCCGGGCCCAATGTCCTGACCATCCTCACCCTCCGCACATCCTCCTCTTCGGACGAGGCCTGCCATTCATCCCCCTCCTCCAGCACGTAGCCCCTCTGCTGCACGATGTTGTGGAGGACTCAGCAGGCCACCACGATGCGGGCGACCCTCCCAGCACAATACTGGAGGGCCACTCCTGGGTGGTTCAGGCATCTGAACCGCATCTTCAGGATGCCAAAGCACCACTCAATCATGCCCTTTGTCGAGTCATCGGTTCATTGTAGCGGGTCTCAACATTGGTCCGTGGTCTCTGGATAGACGTCACCAGCCATGGCCGAAGTGGATAGCTCCTGTCATCCAGGATCCAACCCCTCAACCCCTCGAGGAACCTTCGAGTGTGCCAGGATGAAGGCGTCTGCCCAGGTATGGAGTGCAGACATGCATGATGCGCATCTGATGGTCACACACCAGCTGCACGTTCATCGAGTGGAGCCCCTTTCAGTCTGTGAACGGCGGTCTGTCATCTGCAGGTGCTCATAGGGCGACATACATCCTGTTGATCACTCCCTGGGCCGGGGTATTTCGATGATGGCAACGGACCCTGCTGCCCGGGAATCCTGATGGACTCTATCCACTTTGAAATGGATGTATTGTGCCAACTGGATGTATAGGGCCTGCATGATGGCACGGATGCACCTGTGCACCGAACTCTGTGTGATACTTGACAGGTCCCTACTTGGCGCCCATTGGGACCCGGTTGCATTCAGGGCGACTGTCACCTTGACGGCCACCGGGAGTGGGTATTCCCCGCCCCCCATTCTCCCGCAGTGCCAGATGCGTCATGATCTGCTGCACTGTCCCCCTGCTCAGCCTGAGTCTTCAATGACATGCAAGTCTGGTTTGCAACTCCTCCTCCTCGGCCTGTTGGTGGCTGGCTTTCTATCCTCATTGGCTGCCTCTTGTTCCTCTGGGGCAGGCCCACTGCTGCAGCTTCCTCCTCCTCGAGCAGCCCCAGCTCGTACAGCCACAGTGCATCTGGCGGGGCTGTGGCGACTGGCAGGAAGGTCACCATTGCTGGTTGTATTCCAATATCCATTGTCTGCAAGGGGTGAAAGACCAGCAAATTAGCATGGTGCGTACCCCTGTGCCTAACCAGGTCCACATGGTGACCCCGGTTGGCACGGCAGACTCTGCCCCCACGTGTACCCCCTCCATCCCTGCAACCATGGCTCCAACGGTGCCTGACACCATGGCAGCCATCCCTGCTGCCAGGGGTAGCATTGGATGCCACTGCCTTGCCAGCAGTATGCTCCGCTGGTCCCGTCCGGCGGCCCTGTAGGGGATACTGTGGGCGTTGCCATTGGGCAGACTGTGTAATGCCTGGCTAGTTGGAGGTGGGTGCAGGGTGGTGCTTTGAGGATGAGGCGTTGGGGTCAGAGGGTGAGTGCAGGGTGGTGCTTCGAGGGTGAAGGCTGCCGTGCTGTTGGAGACGGAGAGTGGGGGCTGGGGTGCAGAACTCGGGGCACCCATAAGCCTGGTGTCACTCTGCAGAACCGGGGCATGGGTGGCTGGTCAGTGGGGTACACAACATAATGGCTGCCTTTCAGGCTAAAGCAATGGCAGTACATGCCTGGACACCGCCCCAACCCTGTAGGTGGTCACCCCAGCCCCATGCCCCCCCCTCCCCCCTGGTCATGGCACCCCCCCTCCCCCGCCAGCCACCCAGGACCGGCAGCCCATGGACACACCTCTCCGTGTCCTACCTCCTCTCTCTCCCTCATCAGCCACAGCACCTATTCCCGATTCTTAAAAGCACAAGTGCACCTTGCTGTCGGGAATTGCCGCTAGTGGGGGCGAAGAATCGCGGAGGCCCCAGAGAACACTGCGCCAGGGCCACTAACAGTGTTTACTGTATGTGCAGAGTGGAGCACATTAACACCGCTGTTGAGGCGATGGAGAATTGTGATCTGGCGTGAAACCGGCGGCCGCCACGATTTTGGCATCAGAACCGATTCTCCACCTCATCGCATTTCCCGACTCTGGGGTCGGCCGACAGAGAACCGTGCCCCTCCTGCATCTTTTCCCTTTTCGATAGGATGAATTCCCCGAATATTCCAGTCGCATAGTTTTAAATTAGGTAACGCCATTGCACAATCCACCAAAAGAAATATAGGCTAGGATTTTTGTGGCACATTATGGGAGCACTAAAGCACCCTTCTCAAGCCACACTAGAGGCACCACACAGCCCTTATAGCATTGTTTTCTTGGATAAGAGACCTGGCTGCACCGTTACAGGATTCAGTCAACATCTTACACACCCCAACACAACAAATACACAAAAACATCACGACAGCAATAGTTCCAAGGGGACATTCCTCAACACAAGTGAGGACCGGTAAGGCTAGCCTTCTGGCCACACCATCATTGCCATCTGGAAACATATTCCTTGAAAAGGAAGAAAAGAGATAAGTCAAAAACAAAATGAGAGCCAAATCTCCCTCCTGCATTTTGGGCTGACTCATGAAAACCTAAACCTTCCCCCTACCTTCCAGCAATGCGCCACTCAATTCTATCATGATGAAAGGAAGGATACCAAAAAAAGGTATTACTATCATAAAGATAGGGATTAGAAAAGAAAATGATGGATAACTAAAGGTGGCACTTCTACCATAAATGAATGTCCCTGAGATTTTTAAGGGTCAAACATTCAGTATCGTGCTCAGCTGTTAACACCTCCCAATAAACATGATATGTGACAATGTAAGCTCAGACAAAAGGAATTATAACAGGGAGAAAGTCCAAACATTTCAACGAGCTGGAGACTGTCAGTTCAAATCCTTACCTTATATGGACTTTACGAAGCCCAAGGCACCAGTCGGATTATCAAAAGTCTAACGGAGTTGTCGGATATCACACTTAGGGTCTCAGGATAAAGTAGAGCATAATTCACTCCAGCTGCCTTGAGCTGTTTTCTGACTTCATCAAAGTCTCTATGCTTCTGCTGTGTCGTCGTCAAGAAATCTCAGAAAAATGAGATCCTTGCCCCCCCCCCTCACAGAGCCAAGTCCTGCCACGCCTCGCCGCCTCCAAAACTTTCCGGTGATGTTTGAAGTCGTGAAAGAAAATTATGATGAGCCTGGGACATTGATTGTCCCTCGGCCTCAAAGACAGGATATGAAGGGCCCTTTTCAGCTTGAAATGCTCAGCCCTCACATCCGGCCTAAAGAAACGTGGTAGCAGGATCACAAAATTCTTAACAGAAGCTTACCCTCCACTGCTTCTGGCTGATCAACAACCCGGTTCTTCCTCCGGCCTCGGTTCTCCATATCCTCCAGGACACACCACGCAGCTGGTCTCCCAACGTTTGAATGCAAGCTTTTCCTGAGGAAGCAACATTTTTGACGTTCAGGGTTCTCTCATTCCTCTCATCAAGCCTTTTATTAGTATTCTGCAGCTCGTTCTCATGAGCACTTATATTCTGCGTCAACAAGCTGAATTTGTTGCGTATTATCAAATCACAGAACACCTGAAATGAACTGTCAATATTCATCTGCAGAAGTCAACTATACAGGAATAAAGAAATAACAGCCATAAAGCTTCATCATCTACTCCTCCCAATTCAAGGACTGTTCCATACAACTTTATATTTTATACTTATTGACTATTGCACTCAATTCTTTCTTCTAATCTGTATGAATGTAGATGAAAAATGAAATGAAAATCGCTTATTGTCACGAGTAAGCTTCAATGAAGTTACTGTGAAAAGCCCCTAGTCGCTACATTCCGGCGCCTGTCCGGGGAGGCTGGTACGGGAATCGAACCGTGCTGCTGGCCTGCTTGGTCTGCTTTCAAAGCCAGCGATTTAGCCTGGTGAGCTAAACCAGCCCCTGTTGAGTGCGTTTTACTATTCTGCCATACCTTTTTAGTGGTTAATAAACTTCCTCTATCTGAACTCAGGAAAGCCTGGTTAAATTGTCTCTTTTTTAAAACATAACCATTGGGTCTGGAAAGGTATTCAAGGGAATGTGAACCTTGTTCGGTTCAACCTCTTCTTGCCACTGGCAGAGGGTGGTTTGAATAAAGACACGGAGCCAGTCATCCCTCCTCACCCGGATTAGTAACAATTTTTGGAGTATCCCAGCCGAACAATGATAAATCGAGGGGTCTTGCCCAGATCAACAACATTTGGGGAACCTCACCTGGGGCTGGTTGTAACTCTAGTTTGGCCTCAGCTGGAGTGATGTGTCTATTTCTAGGCACCTTTCTAGACATGAAGACTTTGGAGAGTTTAGTTGGATAATTCCATCAGAGAGCTGGCACAATGGACCAAAATGGCTGTCCTCCATGCTGCATTGATTCTATGATTTCAGGAGCCACCTCTCTACCTCACCCTGCCCCTGTCGCTTGTCCTTTCTCTCCCATCCTCTGTCAGAAGTTCAATTGCACAGTTAGAAGTCACCAGATGAGCCAGGTCAACATTCTGGGGCCATTGCTGGCATTCTAACCTAGTTGACCATTGCAGAATCAGGGTTCTCAGAAGAATTGTAACAGGTTTTGAGAAATCTGGGACTTTCTTGATATTAGGCGACACAATCTTTCCAAATCTTTCCTGTGTGTCCAGAAATAACTTCGTCTTCTGGCGACGTAGGCTTTTGTTGGTAGGCACTTATTGCCCATCACTAATAATGTGCTCCAAATGTATAAGCGATGTGACACAGGCAATGTAAAATTGCTGCCAATATTTAGGTGCAATTAGGAATGCTGTTTTTTTCTTTTCTTTGAAGCCAGGACATCAAGATAAGTTGCATGCGCCCACTTCGAGTCTTGGAGCAAATTAAAAAGGAAAGGCCTTCCAAATCCTTCAACAGATGTGTGTGCACACTGTTGGCTAGAGCTGAACATTAGATTATATTACCTGGATTCAGGAGGTAAATGAACACGGAGAAATGTTGGCAGATGTACTTTTGATGTATTGAAGTCTAGGGGCCTAAGGGAAACTTCAAGCTCTCCAGCTAAGTCTGTCACCAGGGATCATAAAACCCCCAATTTATGCTCATCCTTTCCTAACACCGACTTGACCAGTAGGAGATGAGTATTTAAAAAAAAACTTGATTATGTAAATCATACCACGGTACCCGGAGCCTGGTGACAAATCAGAAATCTTCATTCCTCAGGCAACCGGCCAGTGCAAAGTATCATCTTTTTGTTTGCCGGAGTGAGTCAGTTTTGAAATCCATTGAACCGCTGCTCAATCGAACACAGGTCTTTTGTTCAAACTCAGCTGCGGAACAGAGAAATGTAGCGAGTAGTTTGCGTGACTCTGCACTGTAGAAAGAGCGAGGCCAATGGAGCTCACTGAATGACTCTGGCATTCTGGCACCGTTTCATCAAAGTATTTAGATACAAATCTGTCAGCAGGAATTTAAATTGAAAACAGAGATGCAGGCACAGAGTTAGGCAGATGTGGTGAGGTACTTCTGTTGTTCAAAAAGTTTGCAGGTCAAGAAACTTTTTGTTTTGTTTATCAAGGAATTCAAATTCAATTAATTCGATAGCTTTAGCTTCAAGACATCAAATGCAAATCGTTGGCAACCAATGTAGGACAGACCTACAGGTGAGCTGAACAACACATGTTGGGTAAAAGCTGACTCAATACACTTACACCCTGTCAGATTTATGCCACGGTTTCGACTTAGCTGTGAACTCCTTTGAAGCGATTATGGCATCATAACCAAGGGGTTGTGAACTGAGAATGGGACAAGCTGCATTGGTGATATGGGGATTCGCATTCAATTGCTTCAGCAGCTCATGTCAGGCCGTATCGGCCCTGTCAGATGGCACAGTGGTTAGCACTGCTGTCTCACAGCACCAGGGACATGGGCTTGCACCCCCTCCCTGTGTCTGCGTGGGTTTCTTCCGGATGCTCCGGTATCCTCCCACAGTCCAAAGATATGCATGTTTGGTGGATTGGCCATGCTAAATAGTCCCTTCGTGTCCAAAGATGTGCAGGTTAGGTAGGGTTACCAGATAGGGCGGTTGAGTGGGCGAGGTAGGGTGCTTCTTCAGAGGTCAGTGCAGACTCGATGGGCCAAATGACCTCCTTCTGCACTGCAGGGATTCTGTGGATTCTACATCCCCTTGTAATGTCTATGACCTATAATCTCAGGATCCTTCCACCTGAAAGAAAGATTATATTTATATTTTCCAACAGCACTCAGGAAGCTCAACACCATCCAGGACATAGCAGCCTGCTTGGTTGCCCCCCCCCCATCCTCAAACAATCAAACCCTCAGCCACCGACGAAAAGTGGCAGCCATGTGTACCATCTACAAGATGCACTGCAGTAACTCACCAAGGTTCCTTAGACAGCACCTTCCAAACCCACGACCACTACCATCTAGAAGGACAAGAGCAGCAGACACCTGGGAACACCGCCACCTGGAGGTACTCCTCCAAGTCACTCATCATCCTGACTTGGAACTATATCGTCATTCCTTCACTGTCGCTGGAGTAACATCTGGAACTCCCTCCCTAACAGCACAGTGGGTGTACTGCAGTGGTTCAAGAAAGCAACTCACCATCACCTTCTGAAGGGCAAGTAGGGATGGGCAATAAATGCTGGCCTAACCAGCGATGCTCACATCGTGTAAATGAATTAAAAAAAATTCCAATCCATGCAAAGTGTTTTGCAGACAATTAAGTAATTTTGAAATGTCGTCACTCTTGTGGCATTGTGAAATGTGGCAATATCGCAGAAACCGAGTGTGATAGCAAGCAGTTCATGTGGTTTTTGATGTTGGTTGAAAGATGAAACATTGGCCAGTCTATCCAGAGCTATCCTACTCTTTTTCAAAATAAGGCCACGGAATCTTCCACATCTATAAGAGAGAAGGCAAAGCCTTGGTCTAGCATCTCATCTAAAAGATGGCACATCCAACAGTGCAACACCAGGAGTGCAGCCCATATTATATGCTGAGATCCTTGGACCCGCAACCTTCTGGCTCAGAAGCCACAGCTACAGTTCTCAAATGGGATAAGGCTGTGTCCTTGATGTCTCAACGATTACCCAACAAGGTCCATCAATGAAAATTAATGCATTCAAAATCGTTAAGTTCTACAATAGATGAGCTATCCATTCCATTGGATTGCCACCCAGGTATTGAAGAAGGCAACTTAGCCCAATATATTGGAGTTGATTCCAACACTAAGTCCTGCTTGCCTCTCCATTAACTTCCTTCCATTAAAAGGTCAGATATAGGGATGGTTGCTGATAGTTCCACAGTGCTCAGTACCATTCATAACCCCTCAGACACTGAAGTATTTTTTGCCCACATGCAACAAGACCTGGGCAAAATTCAGCACTGGGTTGGTAAGTAGCAAGGAATATTTGCACCACACAAGTACCAAGTAGAGGCCATCTTCAACAAGAGAGAAGCTATCATCTTCCCTTGTAATTCCCAATGCTGATTCCCCCAACATCAACATCCTGAGGGTTACTGTTGACCAGAAATTTAACTGGATCAGCTCTTTGAATACTACAGCTACAAGAGCAGGTCAGGCCTGGGAATCTGTAGTAACTAACTCACCTCCTGACTGTAAAAGGTCTACCCACCATCCACAAGGTAGAAGTAAGGAATGCAATGGAATTCACACCAGTTACTTGGATGAGTGCATCTCCAACAACAGTCCAGTAGCTTAACATCATCCAGAACAAAGCAGTCCAATTGATTGGCATCCCATCTTACACACCCAGTCCCTCCACCAGTGTACAGTCGCAGCAATGTGTATCATATAAAGATTCATTGCAGCAACTCGCCAAGCCACCTTTCAACCGCACTTTCCAAATCCATGGCCTCCATCAACTAGAAGGGTAACAGCAACGGACACATGGAAACATCTTCACCACCTGCAAGTTCTCCAATAAGTCATATACCGTCATTACTTGCAACTATATTGCAGTTCCGTTACTATCACTGGGACATAAAATTGAACTCCCTCTCTAGCAACACTATGATGCTGGGGAAAGTTAATTATTTTTATCTTGTCCATAGCAGGACAAATCCTGACATGCATTCCCCTGAAGCACCCACTGCCCATGGCACCCAGAAACATAGGGTGGCTTTAGATCTTCCAGATGAATCTCTGACATGCTCTTTGTGGCCAGACAAATCCAAGAAAAATGTCGAGGACAACACTAGGAACTCAACATTGTTATTATCTATCTGACCAAAACATTTGACTCTGTAAATTGTGAGGCTCTGGGATTGTGCCCCAAAGACTTGGATGTCCAAGAAATGTCATCACTCTCCTGTAGCTGTTTCCAGATGATATGACAGCAACTGTGTTGGGTGGGAGATCTAAAACAGTTCACTTTAAAATCGAGAACGGTTTTAAGAAAGGCAAGCGATAGCCTCCATGCTACTAATAATCTACCTGACAGTGGCTAGTCAACTCATCACCTCATAAACCTTTTTTTTTACTCATTCATGGGATGAGGGTGTCACTGGCTGGGCCAGCATTTAATGCCCATTGCCCTTGAACTGAGTGGTTTGCTAGGCCATTTCAGAGGACATTTTGTGAGTCACAGGTAGGCCAGGCCAGGTAAGAACAACAAATTTCCTTCCCTAGAGGACATTTGTAAAGCACAAAAGGTTTTTATGGCAATCAACAATGGTTTCATGGTCAGCATTAGACTTTTAATTCCAGGTTTTTATTGAATTCAAATTTCACCCTCTACCATGGTGGGATTTGAACCCAGGTCCACAGAGAATTACCCTGAGTCTCTGGATTACTAGTCTTGGGGCAATACTACTACGCCACTGCCTCCGCTATAAAATCCTCTCTAGCGTCAGTATTAAGTACTCTGTAGATGCAAAACTTTTTACCCTCAGTTGACTCCATATCAAAACTAAACTGACCAACACAGACATACATGATCTACAATTTGAATGGGACTGCAGTTCCCATTCTGCACTAGATTTGCGAGTGATTCTGCACGTGAGGGATTTGGTCTCTCCTTGAATGTTGTCAAAACAAAACTCACACATCAGCACCAAGTAGGGAGGCATGGTAGCACAGTGGGTAGCTCTATTCCTTCACAGCACCAGGGTTCAGGGTTCAATTCCTGGCTTGGGCCACTGTCTGCGCGGAGTCTGCCTGTTTTCCCCATGTCTGCGTGGGTTACTTCTGGATGCTCTGAATTTCACCCACAAATCCCAAAAGACATGTTTGATGGGTGAATTGGACACTCTGAATTCTCCCTCTGTGTGCCCAAACAGGTGCCAGAGTATGGCAACTAGAGGCTTTTCACAGTAACTTCATTGCAGTGTTAATGTAAGCCTACTTGTGACACTAATAAAGATTATTTTTATTCGTTGGCTGGCCAAATATATATGTTCAAGGAGAAACTGGAACATGTTGAGCACTTCTCATACCTTGGCAGATACCTCTCTGAAAAGGCCACTATTGACAAGGACACCCAACACTGCATCAACCATGTCAGCTCAATTTATTACAAACTGTGTTTTATAAGGCCACAAAGGAGTCCTCACCGGGTAGTGCAAAGATACTTAAGATAAAAGTCAATTACTGTGGCTGCTGGAATCTGAAACAAAAACTGAAAATACTGAATATTCTCAGCAGGTCTGACAGCATCTGTGGAGAGAGAAGGGAGCTGACCTTTCAGGTCTGGATGACTCTTTGTCGAAGAGTCAGCCTTGCCGGTGCCTCACTGGCTGGCTTTGTACACCCTGCAACTATACATTGTTTAGAGGTCCCGCGCCCCCTTAATGGAGGAGCTCATATTCTGCAAGGTCCACAGGGAAGTTAATTATGCCCACCCGCAAGTTGTGGGTTATAACACTATGGCAGCGATTGTTTGGAAATGTTTGATAGCAATTAGAGATGGTCAACAAACGTTGGCCTTGTCAGCAATTCCATGAGCAAATAGAGAAAACTCCATTCCTGTTTATTTTTTCTTCTTCCCTTCTGCAAAACACCAATGTCTTTTACCTTCAAACCAATAAATAGGGCAATTTAATTGCTGATGCACTTTCAATTATCACAAAGACGAGAATAGTGGAACAATCGAGGCTTTATTGAGCAAGATGTTGTGCCTCCAAGAATGGCTGCAGCACAGGAGAGTACACACATTTATACCCTGCCTACTGGGCAGAGCCATCAGGCAGGGATTTACCCTTGTACCTCTAATATATGGGCAGTGCCGTAATACATGTAATATACTACGAGTGGTGACTACCACATTCACCCCATGTTAAAAAAAGAGTCTGGCGGGGGTGGTGGAAAACATTACAAGTTAAGTCTGTTGGGGGCCTTGATCCCCCCTCTGTGATCGCCTCAGTCCTGGTGATGATGTGGACGCCGACTTGGTCACCTGCAACTCCGGGAGCGTGTTGTCCTTGTCTTCGTCACCCCTGAGTGGAACCAGTGGGAGGACGGATCCTGCTGGGGTGGGGCTGCGGTGAAGTTGGCTGGAGGGAGGGTGAGTGGCGAAAGGGGTGAATGAGGCAATCGTGGGCGGGAGGCGGTGTCAGGTCGGGGGTCGTGGGTGGGGATCGAGTGGGTGCCAG